>NC_082674.1:64204127-64873710 GCF_025265405.1 Mesoplodon densirostris
TGCCCTAACACTGCCAGCCCTCCATACCTAATGCACCTAAAAGAGTCGGCACTTATCCCACCATGTCAGGCTGCTGCGTACAGAGCCACAAGCCCTTTTAGAGCTGGGACGTCAGTGGTCTCCCAAGTCACCTCGGAAAAGTTCTCTAAATATAGCACATGATTTTCAGGGTGGTTGCCACTTCCAAGGTTTCAAGGATTAATGGGTGAGTGCTAACCTGGAAACCATAGGATTCCATAGCCCTGAAATGGCATAGGATGAATGAGCAAGGAAAACCCTCTGTGTGGATACGCAGGACCTCATAACAAAACCTTTGTCCCTCAGCTGGACAATGAGATGCCACGTGGTCTGCACAGCAGGGTCCTGGCAGATACCTTGGTCTAGTGGGGATGCCACGGGCAGGGACTCAGAAAACAAAGTAACTGAATTAGGTCTTCGTTCATATGACAACTAGAGTATTGTTTTTTTTTATTCAAAAGATAAAAACCGAGTTTTACTTCAATAACAAGTATGCTTTTTTTGTTGTTTGTTTAATTCTCTCCTATTAGAATCTTTGTGTACATGAGGTCTGGCATTCATCATGGGCTTGTTCAGACCTATCTAGGATCTCCTGTGAATAGAAACAAAAAGCTAAGTGCAGGCCCTAACAAACCAGAGGGTAATATGTTAACCAGATACCACTCTCAAAGGGTCAATCCAAAGATAAATGCATTTTTGTGCACAAGGTTCTCTGAGCTCCCAAGAAAAGAGATATGCTGTGCATCTGGTCCTGTTAATAACTTCTTTGGTTTTCATTTGTGCTCGTACCTGCAGTAACACAAGCAGCTATGTAGCCTGCTTCATTCATTTATGCATGTACTTTAAGTTTACATACAAAAGTAAATGCTGGATCCTCTCCCTTTTTTCAAAGTCTATATTTAAATAGAAAGCGGGGGGCAGGGGACAAATAAAACCTCTTTTCCATCCTTGTTTAAATCTAAGTCTGTAACTCCCTGTAATTAGTCTTTTTTCCAGGGATCTAAGGTATAGGCTGATGACTATAGTTAATACTGTGTTATATACTTGAAATGTGCAAAAAGAGTAGATCTTATGTGCTCTCACCACAAAAAAAGGTAACTAGGTGAGGTGACAGATGTTAGTTAGCTTGACTGTGGTAGTCATTTCATAATATATACATATAGCCAATTACCATGTTATACACCTTCAATATATACAATTTTTATATGTCAGTTCTACCTCAATAAAGCTAGGGGAAGGGGGAAAGCAAATCTTCCAGCAGGAAGCTTGCTCTGTCCTAGAGGCACCATCAATCACTGGTACCTGTCCCTCAAGCCCACTGCCGACTAAAAGAACTCTACAAAGTCCACACCCAAGTTGTTAAATTACCCAGCCCTCTCAAGTCCTGAAAGATAGGAAAGGAAAAGTGAGGGAAGGTGAGAGACTATGGTGGTAAGAGCAGTGCTAAAGCAGAGACACAAAGCAACAAATACAATGAAGTTCAGCGTCAAGGCCGCCACGGAGTCTTAAAGCAGGCCCGCTGTGTTTCGCTCCTGGCCTTCCGTTAGTAGGTCTCCGAGCAGTGGGCAACGTTATCACACCGTATGTGCTGAACACAACAACGGGACTGATTTACGTTAGTGAGTGCAAGGGTTTTCCTTTGTATTTCATCTCCTTGTTATTTCAAGAGAAATGTAAGGATAGATTTATTCTGCCACTACAGAGAAGCTTCCTAGAGTCTGTTTGTTTAAAGTTGATAGTTTCCAGGGGGGTGAAGCAGATCTGTTTCCTACAAAAAGTTGGTGAAAGCTACGATTTCCTTCTCTTCCTCTTCCCCTGAAATGAAAGCAGATTTATCCTCATCCCCAATCCCCCTCAAAGCTCATTCTAGAATCATGGACAAAGAACAAAGTCAAATAATATTGTAGAGAATCATCTCTCCATACTCTTAATACTTCTGTGTGGCCTCTCCTGTTTTTTTCTACTTCTTTCCACCCCCCAAGGAGTAACTCTGATCAGCGGTGAATGACTTCTCAAGGCTAATCAGGGAAATCCCAAGGATGTCAAATAACTAGATAGAAATTTTGGAGACAACAGGCCAGCTCTGCTGTCTTCATCTCCCTTGAAAAAACTGGTGCACTCGAAGTGGGTGAAAAGGAAGATGAAAGCAGCCTTTCTGATACCGGCACATGGAGAGAGGGCATTATTGCTTGTGGGATGTGCAAACAAGATGTCAGAGCTATCACCATATGCCCCACAGGATTCAGTCACCTCTGATCCTTTGAGCTAGAAAACCACTTACCTTGGGTGTCTCTAATCCTTTCTCCCACTAGGCGTCACCCCCATTTCTGAACCCAAACCAGACAGCACTCTGGAGTTATGTGGCAGCCCCATGACAGCCTAAAACATCACCTCCCCTCCCAATGCAGGTCCCCCAAATCCTCCTTCATCAGATCTCCCATTTTCTCTAATCAACAGAGACCAAATAGGTGGAAAGCATTCTAAAGCTTAAACTAATTGACCTGAGGTGTGAGTGGCTGATAGCCATCCTAGAACTAGTCTCTGCTTCCAGGTGAACTGTAGGTAATAGGAATGAATTTCTAGCTGGTGGAAAGGCAAAAGGGGAGAGAATCTTCTTAAGCCTTGTGGGGAAGAGGCACACTTTTAGCCTGAACTCTCAATTTTATCAGACTATATCTACCTCCTCCATGTAGCCCATTCATCTCTTTCTTCCTCACTACTTTTTCCTAGTAGATCAAGAATAAGATGGAGCTCTGAGTTAGCAATAAGTCAAGCGCAAGAACCCAGCATTTGGAGGAATCCTTATTCTTTAGCTAACACACTTCCTTGCCTCACAACAGGAAAGTTCTCTTTCCCTCATCTACTTCTTTCAAATTGAGAAGGTGATTTAAATAATCAAATCCTACCCTTTATATAACAAGTATCCTGAAAAACAAAGTAAGGTATTTGAAAACACATGTGTTGTAAAGTATTAACAAGTACAGCTTTAGACTCAGGCCGACTTAAGTTCAGTCTGGAGCTTTGGCATGTACTCCCCGCATGATTTAGGGTAATTATGACCCCTCTAGATTTCAGTTCTCTCACCTGTAAAATGGGGTGATTCATACCTACATCATGAAGTGTTGAGAGGACTGAATGAGATGAAGTCTGGAGACACTTAGCCAAGTACCCGGCATATTGTAAGTGCTGAGTAGCAACTGGTTTTTGTTGGGGAGGGGGTCGTGGTTATTGACAGACCCCATTCTCACCACACTGAACACTAGTTGAGAGGCACCATGTCCTCTGCCCCTCACCACAGTACCATCCACAGAGTGCAGACGCCATCAACACTTGCTGAACTGAATAGAAAGCACAGTGAGAACAGTAATCAAGTCATTCAACAACTGTCTGTTAGGCACTTTCTGTCTTCCACAGAACACCTTAAACTCTGGAGATAAAGCTGTAAAGGCAAACAGGTAAGCTCCCTGTCTTCGGAGAGTTTACATCCTAGTGCTAGAAGGCAGATAATCAACAAATAAACAAATGATGTAATTTCCGATGCTGATAGAGCAATATGAACTATGAAACATTAAAGAGAATCATGGAGTGGAGAATAACTTGGAGCGGGGAACAGCTCTGTACAGGTACATTAATGAAATCATCTTTGAAGAAGTGGTATTAACTCTGAGAATTGAACGGTAAAGAGCTAACCACGAGAAGATCTAAAAGCAGAGGATTTCTGGGAAGCAAATATAAAGACCCAAAGTCAGGTATAGCTTTTAGTATTTGAACAACAGAAAAACAGCCTGCATGATGAGCATGTGAGTGTTTGGCGTGGGGTGGGGGACAGCAGAGCCAAGGACCTCACTACGGACAGCGAGGGTAGTTTGAATTGTTTTCTAGTTATGGTAGAAAGGAAGGCATCAGAGTTTTCAGTATTTTCTCAGAAAAGATACCTGCTTGGTACATGATTATGTGATGAAGCAAATGAGGCTGTGCGGGCTCCTGCATAATTATTTCATGCTAATACAGCAGGCAAGATTGTCAAAGCAGGTACTGCTGTGGTTGGTATTCAGAGTTGTATCCAAGGAATGTATTTCCTCAGAAAAATAAAATAAAATCAGGACTTGCTTTTAACTTCAGAGAAGAGAAAATTAGATCAAACCTATCAATTCATTCAATGTCAGAAGGCTATAAAGATTTATGGGCACGGGGAGATCAGCCCGGTGCTTTGTGACCACCTAGAGGGGTGGGATAGGGAGGGTGGGAGGGAGATGCAAGAGGGAGGGGATATGGGGATATATGTATACGTATAGCTGATTCACTTTGTTATACAGCAGAACCTAACACACTATTGTAAAGCAATGATACTCCAATAAAGATGTTAAAAGAAAAAAAAGATTATGGAAGTGAGGTAGGGGAACCTTGCTTTGAAGTCCTTCTCAACCAGAAAAGTTTTTAACATCTTACCTCTGCAAGAGACCATTTTTCTCTTTATATTGGAGTTCAAACACCCCATTTACCAGTATTCACACCCTAACCTCCAGGAAGTAAAATTTTTTTTTTTCTTTTTTTGTGGTATGCGGGCCTCTCACTGTTGTGGCCTCTCCCGTTGTGGAGCACAGGCTCCGGATGCGCAGGCCCAGCGGCCATGGCTCATGGGCCCAGCCGCTCCGCGGCATATGGGATCCTCCCAGACCGGGGCACGAACCCGTATCCCCTGCATCGGCAGGCGGACTCTCAACCACTGCGCCACCAGGGAGGCCCCAGGAAGTAAAATTTTATAGTGATTAATCTATACCTCAAGAACCCAGAAAAATGAAAAATTCCTGGGAATGGGATTGTGCCATACTAATGCTGTACCATTCCATGTCTCATCAGGAAAACGGAAGCCACTATAGGTATTGCAGACAGGAAATTTAATACAGGAAACAGAAATCTGGAAAGAACCAACAGAGAGAAAAGAGAAAAGGTGAACTTAGCCACAGGTCAGTAATTGCAAGAAGCTGTTCCCATCCTAGGACTGGAGGAACAAAAGGAATATGTTACTCAACATCCACGATCCCAGCCCCATTGCCAGAACATTCCATGCTGGTGTTGTTGGGAGAACAGTCAGGGTTTCTTTGCAGAAAGTTGAGTCTAAACTTGTCCACAGCAGTCATGGTTGCTACTGGAACCAGAGTCTACAGGTGCTTTATTGTTGGAACACCCACTGCCTGGGCAGGATGCCTAGAGTCTAGACTTGTCTACCACCACTGCCATCTCTGCTGCACCGCAGAAGCAGATAAAATATTGTTTCCTTCCTCATTCCTCCTAATCTCCCACCAACGCCTCCAATTTGTAGAAGGTAACTGGAAGCCATTGGGCAGGGGGATTTTAGAAATGCAGTTTTCAAACTTCTAGCCTACCACGATACACAGGAGAGCATCGAAGAGTGGAAATGGAGCCTGAAGCCAAGAGACTGGTAAGCACTTCTCCTCTTGAGCGTCACTGTTAGAAGTCCTAGTAAACTAAGGCAAATAAAGGTTGCCTGGAGATGTTCTGAGAAGTGTTTGTGACTATAAAGAAGAAAAGAGAGAATCTGAAAATCTAGAGAACAGAAGAGGATAATCTTGTGAGACAAGCAAGAACTGTAGTGCTTCCTTTGCATTCTGTCTCTTTCTTAAGCTACTTTCCTTTACAAACCAATCTATTCAAGAAACCAACCAAGCTTCATTCACTCTAAAGTGTAAATGACTGATAAGAATTTCAAGAACAGCCAGTACAGTAGGCAGGAAAAACTTAAAAATATCCAGGAATAGTAGCACAATGAAAACTGACCTAAAACAGTTTCTCCACCTCAGTACTACTGACATTTTAGGCCAGGGAATTCTTTGTTGTGGGGAGCTGTCTCTTATATTGTAGAACATTTAGCAGCAGCCCTGATTGATATCATGCCCAACTTGTGACAATTAAGAATTTCTCTAGACATGGCCAAATGTTTTCAGGGAGCAAGATCTAAAATATCTTACAGAAACTTAAGTGGAGAATTAGAGTGTATGTAGGAATTGCCTGATGAGAGAGGAAGGGAGGGATTTCAGGCATGAACAAAACATCAAATGCAAAGGTAAGAAAACATAAAACAGGAATGAGGCTGAAGCATAGGGTGTAAGGAAGGGAATGGAGGGATGAAGCTGGGTGGCAGAAAGTGTTTACTATGCCAGGCTACAAGTTTGAGCTTTAATTGCTGGACAGTGGGGAGCCATTGAAGGATCAGGAGCAGGGCAATGATTTATTCAAATTTGAGATTAGAAGCATGTCTTTGGTGGCTGTGTGGATAACAGAATAATGGTAGATGAGATGAAGAGAAAGGAAGCCACTTACCTATTTGTCATCATCCTGACCAGGTAATAAGGATCGATATGAAGGCAAGATGAATGATACTTAGGAGGGGGAATCAACCCAAGTTGGTGATTAAGTGAATGTGAAAAACAAGGAAAAAGAGTACAAGAATTGCAGATTGAAGCCTCGAAACAGGAAAATGAAGCAGGCTAAGAAATCGGTCTGTCATTTAGGTTGCACTTTTCTTTTGGTCTTACTTTGGATATGTAAGTTTGAGTTGTCTGTGGGACATCCAGGCCAAGATGCCTAGTGGGTAATTCTATATATATAAGCCTGTTGCTCAGGAAAGGGATCTGGGCTAGATCTGTTTGTGGGTCTTCAGACTAGACAGCAATTGACATGCCCACGAATTGCACCATGGAGGGAAAGCAGACAGCATGAGCAAACACCCAAGGACAGACTTCAGGGGAATATTAACATTTGAGGAAGGGAGAAGTCAAGGAAAAAAGAACCGTAAAATGATTCTGAAACCAGCAAAAGTTTGAGAGGAGGGAGTTCCCTGGCCATCCAGTGGTTCGGACTCAGTGCTTCCACTGCAGGGGGCACAGGTGTGATCCCTGGTCAGGTAACTAAGATCCCGCATGCTGCACCTAACCCTCCGGTGACAATGGGTCTGGTATGATTGACCCAAAGGCCGCTGAGTAAGGTTACATAAGAGCACAAGAAAAAGTCCCTGGATGGCCACTGACTGGAGGCCAGCACCCCACACACTCCCCCTTTCTCCTTTGCCCATCCACTCCTATTATTGGGACACCCCTCTTGCTCTTTTCCAAGGAGCCTGGCTTGGGAGGGAGGGCTTGGGCTGGCCTTGGGTTCAAGCTCAGAGTGACAGTCTGGTGGGCAGGCAAGCTCATGACTCAGTTTTGTCTACTAGTGACAGACCAAACTGTCTAGGCCTGCTGGCCCCGCTCGCCCATCTGATTTGGGGGCAGTGTCAACCTTATCGAGGTATAATTTACATACAGTCAACTGCATCCATCAGACAATGGGATGAGTTTTGACAGATACTTACACTCATGAAAAACCACCACCACAGTCAAAACACACAATATTCCCACCCCACCCCCCAAATTTCCTCGTGCTCCTTTGCAGTCTTTCCCTCCCTCAACCTCCAGACCACCACTGATCTGCTTTTGGTCCCTACGAATTCCACAAGTTGCACGGCATGGCCAAAAACGAAGTTTGAGAGGAAAGGATTGGTGAACTGTGCAGAGAGACCAAGCAAGGTAAGGACTAAAACTTAGTTCCACCATTGGATACCGTGGTCAGGAGCCCCTGGTAACCTTTGTCAGGAAGGTCCAAGGATTTGATAGCACTAGTATTTCCATGACAAGATTGAGCATGTTTTTAGGCTGAGAAAATGGACCCAGAGAAGGAATGATAATACTGGTCAGACCTTGAGGAAAAGTGTGGAAATGAAGGGTGCAAACAGTGGTAGGGCCATTTGAAAGGAGGGCAGGACATCTCTGAGACAGGAGTTTGAAGATGACGTGTTCAAGTGACAGAGAATGTTCATACCTCTGAGAAACAGAAGGCAAGGCCACCTGCTAAGAATTAGATCAAATGAGGTCCTGCAAGAGGGAGACCTAGATTTGGCATTCCAGGAGTGGGTAAACGTTTCTTATAACTATCACAGGAAGGGAGAGAAATCAAACACAAGAGAAGGCTGACCAGGCAGCTTTGATGACCTGAGATCTGAACCCACTTGCTTTCAGACGGGACACTTTGCAGGGATGTGCAATTTTCTGGGATGCACTCAATAGCCCAAGTTAGGAGTAGACTGAGGTTGGGTAGACCCTGACTGCACTGTCCAACAGAATATGGTAGAAATGATGCTATGTGAGCTTCTAGGTCAGGCCTTTAGACGCTGGCAGCTTCTACTTCTGGTCTGTGGAATACTCTCTTGGAGCCTTGGGCAACGGTAGAAGAAGTTCAACTACCCTGCTGGAGGGACAACGTGGTGAGGCAGAGAACACACAGAGAGAGCAGGGGGCCAACTGAGCCCCACATCCAACTAGCCCCTTCCGTCAAGGGTCCAGGCATGCGAGAAAAACCCATCAGGACCCTCCAGACCAGTTGAGCACTGAATGACCCAGTCTGTGCAACACGCCAAGTCCTGCCCAAATTCCAGACCCACAAAACCATGACGGGAAATGATGAGAAGCTGTGGTCTCAGTGGAGCTGAAGACTTCAGCAGTAGGGCTGTCCCAAGTTTATAGCAGCTTGGTGAGGCAGGTGGTGATAAGATCCTGGTAGTATTATAAACTTGGGGGACAAAAATTGCTGACAGGCTGGGGAAAGGGGGGAAAATCTTACCAGGTTCAGATTACTGCTAATCATTCCTAGCAGTTCTTACTTTAAAAAACAGGATTCAAGGAGGAAAACTGTTCATCAGTAGTCACCTCAGCTGCCACTGTGATGCCTGGTGACACATAATTAGAAAACCAATGACAGATTAGTTTAATAATATTCATTAGCAACTAATGAAACGGACACTGTTTCCTAGTGAAGGCAGTTTGGGCTGTTCGTTGATTTTAAGCAATCTGTTCCACCCCCGCCTTCGCCCACCTGCCTTTCAGCTAGAGGCCAGGGCTCCAGGGGGAAGGATGGCAAATGGGTCATAAAACGCAGCACAGAGGGGCAGATGGTGGAGGGAACAAAAAGAACCAGAGGAGACAAACTCAGAGCGGCAGAGGGGAGATTCCTGGGGGTTCTGGGAGGAGAGGAGAGGTGAAGGAAGGAGGTGAGTGTGAACCCGCCCTCCCAGCTGTCTTCAGACATCTAACTGCTGTCAGAAACAACACTTCCATCTGCCTCGGGGAGGAAACAGTGAACTGGGGGAGGGAGGGGGGAATCCGTGCTTGCTTTATGGCATTCTTTTCTTTTCCTTAAAAAAAAATTTATCCTACTTCCGGGGAAGATGGCGGAACAGTAACACGCGGAGATCACCTTCCTCCCCACAGATACACCAGAAATACAGCTACACGTGGAACAACTCCTACAGAACACCTACTGAACGCTGGCAGAAGACTTCAGACCTCCCAAAAGGCAAGAAACTCCCCACGTACCTGGGTAGGGCAAAAGAAAAAAGAATAAACAGAGACAAAAGAATAGGGATGGGACCTGTGCCAGTGGGAGGGAACCGTGAAGGAGAAAAGGTTTCCACACACTAGGAAGCCCTTCTCAGGCGGAGACTGCGGGTGGTGGAAGGGGAAGCTTCGGAGCCACGGAGGAGAATGCAGCAACAGGGGTGCGGAGGGCAAAGCGGAGAGATTCCCGCACAGAGGATCGGCACCGACCAGCACTCACCAGCCTGAGAGGCTTGTCTGCTCGCATGCTGGGGCAGGCGGGGCTGGGAGCTGAGGCTCGGGCTTCGATCGGAGCGCAGGGAGAGGACTGGGGTTGGCGGCATGAACACAGCCTGAAGGGGCTAATGCGCCACAGCTGGCCGGGAGGGAGTCCGGGAAAACTATGGAGCTGCCGAAGAGGCAAGAGACCTTTTCTTCCTTCTTTGTTTCCTGGTGCGCGAGGAGAGGTGATTAAGAGCACTGCTTAAAGGAGCTCCAGAGACGGGCGTGAGCCGCGGCTGAAAGTGCGGACCCCAGAGACAGGCGTGGGATGCTGGGGCTGCTGCTGCTGCCGTCAAGAGGCCTGTGTGCGCGCGCAGGTCACTGTCCACACCACCCTTCCGGGGAGCCTGTGCAGCCCATCACTGGCAGGGTCACGGGATCCAGGGACAGCTTCCCCGGGAGAGCGCACGGCGTGCCTCGGGCTGGTGCAACGTCACGCCAGCCTCTGCCGCTGCAGGCTTGCCCCGCATCCGTGCCCCTCCCTCCTCCCCAGCCTGAGTGAGTCAGAGTCCCCTAAGTGGCTGCTCCTTTAACCCTGTCCTGTCTGAGTGAAGAACAGAAGCCCTCCGGCGACCTACATGCAGAGGCGGGGATAAATCCAAAGGTGAGACCCGGGAGCTCTGAGAACAAAGAAGAGAAAGGGAAATCTCTCCCAGCAGCCTCAGAAGCAGTGGATTAAAGCTACACAATCAACTTGATGTACCCTGCATCTGTGGAATACATGAATAGACAAAGAATCGTAGCAAACTGAGGAGTCGTGTGGATGAAAGGCTCTTGGTGATGCAGCCAGGAGTCAGTGCTGTGCCTCTGAAGTGGGAGAGCCAACTTCAGGACACTGATCCACAAGAGACCTCCCAGCTCTACATAATATCAAATGGTGAAAATCTTCCAGAGATCTCCATCTCAACACCAGCAACCAGCTTCACTCAATGACCAGCAAGCTACACTGCTGGACACCCTATGACAAACAACTAGCAAGACAGGAACACAACGCCATCCATTAGAAGAGAGGCTGCCTAAAATCATAATAAGGCCACAGGCACCACAAAACACACCACCAGACATGGACCTGCCCACCAGAAAGAAAAGATCCAGCCTCAAACACCAAAACACAGGCACTAGTCCCCTCCACCAGGAAGCCTACACAAGCCACTGAACCAACCTTAGCCACTGGGGACAGACACTAAAAACAAAGGGAACTACAAACCTGCAGCCTGCAAAAAGGAGACCCCAAACACAGTAACATAAGCAAAACGAGAAGACAGAAAAACACACAGCAGGAGAAGGAGCAAGATAAAAATCCACCAGACCTAACAAACAAAGAGGAAATAGGCAATCTACCTGAAAAAGAACTCAGAATAATGATAGTGAAGATGATCCAAAATCTTGGAAATAGAATAGACAAAATGCAAGAAACGGTTAACAAAGACATCGAAGAACTAAAGATGAATCAAGCAACGATTAGAAACACAATAAATGAAATAAAAAATACTCTAGATGGGATCAATAGCAGAATAACTGAGGCAGAAGAACGGATAAGTGATATGGAAGATAAAATAGTGGAAATAACTACTGCAGAGCAGAAAAAAGAAAAAAGAATGAAAAGAACTGAGGACAGTCTCAGAGACCTCTGGGACAACACTAAATGCACCAACATTCGAATTATAGGGGTTCCAGAAGAAGAAGAGAAAAAGAAAGGGACTGAGAAAATATTTGAAGAGATTATAGTTGAAAACTTCCCCAATATGGGAAAGGAAATAGTTAATCAAGTCCAGGAGGCACAGAGAGTCCCATAGAGGATAAATCCAAGGAGAAATACTCCAAGACACATATTAATCAAACTGTCAAAAATTAAATACAAAGAAAACATATTAAAAGCAGCAAGGGAAAAACAACAAATAACACACAAGGGAATCCCCATCAGGTTAACAGCTGATCTCTTAGCAGAAATTCTGCAAGCCAGAAGGGACTGGCAGGACATATTTAAAGTGATGAAGGAGAATAACCTGCAACCAAGATTACTCTAGCCAGCAAGGATCTCATTCAGCTTTGATGGAGAAATTAAAATCTTTACAGACAAGCAAAAGCTGAGAGAGTTCAGCACCACCAAACCAGCTTTACAAGAAATGCTAAAGGAACTTCTCTAGGCAAGAAACACAACAGAAGGAAAATACCTACAATAACAAACCCAAAACAATTAAGAAAATGGGAATAGGAACATACATATGGATAATTACCTTAAATGTAAATGGACTAAATGCTCCCACCAAAAGACACAGAGTGGCTGAATGGATACAAAAACAAGATCCATATATATGCTGTCTACAAGAGACCTACTTCAGACCTAGAGAAACATACAGACTGAAAGTAAGGGGATGGAAAGAGATATTCCATGCAAATGGAAACCAAAAGAAAGCCGGAGAAGCAATTCTCATATCAGACAAAACAGACTTTAAAATAAAAACTACTAGAAGAGACAAAGAAGGACACAAAATAATGATCAAGGGATCGATCTAAGAAGAAGATATAACAATTGTAAATATTTATGCACCCAATATAGGAACACCTCAATACATAAGGCAAATACTAACAGCCATAAAAGGGGAAGTTGACGTAACACAATCTTAGTAGGGGACTTTAACACCCCACTTTCACCAATGGACAGATCATCTAAAATGAAAATAAATAAGGAAACACAAGCTTTAAATGATACATTAAGGAAGATGGACTTAATTGATATTTATAAGACATTCCATTCAAAAACAACAGAATACACATTTTTCTCAAGTGCTCATGGAACACTCTCCAGGATAGATCATATCTGGGGTCACAAATCAAGCCTTGGTAAATTTAAGAAAACTGAAATTGTATCAAGTATCTTTTCCGACCACAACGCTATGAGACTAGATATCAATTACAGGAAAAGATCTGTAAAAAATACAAACACATGGAAGCTAAACAATACACTACTTAATAACGAAGTGATCACTGAAGAAATCAAAGAGGAAATAAAAAAATACCTAGAAACAAATGACAATGGAGCCACGACGACACAAAACCTATGGGATGCAGCAAAAGCAGTTCTAAGGGGAAAGTTTATAGCAATACAATCCCACCTTAAGAAACAGGAAACATCTCGAATAAACAACCTAAGTTTGCACCTAAAGCAATTAGAGAAAGAAGAAAAAAAACACCCCAAAGTTAGCAGAAGGAAAGAAATCATAAAGATCAGATCAGAAATAAATGAAAAAGAAATGAAGGAAACGATACCAAAGATCAATAAAACTAAAAGCTGGTTCTTTCAGAAGATAAACAAAATTGATAAACCATTAGCCAGACTCATCAAGAAAAAAAGGGAGAAGACTCAAATCAATAGAATTAGAAATGAAAAAGGAGAAGTAACAACTGACACTGCAGAAATACCAAAGATCATGAGAGATTACTACAAGCAACTCTATGCCAAAAAAATGGACAACCTGGAAGAAATGGACAAATTCTTACAAATGCACAACCTGCCGAGACCGAACCAGGAAGAAATAGAAAATACGAATACACCAATCACAAGCACTGAAATTGAAACTGTGATTAAAATCTTCCAACAAACAAAAGCCCAGGACCAGATGGCTTCACAGGTGAATTCTATCAAATATTTAGAGAAGAGCTAACACCTATCCTTCTCAAACTCTTCCAAAATAGAGCAGAGGGAGGAACACTCCTAAACTCATTCTACGAGGCCACCATCAACTTGATACCAAAGCCAAACAAGGATGTCACAAAGAAAGGAAACTACAGGCCAATATCACTGATGAACATAGATGCAAAAATCCTCAACAAAATACGATCAAACAGACTCCAACAGCACATTAAAAGGATCATACACCATGATCAAGTGGAGTTTATTCCAGGAATGCAAGGATTCTTCAATATACGCAAATCAATCAACGTGATACACCATATTAACAAATTGAAGGAGAAAAACCATATGATCATCTCAATAGATGCAGAGAAAGCTTTCGACAAAATTCAACACCCATTTATGAGAAAAACCCTGCAGAAAGTAGGCATAGAGGGAACTTTCCTCAACATAATAAAGGCCATATATGACAAACCCACAGCCAACATCGTCCTCAATGGTTAACAACTGAAACCATTTCCACTAAGATCAGGAACAAGACAAGGCTGCCCACTCTCACCACTCTTATTCAACATAGGAAGTTTTAGCCACAGCAATCAAAGAAAAGGAAATTAAAGGAATCCAAATTGGAAAAGAAGAAGTAAAGCTGTCACTGTTTGCAGATGACATGATACTATACATAGAGAATCCTAAAGATGTTACCAGAAAACTACTAGAGCTAATCAATGAATTTGGTAAAGTAGCAGGATACAAAATTAATGCACAGAAATCTCTGGCATTCCTGTACACTAATGATGAAAAATCTGAAAGTGAAATCAAGAAAACACTCTCATTTACCATTGCAACAAAAAGAATAAAATATCTAGGAATAAACCTACCTAAGGAGACAAAAGACCTGTATGCAGAAAATTATAAGACACTGATGAAAGCAATTAAAGATGATACAAATAGATGGAGAGATATACCATGCTCCTGGAGTGGAAGAATAAATATTGTGAAAATGACTGTACTACCCAAAGCAATCTACAGATTCAATGCAATCCCTATCAAACTACCACTGGCATTTTTCACAGAACTAGAACAAAAAATTTCAAAATTTGTTTGGAAAAACAAAAGACCCCAAATAGCCAAAGCAATCTTGAGAACGAAAAACGGAGCTGAAGGAATCAGGCTCCCTGACTTCAGACTATACTACAAAGCTACAGTAATCAAGATAGTGTGGTACTGGCACAAAAACAGAAAGATAGATCAATGGAACAGGATAGAAAGCCCAGAGATAAACCCACGTACATATGGTCAACTTATCTTTGATAAAGGAGGCAGGAATGTACAGTGGAGAAAGGACAACCTCTTCAATAAGTGGTGCTGGGAAAACTGGACAGGGACATGTAAAAGTTTGAGATTAGATCATTCCCTAACACCATACACAAAAATAAGCTCAAAATGGATTAAAGACCTAAAAGTAAGGCCAGAAACTATCAAACTCTTAGAGGAAAACATATGCAGAACACTCTATGACATAAATCACAGCAAGATCCTTTTGGACCCACCTCCTAGAGAAATGGAAATAAAAACAAAGATAAACAAATGGGACCTAATGAAACTTCAAAGCTTTTGCACAGCAAAGGAAACCATAAACAAGACCAAAATACAACCCTCAGAATGGGAGAAAGTATTTGCTAATGAAGCAACTGACAAAGGATTAATCTCCAAAATTTATAAACAGCTCATGCAGCTCCATAGCAAAACAACAAACAACCCAATCCAAAAATGGGCAGGAGACTTAAATAGGCATTTCTCCAAAGAAGATATACAGACTGCCAACAAACACATGAAAGAATGCTCAACCTCATTAATCATTAGAGAAATGCAAATCAAAACTACAATGAGATATCATCTCACACCCAGAATGGCCATCATCAAGAAATCTAGAAACAATAAATGCTGGAGAGGGTGTGGAGAAAAGGGAACACTCTTGCACTGCTGCTGGGAATGTGAGTTGGTACAGCTGCTATGGAGAACAGTATGGAGGTTCCTTAAAAAACTACAAATAAAACTACCATATAATCCAGCAATCCCACTACTAGGCATATACCCTGAGAAAACTATAATTCAAAAAGAGACATGTACCAAAATGTTCATTGCAGCTCTATTCACAATAGCCTGGAGATGGAAACAACCCAAGTGTCCATCATCAGATGAATTTATAAAGAAGATGTGGCACATATATACAATGGAATATTACTCAGCCATAAAAAGAAACGAAACTGAGCTATTTGTAATGAGGTGGATAGACCTAGAGTCTCTCATACAGAGTGAAGTAAGTCAGAAAGGGATAGACAAATACCGTATGCTAACACATATACATGGAATTTAAGGGAAAAAATGTCATGAAGGACTTAGGTTTAAAACAGGAATAGAGACACAGGCCTACTGGGGGTGGGCTTCGGGATATGGGGGGGGGGCTGTGACAGGGCAGGGGAGAGGCATGGACGTGTATACACTGCCGGGCGTGGGGTGGATGGATGGTGGGGGGTGGCCACGTGGCGCGGGTGGGTCAGCTCGGTGCTTTGTGGCTGCCTGGATGGGTGGGATCAGGAGGGTGGGAGGGAGGGAGATGCAGGAGTGAGGGGATGTGGGAACAGATGTATATGTATGACTGATTCACTTTGTTGTAAAGCAGAGACTAATTAAAAAAAAAAAAAGAAAGTTCCAAATAGAAGTCACAGAACTGCAGAATGCAGTAACTGAACTTAGAAATATAGTAGATGAAGCACAAGAAAGAATAGGTGAACTCAAAGACAGGTCAGAGGAACTCATCCAATCAGAGAATAAGGAAGAAAAAAGAATGAAAATAATGAATATAGCTTAAGGGATTTATGGCACATCAAATGGAATAACATTCACCTTATAGGAACTCCAGAAGGTGAAGAGAAAAGGGGGCAGAAAACATTTGTAGAAATAATATCTGAAAACTTTTCCTAACCTGGGGAAAGAAACAGACATCCAGATACAGGAAGCCCAGAGAGCTCCAAAGCAGATCAATCTAAAGAGATCCATATCAAGAAATATTAAAATTAAAATGTCAATATTAAAGATAACAAGGGAATCTTAAAATCACCAAGAGAAATACAACTTGTTATATACAAAAGAACTTCCATAAGACTATCATCAGATTTTTTAGCAGATATTTTACAGCTCAGAAGGGAGTGGCACAATATATTCAAAGTGCTGAAAGAAAAAACTTTCCAACCAAGAATACTTCACCCAGCAATGTTATATTCAGAACTGAGGGAGAGATAAAAGAGTTTTCCAGATGAGCAAACATTAAAGGAGTTCATCACCACTAACTCAGCCTTACAAGAATTGTTAAAAGAACTTCTTTAAGCTGAAAAGAAAGGGTGATAATTAGTAACAAGAAAACACATGAAAGTATAAATCTCACCATTAAAAGTAAGTGTATATAGTAAAGGTAGTGGATTAATGAATTATAAATCTGTATGAAGGTTAAATGACAAAACTCATAAAAAGACCTATAATTAAAATAATTAGTTAAGGGATATACAACATAAAAATGTGTAAAATATGTCATCAAAAACATAAAATGTGAGGAGGGGGGAGTAAAATATTTGACCTATAGAATGCATTCAAACTTAAGTTGTTATCAACTTAAAATAGACTGTTAAAAATATAAGTTGTTATATGTGAGCTTCATGGTAACCACCAAGTAAAAACCTAGAGTAGATGCACAAAAGATGACAAGAAAGGACTCTAAACATACAACTAAAGAAAGTCATTAAGCCACTAAGGAAGACAGCAAGAGAAGAAAGGAACAGAGAAATCACAAAATAGCCAGGAAACAATTAACAAGATGGCAATAAATACATACTTATCAATAATTATTTTAAGTGTAAATGGACTAATGGCTCCAATCAGAAGACATAGGGTGGCTGAACGGATTAGAAAGAAGACCCATCTATATGTGGCCTATAAGAAACTCACTTCAGAGTTAAAGACACACACAGACTGAAATTGAAGGGATGGAAAAAGATATTCCATGCAAATGGAAACCAAAAGAAAGCTGGGGTAGCTATCTATAATTATATCGGAAAAAATAGACTTTAAAACAAAGACTGTAACAAGAGACAAAGAAGGACATTACATATGGATAAAAGGGTCAATCCAATAAGAGAATATAACATTTGTAAATATTTATGCATCCAACATAGGAGCACCTAAATAAATAAAGCAAATATTAATAGGCCTTAAGGGAGAAATAGCAATACCATAATAGTACGGGACTTGAGCATTGTACTTATATCAACAGATATATTATCCACACAGAAAATCAATAAAGAAAGATTGGCTTTAAATGACATGTTAGATCAGATGGATTTAACATATATATATATATATATATATATATATATATATATATATATATATATATATATATATATAAAGCATTCCATCCAAAAGCAACAGAATATACATTCTTCTCAAGTACACATGGAACATTCTCTAGGATAGATCATATGTAAAGCCAAAACCAAATCTTAACAAATTTAAGAAGATTTAAATTATATCAAGCTCCTGTTCTATATAGTATGAAACTAGAAATTGATTACAAAAAGAAAACTGGAAAATTCACAAATGTGGAGAGTAAACAACAAATTCCACAATACAGTAAAATGGTCATATAACATGATCCAGTGAGATTTATTCCTAGAATGCAAGGATGGTTCAATATCTGCAAATCAATCAATGTGATATACCACATTAACAACTTGAATAAAAATCATATGCTCCTCTCAATAGATGCAGAAAGACTTTTGAGAAAATTCATCAGTTTATTATAAAAACTCTCAATGAAGTGGGTATGGAGGGAACATACCTCAACATAATAAAGGCCATATATGACAAGCCCACAAATAGCATCATATTCAACAGTGGAAAGCTGAAAGCTTTTCCTCTAAGATCAGAAACAAGACAAAGTCACCCAGTAAAGTCCTAGCCAGGGCTATTATGCAAGGAAAAGAAATAAAATGCATCCAAACTGAGAAGAAAGAAGTAAAACTGTTACTATTTGCAGATGACATGACACAATATATAGAAAACCCTAAAGACTCTATCGAAAAACTGTCAGAACTAATAAATGAATTTAGTAAATTTGTAGGATATAAAATCATTATACAGAAGTATGTCACATCTCTACACACTAATAACAAACTAACCAAAAGAGAAGTTAATAAAACAATCCCATTTACAATTATATCATAAAGAATAAAGTAAGAATAAATTTAACCAAGGAAGTGAAAGACCTGTACACTGAAACTATAAGACATTGATGAAATAAATTGAAGAAGACACAAAGATACCCCATGCTCATGTATTGGAAGAATTGATATTGATAAGATGTCCATACTCCCCAAACAATCTACAGATTCAATAAAACTCAATCAAAATTCCAGTGACATTTTTCACAGAAACAGAACAATTCTAAAATTTGTATGGAACCACAGAAGGCCCTGAAAATCTTGAGAAAGAAGAAGAAAGCTGGAAAATTCATGCTCCCTGATTTTAAACTATATTACAAAACTATAGTAATCAAAACAGTATGGTATTGGTATAAAGGGAGACACATATCAATGAAAAAGAGAGAGAGCCCAGAAATAAACCCATTCATATATGGTCAAATTAATTTACAACAAAGGAGCCAAGAGTATACAATAGATAAAGGACAGTCTCTTCAATAATTAGTGTTAGAAAAACTGGACAGCCACATACAAAAAATGAAACTGGACCAGTATCTTACACTATACACAAATTCAACTCAAAATGGATTAAAGACTTGAATGTAAGACCTGAAACCATAAGAACCCCTAGAATAAAACAGGCAGGGCTTCCCTGGTGGCGCAGTGGTTGAGAGTCCATCTGCCGATGCAGGAGACACGGGTTCGTGCCCCAGTCCAGGAAGATACCACATGCTGCGGAGCGGCTGGACCCGTGAGCCATGGCTGCTTAGCCTGCGTGTCTGGAGCCTCTGCTCCACAACGGGAGAGGCCACAACAGTGAGAGGCCCATGTACTGCAAAAAAAAAAAAAAAAAAAAAAAAAAAAAAAATCCAGGCAGTAAGCTCCTTGACATCAATCTTGTCAATGATTTTTCTTTCTTTTTGGGATTTGACACCAAAACCAAAGGCAACTAAAGCAAAAATAAACAAGTGGAAGTACATCAAACTAAATAGCTTCTGCACAGCAAAGGAAACCATCAATAAAGTGAAAAGGCCACCTAGTGAATAGGAGAAAATATTTGCAAATCATCTATCCAATAAGAGGTTAATATCCAAAACATGTAAAGAATTCATACAACTCAAAAACAAACAAAAAAATCCAATTAAAAAATAAGTAGAGGGGCTTCCCTGGTGGCGCAGTCGTTGAGAGTCCGCCTGCCGATGCAGGGGACACGGGTTCGTGCCCTGGTCTGGGAAGATCCCACATGCCATGGAGCGGCTGAGCCTGTGAGCCATGGCCGCTGAGCCTGCGCGTCCGGAGCCTGTGCTCCGCAACGGGAGGGGCCACAACAGTGAGAGGCCCGCGTACCGCAAAAAAAAAAATAAATAAATAAAAAAAAATAAGTAGAGGATCTGAAAAGACATTTGTCCAAAGAAGATATACAGTTGGCTAACAGGTACACAAAAGGATGCTCAACATCATTAGTCACCAAGAAATTGCAAATCAAAACTACAATGAGGTATCACCTTATACCTGTTAGAATGGCTATTATCAGAAGCGAAGAAATAATAAGTGTTAGCAAGGATAAGGAGAAAAGGGAAACTTTGTGCACTGCTTGTGGGAATGTAAATTTGTGTAGCCATTATGGAAAACAGCATGGAGTTTCCTCAAAAATTAAAAATAGAACTACCATATAATTCAGCAATTCCACTTCTGGATATTTAGCCAAAGAAAATAAAAACGCTAACTTGAAGAGATATATTCAACCCTATGTTCACTGCAGCATTATTTACAATAACCAAACTATGGAAACAACCAAAATGTCCAGTGATGAATAAATGGAAAAAGAAAATGTGATATATATATATATATATTATGCAATATATTCCATAATATTATGGAATATTATGCAGTCATAAAGAAGAATAAAATCTTGCCATTTGTGACAGCATGGATAGATCTTGAGGGTGTTATGCTAAGCAAAATAAGTCACACACAGAAAAACAAATACTGTATGATCTCACATGTATGGAATAATGAAAAACAAACAAAACAGACTCACAGATACAGGGAACAGTTTGGTGGTTGCTGGAAGTGGGGCATGAGGAGGGTGGGCAAAAATGCTGAAGGTAGTCAAAACATACAAACTTCCAGTTATAAAATAAATATTATAAATCATGTGGATGTAATGTAAAACATGGCAACTCTAGCTAAAAATACTGTACTGCATATTTGAAAGTTTCTAAGAAAATAGATCTGAAAAGTTCTTACCACAAGAAAAAAAATTGTAACAATATATGATGGTGGATGTTAACTAGACTTATTGTGGTCATAATTTTGCAACATATAGAAATATTGAATCATTATGTTGTCCACTTGAAACTAATATAATGTTGTATGTCAATTATACCTCAGTTTAAGAAAAATAAAAAGTGCTACAAATAAATATAAATAAATAAATGTATACAATAACTGCCTTCAAAATGAGATGTTTAATATAAATGTTTAAAAAATGTAGATCTTTTTAATGAAAGCTACAAAACTCTGAGGAAAACAATTAAGCAAGTGGTAAAAAAAATACAGAGTCATATTATTTTCATGGATTGGAAGACACAATATAGTAAAATATTAATTCTTCCCAAATTGATCTGTAGGTTTAAATGCAATTCCTATCAACTTCCAACAGGTTTTTTTTTGTCACAATAGACAAGCTTATTCTAAAATTTATATCAAATGGTAAAGGAAGAAAGATGGCAGCAAAATGATAGTCTAGGAAGTTTCAAACTCTTATTTCCCTACAGAAACATTCAAAACAAAAACCAATCAGAAGCTTCTAAACCAACTCTGTAAGAGCTCTGGAAAATCATCAAAGGTTTTCACAACCAAGCAAATGCCCAACTGGAAAAAATCCTCTCCAAAGAGATAGGAAACTTTTGTGGCCATTTACCTAATCTTGTTCCACTCCTCCCAACATAGCAGTGGTCTTAGTCTTGAGCCAGCAGCAGCCTGGTTTCCAGTTCTCCATCTCCAACTGGTTGGAGCAGAGTAGACTTTATTTACAAATAATTGTGTACCACTGTTCCAACCTGTCAGAGGGAAACCTGAAAGCCTGAAGCAAGACGCTCTTGTCTGTTTTGCATAACACAGAACACAGAAAAATGGCAGGTGCTACTTGTAAAGCTACAAGGCAACTCTAAATGAACAGATGCCTGGGTCAAGAGATTCTGGGTGGAGAAATACAACAGACCATTTAAAGCCCAGGGGAGAAGCTGGAAGTGAGACTACTTGGGAAATTAGGACTTTCAGAGCAGCCTGTATGCATGGGAATTTAGAAAGCCACATGCAGGACAAGGCATGACATGCTCAGAAAAGTCCTGAGAACACCTCAAGTTTCACCTCAGATGGATCCCTAGGCTCAGAGCAAACCTAGCTAAGTGGTGAACAAGGACCCCAGCACAGAGCCAACCTGCCGTAATTTGTGGTGGCTGTTCCTTCTTTTTACTTGTTGTTTTTATTTATTATTTCAGCTCCCAGACTTCAAGGAAATCTCCATCAAAAAAAAAGCTGGGGGGCTGGAATCAAGGTGGCAGAGTAGGAGGACGCAGAGTTGGCATCTCCTCACAACTGGGACACTTACCAGGTGCTGGTGGGGGACCTCGGACACCTAAGGGGACTGGAGGAACCCCTGAGTGACCCAGTAGGACACGGGGGGAGGGAAGGGGAAGGAGAAGTGGAAGCCAGAGAGGACCAGTGCTCCTGAGGGGCAGCCTGAGGAGGGGAGGGATTCCCATGCACAGAGGGGCCCATTCACAATGAGGGGAACAACGGAGACAGGGAGAGACCCTCAGGGGGTTGGAGGACCAGAAGGAAATGCGGCCTGCCTTTGCCCCCACCCACTGGGCCTCAGGGAGCCTGCAGACCCCAGGCCTGATGCTCCACACGACAAGGCCTTTTCCGTTTGCACTGAGCCTAGGCCCAGCACCCACCCCACCCAGGGCCTTTTCTGGCCCTGGAGGTCCTGAGCCTAGGCCCCACCCCCTGGCTAAGCCCCACCCATGCCTAAACCCTACCCCCCACAGCCAAGGTCTTTTCTGGTTTTATTTTATTTTATTTTTGCTATTGGGGTTCTCTTTTACATTGTTGTTGTTGCTTCATTTATATTTTTATCTTTCTAATAAATATTTTAGTTTTCTAATTTTATTTTATTTTTTATTCCTTGTTATTGTTCTGCTCCTTTATGCTTGTCCCCTGCCCCTTTCTTTTTTCTTTTTCTTTTCTTTCTTTCTTTTTTCTTCTTTTTGCTGTGTGGGTCTTTTTTTTTTTTTCCAAAATTTATTTATTTATTTATTTATTTTTGGCTGTGTTGGGTCTTCGTCGCTGCATGTGGGCTTTCTTTAGTTTCAGCGAGCGGGGGCTACTCTTCCTTGTGGTGTGCAGGCTTCTCACTGCGGTGTCTTCTCTTGTTGCAGAGCATGGGCTCCAGGCACACGGGCTTCAGTAGTTGTGGCACATGGGCTCAGTAGTTGTGTTTCGCAGGCTCTAGAGCCCAGGATCAGTAGTTGTGGCACACAGGCTTAGCTGCTCCATGGCATGTGGGATCTTCCCAGACCAGGGCTCGAACCTGTGTCCCCTACATTGACAGGGGGATTCTTAACCACTGTGACACCAGGGAAGTCCCTGTGGTTCTGTTTTACCTTGTTGCTCTTTCTTTCTTTCTTTTTTTTTTTTTTTGAATTTTACTTTATTTTTTGTACAGCAGGTTCTTATTAGTTATCTATTTCATACATATTAGTGTATATATGTCAATCCAAATCTCCCAATTCATCCCAGCACCATAACCCCCCACCCACAATTCCCCGTTGGTGTCCATATATTTGGACCTTACACTGAGGTCATTAAACCGTTTTGAGTTTATTTTTGTGTATGGTGTTAGGGAGTGTTCTAATTTCATTCTTTTACCTGTAGCTGTCCAGTTTTCCCAGCACAACTTATTGAAGAGAATGTCTTTTCTCCATTGTATATCCTTGCCTCCTTTGTCGTAGATTAGTTGACCATAGGTGTGTGGTTTTATCTCTGGGTTTTCTATCCTGTTCCATTGATCTATCTTTCTGTTTTTATGACAGTACAATATTATCTTCTTTACTGTAGCTTAGTAGTATAGTCCGAAGTCAGGGAGTCTGATTCCTCCAACTCCATTTTTTTTTTTTGTGTGTGGTATGCGGGCCTCTCACTGTTGTGGCCTCTCCCACTGTGGAGCACAGGCTCCGGATGTGCAGGCTCACCGGCCATGCCTCATGGGCCCAGCCACTCCGTGGCATGTGGGATCCTCCCAGACCGAGGCACGAACCCACATCCCCTGTGTTGGCAGGCAGACTCCTAACCACTGCGCCACCGGGGAAGCCCCCTCCAGCTCCATTTTTTTCCTGCAAGATTGTTTTGGCTATTTGGGGTCTTTTTTATCTCCATATAAATTTTAAGATTTTTTTGTTCTAGTTCTGTAAAAAATGCCATTGGTAATTTGATAGGGATTGCATTGAATCTGTAGATTGCTTTGTGTAGTATAGTCATTTTCACAATATGATTCTTCCAATCCAAGAACATGGTATATCTCTCCAACTGTTTGTGTCATCTTTGATTTCTTTCATCAGTGTTTTATAGTTTTCTGAGTACAGGTATTTTACGTCCTTAGGTAGGTTTATTCCCAGGTATTTTATTCTTTTTGTTGCAATGGTGAATGAGATTGTTTTCTTAATTTCTCTTTCTGATATTTTGTTGTTAGTGTATAGGAATTCAAGAGATGTCTGTGCATTAATTTTGTATCCTGAACATTTACCAAATTCATTGATGAGCTCTAGTAGTTTTCTGGTGGCATCTTTAGGATTCTCTACGTATAGTATCATGTCATCTGCAAACAGTGACAGTATTACTTCTTTTCCAATTTGTATACGTTTTATTTCTTTTTCTTCTCTGATTGCCATGGCTAGGACTTCCAAAACTATTTTGAATAAGAATGGTGACAGTAGACATCCTTGTCTTGTTCCTGATCTTAGAGGAAATGCTTTCAGATTTTCACCACTGAGAATGATTTTTGCTGTGGGTTTGTCATATATGGCCTTTATTATGTTGAGGTAGGTTCCCTCTATGCCTACTTTCTGGAAAGTTTTTTTATCATAAATGGGTGTTAACTTTTGTCAAAAGCTTTTTCTGACTCTATTGAGATGATCATATGGTTTTTATTCTTCAATTTGTTAATATGATGTATCACATGGATTTATTTGTGTATATTGAAGAATCCTTGCATCCCTGGGATAAATACCACTTGATCATGGTGTATGATCCTTTTAATGTGTTGTTGGTTTCTGTTTGCTACTATTTTGTTTAGGATTTTTGCACCTAATTTCATCAGTGATATTGGCCTGTGGTTTTCTTTTATTGCGATATCTTTGTCTGGTTTTGGTATCAGGGTGATTGTGGCCTTGCAGAATGAGTTTGGGAGTGTTCCTTCCTCTACAATTTTCCAGAAAAGTTTGAGAAGAATGGGTGTTAGCTCTTCTCTAAATGTTTGATAGGTTTCACCTGTGAAGCCATCTGGTCCTGGACTTTTGTTTGTTGGAAGAATTCTAATCACAGTTTCAATTTCATTACTTGTGATTGGTCTGTTCATATTTTCTAATTCTTCTTGGTTCAGTCTTGGAAGGTTATACCTTTCTAAGAATTTGTCCATTTCTTCCAGGTTGTCCAATTTATTGGCATAGGATTGCTTGTAGTAGTCTCTTAGGATGCTTTGTATTTCTGCGTTGTCCATTGTAACTTCTCCTTTTTCATTTCTAATTTTATTGATTTGAGTCCTCTCCCTCTTTTTCTTGATGAGTGTGGCTAAAGGTTTATCCATTTTTTTTATCTTCTCAAAGAACTGGCTTTTAGTTTTATTCATCTTTGCTATTGTTTTCTTTGTTTCCATTTCATTTATTTCTGCTCTGATCTTTATGATTTCTTTCCTTCTACTAACTTTGGATTTTGTTTTTGCTTCACTCTCTTGTTCCTCTAGGTATAAGGTAAGATTGTTTATTTGAGATTTTTTCTTGTTTCTTGAGGTAAGATTGTATTGCTATAATCTTCCCTCTTAGAACTGCTTTTGCTGCCTCCCATAGGTTTTGGGTCGTCGTGTATTTGTTGTCATTTGTTTCTATGTATTTTAAAATTTCCTCTTTGATTTCTTCAATGATCTCTAAGTTATTTAGTAGCACACTGTTTAACCTCCATGTATTTGTGTTTTTTACAGTTTTTTTTTCCTGTAATTGATTTCCAATCTCCAAGTGTTGTGGTCAGAAAAGATGCTTGATACGATTTTCTTAAATTTACTGAAGCTTGATTTGTGACCCATGATGTGATCTAGCCTGGAGAATGTTCCATGTGCACTTGAGAAGAAAGTATTCTGCCACTTTTGGATGGAATGTTCTATAAATATCAGTTAACTCTATCTGGTCTATTGTGTCATTTGAAGCTTGTGTTTCCTTATTCATTTTCTGTTTTGATGATCTGTCCATTGGTGAAAGTGAGGTGTTAAAGTTCCCTACTATTATTGTGTTACTGTTGATTTCCCCTTTCATAGTTGCTAGCATTTGCCTTATGTATTGAGGTGCTCCTATGTTGGGTGCATAAACATTCATAATTGTTATATCTTCTTCTTGGATTGATCCTTTGATCATTATGTAGTGTCCCTCCTTTTCTCTTGTAACAGTCTTTATTTTAAAGTCCATTTTATCTGATACAAATATTGCTACTCCAGCTTGCTTTTGATTTCCATTTGCATGGAATATCTTTTTCCATCCCTTCACTTTTAGTCTGTATGTGTCCTTAGGTCTGAATTGGGTCTCTTGTAGACCGCATATATATGGGACATGTTTCTGGATCCATTCAGCCAGTCTATGTCTTTTGGTTGGGACATTTAATCCATTTACATTCAAGGTTATTATTGACACGTATGTTCCTATTCCCATTTTCTTAATTGTTTTGGGTTTATTTTTGTGGGGCTTTTTCTTCTCTTGTGTTTCCCACCTAGAGAAGTTTCTTTACCATTTTTTGTAAAGCTGGTTTGGTGGTGCTGAATTCTCTTAGCTTTTGCTTGTCTGTAAAGCTTTTGATTTCTCCATCGAATCTGAATTATATCCTTGCTTGGTAGAATAATCTTGGTTGTAGGTTTTTCTCTTTCAACACTTTAAGTATATCCTGCCACTCCCTTCTGGCCTGCAGAGTTTCTGCTGAAAATTCAGCTGATAACCTTATGGGGATTCCTTTGTATGTTATTTTTTGTTTCTCCCTTGCTGCTTTTATTTATTTTATTTTATTTTATTTTTTTGCAGTATGTGGGCCTCTCACTGTTGTGGCCTCTCCCATTGTGGAGCACAGGCTCCGGATGCACAGGCCCAGCGGCCATGGCTCACGGGCCCAGCCGCTCCGCGCATGTGGGATCTTCCCAGACCGGAGCACGAACCCATTTCCCCTGCATCGGCAGGCGGACTCTCAACCACTGCGCCACCAGGGAAGCCCTCCCTTGCTGCTTTTAATACTTTTTCTTTGAATTTAATTTTTGTTCATTTGATTAATATGTGTCTTGGTGTATTTTTCCAAGGGTTTTCCCTCTATGGGACTCTCTGTGCTTCCTGGACTTGGGTGACTATTTCCTTTCCCATGTTAGGGAAGTGTTCAACTATAATCTCTGCAATATTTTATCAGACCCTTTCCTTTTCTCTTCTTCTTCTGGGACCCCTATAATTCGAATGTTGGTGAGTTTAGTTTTGTCCCAGATGTCTCTGAGATTGTCTTCAATTCTTTTCATTCTTTTTTCTTTATTCTGCTCCTCAGCAGTTATTTCCACCATTTTGTCTTCCAGATCACTTATTCGTTCTTCTGCCTCAGTTATTCTGTTACTGGTTCCTTCTAGTGTATTTTTCATTTCAGTTATTGTGTTGTTCATCTCTGTTTGTTTGCTCTTTAGTTCTTCTAGAACTTTGTTAAACATTTCTTGTATCTTTCAATCCATGCCTCTATTGTCTTTCCATGATTCTGGATCATCTTTACTATCATTACTCTGAATTCTTTTTCAGGTAGATTGCCTATTTCCTCTTCATTTATTTGTTCTTGTAAGTTTTTACCTTGCTCCTTCATCTGTGACATATTTTTTTGTTGTCACTTTTTTTTTTTAATGAGTGGGATTTTGTTCCTCTGTTATTGATTGTTTGGCCTGAGGCTTCCAACACTGGAGTTTGTAAGCTGTTGGGTAGAGCTGGGTCTTGGTGCTGAGATGAGGACCGTTGTGAGACCACACTCCGATGAATATTCCATGGGGTCTGAGCTTCTCTGTTAGTCCAGTGGTTTGGACTCAGAGCTCCCACTGCAGGAGTTTTGGCCGGACCCCCGGCTCATGAACAAAGATCACACCTTTGTGGTTCCTTTGACCCCCAGCTCGTGAACAAAGATCACACCTTTGTGGTTCCTTTGTGAATAAGGACATTCCAAACCTAAAAGGTCATTATTTTCTGCTGGGTTCTGCCTCCACTGGGTTCCACCTCTGCTGGAAAGGAAAGGTGAAAGGACCATGAAAGTTTATTTTGTGGGGAGGGCAGCCCCATGTGGTTTGTGGGATTTTAGTTGCCAACCAGGGATCGAACACATGCCCTCAGCAGTGACAGCTCAGAATTCTAACCACTGGAGCTGCCAGGGAATTCCCAGGACCGTGAAGGTTTGAACATAGGGAACCTCAGTCCATTTTCCTGTCCTGCAACATTAGAGATCCAATTTCAGCACGGTATTATAGAGACCTATTTTCAGGCCATTTTTCTGCATTCCCCGACTTATACAAGGGCCAGGCAATGTTACAATAGAGTTTAAGTTTTTCCCTTTTCAGCTCGTCTATTTTGAAAGTTTCCAATTTTTAAGGATATGCTCCAGAGGTGTTTCTTCTGGCTTAGAAGAGGATCATCTCATGTTGAATAACATGCAACCGAGAAAAAGTGCTCCTAGAAATGAAGTCCAGTGTCCCAGAGACATTTACCAGGAGGCTTTTGTCTGATAATGTTTCCCTGTGCTGGGGGTATTCCTCGAGTTTGAGCATCTATAAAACCTAGGATGTGGGCTGCTTGGAAGTGGCCACCCAAGAGGAAATCTGTAACAAGGTATGGGCTGTCAAGGCCTGGAATGAAAGGGGTCCTAGAGGTGGAAAAAAAGGAACTCCTGGAGTAATTGGAGTTGGGTGCAATGGAAAATGCCATTGGGGTCAAGACCTAAGGGCCTACATTGGGAGTATTCCTACAGGGAATTTTTTTCTGGACATAGAATAAGGTGAGAGACTAGATAGCAGAAAAACCTAAAACCCTTTACCCTATCTGTTTGACAGCTATGATAAAACTGGGGAGAGTCTGAGGATTCCATCTGACCCAGGCAACAATGAGTTTAGACAATGTTTCCCATGTAATTTAACATACCAAATGAACCCAGTTAGTTTAGGATCTCTCTTTGGGAGGCTCGAGGAGCCCCATGAAGCATCCCAAAGTTAACTGGAAGTCAAAAGAATTTCAATTAGAATTTGAGATTTGGGAAATCTGTCAAAAATTTCCAAAAGTTTTAAAACATCCAGTCAAATAGAAACATAGACTGCTGTGAAACAATTATTCCTTGAGCTAAGGTAAAAAAAAAAAAAAAAAAGGATTCCAAAAGTGAATGCAGATCACTTAAAGGCACAGAAACTCACACAATCTGTTATCAAAAGGAGCATTCAAGGAAATCTTTGCTCTGTTATGAGAGAAGGAAACCAAATCCAGTCTTATATCAGCCTACTCTTGATAAAATCCGGTTACCTAATTAAATTTAATCTAAACTTAGAAAATTCCAACTACATAAAAAATTCTTTTCTCAGTGTTCCTTTTCTGCAAATCTTCTGCAACTTTCTGTAGCCATATTTTGTCTCTTCTTTTTTCCCTTCAGAAATAACCAGCTGTAGGACAAAATCACATTTTTCCTTTTAACAAAATACATTTCTATTCCACATACCTTCTTTTCTGAAAGCACACACCCTACCTTCCTTATGCCACAATGAAATGTCTTTTACATTAGCATTCCCTGATTGGAATATCCCATAAACTCTTGGGAAGATCCCATGTATCTTCCCAAAGCACAATTTCTTTCCTTAATGTGATGTAAGGTATGTGTCTAATAAACCCAAACATCCTTACTATCCCTCTCACAAGAAAACAAAAGTAGGTAAATTTAGACCTGTTTAGCAATTAATGTTCCAGTATTTCATCTTATTTGAAATGGCCTGGATACTCAATGGGTTCCTATCATTTAACTTAATTTAGTTTCAAGTTACCAAAATCTGGCGGGACTGTTCTAGATGGACATTTTGAAAACGTGATTATTCCCTTTGAGTTTACTAAAAAGCTCTTATCCAGTTATATTTACTTAAGAGTTTAATCATATCAGTTTATTTTCCTTGATAACAGATTTTATCACAGAAACAATACACACTGACTTCCAGTAACCCTAGGTATGATAGAAGTATTATACTTAATGTTGATAATACAGAGAGGTCTGTATTAACTAAACCCACAAGCTTAAGCCACACAAGATAATTTTTACAAAATCAGAGATTTCTTAGTTTTCCTGCTTGAATTTAAAAAGGCCTCTTTTTTTCCCTCAGTCTGGGGGACTACAGATGGATCAGGGAGTCTCTGAGAGTCCAGGCAGAATAGTTACATTGCAAAGGCAGAGGAGAGAGGTGCAAGCCCCTCTCTTCTTTTTTTGTTCTTTAAAATCCCACTAAGTAACCCAAGGCTCTAGTCAAGTCTCAGACAATGTGGAATCCATTTGTATTTCAGGGCTTAAGAGCTCCACCATGCCCACATGTCAGCATAGACTTGTAGGAGCAGTTGGACAGACAAAACTCATAAAACAAAGATACCAATGACAAAAACTTAGGCACAAACAAGAAGTTTTCAGGATAAAGGGGATGGGAGTGCTTGTATAAGGACCAAGGGAGAGGTAAAGGGAGGAGGGACAGAAAAGACTGAAAAAGAGAAAGAGAAATAGAGAGATTGCCATTTCAACCTGCCCCCTGCCATTGTCTCTTCAGGCACCAACCTGCCAGCTTTCAGAAAGGGCCAGTGAAGAATGGAGCACCCTGTCCACTGCCCACCAGAATGATCAAGCCTGGAAACCAGACAGTTGTGCGTCATCTGAAGAACTCTAACCCACATGTGGGACTCTCACCCATCCATACACCAGTATATAGAAATCTGCTGTAGCACTGCAGGGAAGGGTCCCAGGTCCCAGCCTGTCTCAAAAGTGTGGGGAAAGATAAGAGACATACAGAAAACAAATAGCAAAGTGGAAAATGTAATTCCAACCATATCAATAATCACATTAAATGTGAATAGATGAAGCAAAGTTAAAGACAAAGATTGATAGACCATATTTGAAAAGCAAGGTCCTTAAAATATAGTCTCTAAGAAGTGGAGGAATGAAAGGAGGGAAGGAAGGAAGGAAGGAAAGAAGGGAAAAAGAAGAAAAAGAAGGTAGGAGAGAAATAAGAAATTAAAGGCATCCAACTTTAAATGGCAGAATTAGAACTTTTATTACAGAGGACGTGATCCTATGTGTTAGAAAACACCGATGATCCCACCAAAACAAAATACAACAAAACAAAACAGACTAGAATGAATAAACAAGTTTAGGAAGGTCACAGGAAACATTTCTTATAAAAATAAATTTCATTTCTATATACTAGGTACAAAAATATGAAAAGGAAATTAACAAAATGATTTCATTCACAGTAGCTTGGAAAAGAATAAAATACTTAGAAATAAATTTAATAAAGAGGTGCAAGATCTGTACACTGAAAACTACAAAACATTGCTGAGAGAAATTAAAGATCTATATAAACAAAACATTTCTTGTTCATAGATCAGGAGATTTCATATAATCAAGAAAGCAATTCTTGGGCTTCCCTGGTGGTGCAGTGGCTGGGAGTCCGCCTGCCAATGCAGGGGACACGGGTTCGTGCCCCGGTCTGGGAGGATCCCACACGCCGTGGCTGGGCCCATGAGCCATGGCCGCTGGGCCTGCATGTCCGGAGCCTGTGCTCCACAGCGGGAGAGGCCGCAATGGTGAGAGGCCCGCGTACCACACACACACACAAAAAAAAGAACTAAAACTTGATCACATATCCAAATGTAAGAAACAACCCCTAAAATTTATCAAAGAAAACATAGATGAAACTCTTCATGATCTATTAGATATAACATCAAAAACATGATCCATACAAGAAAAGATTAGTAAATTAGACTTCATCAAAATTAAAAACTTTTGCTCTTTGAATGCCACTGTTAAAAGACTGAATAAACAAGATACAGACTTGGAGAAAATCTTGCAAATCACATATCTGATAAAGAACAGAATCTTGCCATTTGCAACAACATGGATGGACCATGAGGGTATTATGTTAAGTGAAGTAAGTCAGACAAAGGCAAGTACTGTATGATTACACTTATATGTGCAATCTAAAAAATAAAACAAATGAAGAAACCTAACAAAACAGAGACAGAGTTATAGATACAGAGAACAAACAGGTGCTTGCCAGACGGGAGAGTGTTGGGGGAAAGAAAGCAATAGGTGAGGGAGATGAAGAGGTACAAAATTTCAGTTGCAAAATAAATGAGTATGAAATGGGTATGAAATGTACACTGTGGGGAATATAGTCAATAATTATGTGATATATTTTATGGTGACATATCATAACTATACTTATCATTTTGAAATGTACTGAAATAACCAATCACTATGTTGTGTAACAGGAACTAACAGAGCATTGTACGTCAATTATACTTCAAAAACAAACAAACAAATTCATAGGAAAGGCGATCAGATTTGTGGTTACCAGAGGCTGGGGATTGGGGGAGGGGGAATTGGTTAGCTGCAGTCAAAGGTACAAACTTCCAGTTATAAGATAAATAATTACTAGGGGTGTAATGGACAACATGATAAATATAATTAACAATGCTCTATGTTATACATGACAGTTGATAGAGTAAATCCCAAGAGTTCTCATCACAACGACATTTTTTTTCTATTTCTTTAATTTTGTATCTATGTGGGATGATGGAGGCTCACTAAATTTATTGTCATGAACATTTCATGATGCATGGAAATCAACTCCTTATGCTGTACACCTTAAACTTAAAAAAATTTAAAAAAAGAAAGAATGGACCTCAGTTAATATTAATGTCTCAATATTGGCTCACTAGTTGTGATAAATGTGCCATAGTAATATAAGATCTTAATATTAGGGGATGGGTGAGGGGGATATTGGAACTCTTTGTACTGTCTTTGCAACTTTTTCATAAATCTAAACAAGTTTATTTAAATATAAAAAAATAAATTTTTAATAATGTACAGAAAATCATTGAATTGTCCCTTGTATAATAATAAGTGAACTTCATGGTATATAAATTATATCTTAGTAGAGCTGTTTAAAAGGTTTTTAAGAAGGTCAGCGTGGGATCAGGGCTGGGCTGAGGCGGGGTCCGGGCAAGGTCAGGCAGGGCCAGGGTATGGTCAGGCCGGAGTCAGCAACCCTGGCAATGGGCGCGGAGGCATGGATTGTCCAAGGCGGAGGCCAGCCTGTGGCCCTTCTCTGGCTGCTGCTGCTGCCCGTGGCCACCCTGGAGCTGTGAGGGTCCCCGGCCACAGCCACGGCCGCCACCGGCTGGGCTCCAGGCGTGGAGGGAGTGGTGGAGGGCAGCGCTCCAACTCCAGAAGTGCAGCGGTTGGCCCCGGGAGCACAGCGGTTGGACCCGGGAGCCACAGGTGCGTTGAGGCCTCTGTTGGGGGTTGAGACGGCCTACACTACAGGGCCTGTGGGGGCCGGCTGTGACCAGGGCCTGCGTGCCCTGAGTCACTGAATTTCATCTTTTCTCTGCCCTGGCCAACAACCAGGCAGCCCAGAGACCCCCTCAACACAGGTGGGTCACCGAGTGGTCTGAGTGGCCCTGAGTCCAGGGCCGCGGGTCTCATTCCCCTCCATTAGGCCCTGGCAGCGCAGGCCCTAGACCAATATACCCAATCTCAGGGGACCTGGGCACACCTCTGCCCTCCGAGGTGTGAGTCCTAGAGCCAGAGCTGTCTTCATTAGCCCACTCCCTCTTCTTTTAGAAATGTAGAATCCTGAGTCAGAGAGGGGCAGTGACTTTCCCCAGCTCACAGAGCACCACAGACTTCTGCCTGCAAATCTCCCTCCCTAAGACACCGGGGTGACATGGAGGAGGCACAGGCCCTTAGAAGCCATGATCTTGAGCAAGTAATGTTGGCAACTTCTGAGACCTTTAGTTCTTTGATCTATAAGAGTAGGCACTGAGGTGTGCTAGTTGAGGGAAATAAGGTCTGTGATGTGCCCAGCCCTTGGCAGCCTCACACAGGGATGTCCTTCTCCCTGGAGATGCTGCTGTGAGCTGCTGTGGCTACCTTTGGTCTCCCCTTGCCCCATCCCACCAGACCTCTGGGTCCTCATCCCCACAGGGCTTGCTCTGTCCAGTTCTCAGGGGCAGCCAGTGAAGGCAGAGTCCAGGTAGTGCTGTCATTTTGGATAAGCCACTGGACACTTGGCCTTGGTTTTCCCATCTATGCAGTGGAGAGGGCCTTCCTGGTAGTGGCATTTGGGGTACTACTAGTGTCTCTATTGTAGGTGTCAGGGGAGTCTCCACAGTGTGCAGGAAACCCAAAGTGATGGGGAAGATCTATGGTGGCCAGGACGTGGTGGCTGGCCAGTGGCCATGGCAGGCCAGCTTGCAGTACCAGGGCTCACATGTCTGTGGAGCTGTCCTCATTAACTCCCACTGGCTCGTTTCCACTGCCCACTGCTTTCTCAAGTAAGTCCTCCTTCCAGGGTGCCAGCACAGGCACTGGCAGGGGAGGGGTATGCGGGGGAAGAGGAGAAAAGGGTTGATGGGCATCCCACATCAGCTCCTCTGGGCTTTTCTCTGGGGCAGTCTGTGGCCTTCAGATGCATGTCATTCATGCCTTTGGCCTGTGTACCCTCCACCTGGACTGTCCTCCTTGCTCACCTGCTCAGATCCGCCTCATGCTCTGCCTTCAGCCCCTGTGCCTGTCCTTCAACGCAGATGTGCCTCAGGAGAGTGGCAGTGTCCTTCCTAACTGACATGCAGTGTGGACCAATTTCAGATCACAGCTTCTTCTTAATGTCCCCACATTTCCAGGTATCAGATTCTAGGCAGGGACCTGAGACCGCATGTATGGCCAGCAGCTGGGCAATTCTTATTATTACTCCTGCACAACTATGTGCCCAGGAGTAGTCATGGCCACTGGTGTGCGTTGTGGGGAGCCATGGTGCCAGGCTGCATAAGTGGGAGATGGAGCTCCCTGGGAGAGTGACATGGCTGCTCAGGAGTCTAACTCCCCTGGCCGTCCTGGGCCTGGCTCAGTGTCTAGGCCTGAAAAGATGAGGAGGAGTCCCCAGGGAGTTGGGGCATCACAGCCCAGGTCTGGGAGCTGGAGCTTTCAGAGCTTAGAGACCTATTGACACCTACTCTATACCACGATCCATGCAAGCCCCTTTGTGACATCAGGGGTAGCAAGACCCCACCTCACCCTGTCTCCATCCTGTCACGAGAAGGCCCAACATGGGTGAGAAGGGCAGATGCATGGGCTGGGGGCTCCAGAGAAGGGCTATGGAGAGGGAGAGGCTTGCTAGAGGGGAAGGGTTTGGGCAAGGGGAGTATGAGTGGGTCTCCAGGTGGATGAGCCTTGCAAACAGTCAGGGAGGTAGGAAGTTTCAACACCTGTGTTCAGTGTGTTTCCTGCACTCATTTGCTCATTTATTTAACAAATCTTTTTTGAGTCCTTATAACTAAGTGGAGAAGCAGCCCTTGGGCAGGAAGGTGTTTAAAGAAAGGAGGGGTCAGGAAGAGTGTGGGGCCAGAAGGTGGATTGTAGGGAGTCTTGGGAAGGGTAAAGTTAGAGCTGGGATTGAACCAGAACTCCTCCTGTGTACAATCAAAAGACCTTCATTTGATAACTCCACCAAGAATCTTTCCAGCACAAGGATTCAATGCTCCTCTGATTCTAGTGTGTGATGGAGAAGCTGTGTGTCTGAGGTTGTAAGTAGAATATCAATTAGCCCCAAGAAAGAAGGGCTCCTGAACACTAGAATTGGGAGATAAAAGCTGTCTAGCATCGTGTGGGGTAGAGGGGTCCAGAGGAGTGTGGGCAGTTAGATGAGGCTGCAGGGAAAGAGGTAGCCCACACACAGAGGTGATGGTGACGATGTGCCCTTCTTCATCCAGAAAATCCCACGCCCCGGAGAACTACCAGGTTCTGTCAGGAAGCACCCAGCTGCACCAGCACACCCAGCACACCCGAGAGATGTCCCTGAGCTGGATTATCATGCACCCAGACTTTGAGAAGTTACATCCGTTCAGGAGTGACATAGCCATGTTGCAGCTGCTATTTCCTGTGAATTTCACCTCCTACATCATCACCGCCTGCCTCCCAGTACCTGACATGCAGCTACCCAGTAACTCATCCTGCTGGATAACTGGCTGGGGGATGCTCAATGAGGAAAGTGAGGGGCTGTAGGAGAGTCGGGTTGGGGGCAGATGAGGGTGGGGAGGAGGAAGGGGAGAAGGACAGAGGAGGGAAGAAGGGAGGTGTGGCTCCACCTGAGGGGTCCCCAAGCAACGAGGCACTGGATCTTGGCCCACGATGCCTCATTTCTAGAGGACTGGACCATTATAGTTCTAGTTCTGAAAGTGTGTGATTCTAAAGCTTCAGTGTTCCCTAAGTGCAAAGCTTTACACTGTAAGTCTGGGAATCTTTGACTTTTGGAATCAAGATTCTGGGTTCTTGAAGTCTTTCTGGTTCTGGATTCCAAGGTTTTAATCAACCATGGACCTGAGATGACTTGATTCAACTCAAAGGTCAAACTTGTGGCCTGGCTCATTCCAGACCACTGACAAACACCCTGATTTCCCATTGCCATAAGAGGAGCTTGGGAAAAGTGGAAAGAAAACACATGCACGACTTCTGACTTCTGAGCCTGCATGATCAAGTTAGAATGATTATGACTTGAGTGTTTCACTCTCTGAACCTCACTTTGCTCTTCCCCCAACCCAGCTCAACTATCTACTTTGTAAGCTTATTAGGTGAACTGAATAACACGGGAAAATAATTATCTTTTTTAAAATTGAAAGAGGAGAAATATAGGCAAAGACTTATGAGCAAGAGTCTTTATTACAGAAAGGAGTGTTTACGATTGGGGGAAATGCTTATGTTGCAAAATTAAGGGGAAAAAGAATATATATTTTAATTATTTGTAGGGTCATAATTTGGTACCGTGTTTCTCAACAGAGGTGCTACAGGTATTTTGAACAGAACCTGTCTTCATTGGGTGGGATGTGCCAGCATCCCTGGCCATTGCCCAGTAGTGTGTCAGGAACAGTCCCTAATCATAGGACAAACAACCACGTTCCCAGCATTCTCACACCACATACACAACACATACACACCACACATACACATTTCTCTCTCTCTCTCTCTCTCTCTCTCACACACACACACAGTTACTCCTTGAGGACAGAAACCCTGTCTTTCTTGTTTTAATATCCCAGCCTGTGGCCCGGGCAGGGCCAGGCGCCTGGTAGGTACCCAGTGCTGCCACCTTGGTCCTATAGACCATCATTTCTTGCCTGGACCTCCAGACAGGTTTCCGAGGTCTCACCCTTTGTGCCATACTTTAGTCTCCACATAGCTGTCTGAGTGTTTGCTTTAAAGCAGGAGTCATGCCAGTTCCCTGCTCATTACCCTCAGTGCCTTCTCATTTATACCTAGAAAAAAGTCAAAACTCCCTACCTTGGCTCTCAGGCCATGCGTAATGTTGGCCCCCATTCCTCTCTGTTCATCTCCTACTACATCCCTCACCCACACCATCCCAGCCAACAGGCCTCCTTCCTGCTTGAATATGCCAAGGCCATCCCCACCTCAGGGCCTTCACCTTGGCTGCCTCTGTGGCCTTGCTTGCTCTCCCTGTTAACCTTGGCATGACTCATTTCTTTACATGTACAACTCAGCTACTCCTCTGAGGAGTTTTACTTGATCATATGAGCTACAACAGGCAACCCCTAATAGCACATCTCCCTGTTTTACTTCCTTTACACCACTTCTTAGATCTAAAACAATTTGTCTTATTTACTTCATTTACCCTGTTGATGCCAAAAGCTCAGCTTCTCTGTACACTGGTGCTAAATCAAATCTCAGAGACAGTTTTGGGTGAAGTAGAAAAGGATAGCTTTCTTACTTTGCCAGGCAAAGGGGGACACAGCGGGCTCCTGCCTCGAAAAACTGTGTGTCTACTTGGAGAGGATAGTGAGAAGTTTTAAAGTAATGGTTCAACGAGGGCGTGATCAGTTCTTGGCCATTTTTCTGATGAGGTGGTTGTGAGGTAAGTAGGAGTCAGTATCATCGACCTTCAGGTTCCAGCTGGTCTGGGGTCTACATGCTTGTGGGCAGCATACCATTGTTAATCATCCACTTCTCCCACCTGGAGGGGGTTTCGGTATCTGCAAAATAGCTCAGAGATATTGTTTTGTGTATCCGTTGATGGGGAGCCAGGACCTTGCCCCAAGGCTGCACTATTGTTTCTCTTAAATGTTTCTCACTGGTCTCGCACCCCTCCCTTCCCTAATTAACAACTGCTTGAATCTGCCCGGTGGAACTCAGAGAAAGTCATGGAGGCTGAATGAAGTCTACTTCCTGTAATCAAAGAAATGCGGGACACAGAAAGGCTTTGTGCCCAGGAGCCCCACAGGGCCCTGCTAGGTATCCTTGTCTCCCCCAACTAAGAATGGTCCTGTGTATCATTAGTGTCTAAAAGATACTGAACACAAGGACAGAGGAATAAATGAGTGATTGGATGAGAGGGTGGATGGGTGAGGGGTAGGTGGGAGGATGAGTGGGTGGAAGGGAAGATGGGTGGGTGGGTGAAAGGATGGTAGGCAGAGATAGATGGAGTGGAGACAGATCAAAAGATCGGTAAATGGGCAAATGGATGAAAGGGTGAGTGCATGCATGGGACATGAGGAAAGAGGAAAGATAGGAAGATGGATGGAGGAATTAGTGGATGGATGGAAAGGTTAATGATAGACAAATGGAGAGTGGATGGGATGGTTTGTGAAAGGGTAGGTAGGTTGGTGAATGCTTGCTAAGCACCACTGAGTGGCATGTGTTGGTGGGATTTGCCTTTTTCCTTTGTGGAATAGGAGAGTTGTGGTCTATTGCTATGAGGGAGGTGGAGGGAATAGGATGAGTCTGGAAAAGTTTGAGAAAAGGAGGAGGGCTTACTAGGCATAGGTAGAAGACTGAAACAGTGCTGAAGGCTCAGCTGTGCTGAGAAAACTCCATGTTGAAGTGGTGAACAGTAAGGCAGAGTAGCCTGTAGCTAAGCCACAGCATCCTTCACTGATTTCCTCCTTATCCTCGCAGCGCCTCTGCTCGAACACTTCCATCTCCAGGAGGGTAAGGTGGGCTTCATTGAGAACAAGTTTTGTAATATATTACACAGACTTAGAAAAGGCAAGAACTTCTCCATGCACGAGGACATGCTGTGTGCTGGGGACTTCTCGACAGGAAAGGCCATCTGCCAAGTGAGCAAGGTCGTTTCTGTTCTTCCCTTGCCTGTTCTCAGGGCCTCAGTTTCCCTGGGAGAGGGGCTGTGTTGCCTCTACTGTCTTTGTGGAGATCCCTGGGACTTCCCATTTCCTCCCTCCACATGTCTTCCTGGGCTCCATTCCTTGGCAGTGTCCCCCAGGATAGCCCCTTCCTAAGCCCCTTGCACATAAGGGCATCTACTGGCAGCACCCTCAAACAGCATCTTTTTATGAGGCATACTTTAAAGTTTTATTGAAGTGTAACATACATACAAAAGAATATATTCATGTTGTTTTCATAAGTTGGAGGAACGTTCACATAGTGACGCAACACGTGACCAATACCCCAGAGGCCCCACTCACACCTCCTTCCTATCACCAACACCCAACAGAAACCACCACCTTCACTTCTGACAACTTAGATTCTGAATATTCCATAAATAGAATTTATTTCCAGTTGTCAATCTTTTGTGTCTTTATATTTGTGAGATTCATCCAAACTCTTAAATGTAGTTATAGTTTGTTCAGTCTCATTGCTCTACAAGGACTCTATTGTGTGAATTGAATTCTATGATCAGTTCTCCTCTTCATGGGTATTTTAGAGGTTTTTCATTTCTTTTCACTTCCAAATGTTTTATCTTCTATTTCACAGAAGCCCTTGAGTAGAATTGTTGAATTAAAAGGTATGTGTATATTCAGCTTTGGCAGATATTTCCTAACATCTCCAAAGTGGTTGCACCATTTCCACTCATTCCAGCAGTGGATGAGAGTTTAATATTTATTTATTTTATTTATTAATTTTCCTTATTTTTTTGGCTGTGTCGTGTCATTTTTTTTTTTTACATCTTTATTGGAGTATAATTGCTTTACAATGGTGTGTTAGTTTCTGCTTTATAACAAAGTGAATCAGTTGTACATATACATATGTTCCCATATCTCTTCCCTCTTGCATCTCCCTCCATCCCACCCTCCCTATCCCACCCCTCTAGGTGGTCACAAAGCACCGAGCTGATCTCCCTGTGCTATGCGGCTACTTCCCACTAGCTATCTATTTTACTTTTGGTAGTGTATATATGTCCATGCCACTCTCTCACTTTGTCACAGCTTACCCTTCCCCCTCCTCATATCCTCAAGTCCATTCTGTAGTAGGTCTGTGTCTTTATTCCAGTCTTGCCCCTAGGTTCTTCATGACCTTTTTTTTTCCCTTAGATTCCATATATATGTGTTAGCATACGGTATTTGTTTTTCTCTTTCTGACTTACTTCACTCCGTATGACAGACTCTAGGTCTATCCACCTCAGTACAAATAACTCAATTTCATTTCTTTTTATGGCTGAGTAATATTCCATTGTATATATGTGCCACATCTTCTTTATCCATTCATCTGTTGATGGACACTTAGGTTGCTTCCATGTCCTGGCTATTGTAAATAGAGCTGCAATGAACATTTTGGTACATGTGTGTTGTGTCTTAGTTGCACCACAAGGGATCTTTGCTGTGGCATGTGGGATCTTTCATTATGGTGCGCTGTCTGCTCCAGTTTCTCTTTGCTTGCGGTTCTCAGGCTTTTCTCTAGTTGTCGTGTGTGGGTTTTCTCTCTCTAGCTGTTGTGTATGGTGCTCCGGAGTGCATGGGCTCTGTAGATGTGGCATGCGGTTTCTCTTGAGGCACACGAGCTCATTAGTTGCGGCACGCGGACTTAGTTGCCCCATGGCATTTGGGATCTTAGTTCCTCAACCAGGGATTGAACCCGTGTCCCCTGCATTGGAAGGCAGATTTTTTACCACTGGATCACCAGGGAAGTCCTGGATAAGAGTTTATATCCTCGCCAAAACTTAGCACTTTCCATCTTTTCTCATTTTGATAGCTTATGGTGGTTTACAAGTCCCTGATGACAAGTTAAATATACTTTCATATGTTTATTGTCATTGGGTATCTTGTCTAAAGTTTCCCTTCAAGATTTCCCCCCCTCACACTTTTGTTGGGTTGTCTTCCTTTTCTTTCGGGGCTCTTTGTGTATTTTTACATATTCCAGGTATGAGTCCACTGTTGGATATTTGAATTGTAAACATTTCTTTCCTCTCTCTGTAATACTCAATTTTAGAGGTGGGCAAACAGACCAGGAGAGGGAAAGTAGTTACCCTAAAATAAGGCAGCACAACCTGGTTCCCCGTATTCTGACTCCAAGCCTAACCTGACCTCCACCATATCCGCCTTAGGGCCCAGCCTCCCAAGCTGGTATCCTGTGAGGATCTTTTACATAGATGGCATTGTGGAGTGGAGGGAAGAGTATTAGGGTTCTGGAGTTAGAGACACTGCTCTGCCCTGAAGGTCTTTTCACCTTCCGAGCCCATGTCCTCATTCATAGTGTAGGATTCTGAGGCCTCCTTCATGGGACTGTTGAAAGGATGGTGTAGTGGGTTGGATAGTGTCCCCTAAATTTGTAACTATTTGGAATCTCAGAAAGTAACCTGATTTGGAAAAAGGTCTTTGCAGATGTGATTAGCTAAGAATCTCGAGATGAGACTATTCTGAATTTAGGATGGGCTGAGAGATATACAGAGAGACACTTGATTCAGACTTCTGGCTTCCAGAACTGTGAGAAGAGAAATTTCTGTTGTTTTTGTAGTTACCCAGTTTGTGGTAATATGCTTTGGCACCCCAGGAAATGCACAGAGGAGGAATGGGATGCACCTGGTCCTTGGGAAGGCCTCACGGACAGCTGTTTTCACGGCGGCCCAGTGAAGCTACTGAGCCAGAGGGAAGAAGCTTGGCCACGTGCCCACCTGGTAGGAGGTAGACCCAGGTTTCTTGGTTCCCAGTCAAAAACCGATGGCTGTCTGGCCTGGCCCATCATTCTCACAGAGTCAGCTGCACCTGCAGGTGAAATAAAGGGCTCAGTCCCCCGAGTCCCCATGTGGCTGTCACGGTAGACCTCCCTTCCAGCCTGCAGAGGTCATGCCCATGGAGTTCAGGGCTGGAGCCCTTTGTCGGCTTGCCTGATGACATCCATAGTGCCCCTTGGCCCCACCCCCTCTCATTTCTCCCCAGGCTGAGAACACCATTGAGCTGGACACACAGGAGCCCCAGCACATGGCCCCTCCTGCCTCCCTTAGCCTTTCAGTCACCACAGCCTGTCTGAGAGGTTCCGTCTAGATTCATCTTCTGCCACATGCTTGCTCTGGTCCCCATCCTCCAACCGGGGGTCTCTTCTCTCCCTGAAGTGCCCTCCCCTTGCACAGGGAACCCAGAAACAAGTCTGTGGAGAGATAGACCATAGGAGCACTCAGTGCTCAGACTGTGGGGCAGGACAGACCTTGTTAAAGTCTTCAATCTGTCATTTACTGAGATTGTGACCTAAGATAACCCATGAAATGGAGTTGCCAATGGCCTCCACTTAATAAGGTCCTTATAGAAAATTCAGTACTGTGCCTGGCATTCCGTAGGTGCTTAACAACTGCTGGATATCAATCTCCTGGCCTGGTCTGCCTCCCTCTATCTGGATTGTACCTGTTTTTCTGGGCCTGTCTTAGACCTGTCCTCTCACCCAAGGTAGAGTTCATTGCTCTGGCCCTGCCCAACACACACACACACACACACACACACACACACACACACACACGGTTTGCTGTGCATCTCAGTTTGCATGGGATACATTAGTGTTGGGGCTTCTTCTGCCTCCTGAGAGCTCCCCAGGGTCCAGGAGGCTATTGGAGCCCTTCCCATCTCCCCCGTACTGGCCCAGAATCCATCATAACGTAGACAACCACATGGCTCATCTGCATGAATCCCTGAGGCCTGGAGTGGACAGGGACCAGGCCTTCCCCTGGCCTTGAACAGCTTGAGGTGGGTACACTGTGGGGAGGGCCAAAGGCACCCCAGCTAGGGAGCACAGAGGGGAAGAACTGAGGTGATGATGGCACATTCCCAATCTCCAAGAAGACCCTGTGTATGACTTTCTTGGGTCTGCAGTGACAAATCACCTCAAAGTGGGTGGCTAAAACAGAACTTTATTCTCTTAGATTTCTGGAGGTCAGAAGTATAACATCAAGGTGTTGGCCAGGCTGGTTCCTTCTGGACACTCTAGGGGAGAATGTTTTCTTGCTCTTGCTAGCTTTTTCCAGGCCACCAGCATTCCTTGGCTCATGGCCCCTTCCTCTGTACCCAAAGCACATTGCTCCTACCTCTGCTTCTGTCATCACATCTCCTCCTCTGACTCTGACCTCCTGCCTCCCTCTTTCTGCATGAGGACCTTTGTGATTACATTAGGTCCACCCAGATAATCCAGGATAGTCTTCCTATTTCAAGATGCTCAACTCCGTCACAGCTGAAGAGTCCCTTTTGCCACATAAGGTAACATAGCCGAAGGGTCCAGTGATGAGGATGGGCATCTTTGAGGGTTATTTTTGGCCAGTTACAGCATGTACCCTTCTCTCTCCTGCAAGCCGCCGCTTCCCCCACCGCTCCTCTCAGCTGGAGATCTTCTTATTTCACTGAGAACACCAAAGCAATCAATCAGACTAGAGCCCATTCATCTTGCCAGCCCTACTTTCCCCCACCCCAGTATCTTCCATCTCTCCTGAGCCTCATGGCCCATCCCAGCCAGTCCGTCCTGGAGCTCTGGGTGCCCAAAGGCTTTCCTGCTCCATGTCTTCTGTCTCCCCCTTTCCTGGCTCATGTGTAAACGTGCAACAGCCATCTCCCTCCTGCTATTGCCCAATTTGTCTGCCTTCCTTCCCCAAAAGACCCACAGCAGCACTGAATCTAACCCACTCTACCCAGGAGTGTCGCCAGTGTGCGACCAGAGCCACATGACCAATATCCCCAGGAGCCTGTCTTGCCAGAACCACCGGTGGACCTGAGTCCTCCTCTCACTCACCACTTCAGAAACTCTCACTCCCATTTCCTGGGCACCAGGACTAGCCAACTACTCTGCTCTACACCTGGTCCCCTCCCCTCCCACCTCTAAATGCCGGAGACCCCAGGGCTCCGTGCTCAGCCTGCTGCTTCCCCTCTGCAGTTCCTCCCTGGTTGGTGAGAAAGGCTCAGATTTGAAAGGTCCTGTTGCCTCCTTCAACATATTGCCCCAAATCTGACTGTTTCTTACCACCCTGGCCCTCCCCATCAATAATCTCTCAGCTTCTCTCCTGTAGCTACCTCCCAACTGGTTCATTCTCCACACAGCATCAGAGTGATCCAAGTGCTAAACATAACCTAGACAGTCCTCCATGGGGGTCAAATCTAACCCCCCACCATAAGGCCCTATGACCCCATGTACCATTTATCCCCCTGGCTCCACACACATCACTGCTCTTCCTCCCCCCCCCACCTGGCTCAACCCTCCTCTCCTCGTCTGCACTTACTGCTCCCTCTTCTTCATCAGAAAGTTAGGTTGTTTCTTGCCTGTAGTCTCAGCACAGGAAAGCTTTGTGCCTCCATCCTATGAAGTGCCCTTCCCTTCCTGTCCTGTCCCTTCCATGGCTTGTTACCACATGTCACAGCTGACACATGGCAGGCTAATTGGCTTATTTACAAAAGCACGACAAAAGAGGAGGCTTGTCATTTCACCGCTGTGCCCAAAGGCGGAGGCTGCCCTGGATGCTTGATGTGCATGTTGGACAGGTTAGTGGAGGAGCACCAAGCATGGCCATGGCCCCTGCTCCTCCACCCCCACACCCAAGGATGGGACCTTCGCTTTGGCTGATGAGTGAGGGGATTTCCATCCAGATTGTCCTGCCCTGACAGCATTTTAGGACCCAGCAGCTTTCTGGGGACCACCGATCTTCTCCCTGAGCAAAACAGGCTGCCTAAACCATGCCTGGGTATGGGCATTTCCTGAAGATGCTCAACCAAGAAGTTGAGAGAAAAACTAAAGGCCTAACTAAATGAAAGAAAAAGGAGGAGGACCCACGTGGGCATGTGCTGCTGCAGTTCAGGGTTTTGCAAGAGCTGGGGACAGACAGACGCAGCTTTAGCTGGCCAGGCTTTACTCACAGAGCAGCTCTCTTGGGCCCTATGGTGCAGCTGTCCCTTCTTGGCCTTGGATATTGCCCTGTCCTGGACCACCAGGACCTCGCTGGGCACAGGGGTCCATAAGTTGATAGGTTTAGATCCATGATTGTCCTGAGGGTCAATCAGGGACTTCCTAAAGCATGATTCCACTGCCTGCCTGCATGGCTTAATAGGGCTGCTCTGCAGTGGGACGCTGGTGTTGTGACTTTTACAGAGGTGCACCTGAGCCTGGATGGCAGAGACTCATAAGCCCCACCTTGCTACCTGGTCTTCTCAGACCTGGCTCAGTCACCCACATGAACTCCCATCTCTTTCCAAGGGCGATTCCGGGGGGCCCCTCATCTGTGACTTCGCCAGTGCCTGGGTTCTGATGGAGCTGTCCAGTTGGGGCTTTGACTGCCGTCATCCCTTCTACCCCAGCATCTTCACCAACATCACCTACTTCACTGACTGGATCGTCGAGATCCAGAGACTCACACCTCTCCCTGAGGCCACGTCCGCTCCTCCTCAGACGCTGTTTCCATACCAGACTCTGCAGGCTGCGGGCTCGCCTGGGCCTGGCAAAGCCTTTGTGCCTCCACAGAGCTGGCCCCTGCTGTTGCTCATGCTTGGTGCCATATGGAAAGCCCTGCAGTGATGCGCCAAGCCCCTCTGCTCTTGCTCTCTGCCTCAGGGCCCAGTCTCCTCGCTGGAACCTTCTGCCCCTCCCCTCCCCAAGCCCCATCACCTTTCACTGGTGCCTTCTTCGCTTTCCTTTCCAACTGTTGCCAGCCCACAAACCAAGCATAAAAAAACAAATAAAAACTAATGAAAGAGTCATCTTGCTCCTGTCTTGGGGCCCTATTGCCCCCCATGATCCTCAAGACTCACCCTTTCCCTTGAGGTCTGTTGTCTGGCTCCGTGGACAAGGAAACAGGACCCGGCAGGGAGACTATCCCAGGAGGAAGGCAGGGATAGTCAGAGGACACTGAGGAAGTCCAGCTGGGGAGAGAGAAAGGTGTCTTCACTTGCAGACACCACTCCTGCCATGGGGGTACACAGACCTTCAGAGGAAGGATATGTCAGCTCCAGGTGCCATAAAAAATACCACAGGCAATGTGGCTTAAACAACAGGAATTTATCATCTCACAGTTCTGGAGCCCAGAAGTCTAAGGTCTCTCTCCTTGGCTGATAGATGGCCATCTTCTCCCTGTGTCCTCACATTGTTTTCCCTCTGTGTGTTTCTGTATCTAAATTTTCCCTTCCTATAAGAGCACCAGTCATATTGGCTTAGGGCTTACCCTAACGACGTCATGTTAACTCAATTATCTCTTTAAAAGCGCTACTCCAAATAAAGTCACATTCTGGGGACTTCTCTGGAGATCCAGGGTTTAAGACTCCACGTTTCTATTGCATTGGGCACAGGTTCCATCCCTGGTTGGGGAACTAAGATCCCACATGCTGCATGGTGCAACCAAAAAAAAAATTGTCACATTCTGAGGTACTGGGGTTAGGACTTCAACATATGAATTTTGGGGGGTACAATTCAGCCTTTAATAGGAAGTAAGACATTTTCCCAGGTGTCTATATACAGGGGAGTAAGGATCTTTCCCAGAGTAAAGAACCGTCCCTCGTGGGATTTGGAGGAACAAGGACCAACTCCCCACGGAGGTAGAGGGAAGTTCCCAGAGTGCAGGACAATTGACTTGGACTGGAGTACATGACCCAGGCCATAAGGAAGGGGTTTCCAGCCTGAAGCATACAGGGCTTTTGAATGTAGCGGGTCTAGCAGAGTGAGTGGGAAACAGAGAGAGGAGGCCCGATGCCAGGCTGTGAGCTGAGGTCCAGGCTGGCAGCCCTCAGACCTCTGCTCCTATAGTCGACTTCCAGCACCCTCCTCACCCATTCCCATGCTCCCACTCTCCACAGTCTGAAGGGGCCCAATGCACTGCCCACCTGGCCCCCAAACCCACATGACACTGCTGTCTTCTGTGTAGGGGCCCAGGCTAGCCTGGCCCAAGATGTCCTCACACCTCCAGCAGTTGGAGCCTGGTGTCTCCTTTCTGCTTCGGTGACTCAATACTTAGTGGCCTGGCAATAAGCCTTCAAGCAATGCTTTAGTCACCCTTCCTGCCAATGTGCCTGACACAGAGTCCTTGTGCAGCCAACGGGATCCCAGGAGGCCTCGCAATGCACCCACCCCAGCCTTCATAACCCATGGAAATGTGGTAGATTTCCCATTTAGCACATATCCAATATGGACTAGATGCCATTCAAAGGGTTCAGTGTAAGTTCTTTCCAATCCTGGCATTGCCCAAATATCCTGAACCCTCACTGGCAGGTGAGCACAAATGGACTCACATGCACATGAACACTAGGATGTCACTGGCTGGAGCCAGGACCCTGCACAGGAACTCCCTTCCCAAGATGATCTTGGGAGGCATAAGAAAGTGTCTTCCCAGCATCCACACCTGTCTAGGCATTGACTCACACCCTGCCTCTGGCCATCCCTCTGGCTGGAGCTCTACCACTGAGGTACCACCACACCTAGCTCTGTGTCCACCAGCATCAGCCCTTAAAAGCCCAGCAGTCTGTGGACAGAGGAAGACAAATAGTCCCTCCCTTGGTGGTAAACTCGGCTATGGGGTCTCAGGCAAGGTTGCTCAGGCCCCTGGATGTCAGTGACTCTCCACAGAATCAGGGGTGCTCAGGCAGTTCAGCTGGAGTAGTAGCCACTCCACTGGTCCTAAGCTCCTATTTTTCTCCCAACCACAGCAACTTCAGGCTGGCTGGGCCCTGGGGTCCTCGCCATCATACACCATATTTCTGGAGTTAGGTGATTCTCTGCCCCTCCTGGATGTTCTCAGACCTCTAACCAAGGGATCCCAATCTCATCCACACAACTGATGGACCAAATTTCATCTCCAGCCTAGCCAGTTTCCCCATTAAATGAAACCAACTTAGTGCTCAGTATTATCCTGATTTAATTGCTTTTTAAAGATAAACTGAAGCCTAGTAGGGTTAATTAGCTTTTCAGAGATGACATAGGTAGAAAGTAGTAACAACAGGAATTCAACCCTTGATCTCTCTTGAGAGAACTTGAACATCTTTGTTCTTCCTACTCCTGCAGGCTGTGCCCACATGCCTGTTAGTCTGTCTGACCTCTCTTCAGACACCTGGGAAATACTCACTCTGACCTGCCCCCAGAGCAAGCCCCAGAGACCCACTGCTGAATAGGGAGACTAAGGCAGAGGTGGAGGGAAAGGGCTGAGCAGAGGACAGGAGGAGCCAGGGAGCCTGGGAGTACGGCCTGGAGGATCACTGAAGTCATTGGCAGAGAGAGGGACTTGAAAGGTCTGTCATCAGGGACTCCCTGCCCTCCCAAATGGTGCACTGGAATGGGTTACTGGTGCTCACTGCCAAAGTCAAGCACTGACAAGCTACAGAGGTGAGAAGAAACTAACAAAAATCAGAGGGTTCCAGTTTCCAGTGTGGGATATAAGGAGCTTGGAAATCATCACTCCCATCCTCAAAACAAGGAAACTTGAACAAACTGAAAAGTCAACAACTTTTCTTAGACTCATCAAGGAATTGAGGTCACAGGGCAAACCACTGCTCTGAAAATTGGTGAAACAGGCAGATACACAGAGTCACAGCTTACTTGAGTGAAGCCCAGGAGTAGAAGCTAGATGCCAGAGCCAGTAGTGGTGCAGGAGAACTTACATTTTAATTGATGACGTGCTGGAGGCTTGACGTAAATGAGCATGAGAGTTAAAACTCCAGGGGAGTCCAGTTGCAGGGAGGCCCCACACTTTCACGATTTTTCCTTAAGCAGCCTTATTAGGTTCTCAAAGCGCAGATCAGAGAAAATCTCCTACTGCTCTCTTCGGGGGAGCCAGGGGGAGGGAGAATGTAACCAGTTTCAGATATGCTCTGAGCATTCTATTCTACTTAACAAAAGCCTGGCCTCAAGAGAAACGATTTAAACAGAACATAATCTATAGGGTTGTTTTTAATAGCCTAAGTGGCTGTGGAAAAAGGGTAATCCCCAACTCCATCACCCTCAACCGTTCCTGTCTCAACTCATGGAGGGAGTGGTACAGAGAATCAGTTGTGAAGGTCTCGGGTCCATGGACACAGGCTCACAGAGACCTAATTATAGACTACAGAATATATCCTACCCACCACAATCCTCACCGCCACCTCTAGTAGAGCTCCTATATAAGAGGGGATTACAACTAAAGGAAACACATACCTTACACCTTATTTAAGAAGTCTCTAGGGAAGTCCAAAGACAACAGGGGGGACAAAAACAAGGGTATGAGAAAAACTTTTATCCTCTGACACCTATAGCTACGCCAAATAGTAAGAAGAGTAACTACCAGCCAGATAAATATAAAATCTCACACTAAAGGCCTATTTACTTCAGTTTCTTTCACTCAGTCCACCACATCCAGCTTTTGACGTAAAGCTGCAAGCCATAAAAAAAGACACACACATAAAAAAACAGTTTTAAGGACAGAGCAAGCATCAGAGGCAGACTCAATTATGGCAGACATATTGGAATATTCAGACCACGAATATAAGATAACTATAATACTAAGGACTCTAGTGGAAAAAGTAAGCAACATGCAAGAACATATGGGTAATATAAGCAGAGAAATGAAAAAAATCTAAAAATTAAAAGTAAATGCTACAATGCAACATTGTAAATCAAATACACTTCAATATTTTAAAAAATTTTAAAAAGAAAATGCTAAAAATGAAAAGCACTGTAACCAGAATAAAGAATTCCTCTGATAGAACCATCTGTACACCGGACACAACCAAGAAAAGGATCCATGAGCTTGAAGATACGCCAAAAGAAATTTCTAAAATGAAATGTGAAGAGAAAAGAGAATGAAAAAACACAACAATGTATCCAAGAATTGTGGGATAATTATAAAAGATGTAATATATGAGTAGTGGGAATACCAGAGGAGAAAAAAAGAGAGAAAGGGACATAAAAACTATTTGAAGTGATAATGATTGATAATTTTCCAAAACTAATGACAGCCATCAAACCACAGATCCAGAGATCTCAGAGGGCAATAAATAAGATAAATACCAAAAACTCTACACTTAGGCATGTCACTTTCATACTGCAAAAAAAAAAAAAAATCAAAGATAAGGAGAAAATCGTGAAAGAAGCCGGGGTGGGGGGGACACTTTACCTGTAGAGGAGCAAGGAAAACAATTACATTGGATTTCTCTTCAGAAACTATGCAAGCAAGAAGAGAGTGGAGTAAAATATTTTAAATGTTGAAATAAAGAAGCCACCACCATAGAATTCTGTATTCAGCAAAATTACCCTTCAAAAGTGGAAGAGAAATAAAGACTTTTTCAAACAAACAAAATTTAAGGGTTTTTTTTGCCAGTAGTCCTGCCTTGCAAGAAGTGTTAAAAGAAGTTCTACATAGAGAAGGAAAATGATATATAACAGAAAATCAGATCAATATAAAGGAAGGAAGAATTTTGGAGAAAAAACAAGTGGAGGTAAAATACAAACGTTTACTTTTCTTATCCTTAATCAATCTAACAAATATCAGTTTGTTCAAAATAGTGATAATAATTATGTATTCAGTGACGGACTATAGCTTATGGATGAATGACAGCAATGTTATAAGGAACAGGAAGGAAGAATTGGGAATACTCTGGTACAAAGTAGTTGCACTACCCATGAAGCAGTACAATGTTATATGAAATTGAACTTAGATTAGTTGTAAATGTATAACACAAAATCAAGGATATCACTAAATATGTTTATATATATATATATATATATATATATATATATATATATACAGATACACGAAATATTGAGAGGAGAAAAAATGGAGTCATAATATGCTCAATTAAAATAAGAGAAGGGACCAGAGGGCAGACAGCAGAAGCAAGAAGAACTACAATCCTGCAGCCTGTGGAACAAAAACCACATTCACAGAAAGATAGACAAGATGAAAAGGCAGAGGGCTATGTACCAGATGAAGGAACAAGATAAAATCCCAGAAAAACAACTAAATGAAGGGGAGATAGGCAACTTTCCAGAAAAAGAATTCAGAATTATGATAGTGAAGATGATCCAGGACCTCGGAAAAAGAATGTAGGCAAAGATCGAGAAGATGCAAGAAATTTTTCACAAAGACTTAGAATACACTAGAAAGAATCAATAGCAGAATAACTGAGGGAGAAGAATGGATAAGTGACCGGGAGACAGAAAGGAGGAATTTGCTGCTGTGGAACAGAATAAAGAAAAAAGAATGAAGAGAAATGAAGACAGCCTAAGAGACCTCTGGGGCAACATTAAATGCAACAACATTCGCATTATAGGGGTCCCAGAAGGAGAAGAGAGAGAGAAAGGACCCAAGAAAATATTTGAAGAGATTATAGTCGAAAACTTCCTTAACATGGGAAAGGAAATAGTCACCCAAGTCCAGGAAGCACAGAGAGTCCCATACAGGATAAACCCAAGGAGAAACACGCCAAGACACATAGTAATCAAATTGGCAAGAATTAAAGACAAAGAAAAATTATTGAAAGCTGCAAGGGAAAAATGACAAATAACATACAAGGGAACTCCCATAAGGTTAACAGCTGATTTCTCAGCAGAATCTCAACAAACGAGAAGGGAATGATATATATAGTGATGAAAGGGAAGAACCTACAACCAAGATTACTTTACCTGGCAAGGATCTCATTCAGATGCAATGGAGAAATCAAAAGCTTTACAGACAAGCAAAAGCTAAGAGAATTCAGCACCACCAAACCAGCTCTACAGCAAATGCTAAAGGAACTTCTCTAAGTGGGAAACACAAGAGAAGAAAATGACCTACAAAAACAAACCAAAAACAATTAAGAAAATGGTAATAGGAACATACATATGGATAATTACCTTAAACATGATGGGATGAAATGCTCCAACCAAAAGACACAGGATTGCTGAATGGATCCAAAAACAAGACCCATATATATGCTGTCTACAAGACACCCACTTCAGACCTAGGGACGCATACAAACTGAAAGTGAGGGGATGGAATAAGATATTCCATGCAAATGGAAATCAGAAGAAAGCTAGAGTAGCAATACTCACATCAGATAAAATAGACTTTAAAAAAAGAATGTTACAAGAGACAAGGAAGGACACTACATAATGATAAAGGGATCAATCCAAGAAGAAGAAATAAAAGTTATACATATATATGCACCCAGCACAGGAGGACCTCAATACATAAGGTAACTGATAACAGCTCTAAAAGAGGAAATCAACACTAACAAAATAATAGTGGGGGATTTTAACACCTCACTTACACCAACGGACAGATCATCCAAAATGAAAATAAATAAGGAAACAAGCTTTAAATGACACAATAAACCAGATAGATTAAATTGATATTTATAGGACATTCCATCTAAAAACAACAGAATACACTTTCTTCTCAAGGGCGCACGGAACATTCTCCAGGATAGATCACATCTTGGGTCACAAATCAAGCCTCAGTAAATTTAAGAAAATTGAAATCATATCAAGCATCTTCTCTGACCACAACGCTATGAGATTAGAAATGAATTACATGGGAAAAAACGTAAAAAACACAAACACAAGGAGGCTAAACAATATGTTATTTAAAAACCAAGAGATCACTGAAGAAATCAAAGAGGAAATCAAAAACTACCTAGGGAAATATGACAATGAAAACGCAACGATCCAAAATGTATGGGATGCAGCAAAAGCAGTTCTAAGAGGGAAGTTTATAGTTATACAAGCCTACCTCAAGAAACAAGAAAAATCTCAAATAAAGAATCTAACCTTACACCTAAAGGAACTAGAGAAAGAAAAACAAACAAAACCCAAAGTTAGCAGAAGGAAAGAAATCATAAAGATCAGAGCAGAAATAAATGATAGAGAAACAAGAAAACAATAGCACACATCAATAAAACTAAAAGCTGGTTCTTTGAGCAGATAAACAAAATTGATAAACCATTAGCCAGACTGATCAAGAAAAAGAGGGAGAGAACTCAAATCAATAAAATTAGAAATGAAAAAGGAGAAGTTACAACAGAAACTGCAGAAATACAAAGCATCCTAAGAGACTACTACAAGCAACTGTATGCCAATAAAATGGACAACCCAGAAGAAATGGACAAATTGTTAGAAAGGTATAACTTTCCAAGACTGAACCAGGAAGAAATAGAAAATATGAACAGACAAATCACAAGTAATGAAACTGAAACTGTGATTAAGAATCTTCCAACAAACAAAAGTCCAAGACCAGAGGGCTTCACAGGTGAACACTATCAAACATTTAGAGAAGAGGTAACATCCAAACTTCTCACACTCTTTCAAACATTTGCAGAGGAAGGAACACTCCCAATCTCATTCTATGAGGCCACTGTCACCCAGATACCAAAACCAGACAAAGATACTACAAAAAAAAGAAAATTACAGAGCAATATCACTGATGAATATAGATGCAAAAATCCTCAACAAAATACTAGCAAACAGAATCCAACACCACATTAAAAGGATCATACACCATGATCAAGTGGGATTTATCCCAGGGATGAAAGGATTCCTCAATATACACAAATCAATCAATGTTATACACCATATTAACAAATTGAAGAATAAAAATCATATAATCATCTCAATAGATGCAGAAAAAGCTTTTGACAGAATTCAACACCAGTTTATGATAAAAACTCTCCAGAAAGTGGGCATAGAGGGAACCTACCTCAACATAATAAAGGTCATATATGACAAACCCACAGCAAACATCATTCTCAATGGTGAAAAACTGAAAGCATTTCCTTTAAGATCAGGAACGAGACAAGGATGTCCACTCTCACCACTATTATTCAAAATAGTTTTGGAAGTCCTAGCCATGGCAATCAGAGAAGAAAAAGAAATAAAAGGAATAGAAATTGGAAAAGAAGAAGTAAAACTGTCATTGTTTGCAGATGGCATGATACTATATATAGAGAATCCTAAAGATGCCACCAGAAAACTATTAGAGCTCATCAAAGAATGTAAAGTTTCAGGATACAAAATTAATGCACAGACATCTCTTGTATTCCTATACACTAATGATGAAAAATCTGAAGGAGAAATTAAGGAAACACTCCCATTTAACATTGCAACTAAAAGAATAAAATACCTAGGAATAAACCTACCTAGGGAGACAAAAGAGCTGTATGCAGAATATTATAAGACACTGATGAAAGAAATTAAAGATGATACCAACAGATGGAGAGATATACCATAGTCTTGGATTGGAAGAATCAATACTGTGAAAATGACTATAACACCCAAAGCAATCTACAGATGCAATGCAATTCCTATCAAATTACCAATGGCATTTTTTACAGAAGTAGAACAAAAGACTTAAAATGTGTATGGAAACACAAAAGACCACGAATAGACAAAGCAGTCTTCAGGGAAAAAAACGGAGCTGGAGGAATCAGACTCCCTGACTTCAGTCTATACTACAAAGCTACAGTAATCAAGACAATATGGTACCAGCACAAAAACAGAAACATAGATCAATGGAACAAGATAGAAAACCCAGAGATAAACCCATGCACCTATGGTCAACTAATCTATGAAAAAGGAGGCAAGGATATACAATGGAGAAAAGACAGTCTCTTCAATAAGTGGTGCTGGGAAAACTGGACAGCTACATGTCAAAGAATGGAATTAGAACACCCTCTTACACCATACACAAAAATAAACTCTAAATGTATTAGAGACATAAATGTAAGACCGGCCACTATATAACTCTTAAAGAAAACATAGGAAGAACACACTTTGACATAAATCACAGCAAGATCTTATTTGATCCACGTCCTACAGTAATGGAAATAAAAACAAAAATAAACAAATGGGACCTAATGAAACTTAAAAGCTTTTGCACCACAAAGGAAACCATAAACAAGATGAAAAGACAACCCTCAGAATGAGAGAAAATATTTGCAAACGAGTCAATGGACAAAGGATTAATCTCCAAAATATATAAACAGCTCATGCAGCTCAATATTAAAAAAACAAACAACCCAAGCAAAAAATGGGCAGATGACCTAAATAGACATTTCTCCAAAGAAGACATACAGATGGTCAAGAAGCACATGAAAAGCTGCTCAACATCACTAATTATTAGAGAAATGCAAATCAAAACTACAATGAGGTATCACCTAACACCAGTTAGAATGGGCATCATCAGAAAATCTACAAACAACAAATGCTGGAGAGGGTGTGGAGAAAAGGGAACCCTCTTACATGGTTGGTGGGAATGTAAATGGATATAGCCACTATGGAGAACAGTATGGAGGTTCCTTAAAAAACTAAAAATAGAATTACCAGATGATCCAGCAATCCCACTCCTGGGCGTATACCCAGAGAAAACCAAAAGTCAAAATGACAGATGCAGGGCTTCCCTGGTGGCGCAGTGGTTGCGAGTCCGCCTGCCGATGCAGGGGACACGGGTTCGTGCCCCGGTCTGGGAAGATCCCACATGCCACGGAGCGGCTGGGCCTGTGAGCCATGGCCGCTGAGCCTGCACGTCTGGAGCCTGTGCTCCACAACGGGAGAGGCCACAGCAGTGAGAGGCCCGCATACCGCAAAAAAAAAAAAAAAAAAAAAAAAAAAAAAAAAGACAGATGCAGCCCAATGTTCGTTGCAGCACTGTGCACATTAGCCAGGTCATGGAAGCAACCTAAATGCCCATCTACAGACAAATGTATAAAGAACATGTGGTACATATATGCAATGGAATATTACTCAGCCATAAAAAGGCACGATATTGGGTCATTTGTTGAGACATGGATGGATCTAGAGACTGTCACACAGGGTAAGTAAGTCAAAAAGAGAAAAACAAATATTGTATATTAACATATATATGTGGAACGTAGAAAAATGGTACAGATGAACCAGTTTGCAGGGCAGAAATTGAGACGCAGATGTAGAGAACAAATGTATGGACAGCAAGGGGGGAAAGTGGCGGGGTGGGGGATGGGAGTGTGATGAACTGGGCGATTGGGATTGACAGGTGTACACTGATGTGTATTAAATTGATGACTAATAAGAATCTGCTGTATAAAAAAATAAACAAAGTAAAATTTAAAAAAACATGGATTATTTAGAGTGTGCATCTTAATTTCCGGTTGTTTGGAGGCTTTCTACTTCTCACTCTCATTTTTATACAATTTAAAGCTTAGACTTTGGACACAGTGGAATAAAATGCAATTATGTTTGTTTAGTTAATTTATAGAGGTCCTTCAAATATCACTGAAGTGAAGTTTTTTTTTTTTTTTTTTTTTTTTTGCGGTATGCGGGCCTCTCACCGCTGTGGCCTCCCCCGTTGCGGAGCACAGGCTCCGGACGCGCAGGCCCAGCGGCCATGGCTCACGGGCCCAGCCGCTCCACGGCATATGGGATCCTCCCAGACCGGGGCACGAACCCGTATCCCCTGCATCGGCAGGCGGACTCTCAACCACTTGCGCCACCAGGGAGGCCCTGAAGTGAAGTTTTGAAATATTAATTTTACATAGTAGTTCTCAGTCTTTTGCACTTGTAACCATAAGTGAATTCCCAAAAAATATGTAACCCTGGCTGCTGGAGCCATGTTTATCAGGGGAAGTTCACAGACACAGGAATAGTGGGGAGTTTGTGGGTCCCCACTGCACACTCTTTTCTGGGCCAACACACAGGGATCCCGTAGGGATCCAGGGTCCAGGAGAGGGACCCAAACTTTGGGCTCTGGTGCTTTATGTGTCCATGAAGTCTTGAGGAAGGCTGGCCTTCCTCCTGCAGGGAGGCAGTCTTGAACAAGTTAGCCCTGTCCTCTCACGACTTCAACAACCAAAATTTTCATTACTCTCTCTTGCTCCCCAACCCCACTCAGATAAAAGCATAGTTTCTCATGGGGTTGCCAACCTTTTATTTTTCAAACATTATCAACATCGTTTCATAAAAGGAAGGACATTCGAACCCCAATTAACTAAGAAGCACATAGTGCAGAATAAGCTCGTTTGACCTAAAACAAGACCCTTAGGTATTTCCATGGATCATCCTCGATTTCTCCATTATGCTGCTCAGTAGTGCAAATTTGGTGCTCAAGAACTCCTTGGATGATGGTGTGCTATCAACAGCTGCTGTGAAAGAAAGAAGCTGGCACCCTCGGGGGCTATATGGGCAGAGGAGTTGAGGAGACAGTAGGTGATGGCTCTGTGCTGTCAGTGAGGGCTGTCCTCTGCCCGCACCCTTTTTAATCCCTTTGTATCCCTACCACCCAATGAATGAAGGCAGTGATGAATTATTGGCAGAATTGCCTGTCTGATAAGAGACAGAGGGCAAGCCAGAGGGCACAAATCCTCCCTGGAACACATCACTCCCTACCCACCACTTAACAATTCCCTTCAAATAAAGGTGCAAATTTGTAATAGCTGTACCGTTAAGATATGCAGTCTGTGATTCGGAAAATTGTGACTCCCTTCAATTTTCCTTTCAGAAAATTGTGCCCTGTTCTTGGAGAAACATGACATTTTGTAGGGAGAACCCAGGCCAGGTGGCCAAAGTCTCTGTCAAGTCTGTTTCTTCAGCCAATACTTTGATTTCAAGTGAGGGTGTTGGAGATGAGTGCACCTTCACCATGATAGCCTTTCCCTGGTATCACTGGCCAAGGTTCCCTTTGGTGAATATTACATACAAAATGTTGCCCAGCACCTGCCTCGCTGCTGCTCCTGGGATTAGGCACCTCTTTTGCACACCCTGTGGATTGTGGTCCTTTCTCTGATTCTGTGAATGTGTCACTTGTTAAACTATTATTTCTTGAGGCCTGTAAGACTTTTACATTGTATTTTTCTTAAAATGGAGTGTGGTACATTTACCCTCCATCAGATGATTGCTTATAACTCACCTTGCTTTATTAAGAATACTGCTAGAGGCTTCTATGCCCCTACTAAGAAAAATGCATTTTCAGGCCCATTCAAACCAATGAAAATCCAAGTTTTCAGAGCACAAGATAATAAAAATTCTCTCGATCAGCGTCTTTTACTACTTTTAATCTGTTAACAGACCCTAAGTGTCTCAGATGAAAGGTACTGTAGCGGGAATTGCCATCGTTAACAGCATTCCACACAGGTAACTTTTTTTTTTTTTAAACATCTTTATTGGAGTATAATTGCTTAACAATGGTGTGTTAGTTTCTGCTTTAAAACAAAGTGAATCCGCCGCCGCCGCCCCCGCGGCCCGCCGCCGCCGCCGCCGCCGCCGCGGCCCGCCGCCGCCGCCGCCCCCGCGGCCCGCCACCGCCGCCGCCTGCCGCCGCCCGCCGCCGCCGCCGCCGAGGCCCGCTGCCGCCGCCGCCCCCCGCCGCCCGCCACCGCCGCCGCCTGCCGCCGCCCGCCGCCGCCGCCGCAGCCGCGGGGCCTGTGTGCGAGCGCGGGTCACTGTCCGCCCCGCCTTCCGGGGGACCTGTGCACCCCGCCACTGCCGGGGTCCCGAGACCCGGGGACGGCTTTCCCGGGAAAGTGCACGGAGCGCCACGGGCTGCTGCAACGTCACGCCGGCCTCTGCCGCCGCAGGCCCGCCCCACACTGCGCGCCCCTCCCTCCCCTCTGCATGAGTGAGCCAGAGCCCCCGAATCAGCGGCTCCTTTAAACCCGTCCTGTCTGAGCGAAGAACGGACGCCCTCCGGCGACCTACGCACAGAGGCGGGGCCAGGTCCAAGGCTGAGACCCGGGAGCTGTGAGAGCAGAGTCAGGGAAATCTCTCTGTGCAGCCTCGGAGGCAGCGGATTAAAGCTCCACGGTCCATTTGATGTGCCCTGCGTCTGTGGAGTGCATGAATGGACAGCGAATCATCCCAAATTGAGGAAGTGGACTTTGAGGACAAGATTTAAGACTTTCCCCCCTTTTCCTCTTTTTACAACGAATTATTCCAAAGTAAGGAGGTGGACTTAGAGAGCAAGATTTCAGACTTCTTGCCCTTTTCCTCTTTTTACAACGAATTATCCCAAATTGAGGAGGTGGGCTTGGAGAGCAAGATTTTTGATTTTTCCCCCTGCTCTCTTTTTGTGAATGTGTATGTGTAATCTTCTGTGTAAGATTCTCTCTGTATAGCTTTGCTTCCACCATATGTCCCAGGGTTCTATCGGTCCGTTTTTTTTTTTTTTTTTTCAATAATTACTTTCTAATTTTAATAACGCTACTATATTTCATACTTTATTCTATTTTACTTTACCTGCTCTTTCTTTTTTTCCTACCTTCCCTTCCTCCCTCCCTCCCTCCGCTCTTCCTTTCCTTCTTTCTTTTTCTTTCCTCCCTCCCTCCCACCCTTCTTCTTTCCACTTTCTTTTTCTTTCCTTCCTCCCTCCCTCCCTCCTGTCTTTCTTTCTTTCTTCCCTTCCTCCCTCCCTCCCTCCCTTCTTCCATTCACTCTTCCTTTTGCTTTCATTGCCCCCTCCCTCCCTCCTTTCTTTCCTTCTTTCTTTCCATCCTTCCTCACTCCCTCCCTCCTTTCTTTCTTTCTTCCTTCCTTCCTTCCTTTCTTCCCTTCTTCCTTTCTTTCCCTCTCTCTTTCTCTCTTCTACTAATTCTTTCTTTCTGCTTTTTCTCCCTGTTATTCTGAGCTGGGTGGATGAAAGGCTCTTGGTGCTGCAGCCAGGAGCCAGTGCTGTGCCTCTGAAGTGGGAGAGCCAACTTCAGGACACGGGTCCACAAGAGACCTCCCAGCTCCACATAATATCAAGCAGCGAAAATCTCCCAGAGATCTCCATCCCAACACCACCACCCAGCTTCAGTCAACGACCAGCAAGCTACAGTGCTGGTCACCCTATGCCAAGCAACTAGCAAGGCAGGAACACAACCCCACCCATTAGCAGAGAAGCTACCTAAAAACATAATAAGGCCATAGGCACCCCAAAACACACCACCAGACGTGGACCTGTCCACCAGAAAGACAAGATCGAGCCTCAACCACCAGAACACAGGCATTAGTCCCCCCCACCAGGAAGCCTACACAACCTACTGAAACAACCTTAGCCACTGGGGTCAGACACGAAAAACAACGGGAACTACGAATCTGCAGCCTGCAAAAAGGAGACCCCAAACACAGTAACATAAGCAAAATGAGAAGACAGAAAAACACACAGCAGGTGAAGGAGCAAGATAAAAACCTACCAGACCTAACAAATGAAGAGGTAATAGGCAGTCTACCTGAAAAAGAATTCAGAATAATGATGGTAAAGATGATCCAAAATCTTGGAAATAGAATAGACAAAATGCAAGAAACAGTTAACAAGGACCTAGAAGAACTAAAGATGAATCAAGCATCGATTAAAAACACAATACATGAAATAAAAAATACTCTAGATGGGATCAATAGCAGAATAACTGAGGCAGAAGAACGGATAAGTGAGGTGGAAGATAAAATAGTGGAAATAACTGATGCAGAGCAAAATAAAGAAAAAAGATTGAAAAGAACAGAGGACAGTCTCAGAGACCTCTGGGACAACATTAAGCGCACCAACATTCGAATTATAGGGGTTCCAGAAGAAGAAGAGAAAAAGAAAGGGACTGAGAAAATATTTGAAGAGATTATAGTTGAAAACTTCCCCAATATGGGAAAGGAAATAGTTAATCAAGTCCAGGAGGCACAGAGAGTCCCATACAGAATAAATCCAAGGAGAAATACACCAAGACACATATTAATCAAACTGTCAAAAATTAAACACAAAGAAATCATATTAAAAGCAGCAAGGGAAAAACAACAAATAACACACAAGGGAATCCCCATCAGGTTAACAGCTGATCTCTCAGCAGAAACTCTACAAGCCAGAAGGGAGTGGCAGGACATAATTAAAGTGATGAAGGAGAGAAACCTGCAGCCAAGATTACTCTACCCAGCAAGGATCTCATTCAGATTTGATGGAGAAATTAAAACCTTTACAGACAAGCAAAAGCTGAGAGAGTTCAGCACCACCAAACCAGCTTTACAACAAATGCTAAAGGAACTTCTCTAGGCAAGAAACACAACAGAAGGAATATACCTACAATAACGAACCCAAAGCAATTAAGGAAATGGGAATAGGAACATACATATCAATAATTACCTTAAATGTAAATGGACTAAATGCTCCCACCAAAAGACACAGAGTGGCTGAATGGATACAAAAACAAGACCCATATATATGCTGTCTACAAGAGACCCACTTCAGACCTAAAGACACATACAGATTGAAAGTAAGGGGATGGAAAAAGATATTCCATGCAAATGGAAATCAAAAGAAAGCTGGAGTAGCAATTCTTATATCAGACAAAATAGACTTTAAAATAAAGACTATTAGAAGAGACAAAGAAGGACACTACATAATGATCAAGGGATCGATCCAAGAAGAAGATATAACAATTGTAAATATTTATGCACCCAACATAGGAGCACCTCAATACATAAGGCAAATACTAACAGCCATAAAAGGGGAAATCGACAGTAACACAATCATAGTAGGGGACTTTAACACCCCACTTTCACCAATGGACAGATCGTCCAAAATGAAAATAAATAAGGAAACACAAGCTTTAAATGATACATTAAACAAGATGGACTTAGTTGATATTTATAGGACATTTCATCCAAAAATAACAGAATACACATTTTTCTCAAGTGCTCATGGAACATTCTCCAGGATAGATCATATCTTGGGTCACAAATCAAGCCTTGGTAAATTTAAGAAAATTGAAATTGTATCAAGTATCTTTTCCGACCACAATGCTATGAGACTAGACATCAATTACAGGAAAAGATCTGTAAAAAATACAAACACATGGAGGCTAAACAATACACTACTCAATAACGAAGTGATCACTGAAGAAATCAGAGAGGAAATTAAAAAATACCTAGAAACAAATGACAATGGAGACACGACAACCCAAAACCTATGGGATGCAGCAAAAGCAGTTCTAAGGGGGAAGTTTATAGCAATACAATCCCACCTGAAGAAACAGGAAACATTTCGAGTAAACAACCTGACCCTGCACCTAAAGCAATTAGAGAAAGAAGAACAAAAAACCCCCAAAGCTAGCAGAAGGAAAGAAATCATAAAGATCAGATCAGAAATAAATGAAAAAGAAATGAAGGAAACGATAGCAAAGATCAACCAAACTAAAAGCTGGTTCTTTGAGAAGATAAACAAAATTGACAAACCATTAGCCAGACTCATCAAGAAAAGAAGGGAGAAGACTCAAATCAATAGAATTAGAAATGAAAAAGGAGAAGTAACAACTGACACTGCAGAAATACAAAAGATCATGAGAGATTACTACAAGCAACTCTATGCCAATAAAATGGACAACCTGGAAGAAATGGACAAATTCTTAGAAATGCACAACCTGCCAAGACTGACTCAGGAAGAAATAGAAAATATGAATAGACCAATCACAAGCACTGAAATTGAAACTGTGATTAAAAATCTTCCATCAAACAAAAGCCCAGGACCAGATGGCTTCACAGGCGAATTCTATCAAACATTTAGAGAAGAGCTAACACCCATCCTTCTCAAACTCTTCCAAACAATTTCAGAGGAAGGAACACTCCCAAACTCATTCTACGAGGCCACCATCACCTTGATACCAAAACCAGGCAAGGATGTCACAAAGAAAGAAAACTACAGGCCAATATCACTGATGAACATAGATGCAAAAATCCTCAACAAAATACTAGCAAACAGAATCCAACAGCACATTAAAAGGATCATACACCATGATCAAGTGGGGTTTATTCCAGGAATGCAAGGATTCTTCAATATACGCAAATCAATCAATGTGATACACCATATTAACAAGTTGAAGGAGAAAAACCATATGATCATCTCAATAGATGCAGAGAAAGCTTTCGACAAAATTCAACACCCATTTATGATAAAAACCCTGCAGAAAGTAGGCATAGAGGGAACTTTCCTCAACATAATAAAGGCCATATATGACAAACCCACAGCCAACATTGTCCTCAATGGTGAAAAACTGAAACCATTTCCACTAAGATCAGGAACAAGACAAGGTTGCCCACTCTCACCACTCTTATTCAACCTAGTTTTGGAAGTTTTAGCCACAGCAATCAGAGAAGAAAAGGAAATAAAAGGAATCCAAATCGGAAAAGAAGAAGTAAAGCTGTCATTGTTTGCAGATGACATGACACTATACATAGAGAATCCTAAAGATGCTACCGAAAAACTACTAGAGCTAATCAATGAATTTGGTAAAGTAGCAGGTTACAAAATTAATGTACAGAAATCTCTGGCATTCCTGTACACTAATGATGAAAAATCTGAAAATGAAATCAAGAAAACACTCCCATTTACCATTGCAACAAAAAGAATAAAATATCTAGGAATAAACCTACCTAAGGAGACAAAAGACCTGTATGCAGAAAATTATAAGACACTGATGAAAGAAATTAAAGATGATACAAACAGATGGAGAGATATACCATGCTCCTGGATTGGAAGAATCAATATTGTGAAAATGACTCTACTACCCAAAGCAATCTACAGATTCAATGCAATCCCTATCAAACTACCAATGGCATTTTTCACAGAACTAGAACAAAAAATTTCAAAATTTGTTTGGAAAAACAAAAGACCCCGAATAGCCAAAGCAATCTTGAGAACGAAAAAAGGAGCTGGAGGAATCAGGCTCCCTGACTTCAGACTATACTACAAAGCTACAGTAATTAAGACAGTGTGGTACTGGCATAAAAACAGAAAGATAGATCAGTGGATCAGGATAGAAAGCCCAGAGATAAACCCACGCACATATGGCCAACTTATCTTTGATAAAGGAGGCAGGAATGTACAGTGGAGAAAGGACAGCCTCTTCAATAAGTGGTGCTGGGAAAACAGGACAGGGACATGTAAAAGTTTGAGATTAGATCATTCCCTAACACCATACACAAAAATAAGCTCAAAATGGATTAAAGACTTAAATGTAAGGCCAGAAACTATCAAACTCTTAGAGGAAAACATAGGTAGAACACTCTATGACATAAATCACAGCAAGATCCTTTTGGACCCACCTCCTAGAGAAATGGAAATAAAAACAAAGATAAACAAATGGGACCTAATGAAACTTCAAAGCTTTTGCACAGCAAAGGAAACCATAAACAAGACCAAAAGACAACCCTCAGAATGGGAGAAAATATTTGCAAATGAAGCAACTGACAAAGGATTAATCTCCAAAATTTATAAACAGCTCATGCAGCTCAATAGCAAAAAAACAAACAACCCAATCCAAAAATGGGCAGAAGACTTAAATAGGCATTTCTCCAAAGAAGATATACAGACTGCCAACAAACACATGAAAGAATGCTCAACATCATTAATCATTAGAGAAATGCAAATCAAAACTACATTGAGATATCATCTCACACCAGTCAGAATGGCCATCATCAAGAAATCTAGAAACAATAAATGCTGGAGAGGGTGTGGAGAAAAGGGAACACTCTTGCACTGCTGGTGGGAATGTGAATTGGTACAGCCACTATGGAGAACAGTATGGAGGTTCCTTAAAAAACTAAAAATAGAACTACCATATGATCCAGCAATCCCACTACTAGGCATATACCCTGAGAAAACCATAATTCAAAAAGAGACATGTACCAAAATGTTCATTGCAGCTCTATTCACAATAGCCCGGAGCTGGAAACAACCTAAGTGTCCATCATCGGATGAATGGATAAAGAAGATGTGGCACATATATACAATGGAATATTACTCAGCCATAAAAAGAAACGAAATTGAGCTATTTGTAATGAGGTGGATAGACCTAGAGTCTGTCATACAGAGTGAAGTAAGTCAGAAAGAGAAAGACAAATACCGTATGCTAACACATATATATGGAATATAAGAAAAAAAAATGTCATGAAGAACCTAGGGGTAAAACGGGAATAAAGACACAGACCTACTTGAGAATGGACTTGAGGATATGGGGAGGGGGAAGGGTAAGCTGTGACAAAGTGAAAGAGAGGCATGGACATATATACACTACCAAACGTAGGCTAGATAGACAGTGGGAAGCAGCCGCAGAGCACAGGGAGACCAGCTCGGTGCTTTGTGACTGCCTGGAGGGGTGGGATAGGGAGGGTGGGAGGGAGGGAGATGCATGAAGGAGGGGATGTGGGAACAGATGTATATGTATGACTGATTCACTTTGTTATAAAGCAGAAACTAATAAAAAAATAAAAATAAAATAAAAAAATAAAGTTGCTGGATGCAAGATTAAAAAAATAAATAAATAAATAAAACAAAGTGAATCAGTTATACATATACATATGTTCCCATATCCCCTTCCTCTTGCGTCGCCCTCCCACCCTCCCTATCCCACCCCTCCAGGCAGTCACAAAGCACGGAGCTGATCTCCCTGTGCTATGCAGCTGCTTCCCACTACCTATGTATTTTACATTTGGTAGTGTATATATGTCCATTCCACTCTCTCACTTCGTCCCAACTTACTCTTCCCCCTCCCCGTGTCCTCAAGTCCATTCTCTACGCCTGCACCTTTATTCCTGTCCTGCTCCTAGGTTCTTCAGAACCTTTTTTGTTTTTTTTAGATTCCATATATATGTGTTAGCATATGGTATTTGTTTTTCTCTTTCTGACTTACTGCACTCTGAACTCTAGGTCCATCCACCTCATGACAAATAACTCAATTTTGTTTCTTTTTATGGCTGAGTAATATTCCATTGTGTAATACTTATATTTGACTTAAAATTTAGTTAGAATATGAAACTTCTGGGAACATATGACTAGCGTGCCTCCATTAATCCTCATCATAAACTATTCAGAGAGTTCTTATTCACATTACCCTCTATGACTTATTACCTACAGAAACTGATAAAGAGGAGTCCCTGCCTTCCAGGAACTTAGAGTTGCAGTTGACTATCTGACTTAAGAGTACAAAACAAATTCTTCAATTAAAAAAAAAAAGCGGGGGGGCTTCCCTGGTGGCACAGTGGTTGAGAGTCTGCCTGCCGATGCAAGGGACACAGGTTCGTGCCCCGGTCTGGGAAAATCCCACGTGTCACAGAGTGGCTGGGCTCATGAGCCACGGCCGCTGAGTCTGCATGTCCGGAGCCTGTGCTCCACAGCGGGAGAGGCCACAATACTGAGAGGCCTGTGTACCGCAAAAAAAAAAAAAAAAGAAAAAAGAAAAAAGAATGGGTAAATTAAGATTGCCTCATTCTTCTTTTCTCCCCTTCCCCATTCCTCACCAATGTCTCTCCCTCCTATGTCTTACTTCCTTTGAATACTGAAATTGTTCTACTGCTTCCTTGGGAAAGTAGACTCCAAGATCCTCCAATATTGCTTAATCTCTCATTCATTCCTCCGGGGAGTGATTGAGAAAAGGAAAGCCCATGGAGTTTCAGAACCTCATATAATAAGAAAGGGCTACCCGTCCTAGCCCTTTCAATATAACTAATATGCTACTCTCCATCCCCATGGGAGAGCTTGGTTCTAATAATAAACTCTCCAAGAATATGATGAAATAAATTGAAATTTTTTGAAAGAATGAATAGATTTTAGGGAGACAAGCCCCAAAGCCTTTAGGAAATTTCTTAATGGAAATGAGGAGCTGAAGAAAGCAAAAGTAAAATTAAAATCACCTTCCAGACTAAATTCTCTGAGGGTATATTACGGTCAGTTTCAAATGCCCATGTCTGGCTGTGATTTATGTTTGTTTTTGAAGCGCAAAAAATTCGTAATGACCAGATAAGATACTTTCAATGAGATGTTTATTGAAAGAAATATTATTTAAAAAAAATTTTAATGCAGTCTTAAATAGTTTCAAGTAATCAGGAAAATGGAAAAAACAGGAAAATGGAAAAGATATAATGAGCTAGGGACTTTTTTTTCTTTCATATCAAGTTATTTTAAAAAGGAAGAGTCTAACTGCTTTCTTTAGGGTCCCTCATCTATTGTTCTCCATTCTCTTCCCTTTCTTGTTGCCATTTTTTACTGACTGCACTACTTCGTCTGCTTTCAAGATATTTTGATGCCAAGTGGCACAAAGAGTTTCCTTTCATCATTTTTGAACTCTTGGTAGGTATTTACACCATCATTTACAATAAGGGTATCAGTCAAACTTAAGATGTTGTGAACATCACAGTCACTGCAATGAAATGTTCGTGCTTAGTTGAAAGAGGTAATAAATTGGTTCCACTGACCTAGGAGCACAAACATGTTTTAAGAAACTACTTTTCAGGGCTTTCCTGGTGGCGCAGTGGTTGAGAGTCTGCCTGCTAATGCAGGGGATACGGGTTTGAGCCCTGGTCTGGGAAGATCCCACATGCCACGGAGCAACTGGGCCCATGAGCCACAACTACTGAGCCAGCGCGTCTGGAGCCTGTGCTCCACAACAAGAGAGGCTGCGATAATGAGAGTCCCGCACACCGCGATGAAGAGTGGCCCCCGCTTGCCACAACTAGAGAAAACCCGCGCACAGAGGCAAAGACCCAACACAGCCAAAATAAATAAATAAATTTAAAAAAAAGAATAGCATCTATTAAAAAAAAAGAAACGACTTTTCAGGAAAAGGAAACAACACAAGTTCAAAGTTTTCTATTGCTCAGTATGTTTTATTTACTTTTTTTCAAATCAGGTAGGAGAAGAGTGTTTGAACAGAATGAGTCTACAAGCTTTTACATGGAAATAAAAATCATCTTATAATGCAATGCCACTTTCTTTTTTCATTGTTCATATTATAGGGTACTGACTGGAAGAAAAAGCCTTCAGTAACCTTCAATTCACTTCCTGATTAAGAATATTAGGAGCTGAATGCAATGTAAAATATAAAGCACTTCAGTTCTCATATTTTATTGATATGGCATCTGAGATATAGAGAAGTAAAATACCTCTTCCATAATCACACTGACTGTTGAATCAGGCCTATGAATGCAGATGTCAGCTCCACGCTAATTTGATCACACTATGAACTGAATTACGACTGAAGTTTTTGCTTTATATCTAGTTTCTCACAAAAAGAGGATTAGGACAACATAAGGAACATCAAATCCAACCCATCCAACCCAATTTTCTGCCTTAGTAGACAAGATTTATATTTCTTTCCAGTAAAGCTCTCGATGGATGATGACAGAGTAAGTCATAAATTACAGTTCAAAATTAAGGTACATAAGACCAAAATCAAATCTGGTCACGGAGCTGACCCTGATAAATTAACAAATTCATCTTATTGACCTATAGGAGTCAGTAAGGCAAAGCCTAAGCTTCATTTCAACATGAGGATTCACTTAGAAAGTACAAACATGAACAGAATCAGAAGGATTCAGAAAGGACTGAGAAGGACCCTCAAGACAGCATTAATATAATGCCACTTATCAGATTTAATCTGAAAATTTTCTTCACTCAATAACTCTTTAAAATAAAACCACCAACACAGTTGACTTAGATGGTAGACAGCCAGTTCAATAAAAACTTGGGACTTCAAGGAGGGAAAATAAAGTAAAAAACAAGAATAAAAGTATCCTGAAAAGTCCCTTTTGCAAAATGAAGCACTTAATTTATCAAGCAGGGATCACAAAGAGTCACTTATGGCTTCTTATAGTGGATACTTTAATGTAAAATAGATAAGTGCCAGAATCAAGGTATTCATGATCCTAGGAAGGCAAGACAAACACACAGGATACACTAGTCATTCTCTGTTTGTTCACATATTCTGCTTCATTTTCTGCTCTTCTCTAATTGATCTGTGTCTTGGAAGTTTGTACCATTCAAACTCCATCTCCCAGGCTGTCTTAGCTTCATTTTGAGTTCAGCCAGAGGAACATTAACTGGATGTAAGTTAGGAGAAAAAGGGTTGGTGGATATCTCCTCCATTCCTTCCATGCTCCAGAGCCATGTCTTGGTCAATTTCTGAATCCCTGGATAACTAGTTCTCCCACTGGGCAGGCCCACTTCCAAAGTGCTAGTTCTCACAAATTTTGGTAATACCTTTTCCAACTCTTGCCCCTCAGCTCTAGAGGTGGTAAAAGCTTCATGCTGTTGCTCCTTTCTTTTTTTTTTTTTTTTTTTTTCATGCCAGGAAATCTTTATTTTTATTTTTTTTATTTTACAAATTTAATCAGTTATACATATACATATGTTCCCATATCCCCTCCCTTTTGCGTCTCCCTCCCACCCTCCCTATCCCACCCCTCCAGGCGGTCACAAAGAACCGAGCTGATCTCCCTGTGCTATGCGGCTGCTTCCCACTAGCTATCTACCTTACGTTTGGTAGTGTATATATGTCCATGCCGCTCTTTCACTTTGTCACAGCTTACCCTTCCCCCTCCCCATATCCTCAAGTCCATGTTCTAGTAGGTCTGTGTCTTTATTCCTGTCTTACCCCTATGTTCTTGATGACATTTTTTTCTTAAATTCCATATATATGTGTCAGCATACAGTATTTGTCTTTCTCTTTCTGACTTACTTCACTCTGTATGACAGACTCTAGGTCCATCCACCTCATTACAAATAGCTCAATTTCATTTCTTTTTATGGCTGAGTAATATTCCATTGTATATATGTGCCACATCTTCTTTATCCATTCATCCGATGATGGACACTTAGGTTGTTTCCATCTCCGGGCTATTGTAAATAGGGCTGCTATGAACATTTTGGTACATGCCTCTTTTTGAATTATGGTTTTCTCAGGGTATATGCCCAGTAGTGGGATTGCTGGGTCATATGGTAGTTCTATTTGTAGTTTTTTAAGGAACCTCCATACTGTTCTCCATAGTGGCTGTACCAATTCACATTCCCACCAGCAATGCAAGAGTGTTCCCTTTTCTCCACACCCTCTCCAGCATTTATTGTTTCTAGATTTTTTGATGATGGCCATTCTGACTGGTGTGAGATGATATCTCATTGTAGTTTTGATTTGCATTTCTCTAATGAGTAAAGATGCTGAGCATCCTTTCATGTGTTTGTTGGCTGTCTGTATATCTTCTGTGGAGAAATGTCTATTTAGGTCTTCTGCCCATTTTTGGATTGGGTTGTTTGTTTTTTTGATATTGAGCTGCATGAGCTGCTTATAAACTTTGGAGATTAATCCTTTGTCAGTTGCTTCATTTGCAAATATTTTCTCCCATTCTGAGGGTTGTCTTTTGGTCTTGTTTATGGTTTCCTTTGCTGTGCAAAAGCTTTGAAGTTTCATTAGGTCCCATGTGTTTATTTTTGTCTTTATTTCCATTTCTCTAGGAGGTGGGTCCAAAAGGATCTTGCTGTGAGTTATGTCATAGAGTGTTCTGCATATGTTTTCCTCTAGGAGTTTGATAGTGTCTGGCCTTACATTTAGGTCTTTAATCCATTTTGAGCTAATTTTTGTGTATGGTGTTAGGGAGTGATCTAATCTCATACTTTTACATGTCCCTGTCCAGTTTTCCCAGCACCACTTATTGAAGAGACTGTCCTTTCTCCACTGTACATTCCTGCCTCCTTTATCAAAGATAAGGTGACCATATGTCCGTGGGTTTATCTCTGGGCTTTCTATCCTGTTCCATTGATCTATCTTTCTGTTTTTGTGCCAGTACCATACTGTCTTGATTACTGTAGCTTTGTAGTATAGTCTGAAGTCAGGGAGCCTGATTCCTCCAGCTCCGTTTTTCGTTCTCAAGATTGCTTTGGCTATTCGGGGTCTTTTGTGTTTCCATACAAATTGTGAAATTTTTTGTTCTAGTTCTGTGAAAAATGCCATTGGTAGTTTGATAGGTATTGCATTGAATCTGTAGATTGCTTTGGGTAGTACAGTCATTTTCACAATGTTGATTCTTCCAATCCAAGAACATGGTACAGCTCTCCATCTATTTGTATCATCTTTAATTTCTTTCATCAGTGTCTTATAATTTTCTGCATACAGGTCTTTTGTCTCATTAGGTAGGTTTATTCCTAGATATTTTATTCTTTTTGTTGCAATGGTAAATGGGAGTGTTTCCTTGATTTCACTTTCAGATTTTTCATCATTAGTATATAGGAATGCCAGAGATTTCTGTGCATTAATTTTGTATCCTGCAACTTTACCAAATTCATTGATTAGCTCTAGTAGTTTTCTGGTAGCATCTTTAGGATTCTCTATGTATAGTATCATGTCATCTGCAAACAGTGACAGCTTTACTTCTTCTTTTCCCATTTGGATTCCTTTTATTTCCTTTTCTTCTCTGATTGCTGTGGCTAAAACTTCCAAAACTATGTTGAATAAGAGTGGTGAGAGTGGGCAACCTTGTCTTGTTCCTGATCTTAGTGGAAATGGTTTCAGTTTTTCACCATTGAGGACGATGCTGGCTGTGGGTTTGTCATATATGGCCTTTATTATGTTGAGGAAAGTTCCCTCTATGCCTACTTTCTGCAGGGTTTTTATCATAAATGGGTGTTGAATTTTGTCAAAAGCTTTCTCTGCATCTATTGAGATGATCATATGGTTTTTCTCCTTCAGTTTGTTAATATGGTGTATCACGTTGATTGATTTGCGTATATTGAAGAATCCTTGCATTCCTGGAATAAACCCCACTTGATCATGGTGTATGATCCTTTTAATGTGCTGTTGGATTCTGTTTGCTAGTATTTTGTTGAGGATTTTTGCATCTATGTTCATCAGTGATATTGGCCTGTAGTTTTCTTTCTTTGTGACATCCTTGTCTGGTTTTGGTATCAAGGTGATGGTGGCCTCGTAGAATGAGTTTGGGAGTGTTCCTCCCTCTGCTATATTTTGGAAGAGTTTGAGAAGGATAGGTGTTAGCTCTTCTCTAAATGCTTGATAGAATTCGCCTGTGAAGCCATCTGGTCCTGGGCTTTTGTTTGTTGGAAGATTTTTAATCACAGTTTCAATTTCAGTGCTTGTGATTGGTCTGTTCATATTTTCTATTTCTTCCTGATTCAGTCTTGGCAGGTTGTGCATTTCTAAGAATTTGTCCATTTCTTCCAGGTTGTCCATTTTATTGGCATAGAGTTGCTTATAGTAATCTCTCATGATCTTTTGTATTTCTGCAGTGTCAGTTGTTACTTCTCCTTTTTCATTTCTAATTCTATTGATTTGAGTCTTCTCCCTTTTTTTCTTGATGAGTCTGGTTAATGGTTTATCAATTTTGTTTATCTTCTCAAAGAACCAGCTTTTAGTTTTATTGATCTTTGCTATCATTTCCTTCATTTCTTTTTCATTTATTTCTGATCTGATTTTTATGATTTCTTTCCTTCTGCTAACTTTGGGATGTTTTTGTTCTTCTTTCTCTAATTGCTTTAGGTGCAAGTTTAGGTTGTTTATTCGAGATATTTCCTGTTTCTTAAGGTGGGATTGTATTGCCATAAACTTCCCTCTTAGAACTGCTTTTGCTGCATCCCATAGGTTTTGGGTCGTCGTGTCTCCATTGTCATTTGTTTCTAGGTATTTTTTAATTTCCTCTTTGATTTCTTCAGTGATCACTTCGTTATTAAGTAGTGTATTGTTTAGCCTCCATGTGTTTGTATGTTTTACAGCTCTTTTCCTGTAATTGATATCTAGTCTCATAGCATTGTGGTCGGAAAAGATACTTGATACAATTTCAATTTTCTTAAATTTACCAAGGCTTGATTTGTGACCCAAGATATGATCTATCCTGGAGAATGTTCCATGAGCACTTGAGAAAAATGTGTATTCTGTTGTTTTTGGATGGAATGTCCTATAAATATCAATTAAGTCCATCTTGTTTAATGTATCATTTAAAGCTTGTGTTTCCTTATTTATTTTCATTTTGGATGACCTGTCCATTGGTGAAAGTGGGGTGTTAAAGTCCCCTACTATGATTGTGTTACTGTCGATTTCTCCTTTTATGGCTGTTAATATTTCCCTTATGTATTGAGGTGCTCCTATGTTTGGTGCATAAATATTTACAATTGTTATATCTTCTTCTTGGATTGATCCCTTGATCATTATGTAGTGTCCTTCTTTGTCTCTTCTAGTAGTCTTTATTTTAAAGTCTATTTTGTCTGATATGAGAATTGCTACTCCAGCTTTCTTTTGATTTCCATTTGCATGGAATATCTTTTTCCATCCCCTTACTTTCAGTCTGTATGTGTCTCTAGGTCTGAAGTGGCTCTCTTGTAGACAGCATATATATGGGTCTTGTTTTTGTATCCATTCAGCCAGTCTGTGTCTTTTGGTGGGAGCATTTAGTCCATTTACATTTAAGGTAATTATTGATATGTATGTTCCTATTCCCATTTTCTTAATTGTTTTGGGTTCGTTATTGTAGTTCTTTTCCTTCTGTTGTGTTTCTTGCCTAGAGAAGTTCCTTTAGCATTTGTTGTAAAGCTGGTTTGGTGGTGCTGAACTCTCTCAGCTTTTGCTTGTCTGTAAAGGTTTTAATTTCTCCATCAAATCTGAATGAGATCCTTGCTGGGTAGAGTAATCTTGGTTGCAGGTTTTTCTCCTTCATCACTTTAAGTATGTCCTGCCACTCCCTTCTGGCTTGTAGAGTTTCTGCTGAGAGATCAGCTGTTATCCTGATGGGGATTCCCTTGTGTGTTATTTGTTGTTTTTCCCTTGCTGCCTTTAATATGATTTCTTTGTGTTTAATTTTTGACAGTTTGATTAATATGTGTCTTGGTGTATTTCTCCTTGGATTTATTCTGTATGGGACTCTCTGTGCCTCCTGGACTTGATTAACTATTTCCTTTCCCATATTAGGGAAGTTTTCAACTATAATCTCTTCAAATATTTTCTCAGTCCCTTTCTTTTTCTCTTCTTCTTCTGGAACCCCTATAATTCGAATGTTGGTGCGTTTAATGTTGTCCCAGAGGTCTCTGAGACTGTCCTCTGTTCTTTTCATTCTTTTTTCTTTATTTTGCTGTGCAGCAGTTATTTCCACTATTTTATCTTCCACCTCACTTATCCGTTCTTCTGCCTCAGTTATTCTGCTATTGATCCCATCTAGAGTATTTTTTATTTCATTTATTGTGTTTTTAATCGATGCTTGATTCGTCTTTAGTTCTTCTAGGTCCTTGTTAACTGTTTCTTGCATTTTGTCTATTCTATTTCCAAGATTTTGGATCATCTTTACCATCATTATTCTGAATTCTTTTTCAGATAGACTGCCTATTACCTCTTCATTTGTTAGGTCTGGTGGGTTTTTATCTTGCTCCTTCTCCTGCTGTGTGTTTTTCTGTCTTCTCATTTTGCTTATGTTACTGTGTTTGGGGTCTCCTTTTTGGAGGCTGCAGGTTCGTAGTTCCCATTGTTTTTGGTGTCTGTCCCCTGTGGCTAAGGTTGGTTTAGTGGGTTGTGTAGGCTTCTTGGTGGAGGGGACTAGTGCCTGTGTTCTGGTGGATGAGGCTGGATCTTGTCTTTCTGGTGGGCAGGTCCACATCTGGTGGTGTGTTTTGGGGTGTTTGCGGACTTTTTATGAATTGAGGCAGCCTCTCTGCTAATGGGTGGCGTTGTGTTCCTTTCTTGCTAGTTGTTTGGCATAGGGTGTCCAGCACTGTAGCTTGCTGGTCGTTGAGTGAAGCTGGGTGCTGTTGTTGAGATGGAGATCTCTGGAAGATTTTCGCCGTTTGATATTATGTGGAGCTGGGAGGTCTCTTGTGGACCAGTGTCCTGAAGTTTGCTCTCCCACCTCAGAGGCACAGCACTGACTCCTGGCTACTCAATTTGGGATGATTTGTTGTCTATTCATGTATTCCACAGATGCAGGGTACATGGAGTTGATTGTGGAGCTTTAATCCGCTGCTTCTGAGGCTGCTGGGAGAGGTTTCCCTTTCTCTTCTTTGTTCTCACAGCTCCTGGGTCTCAGCTTTGGATTTGGCCCCGCCTCTGCGTGTAGGTCGCCGGAGGGCGTCTGTTCTTCGCTCAGACAGGACAGGGTTAAAGGAGCAGCCTCTTCGGGGACTCTGGCTCACTCAGGCCGGGCGGGAGGGAGGGGCACGGAGTGCGGGGCGAGCCTGCAGCGGCAGAGGTCGGCGTGACGTTGCACCAGCCCGAGGCGCGCCGTGCGTTCTCCCAGGGAAGCCGCCCCTGGATCCCGGGACCCCTGCAGTGGCAGGCTGCACAGGCTCCCGGAAGGGCGGTGTGGACAGTGACCTGCGCTCGCACACAGGCTTCTTGGCGGCGGCAGCAGCAGCCCCAGCGTCCCACACCCGTCTCTGGGCTCCGCGCTTTCAGCCGCGACTCGCGCCCGTCTCTGGAGCTCCTTTACGCGGCGCTCTTTGTTGCTCCTTTCTGAATACCAACCATTCTTTGTTGCTGTTTTTAAAACAGCTTTATTGAGGTATAATTATACATATTTAATGTACATAATTTATATTTAATATATATTTATATATAGTTGCACATATTTAATGTATACATTTAAATCACATATACCTAATGTATGCAATATAATGCATATTTAATATATTTAATTTATATATATTTAATATATATTTAATGCATACAAATTTGATGAGTTTGGACATATGCATAAACCTGTGAAACCATCACCACAATCAAGGTGATAGACATGTCCATCACCTCCCAAAGTTTCCTTGCATCTCTTTGGGTATTTTCTGTTTTGTTTCATTTTGTTTTGTGATAAGGAAACTTAAAATGGGATCTACCTACTTAACGTACTTCTAAGTGCACAATACAGTACTGTTAACTATAGGTGCTATGTTGTTCAGCAGATCTCTAGAACTTATTCATCTTGCATAACTGAAAATTCATACCTGTTGAACACCCTTTTTCTCCCTTCCCACAGTCCCTAGCAACCATCATTCTATTCTCTGTTTCTATGAGTTTGACTATTTTACGTAGGTCATATAAGTGGAATGTAGTATTTGTACCTCTGAGACTGCCTTACTTCAGTTAATATAATATCCTCCAGGTTCATCCATGTTTTCACAAATGGCATCTCCTTTTAAAGGATGAAAATATTCCATTGTAAGGCATACATTTTTTTCAGGACTGAAGGGTCTAGACTTAAGCAAATCACAGCCCTGCATTGAGATAATTAATATCTTCCACCCAGTTTATACCAAGTGTTGCAGTTTGAAAATAGCAACAAGACAATAAAATAAGGAAGCTCTGACTGGGAAGGCTGTCCAGTCTTTCACACAGAACTAGGAAGTGAAAAGACCTTGACTGAGTTACCATATTCCAGAATTATATATTGGGTTTTAGGCTATGTTCCTTAAAGTTAATAAACTCAGAAGCTATTAGTTTTATAATTCTAGTTAACAAATCTAAAATCATAAGAAATTTGGAAAATTTGGGAATGAAACTGAAAAATGAATTTATTAAGTTATATTTGTAAATACTGCTTTAAAATGGATTTTAATTACTTGTACATATTGATCAGCACACTCTCCCCGGAGGCAACTCTACTTGGAATGCCACCCACAATATATGGTTCATCATTCTTCTAGTGGCTCAGGTTTCCTATCCTTTCTATCAAATAAAGAGGTTTGGAACAGCCGGAGAATATATTTAACCAACTCACTTCAATCCTTTCATGTAGTAGATAAATAAAATGAGAAATGTATAGCATCTAGAACAGGTACATACACATAGTAGTAAGTTTACAAATATTTGTGGATGATAAAGAAATAGGAATATTGAGCAAGGAGGATAAACTCCATGAGGAGAAGTTTCCATTAGACTTCTAATTATTTCAGTTGCAAGGACAAAGTTGATGCCAAACTGAGAAATTCTCAAATCACCTCACGAAACACATGACCCTGCTTATTACAACAGGTGTTAAAATGTGTTAAGAATTATTGCCTCAGGGCTTCCCTGGTGGCGCAGTTGTTGAGAGTCTGTCTGCCGATGCAGCGGACACGGGTTCTGCCCCGGTCCGGGAAGATGCCACGGAGCGGCTGGGCCCGTGAGCCATGGCTGAGGAGCCTGCGCGTCCGGAGCCTGTGTTCCGCAATGGGAGAGGCCACAACAGTGAGAGGCCCGCATACTGCAAAACAAAAAAAAAAGAATTATTGCCCCAAATCAGACAATGTAAGGCAGACAGTAAAACAGCAACATGTGTTTCCTGACTTTCAAATCAGGTATAAGTCTCTTAGATAACGAAACTCTAAAGTTTCTGAAATCATTCTTTACTTGGTCCAAATCATATAGTGATTATCATTTTAAATGAGTAAAGTATTGCCAGAGAATTGAATCCAACACAGTCTGTAAACTAACATTCGGAAAAGGACTTTTAGCATTTTAATTGTAATATTAGTTTCAATAAATTTATTTAAATTTTTGTCAAAGTTATGAAAATGAACATTTCAACAATTTTACGTAAGTGATATTTTACAGCTTGGATAGAACACAAAGATCAACTGGTTTAACTCCCTCATTTAAGAGAGATTAAAACCTGAGCCCAGGAGTTGACTGTCTCAAGTACTGTGGCTTATTTATAGCGGAGCCACGACAGGAATCTAAGTCCCCAAAAGCTGGTTCAGCACTCTCTCCTCTCTGACATAAATCAAACACAATTCTCATGAAGAATATAATATACATCTTGTTCTGATAATACTAATTTATGTAAAGACATACAGTCCTTTAAATGGATAGAAGTCCATACAATTTTTAACACTTCTGACACGTACACTGTTATTTTTGTTAACTGGGACAAAATACCTATCAATTCACCTTTTCCTGGGAATGGTTTCTCTTAAGGGAACTGATGTAATTAAGAGCTAAAATCCTTTTTATTGAGAAAGTAATAAAGGAGCTTGAACAACTAAAACAATGCATATTATGTGTCCCTTAGTAGGCCATGATATAATTCTGTTAAAATTTGAAAGAAGTGAAAGACAGTCAATGAGTACATGGAGAACTAGACCCTAAGTTATCTACTGTAAAACAAACAATTAGCAAAACTATCCCCTGGAGGGTTTTGGAAAATAGCAAGTATACCTAATAAACTCATAAATCTGACTAAGAAGATGTCTAGAAAGAGTAAAAAAAAATCAATTAACTTCTTTAAATGCCTCTAATAATATACGAGAAGAAAGAGATAAACTAAGAAAGGAATTATTCAGTTTTAGAAAAGAATGTAGACAAAACATAAAGTGCCCAGGATAGCCTTTCCAGCTAAGAAGAGTCAAAGTTAAACAACGACCTCAGAGCAAAAAAACAGAACTTGGACAGTAAAATGCAGTCTCAGGGTAAAGAAGTAAAGGCTATAGCTACAGGTCCTTGTTTAAGATCTCAGAAAGATTTTAAGTGGCCCAAGGTAGATAAGGACTTTGTCTTAGAAAGAAATGTGGGTGTAGATTATGTTTAATGGATTGAACACCCAAAAAGAATCATAAGCAACCCAACAGGTGGTGGTGGGGGGAGAGGGAGAGAGGGAAAGAGAGAGAGAGATGGAGAATTTGTGCTATTAGAAGCACCATGAGCTTAGACTAAAAGGGACAGACACAGTTCAGAATGAGAAGAATTCTTGGTACCCTCAAAGTTTTGCACACAGGAAGAACACTAAGAAAGCTACTCAGCTACAAACACGGACCATTTAATGAAGACAGGATGACTCAGAAGGCTGAACTAAGATATTACAGGACCAACTGGTGACCCAGGAAACGGGCCTGGGCCCTAAACCAAGAAACTGGAATCATGCAGTCAGTAGAATTTTGGAATTACTGTGAACTATTCCTTCTCTTGAACAGAACTGTCAACTAATGCTATCCTATGCCTATCCTAATATTGTATATATAGATGTGAGGAGGGCAGATAACCTGTCTTTTATTTCCCAGGTATTCTCTTTAAGAGGAATACAACTCGAGGAGATGCACCTGAAGAGTCTCTTCGATTTCTAGACCTAATTAAGATGACAAAGTCCTGGACGTTCATATATTATCATAAGGAAATAAGAGTTTAGTGGTCTTGAAAGGGGGTGAATGTACTTTTTCATGTGAGAAAAATGTAAATATTATCTGCCCAGGGGATTGATTGTGGTAGATTAAAGATGGCTGCAAACCCTTCACACTTCTTTCACTGAGAGATTCTTTTTTCCTTTCTTTTGAACATGGTCTGGCCTATGGTTCCTTTAACCAATGGAATATCATAGAAGTGATGCAGAACTGATACTATATACTGGCCTGGGCCTAGCCTTTAAGAGGACTGATGCTTCTACTATGGTCTCTGATAAACCTGACCATTCTGTAAGAAATCTAAATACAGTAGAAATCTGCCAGAATAGGGATTTATCCCAGGGATGCAAGGATTCTTCAATATATGCAAATCAATCAATGTGATACACCATATTAACAAGTTGAAGAAGAAAAACCATATGATCATCTCAATAGATGCAGAAAAAGCTTTTGACAAAATTCAACACCCATGTATGGTAAAAATGCTCCAGAAAGGGGGCATAGAGGGAACCTACCTCAACATAATAAAGGCCATAAACGACAACCCCACAGCAAATATCACTCTCAATGGTGAAAAACTGAAAGCATTTCCTCTAAGATCAGGAAAAACACAAGGATATCCACTCTCACCACTATTATTCAACACAGTTTTGGAAGTCCTAGCCATGGCAATCAGAGAAGCAAAAGAAATAAAAGGAATACCAATTGGAAAAGAAGAAGTAAGACTGTCACTGTTTGCAGATGACATGATACTATACATAGAGAATCCTAAAGATGTCACCAGAAAACTACTAGAGCTAATCAATGAATTTGGTAAAGTTGCAGGATACAAAATTAATGCATAGAAATCTCTTGCATTTCTATACACTAACAATGAAAGTTCAGAAGAGAAATTAAGGAAACAATCCCATTCACCATTGCAACAACAACAGAAAAATAAAATATCTAGGAATAAACTTACCTAAGGAGGTAAAAGACCTGTACTCAGAAAACTATAAGACACTGATGAAAGAAATCAAAGGTGACACAGATGGAGAGATATACCATGTTCTTGGATTGGAAGAATCAATATTGTGAAAATGACTATACAACCCAAAGCAATCTACAGATTCAGTGCAATCCCTATCAAATTATCAATGGCATTTTTTACAGAACTACAACAAAAAATCTTAAAATTTGTATGGAGACACAAAAGACCCCAAAGAGCCAAAGCAATCTTGAGAAAGAAAAACAGAGCTGGAGGAATCAGGCTCCCCGACTTCAGACTATGCTACAAAGCTACAGTAATCAAGACAATATGGTACTGGCACAAAAACAGAACTACAGATCAATGGAACAGCATAGAAAGCCCAGAGATAAACCCACACACCTATGGTCAACTAATCTATCACAAAGGAGGCAAGGATACACAATGGAGAAGAGACAGTCTCTTCAATAAGTGGTGCTGGGAAAACTGGACAGCTACATGTAAAAGAATGAAATTAGAATACTCCCTAACACCATACACAAAAGTAAACTCAAAATGGATTAGAGACCTAAATGTAAGACTAGACACTATAAAACTCTTAGAGGAAAACATAGGAAGAACACTCTTTGACATAAATCACAGCAAGATCTTTTTTGATCCACCTCCTAGAGTAATTGAAATAAAAACAAACAAAGGGGACCTAATGAAACTTAAAAGCTTTTGCAAAGCAAAGGAAACTACAAACAAGACGAAAAGACAACCCTCAGAATGGGAGAAAATATTTGCAAATGAATCAATGGACAAAGGATTAATCTCCAAAATATATAAACAGCTCATGCAGCTCAATATTAAGAAAACAAACAACCCAATCCAAAAATGGGCAGAAGACCTAAACAGACATTTCTCTAAAGAAGATATACAGATGGCCAAGAAGCACATGAAAAGCTGCTCAACTTCACTAATTATTAGAGAAATGCAAATCAAGACTACAATGAGGTATCACCTCACACCAGTTAGAATGGGCATCATCAGAAAATCTACAGACAACGAATGCTGTAGAGGGTGTGGAGAAAAGGGAAGCCTCTTACACTGCTGGTGGGAATGTAAATTGATACAGCCACTATGGAGAACAGTATGGAGGTTCCTTAAAAAAATAAAAGTGGAATTACCATATGATCCAGCAATCCCACTACTGGGCATATACCCAGAGAAAACCATAATTCAAAAAGACGCATGCACCCCAATGTTCATTGCAGCACTATTTACAATAGCCAGGTCATGGAAGCAACCTAAGTGCCCATCAACAGACGAATGGATAAAGAAGATGTGGTACATATATACAATGGAATATTACTCAGCCATAAAAGGGAATGAAATTGGGTCATTTGTAGAGACGTGGATGGATCTAGAGACTGTCATACAGAGTGAAGTAAGTCAGAAAGAGAAAAACAAATATCGTATATTAATGCATATCTGTGGAACCTAGAAAAATGGTACAGATGAACCAGTTTGCAGGGCAGAAACAGACAAAGATGCAGAGAACAAATATATGGACACCAAGGGGGGAAAGTGGTAAGGGGTGGTGGTGGTGGGATGAATTGGGAGATTGGGATTGACATGTATACACTGATATGTATAAAATGGATGACTAATAAGAACCTGCTGTATAAAAAATAAATAAAATAAAATTCTAAAAGAATTTTTTTTTCTAGTTCCCTGACCAGAGATTGAACCCCAGCTCCCTGAATTGAGAGTGCAAAGTCTTATCCACTGCTCCACCAGGGAAGTCTCTGGAAAGACATTTTCAAAAGTGTGGATCAATTGCAAGCCAGGGTTGAAAAATAAAAATCTACCAGACTACATGGACTGGCTCTGGAAAGGGGTGTGGGGGGTGGGAGATAGGAACCAGCCAACACCCAGTAGTTCGAAAAGAGCCATCCCAGTCTCCTTAGCTAATTCAGCTAATAAAATGAAGAAAGAAGCCCTAAGAAATTAAGAAGCTTAAGAAAGAAGCTTAAGAAATTAAGCCCTGCCATCTTAATCCAAGCCCTGACTGGATTCCAGTGTCTTAGAATTATGAGATAAAATAATGATAAATTTGTTTCGGCCACTAAATTTTGATGTAGGTTGTTATACAGTAGTGGATAACCAGAGCACATACATAAGAATTAATAACGTGCAGAAGATGTTGTGGCTTTTGTTGGGGCCCAACAATGCCAATCAATGGCATATTGATTATTTTAAATTAAAGTTACTTAAGAAAGAGCCAGTACAAAAGGGACACAAGATACTTCTTCTCTGTCCCTCTGAAAGCAGGAGATAAATCTCTCATCTGAAAGGCGCTCTCCCTGCATCTGGAGGTAGAAGGACAACCTTATCACCAGAGACAGGGAATTCAGGCAGAGAAGCCTGTATAAACAAACGTTATTACTTCTTTAACTGACTACAGCAAGCCCAAACTCTGTTTAGATTTTTCACTAATTAAGCACCAAAAGCCTAAGTTTGTCCTGTCAACTCCTCACAAATTTATCGTTTATCTAGAAAGTATAAAATCTTCCTGCTTTGGCTACTACTTAGGTCCCATTTCTATGAGACTTCTGTGCACAAGAATTAAAACGTGTTTCTTTTTCTCCTGTTAATCTGCCTTGTGCCAATTTTCTTATTAGTCCAGCCACAAGAACTCAAGATGGGTAGAGGGGGAAATTTCCCCCTCCCTGCCACCTGTAAAGAGCACACAATGTTCATTGCAGGTGAGAAATACTTAATGGAATACTATTTTCTACTCCTATCATTGTCAAGCTCATTTCTTAGAGTCCCATGGACATGATCCATAAGAAAAGATGCCTTGTCAACAATTTGATGAAATATTAATTCTAAAAAATTTTTAAATGAAAGTCACAGCAAATGAACTTACTCCATCAGAAAGTATATCTGGTTAATTAATGAGAAAGTTTAATTTTAGTAATCTGAGTTATATTCAATTATATAATTTGGAATCACAGATCATGACAGCTTTGACTCTTTTATTTTTTTCAAGCAGAATAAGGGACCCATATTGAGTTTCTGATTACAGTTCACACCCTGTAGGTGGCTCTCATGCTCTCCTTGCCTGTTAGTATTACTGAATCACCCTATCTGTTCATGATTTGTTTGGTATTTTTTTGTCTCTAAAGTAGACAAATGTGTCTAGCATACGTGAATCAGCATTGCCATGTACTTCATCACATAATTATATCTATATGTATATACTTTTATCCATAATTGAATATGGATGTTTAGAAACATACTGGGAAAGTCATATAATGATGTTACAGTCATGAACTTTCCCTTAAAAAAAGAAAAACTGGTACAGAGCTGTTCCTCAGGCGGTCTCAGCCCTGAAGATAGTCCAGGCGGATGGAACATTCTTGTTTCTCTAAGCAGCCACACGCTGATGGCAAATGATACAAAGAGGAGGAGCTTCAGGCAGAATAAACTCAGGGCAACCGTTATGACGCCTGGGCCGTGCTCTCAGCCTTGTCAGACTGCTGCTTGCTCAGACAGAATTCAGTTCGTGGGGCCCCAGCTGAGCACGCAAAGGCCATGAGTTACAGCTGCCCTCCTCCCAACGTGGACGGCATGATCTCCCCCAAGGTGGACAATCTGACCTACCGCAACTCACCCAACACCCTGAGGTGCGTCTTTGAGAAGTATGGGCATGTTGGCAACGTGTACATCCCGTGGGACCGCTTCACCAAAGAGTAAGTGGCTTTGCTGTCGTCCGCTTCCACGACAAGCACCATGCCGAGGACGCCATGGATGCCCTCGACGGGATCGTGCTGGATGGCCACCCAGAGCCGCAGCCCGAGGCTTCCTTGCCACTGTCGTTCCAGCAGCAGGAGCAGATCTTGATCGCAGCGTCGATCTCCCTTCAGTCATGCGAAGTCTCCATCTTGCTCTGACGATAGATATCCATCAACCTCTAGATCCAGATCTACTCGAAGTTCCAAGTCCAAGTCCTCCTCTGGGTCCAGATCTTCCTCAGCAACCACGTCCATGTCTAGATCCATAAGCCTTACACCAGAAAAAAGCCCAAGTCCAGATCACAATTGAAAAATCCCTCCAAGAAGATGTGGCACATATATACAATGGAATATTACACAGCCATAAAAAGAAACGAAACTGAGCTATTTGTAATGAGGTGGATAGACCTAGAGTCTGTCATACACAGTGAAGTAAGTCAGAAAGAGAAAGACAAATACCGTATGCTAACACATAAATATGGAATTTAAGAAAAAAAAATGTCATGAAGAACCTAGGGGTAAAACAGGAATAAAGACACAGACCTACTGAGAATGGACTTGAGGATATGGGGAGGGGGAAGGGTAAGCTGTGACAAAGCGAAAGAGAGGCATGGACATATATACACTACCAAACGTAAGGTAGATAGATAGTGGGAAGCAGCCGCATAGCACAGGGAGATCAGCTCGGTGCTTTGTGACCACCTGGAGGGGTGGGATAGGGAGGGTGGGAGGGAGGGAGACACAAGAGGGAAGGGATATGGGATCAGATGTATATGTATGACTGATTCACTTTGTTATAAAGCAGATACTAATAAAAAATATATTTTCAAAAAAAAGAAAAATCCCTCCAAGTTTCCTGAAGAGGAAGGAGCGGTGCCCCATTAGGATAACGAGTCATTAGCAAACAACCTGAGGACTTGGGGGGAGGGGAGGGGAGCAACATTCTCAGGTGATCAAAGAGTCCTTGAAATAATCCACTAGCTGATGAAAAGGTTATTCTTTAGCATGTTGTATAAGCTTTTACTTGTTTTAAGTTTTGCCTCAAGTGGTAAACCTCATTTTGTATGGTATTTTGTTGCTGTTATTCAACTATCTTCTAAGTTAGTGAGGTGAACAACTTCAAGTTATTATTGGTTTGAATATTTGAGGTAAAACTTCATTTCTCTTTACGGCATTTTGTTTGAAAGTAAACAGATTGCTATCTAATTTGTGGCCCTCCTGACTTAAGAAAATGTGTGCAGCCTTTTCTTTCTGAGTCAAAAACTGTCTAGTGATTGACTCATCATTGCCATCATTCTTTTAAAAATAAAGACCTCCTTGAAGTTATTATACATTTATTTACATGTGCTGTTTACCTTTGGGTTTAACTGGCAATCTGGACCTGCACTGGTATAGGGACATCTAAGGTGAAAAGAATTTTTTTAAAGGATTATTTATCAAACATAGTTCTAATCGCTTATGTATTTTTGTGCACTAGATACAGCTGTACAGCAGTTGAGTAATGCTGGTTAGCTGTTAAAGGTGGTGTTTTGTAGTGCAGAATGCTTGCCTATTTCATCTTTTCTCCTGATTGCTCCTATGTAAAGGTAATGTGCTGTGCAGAAACAAACGGTCATCCAGTTCATGAAAAAGCCTGACAATTGCACTTCCAGTCACCCTGGCCTTGCATATATAACAGAGCATACAGTGAGCACATCTAGCAGGTGAATTTAAAAGTAAATATGCCTTTATTTTTTCCTTTCACTCCCAAAGTGGTCAATCTGACCACCTTCAGTTACGAACTTAAATATGAAAAATGTTACGAAGTAAATTGTAACTTTCTAAGTGCTAACAACATGCTGTATCTTTTTGTTTATGCATAGAACAAATATTAAAAACAAGACATTAAAGTAGACAATAACTACAGTGTTATAGGAATTCCAAGTTCTAGATAAAGTATGTTCACACTGTAGAGGAATTTTCAAAACTTCAGTGAAATAGACCTATTACTAGTACCCAGAAACCACACTTAAGCCAATGGTTATTAACCTAACCAAACATCTGTTAAAACTTTTAAAATACACCACACATAGACATGCAAGAACACACATAAGTACACACTTACTCACACTAAGACTTTGCTAAATTTAGGCATCCTAAAAATCCCACCAGGGAGCTAATTGGTCACATAACATTATCTCACTCATTAGTAAGGTATCGGTGAAAGACATTTTAGTTCCCACCAGGACCATTCTGTTTCTGAATATAAGCCAAATGTTCAGTGGTACTTTAACTCGGGATATCTTCTCTTCATATGAGAATTAAATGAGTATTACTGGGCCAAGGTATCAGAATACATTGTATAATAAATGAAACACATACAAAAATAGGGACATTCTGAAAGGACCTCATGGTCCAAAGAAGTAGGAAATTTATTCAAAATATTAACATTATATGTGATAACTACATTTCATTCATAATCAAATGAAAATGTTCATTTCCTTCAACTTTACAGAATTTCAGTCTAATAAATACTTATTAAACAAATAAATGACAGAAAAATTCTGTTTGCTTATTTTTTCATAAAAACTAAATCCAATTAAACTTAAATTGTATAAACATGTTAACTTTATAGAATGGACAAAAGCAAGTAAGTTTTACATGTCAATTTTATTATAAATTACTTTTTTTCTTCCAGTTTTATGGAGATATACTTGACATTTAGCACTAAGTTTAAGGCATACAGTAAGTCCCCTACACATGAACCTTCAAGTTGTGAAAGGTCAAATATGCGAACGTGTGGTCACATGTCCAATCATGTAAGTTAGTTCACGTGTCTGGTGTACATTGTCATGTGTGTGCATCCTCTACAAGTGGTTGTGCTTTTGTGTACTTTACAGTACTGTATAGAATACAGTAGTACAGTATCTTTATTTCAAGCCCAGGATGTCCAGAAGCAAGCATAAAAGCAGCGATGATGTAGCTGGTACTGCTAAGAAGCAGTGATAACGATGGAAACAAAACTGAAAATAATTGAGAGAGTGGAGCGAGGCGAGAAGATGGAATTGGCAGCCCAGAGAAAGGTTGAAGAGCGACAAGAGGAAGAAGAAATAACTGAGGAACCGAAGAGATTCACCATGCGGGAAATGGCAAGGGGATTTTCTTTATTTGAGGAGGCACTGTTAGTTTTTGAGGCATAGGATCCAAACAAAGAACAGTACACAAAGGTTGCAGCAGCCATTCAGAATGCAATCCAGTGCTACCATGTCATCTATGACGAGAAAAGAGGCTAGATAGAACTGAATCCAGCAAGGAACCAGAACCTATGCCATCAGCGTCAGGCGTGAGTGAAACTGCAGCTTGCCCTCCGTCTCCTATTGCTGACGATACCTCAGCTCCACCATCTCCCACCTCCTCTCCCTCCTCCAGTCAGTAACTCTTCTTGACTGTTCACTCGATGCCAGCCCCTGGATGCCAGCTGTTGTACTGTACTACTGTACTTTTCAAGGTACTGTACTGTAAGATTAGAAATGTTTTATTTTGTTTGTTTTTCATGTATTATTTGTGTGAAAAGTATTATAAACCTATTGTAGATAGCCGATTGTGTTAATTGGACACCTAGGCTAACTTTGTTGGACTTAGGAACAAATTGGACTTATGAACGCACTCTCGGAATGGAATTCGTTCCTTTGTAGGGGACTTACTGTACAGCATAATGATTTGACTTATGTTGGGCAATAAGAAATTTTCCTTTACCCTTCTAGATTCTTCTGGCTGGTCTAAGAATTAAATTAACATGAGACAGATTAACAGGAGAAAATCAAACAAAGTTTAATAACATGTACATATGGGAGAGACCCAGGAAAACTGAATGACCAATATGGCTGAAACCCTCACCTTAAATATGATCTTCAGCTAAAAACAAAAGAGGATGTTGTGGGTAGTGTTTGAGACTTCAAATGGGAGCAAGGTGATTTATATGAAGATGGAAAAGCAAATGTTTGGTAGATGGGCCGTGTAGAGAGACAATGGACACAGAGTGGACTCTGATCTCTAGGCCCTGCTGAGTTTCTCCTACCACTACTAGCCTATATTCTTTGTAGATATCTCTGGTGATAGCTCTATTGGGGAATAATTGGTCCTCTATCTAAATTTTTTTAGGCAGGAGCAAGGTCAAAGTTTCTTCCTGAGACTTTTGGGCCTAGATTTTTTTTTAGCTTGAAATAATCTGCATACCAAAGAAACATTTTGTGGTGGAAAGTTTTGTTCCCCTACACTTACATACATCATGAAATGATTACCACAATAAGTTTAGCAAACATCCATGACCTCATATAGATACAAAATAAAAGAAAAAGAAAAAGATATTTTTCCTTGTAATGAGAACTCTTAGGATTTACTCTTAACAACTTTCATATGCAACATACAGCAGTATTAATTATATTAATCATGTTATACATTACATCCCTATACTTATTTATCTTGTAACTAGAAGTTTGTACCTTTTGACCACCTTCATCCAACCTCCCCACCCACCTCTGGTAACCACAAATCTGATCTCTTTTTCTATTAGTTTGTTTGTTTGTCTTTTGAAGTATACTTCAAACATACAACACTATGTTAGTCACTGGTGCACAACACAATGATTAGATATCTCTGTACATTATAAAATGATCACAAGTCTAGTTACCATCTGTCACCATACAAAGATATTACATTACTATTGACTATATTCTCCATAGTGTACATTTCATTCCCTTGACTCCTTTATTTTGTAATTGGAGGTTTGTACCACTTAATCTCCCACACATGTTTCACTCATTCCCTGACCCCCTCCCCTGTATCAAATTACTTTTTGACATCTGATGACATCACCAATCATATGGCTCTCCTGTAACAACTATTAGGAGCCTTCCAATGATACGTGGCAGGAATCTTTCACAAGCTTACATTTTAAAAATGAAATACGGTGTTTTACAGATCTAAAAATCTTAAGGCACATGTAGCTTCAGGTATTTCTCAATTTTTTTCTCAGGTATCTTGCTCTTTCTCCATTATTATTTTCCTCTGTCTCTTTATGTCAATGTTCCTCATTCTTGGGACATAACATAGCCACAAGCATCTTCAGGTTTACATCCTACCAGCTTAGCAACCGCAGTGGAAAATGATTTCTCATTTTCAGTAGTTCTAGCTAACATCTCAGATTTAACTCTTAAATGTACTTTTGGTTGCATGCCCATGCTTAAACTAATTACCATAACCAATTTGAGATATACTGATTGGACATGGCTGCATCATGTGTCCTCTCCTCTAGCCATGGCAGTGAATTCAGCTAAACCTAAACCAAGTGGACTAAGATTGTAGAATGGGTTTTCCCCCCATGAAAATCAGGATGCTATTAGCATGAGTATGTTAAGGGGACACTAAGCAGACAAAAATAAAATCTACTGCTTGTTATCAAAAAAATATCAAAACATCTTAATCAGTGTCCTATTTCTTACATGAAAAAAATCAAAACTCAACTTATAGTTTATGTCAATTATTCTTTCTGAGATTCCACATTTCCAACCAACCCCAAAACTGTGGCCACAGTTGCCCAAACAAGCCAAGGTCTTTCAAGTCTACTTCTTCCATCTGACATAGTCTTTCTCTAGCAACACATAACTGCCACTTTCCATCTATAGAAAGTATAATTATATTTAAAGATTCAGATTTAAATATAATACCTCTGTGAAACATTTCCCAACTCCCATTAAATAATTGCTACACAGTTCTCTGTACTTACACAATACTGCATATATAAATCTATTATAAAATATACTGTATTTTGATAGTTTCTATGTGGTGTTTCCCTCACCTGGTGTGTGAATTACTTGGGAGTACAAACTGCTTCAACAACTGACATATCTCTAGCTGCTAAGGCAATAACTGACCCAGTTTATGTTGGATGGATTAATTCTTAAATAAGTCAAATTGAATAAAGTCTCAAATTCAGCAGCCAAATATTGTCTTTACATGAGTAAGTTGAACAAAGAGCTCCTAAACAAGTGTTAAGTGGGCCTGGTAATATTAATGAGTCCAGAAGCTCTTAGAGGTCTCCTTCAGATAGCATTGCAAATGAGCATTATTTTATTTTCACCAAGCCTTTCAGGTGATACATGCAACAAAATCAGCAAAGTCAGTACTCATTGTGGCAGACAAAGTAACTATTATGTATCTGTCCTAAAAGTTCCTGTGATGTTCTGGCTACTTTTTTTAAAGTAGTATTTATAATATTTATGAGAAAGGAGGACAAAAATGAACCTGATGCTTTTGTGGAGAAGGAATTCCCTGGCTGAGCAGAAAAGGCTGCCAAAGTTTTGGTGTTTCTTGTTTGTTTGTTTGAAACAAGATTGAAGGACCGTATAGTGCAAGATGAAGCCATTAACAGTTAAAAGGGAGAGGACACACTAAAGAGACTCAGCTAGGGCCCTGGTAAATTATCAAAAATTGTGGGCTTTCTTAGTGAGAGTCTATGATTTGAGAAATCATGAGGAGAAAAGGCGGAGGTCCCTAGGCACCTGAAAATGAGAATTGCTGCATTTAACTAGGCTGACTTTGGCATGGCATTTTGAAGAAGGCAGTCATATGTAATGTAACGAATAAATAGAGCATATCAGAGCCTGAAAACGCCTCCTGAAAACCTGAGAATAGGCTCATGTGGGTGAAACGAGGTGAAGGACGGTGCTTGGTACACTATAAACCCTCAGTAACATTGGCTGGTTTTGAATGAAATGAAACCTAACCTGAATCCAGTCCCTACTCGGTAACAGCGGGGAACATAATGGGTGCCTAGGCAACGTCTAGCAAGTTCTGGGATACAGGCGGCTCCCAACTGTTGCGTCACCAGGGGCTACAGAACTGAGTCGGGACGGGAGAAGGCAGGAATCTATGCAGAGGGTCATCCGACTGAGTCGGAACCGGACACTCTGGCAGGAAGTAGAAAGCGAAGAAAACTAAACGACCATGGGTGAATTTCAACACTACGTCGTGAATTTCAGATAATTTTCCACTTGTTTATTAAGATGGAAAACTCGGATTCCAACGATGAAGGATATGGAGTTTCGGCCCAACGCATAAGTCAAACGGACCGATTGGTTCGGGAAAAAGATTTCTCCAGGTTCGTAAATAATCTGAGTGAAGAAGATTACAAATTTATGAGAGACAACAATCTTCTAAGCATTCCAGGTGAAAGTACAGAAGAAGAGTTGCTGAGAAGACTTCAGCTAATTAAAGAAAACGCACAAGACTCAGATGAAAATACAGGTATATTTTGCTTTTGGAGGGAATAGGATGGGATGAATAAGGAACTTCATAAGAGTAAATAGTAAATTATATAGAAGTGACATAACTTAATTTGGTAAGTAACTTCTCATAAAAAGAACTGGCATTTACTTGATTTTTGGTGAGAATGTCAAGGTATGCTTGTTTGTTTTCCTGATTCACATTTGGGTTGTTTTAATTGGGAAACAGTGCGAAGTAGCGTATTTGTATTTTTCTTGGTTTTCTACCTCAATTGAAAGTCCCTCCTACTTCCTGAATTATTTTTTCTACATAGACATGTATAAAAAGCAAACAGAAATATTCTCAACTGGGGACAATTTTGCTCTCTCCAACACCTGGGGACATTTGACAATGGCTAGACATATTTTTGGTTGTCACAGGGGAGGCATGGGTGTTACTAGCATCTAGTGGGCAGAGGCCAGGGATACTGCCAAATATCCCACAATGCACAGGACAGCTCCCCAAAACAAAGAATTGTCCAGCACCAAAAGGTCAATAGTGCTAAGGCTGAGAAACCCTGCTCGAACCTCAGGTCTGGTGTCCTCCCTCCCAGTGAGAAGTAGAGGATTTTACTGTCTAATGAAGAGGATACTATAATATTTTGGTTCTTGAATATGGTCTTATATGTACCATGCTAGGTTCAGTCTATTCATTTGATCTGACCTTCAATTTAATGTCAATTAAAAATCTTGGTAACATTAAGAAGTATTCAAAATGCTAACACTTTTAAACCTATAAAACTTGTTTATGTTTGGGCAATAATCTTATATTTTAAAACAGCTTATATATTATCAAAAGCACATAAGTGAAGAGCCCAGAAGTAGTCATGTTGGAGACTAATGAAAATTAGACAATAATGTAAATTGAACTAAAATACTAGCATTGTACCTTAACTGGTGTTTACCTTGTTTAATTGCATTAGTGTTTTGACAATGGACTGAAAAAAAAGTCTCTTGACATTCCTCCTACAGTGCTACACAGGGCTGTGTATATGATGAAATATTGAAAAATAGACTTCCTCCAGATTCCCTTTTTAAAAAATTCTCTAAGTTTATCTAGGATTAGCTCACTCTTTTCAGATGGAATTGGATTTTCTACCTTTACTTATAAATCTACACAGTGTAGTTTAGAAAATATTAACTCTATAAATGTGAAATCAGTTTAAAACATCTGAGTATTTAAGTTCTCATTTTTTTGTTGTTTTTGAAACAAAGTTTCAGAGTGCTATTTTATGATGGTTCTAATTTTGGTAGTTCTTTTATGCACCCTCCCCATTTTTTTGGTTAACAGATAGAGGAGACTCTTCAGATGATGTGTCTAGTGGTGACTGTATAATAGACTGGCTTAACTGTTCTGGACAAACTGAAAATATGACAAGTGGACAAAGAGAAAACCAATCTTGGAGAGAAGACAGCCAAATTAATCCTAAAAGTGATCAGTTCATATTCAGTTTAGAAATAAATGTTAACCTTGATAATGGGAGTCCAAATCCAGAGAATGAATATGTAGCATCTGCAAGACTTCCCAGAAGAGAAAATATGGAAGACAGCCAAAGGCAATTGGAAAATCCACAATCTGAATAAATATTTACAAGACCCTCTATGTCTGAACAAGATACAACTGAAACATTAATGGAATTCCCACCTACCAGAAGTCAGAGAAGAGCAAGAAGTAGGAGCCCAGAGTATCGGAGACCCAGAGCAAGAATTGAAAGTTGGTCGCCTCCACGTTCACTTAGGGAAATTGTACAAAGAATTAATCATAGTATACCATCTCAGAATTTTGAGCAGCCTCTGCTAAGTGAGAATGCGAGATTTTCTAGAACTGAGCACCAAGAAATACTGAGATAGCAAATGACTGGATTTGAGTTGCAAAATAGTAGTCTTATTGAAACTTCTAGAACAAGGAATGCCGTTCATGGAGAAAATTCTCCAGATACAACCAGCGGTGGTGAATCTTGGGGGATGAGGGAAATATATCCAACCATACCCTTCAATCTTGAAGTAGGACAAGTTCATTCTGGAGCATATTCTCAGAGAGACAGCAGAGCTAGTAGAACTCAGTTAACATCTGAGACACCAAACAACACTGTCACTTCTGAAAGTGAACGATGACTGAGGCAAATGTATTCACATTTTGAGCAGGCAGATGTGAGAGCTTATGTCAATACCATCAGAAATCCCATTTGTAGAATTTTAAATACTAGCTTAAATGATACAACATCTGTTCCAATTCAGAGCTTGTTAAGGCAGACAATGACAGAATTTAGTAACTCAAGTAACCTTATGGACAGTGTCAGTAATTTAGAGCATAGTGTCTCACCTCCAAGTCAAAACATGGAATGGCCAGAGTCACCTAATGGTAGTACTAGTGGTATATTTGGTTCTGATTCAAATCCTAGCTATGATACCCATTCAAGTTCCACACTGATTTGTCATTCAAGCCCCAATTGTATGTCTAGTTCCAGTTCTAGTCCTATTTCCAGTTCCAGCTCAAGTGATGAAAATTCAGGAATTATCTCACTGATGTGTGAAGGCAGTGAAGAAACAAACTTATCATCAGACTTATCATCAGAGACCAGCCAAGGGGGTAGACAAATTATCCTAGTAATATTTGATGAAAGTGACTCTGGGTCCTCCCATAATCTGCAACAGTTTTTCCTCTTAAATGAAGATGATCTATACCAAACTACAGGACTCACCAAAGAACAGATTGACAACTTGGCTGTAAGATCTTTTGGTGAAAATGATGCACTAAAAGCCTGCAGCATTTGCCTTACAGAGTACACAGAAAACAGCAAGCTTCGCATACTACCTTGCTCCCATGAATATCACATTCACTGCATTGATCGCTGGCTGTCTGAGAACTCTACCTGTCTGATTTGTCGTGGGCAAGTAGTGGATTCCAATGAGAGTGAAAATCCTAATTGAGATCTGAATTCTCAGCTATATAAAGTGTTATAGGGCTTCCCTGGTGGCTCAGTGGTTGAGAGTCCACCTGCCGACGCAGGGGACACGGGTTCATGCCCTGCTCCGGGAAGATCCCACATGCCGTGGAGCGGCTGGGCCCATGAGCCATATGTAACAATCTGAACTGAATCACTAGTTCCTGAAGGAATTATTGGGCTTTCCCCAATTTCTGTTCCATAATAAAAGGAAATATTAAAAAGTCAAACAATATTGTTCAATCTGACAATAAAAATTAATTTCACACCATACCAGTTCACTGAATTTCAATAAAAACTTAGCATGTGCACTGGGTTGGGATGTTCTTGATTCTATGGGAGAAATGTCTTAATATGATATAATGAATCTAGATAGATCCTAGTAGTATTATCTAGTCATGTAAATCCCAGACATCTCTTAGCCCTGTTCAATCCTGGTTGTGCATGCAAAGAAACAGAAACCCAACCAAATATCAATAATTAAGAAGCAATTTAAGACTACATTAGAGTCATTCACATAAAGAAGTCATGTTACACTCATAGAATGCCATAAAAAGCTTTGAAACCCTTCTCTTCCTATCTCTCTCCACAGCAGTTTATCCCACCTCCCTAACACTACCTTAAAGTTTCTCCTATTCCCCACGACCAATGTATCAGTCAGTTCTAGCTAAAAACTGATGGCACACTTTAAAAGAGTGATGGAATAGCATTTAATGAAGAGACTAAAGTGTGTAAAGAATGAAGGGAAACCAAGAGATGATGAAGTACCCTGAGGCTAGCAATTGTGAGAAGCCAGTATTATAACCACTAGGTTTGAAGGGGCATAGAGAGATAGCAGTTCCTGCAACCCAGAATGTCTTATTAGAGTTGTAGTAGGAGCCCACCCAACAAAAGATGTAACCTTAGAAAATGGCATCCACTGCCAACCTAAAGTTTGGAAGGGGGCAGATCATGGAAATAAATACCCTTACCTTCTTTCCTCCTGACTTCTAATCCCTTGTCAGTAGTTCATATTAACCAAACCCAACCTGAAGACACAGAGAGACTGGTCGATGAAGCTGATAAAGGTCAGCCTCCTGGAATCACGGAGCAGGGTTAAGAAGGATGGCGAGTAGATCTGGTAAGCAAATCAGAGACCATCTACCACAACCAGTATTCCCAACTCTCTTCAAACCCAGCCTGTGTATGCTTTCTTGCCTCTTCCACTTCCGCTTGTTCTCTATTCCACTCTATGACTCAGCTCTTTAACAACCCTCTCTATTTTCCTTTCATTTACATTTTCATTTATAATCTTGTATTTTTAAAAGTGATAAGATGACAAAGCCTTAGAACTTAATTACCTTTCTCTTAAACATGTCACACTTTGATTTGTTGTGATTGTAAACAACTAAGGAAAAAGGGCAGTTATACGTATGTCTTTAATTTTTGCTTCTTAAATATATTCAAGCTTCAATTTCTTTCTATATATGTTTAGTTCACATAATTAATTTTTAAAACAGATTCTGATTTCTTATAAAGGGTTTTATGGTTTATATATGACTCTTAATCCTTGTGTGAATGACCCAAAGTACCCAATTGCTGCTTGGAGCCTCACAAGCTGCAATATGAAAGCCTTAAAGGTAAAGCTTGGCTTCAAAAACCATGTCTACATAGTTCAATTCTAATTGTCCCCAGTAAAACCTCCACCCAAAACCCTGAGTATTTGAAATCAAAATTTAGGTCATGCTTCCTTCCAACCTAAACATAGTGAAGGATTTTTCTCCTATTTCACCCTGAAAACTATTTTTGGGGGGTTGTATTGGCCAGTCCAGAAAATTTTGCTTAAAATTTTCAATCCTGGTATAGGTGAGAGTACATTGTATTATAACCTAAAGCAATAATCAGAAATTTTGTGCAAAGTGCAACCTATACAGATGTAGGCAGTGTTAAGTATAAACCTTCTCTAAAAAGTTAAAGTCAGAAACATCACTGACCTTTATTTTCTATGTGAATTGTTGGCAGCCACAGTATTTACACGTAACTACAAAATATAAATGGGGAGTGGTGGTGAAGTTTTTTAAAACATCTTTGAGGTAGCATATTTTTCACACAGAAGATATCTGCATGGCCAGAAATGAAGGTTTGGAGCAAACCTCTGAAATTTACATTAACTTCTGAAAGTTGTTTGAATATTCTGATTTTTATGAAGTATTTTTGATATCAGATATACTTCATTTAAAGTGAGTAGAATAATTATAACAGTACTTGGCTTTCATACTATCCTAACAGATTAAAACCTTCCAAAGGATGATAATTGCTTAATTAATGCTTCAGTACATTCACATGCACCTTCTGTGGTCGACAGAATTCTAAGATGATGCCCAATGATCCTTGTGGTAGCCCCTCCCCTTGAGTATGAGACCTGTGAATGTGATGGAATATCATTCCCATTATTAGATTATGATATATAGCACAGTTGATTGGGAGCTTATCCAGAGTGAGCCTGACCTAATCAGGTGAGCACTTAAAAGGCACAGAGAGGACTTCTAATCCAGATAAGATGGTTTATACTTCCCTCTCCCTGCTCCCCCTTTATACACACAACTATATATCCTGGAAATAAGATGAGACAACCAAAGGAGATCTCTGAAAGGTCTAGAGAAGGTGAATTGCCTAGGGACCCTCAGAATGGATGAACAACCTCATGGCAGGTCACTTTATGACCCTCTACCAACAAAAAAATATGATCCAGGCCCAGCATTTCCTAACTCCCAACTTAGTAACAGGAAGTGGCTCTAAGAGGCTCTTCCTCCATCACATCAAATGGGAATCCCCCAAACACCAGGTGAGCCTTGCAGAACCTGCAAGGAGGAACAAATGGAAGCCCTGATGACAATAAATGACCAGGGAAAGTGCTTTCCTTCCCCACTGGGCCTGAGATCCCCCTTCACCACCCAGACACATCAGTGGCTAAGGGTACCAGCAAAAGTGCTCCTACCACAAAAAGCTCCCACCTGGAAAATGCTCTCCTCAGATGGGCCTGAGACTCCTCTCCCTTCCCCAGAAACATGAGGCAACTTGCTGGTACCAGCAACGGAGATCCCTCCACAGAAAGCTCTCAACCTGGTAAGCACCCTCCACTCCTTACAGTCCAGGGAGACCCTGTTACAAGTGCCTGGCCCAGGAAGGACTCTTCATCAAGTGTTCCAGAGATTCCCTTCCCTCACCAGAAGCACCAAGTGCCGTATCCTGGGGAAGCTACTTCAGACCCCATAAGCAGCATGAGAAGGGACCAGAGGTAACCCACTTGCACAAGAGAAACAGACCAAAAGAATACCACAAAGGTTCTGAAAATTAGGTTATCATGGAACCACAGTCCATAAAAGTACAGGAAATGTGTGCCAAACCTATAAAGAGTGAATGCCTGCTAAAAATTAAAAAAAAAAAAACACTTTAAATAGGGACCAAAGTATCCTAACATAATAGCCAAAATGTCCAAAAGACAATAAAATATCACTACTTATACCAAGAACAAGATACATGACAGCTTGAATAAGATGTGACAGATGATGCCAACCCAAGATGAATTAGATGTTAGAATTACCTGACAAGGGTTTAAAAATGCTGATTTCAGACCTTTAAGACCTTGAACACAGAACCTAGTCACTCCATGCCAGTATCCCAACCTATAGAACTGTGAGCTAATAAAGGGATGCTGTTTTAAGCCATTACATTTGTACTAATTTCTTATGCAGCAACAGAGAACTAATACAACTTCTCATCTGGGATCTATCCTGTACCTAGAAAATGATTATAATGAGTCCTAGACAAGTAAATGGCTTAATGTCTTGGTTCTAGGCCCACTATGACATGATATTCTACCATTTTCCCCAAGAATGGAATCCCTAATTCCTGCTACTGAAGCTCCTAGAAGACAGTATCCTTCCTGTTTGAACAACCACCAATATCTTATCGCTCTAACTTTACTTCACATCACCCTATCTCATTGTACCAGTGTATGCTGCTTATATCATAAACCCAGTTTAACACTCTGACTTTGAAACTATATAGCCACTTATTTTTGTCTCAAAGCGATTGCTGAGTATTATATTGCTCTTCCAAATCATATTCCTCTCTGTCTGCCCTGACAAATCAGAAATGGAGAAGATTTGTACCTGAATCTTCTGAGCTCAATCTGATACGTTTTTTACATTACAGTATATCAGTTTAAATACACAGCATCACTGTGATTGTGAGCATAAATATTTCCATCTTAAGAATTTTCTCTGTATTTTCTTTGTAGTTTTAAAAATATTTGTTTATTTTGGCCTAATTCCAAAAAAAAACCCTTATCTGAATAACAAATTCTTTTTGAAAGTAGTTATAGCCTGTGGATAAGTTTTTGATAGCAATATAAAGTCTATCTGTTTTGGCTAACCATGAAAATAACTTGTGCTCTCAATATTCCATGAAGAATTAAGTATAAAGTTTCTTTTGTAAATGCAAGCAAGCCTGAGCATTGAACAACATGAACATCAAAACACTGCATGTACTGGAAAGTTCACAAAGAAATGCGATGTTTCTGTTAAGTAATATTACTTGTTATCAATATACAATACTTTGAGATCCTCAGTATCTTCTTTACTACAATTAACCAAACATTTCATGTCTTTTCATTATTTGAGAGGTGAATGTATACTCCCTTCAATGAGAAGTTTCCTGGTATGAGAATTTCGAATGTAAATCTGAACTGCATTTCTTTTCTGTGACTTCATTTAAGATTTGAAAATTCTTTACCATCCTAAGTCAGGCTTTTTCACTATGAAATAAGAGGCTTTCCTTTGTGTGACATTCAAAACTCTCCATTTTTAATCAGCAAGCCAGCATCTTTAACATCACTGCAAAAATGTGGGGATTTGGAAAAGCATTTTGGGGAAATTCCTTTTTCTCTCATCCACCATTCGTAGAGGACAGACACTAATTATAAGTCAACTCTGGGCTCTGGGTTCTCCATTCTGACATCACTAGTCACAACACAGTTATCTACCACCCCTGGCCTTGTCATCTTCTATTCTGGCAGTGTATTTTTTTTTTCTTTAGTAGCACTTGTGACTATCTAAAACATTTTTTATTTATCTTGTGCTTGTTTTCTTCCCCATTCCTTTCCCAAAATAGAAGCTCCAAAAGATCTTTCTTTTTTTTAAATTACTACTACATTTCTAAAAACTAGAACAGTTACTGGCATACACACACACACACACACACACACACACACACACACACACACACTGCTTCAGAATTTTTGGCCACTGTGAGCATCCCAGACTTATTTTTCACCCTTTATTCTCCAAAGAAAACCTATTTTAATACTGTTACCTACCATCCTGGATTTGATCTATTTCAACCTAGATCTCTCTCACTTACTTAATATATTTGTATAGGGTTTCTTGCCTATTAAGTTATAATATCTGCCAACCCTTTTCTAAATCACTATTTCAGGCACTCAACACTGACCAAGAATGTACCATGCCCAATGCTGGGTGCTAGGGTTATAGTTAAGAAGTACAGCACTTATCATTAAGAAATGTATTACATTTTAAAGAAGGCAGATGAATAAACATACAGTAACACTCTATGTGAGGGATGCCCTGACACAGATTCAGATACAGGATATAATGGAATGATCTAGGAGGAGAAATCTACACTAATAATTCAAAACTCCTTAAAGTTGGGTTATATCTGAGTTGTATCTTACAGGACTAGTAGCAATTAGCCAATGAAATGAAGTCATTAATTTTATTCTAAGCAAAATAAACACTGCATGCAACAGTAAAGATGCATTGAAAATTTAGGGCTCAGTAAACAGTAAGTATGAATCATCATACTCTGGGGTAGAAGAGGAAGAGATGTAAGTACATTAGCAAAAAATGAAGAGATGAGGCCAAAGAGGTTAACAAGTGGTATTGTGTATCAGGCTGAAGAGTTGAACTAGATCTCCTAAGTAATGCACAGTCAGTATGATTTTTCTAATAGGAATAAAATTTTTCAATTTTTAGAATGGTCACACTAGCAGGGATACGAACAGATTGTCAAAATTTAGATTGTCCCACTTATGGAGTTATGGCATTAACTGGAAGAAAAAAAGTATAAAGTCCTGAAATAATAGTGAGACAGTTGAGATATGGATGCATATAGATTCAAGTAGTATTAAAGAAGCACAATAAAACTTGGTGGCTGCTTGGATAATTTAAAGATGACCTTAAGTTTCTGGTTTAGGTGACTGAGTAGATGGTGACAAGTTCCACTGATATAAGAAATGCAATATAACTTGTTTGTCATAGTAGAGGAATAGATGACAATTCAGCTGGAATCTCTGAGATTTCAGATGTCACAGTGATATTTTAGTGGCAATGTTCATCTAGCTATCATGGAATATCAAGTATGCTTCTAAAATTAGGATAAAGATGCCAGACTGATGTCAAAGAAGTATGAGGTATTGCCTGTGAAAGTATGTTCCATGGTAGTAGTGGAGGGAGATGGATGGAAGTCTTTGGAACATGAGCAATTATAAAGTAGGCAGACATAAAGAAGATAGCAAAGATAATCAAGACAGAAAACTGAGAGGTGTAAAGATAAACACAGAGCTCACGGTCTTCATTTGTAAATATGAAGAGAAAACAAAATATCTCTAGATGTTAAGAAGAATGTAAACTCCTAGGAAAGCAAGGGTTTTGTAATTTTCACTACAATAGTCATAGCACCCAAAATACTGCCTTGCCCAAAGTAGATGTTCCACAAATATTTGTTGAGATATTTGAGATAGGCATGACATAAAAGAGAATAAGATAAATATTAAAAATAGAAAAATAAATCCTGGGAGAAATAGGAATAATTCATGGACTAGGAAAGAACTTGAAAGGCTTAGTTTTACCATGAACAGATGGAGACCTGCCACTATTCTAAAAACCTACAAATGTTGAAAGAATAAGTCTTTGGCAGGAACTGTAACAAACATACTGGCCATTATAATTACCTGGAAACAGTCTTTACGTATCTTTTTTAAAAGGCTCCTTTTTAAAAGAAAGAATTGGTAAGAGGGTGGATTTAATGCCTTTCTGTGAGGCTTTTTGCTTGGGAGGAAAAGGTGTAGGTGAAGTAACTCTGCCCCACATAGACTTTCAGTCTACTTCTCCCTCTTGCCATCCAGAGTTACTCAGGAGTTCTGCTGGGCACATATATATCTCAGAAGCTGAAGCCCCCTCCTTGCATATTATAGTAGTGGGCTTCCCTTTCTTTCAGATTTCACCATTATTATGATAGGTTCTTGAGAGGCAAAGGTAATGGCTACGTATGCTTACATTCACAAACATCTTGAACCAGAGCCTATTTTCTTTTGTATTTTGAAATCCAATATAAAGGAATTTAAAAATTTAGCAACAGGGAAAGAGTTTCAGAGTATTTGAACTTGAAAGAGTATATACCCATAACTTCATTTTTGCAAGAAAATTAGCTTCTTGAAATCTTATGCAATTGCTGCCATGGTCATTGTATTGATTATAAGTTGTAATTTTAGAGAACTCTTACAAATTAGTTTAAAGGCTAAAAAGGAATTTATTGACTCACAATACACCAAAGTTTGAAAGTGTTGATACTTTCAGACACAGGTAAGTGTGGGGGCCCAAAGAATATAAATAGAAAATGTTTCTCTGACTTAGATATTCTCCCCTCTGCAGTTTGTTTTGTTTTGTATTATTTGGGGGAAAGCTTTCTCCAAGGGGTGGCAAGAAAAATGACCAAAAGCAACTCTATTTTTATATATTACCAATTTACTGAACCCAGGCAAAGAGAAAGACTCTATACAAAAGACTGACTCAGCTTGGGATTTCTGTTAAAACCTCAAGTTCAGGGAATTCTAACTGGCCAGGTCTTGGTCACATGCCCAGCACGAGAATATAGAAGTGGGATCTCCAAGCCAAACCAGATGGAAATGTGGACAAATTCACCCAAAGTAGCAATGAAGGTCTTCTAAGGGTTCTCTTTTGTTTTTCACACTCTTCTTGAATCAATTCTGGTGATATATATTTTACTAGGAAATAATGAATTTCATCCAGTTTTTACATTTTTACAGCATATTTATGTTCAGTGCATCGTCCTAAATTTAATATATTTCCCTTTGTATTTTTTTTCTTTCTGTTCCTATACTTTATACCTTGGCTTTCTCCCTTTTTCCTTGATCAGAATATCAAATGACATTAGATAAACTCTATATTAAGGTTTGATTGGACAAGTAGAACCACTAGAAGGACTTTATTATAGACATTAAACCTTACATGATAGTGGGACTTGGTTAAGCAGTCTATGTAAATCCACTGCCCCTGCCTCTTGGTGCAAGTCCTGAAGTCAGTAGGGATGGCAGTCAGGAATGAGAGATGATTTGAAGTTAGGAGATCAAGGATAAGCTGGAGCCTTCAAAGATAAGCTATAATCCAACTAGAAAAATGAACTGAACACCATATTAAAAGGATTATACACCATGGCCAAGTGGGATTTATTTGTAAAATGCAAGGATGGTTCAACATACGAAAATCAATCATTGTGATACACCACATTAACAGAATGAAGGACAGAAAAACCACATGATCATCTCAATTGACACAGAAAAAGGCCTAAAAAGCATGTTTATTGGAGTTCAAAACTCCATAGAAAGTTTAACTAACATATTTGATAAAACTGAATTTGAATTTTTTAAGTTGAAAATAAGCCAGAAAAAATTATGAGATTAAATGAAAATGTGAATGATAAAGGAATAAAGGATAAAATAGAAGACCCACATTCATCTAATAATATTTTTAGAAGGTGAGATTAGAGTGAATTTAACAAGTATTTGAAGAAATAGTACTTCTCAGAGATTAAGTTAGAAATAAGTCCCCAGATAAAAGAAGTGCATGGAGTCACCAGTAAAAGAAATGAAAACAAATATATGACTATATCCTGTATCGTATACCTGACCTCAGCCTGATCCTTCCTTTGTTCCACATTAAAAGAACGTGCAACACTGGCAGACTACTTATATATACAATCTGACAGTGTCTCACTGTGTTCATGCTTCCAACAAATCTATCCCCCATCTCTCTCCTTACTCCAGCAGGTGAGAATATTCCTAAAGCAACCCTTTCAGTTCCCCCACAGGCTAAACCCATGGATGAATTCTTTCTCCTTTCTTCATACTCCCTCCCCATAATTTTGAGATCCAGTTTACAGAACTTCCAGAGGTCAAATCCCAGCTTGATCATGCCTTCTCATATTGAATCGCCATCCTTCCCTGCTTTACTGCTTTTGCCCTGCAATCCTGTTCACTTGGATTGTACTCTCTAATTAAATAATAGCATATAAACTCTTGGCCTGAGGCTCTGCTTTCTGGGGAACCAAGGCTAAAAAACAGCTGGTAAACCACATCACATAATGGCAAAGAGGAAAGTCTAAAAAGCAATTTGGAAGAAAGAAAGAATATCAAATAAAAAGAGCAATTAGACTAGTAGCAATCTTCTCATCAGTAACAATAGATACCAGAAGATAACTGAAAGCACTATCCTTAAACTACTAATGGAAAAATCACTCTTAACCTAGAATATAACATTTAACTAACCATATTAAAAAATGAAAGAGATGACATTTTCAGACAAAGACAGAAATTTCTACTATAGACCCTCAATAGTAAAACTTCCAAGGAATAGGTTTCTTACTGAAGGGAATTAAAGTCACTGTGAAGAAGTGGGATTAAAGAACAATACTGAGCAAAGAAAGTGATATACATGTAGGTAAATCCAAGAAGGATTAACTATTAAACACTGTGTAATTGTGTGACTAATTTGGGGGCCAAGTCAAAAATAAAGTGCAATTCAATGGAATATTACTCAGCCATAAAAAGAAATGAAATTGAGTTATTTGTAGTGAGGTGGATGGACCTAGAGTCTGTCATACAGAGTGAAGTCAGAAAGAGAAAAACAAATACCGTATGCTAACACATATATACGGAATCTAAGAAAAAAAAAAAAAAGGTCATGAAGAACCTAGGGGTAAGATGGGAATAAAGACACAGACCTACTAGAGCATGGACTTGAGGATATGGGGAGGGGGAAGGGTAAGCTGTGACAAAGTGAGAGAGTGGCATGGACATATATACACTACCAAACGTAAGGTAGATAGATAGTGGGAAGCAGCCGCAGAGCACAGAGAGATCAGCTCTGTGCTTTGTGACCGCCTGGAGGGGTGGGATGGGGAGGGTGGGAGGGAGGGAGATGCATGAGGGAAGGGATGTGGGAACAGATGTATATGTATGACTGATTCACTTTGTTATAAAGCAGAAACTAATTTTAAAAAGTTAAAAAAAAGATTAAAAAAAGAAATAAGAAACTAAAAAAATAATAATAATGAATAAAGTACAATTAAAATATAGATGATAATTACATGGAGATGATATAAAATACAATCAGAACCAATGCTTTGAAACTAATCAATTTTGTTTTCTGTAAGGTTTAGAGCTATTAAATATAAGACTGTGATCATGCAAGTAGGGATGTTAGACCTTTAATTACTAAAAATCTAGAATTAGAATAGATAAACTCCAAATCTGTTGAGGGGAAAAACATAACATTGAATGAAAAATGCAAGTTACAAAAGGAAATATATTATATATGCAAGTTCAAAATATAAAAGAGTAGAATATTATTTCTAACTATAAACAAATGTCTTGATTTATAAAAATATGGATGTTAGAGTATAGTCAAACTTTAGACAGTGTGTAACTAAGCAGTAAGGAAAATGCCATGGACTTTGAGAGCTCTCATGTGTATCACTAATATTTCCCAATCAAATAGGGAAAAATCACATCTTGAATCTGAGTTTTGGTTATGTAAGGCCAACTGGCCCGAGGCAGGGGAACACAATCAGATTCACAGGTTGCATCAGACCAAAACTCTCCGGACCACCCAGTTCCAGGAACAGACCTGGGGACTTTCCACCCGGCCCAGCCTTCCCACCTTTTGAGGGGCGGGTCTAGCAGTCCCAAGACTGATGCAACCGGCACCAGATATTGCCATGATACCCGAAGAGACCACCAAATAAGGAATACCCTGCGCCCTCCCAGATTCACCACACCCTTTTCCCTTCTTCCTCTATAAAATCTTGCCCAACCCTCGCCCGGGTGCGACTTCTCTGGCCCCTTTCTCTCGGACCAGTGAACCTCTCCTGGGAGTGCCCCCTAATAAAGCTCACTTGAAGCTTTCCTCTGTTTCACGATGCCATTTGTTAAGATCCGACCTTACAGGATATACTAGTGATTCTGTGCTGTTTTATTAAGTTTAAATAGTTGTAAACAGTAAAAGTTAAAAAAACTGTAATGGATCAATGTCCTTTACTAAATCCTTGAGTCTTAGATCATGCTTTCTCCTCCTCCTTGGGCCAGTCCTTCTCTCTTCCTCCTTTTCCTTTTATCTCTAGTACATAACCTTGTATATGGAACATAGTAAGTACACATTAAACATGTGTTGACATGAATAATTCACATGAATGAGCTTTTCAAATTAAAGCCATTATCATAAACATAAACTCCTCACAAAATAGCACAATTCTCTTCCAAGAAGTGAACCACTATAATAAACTCTGTTATGTGCTACAGAGTACCTCAAAATTAGTAAATGTGAAAATAATATGTACCATAATTAGAAATCTATCTTAAAGAACATTAAAAACAAAAGAAACAATTAACTAGCATCAGTATATTAGGTAAACATTGCTTTGTTAGATGTCTTTCCAGAAAACTGCTAGACTACAGAAAATTGTAGACTGAGGAATTTTCTAAATATGATTCTGACGTGAATCCTGTAGACCTATTTTTGCAAATAAAAGTTTCTGTAGAGAAAGTGACATCATATAACACTGGTGGAACCAAAGCATTTATGAATAAAGTACTTACTGGTGCACAATTATATATAAATTTGGTGGGAGACTATTAAATATCTAGCATGCGAAGGTAATCTATTAATCTAAGAGTATAATTTTTAAGAGAGGTGAGAGTAGATGGCCAATTTTTATGATAGCATAAATGCTATCAGAATTGCACTTGAGATACTATTATAAAGTAGGACACTCGCTGGTACAGAAAAATAGGTTTCTCAAGTGTGGAAGGTGAAAGAAAGAATAATGGAAATTTTAGCTTTTTGAACATAAAAATGTGAAATATATGCTTTAGCAATGAAAATGAAATTACAAAATAATAGTTTTTATTAAAAATATTTTCTTTCCAGTTACTAGGTCTTGCTAGAATACTTTTAACCAGATCATTTAATTCCCATTTCAATCCATTCTATATACCTGATTTGGTTATGATTTCTAAAAGTAATATGTATTCCCCCCCAAACCACAATATTTCACACAATATGAAAATAGAATATTAAGCTTACTGTGAGATTGAGTAAAACCTATCATTATCCAGTGTCCTCATAATGAGATGTCATAGTATAAAAAGAACAAAAAAGAATTGAAATAATGTATGAACATCCATATGTTATAGTTAGTTCTACTTAGGTGACACATTATACAATAATTCCGTGAAATTAATTGGAGAGAAATGATCTCAAGACTTGAAAAAAAAATCCAAATTCACAGACATTAATCTACTCTAGCATTAATTTTACTACTGTTCTTTAAAAATACTGTGAACCTTTCTTGAAAATCTATTCTAAGTCAAACTCTCTTTCATAGTCAACTATGATTTTTGTACATTTATTCTATGGACTCAAGGAGAGAACTGAATGCTGATATCAGAATGTCCCTTGAGTCCACACATAGATTCCTTGAGAATCATCTATATACATAACAAAAAAACATGAGCTGATACTCACTACACACAACACTTTTGGTATTCATACTCACAGTGTTTCCTTCAAATTGATGTTCTATAGATTTTTGGTATACAATTATTTATGGAAAAAAAGATGAAATATTAAAATCTATAAAATCTCATAAATACACATACAGTTGATAATGTCTATAAGCAGTTAAACCAAATTTTTAATTCATATTTTATTTTTTGCATTTTTGTGGGAAAAGTATCAAACTCAAAGAAAAGTTGAAAGACCAGTATAATGAATAAATATGCCAACTATTAATGTACCACAATGTCAGTTCTCTCTCTCTCTCTCTCCAAACACACACACACACACACACACACACACACACACCCCTATCTCTCTTTTATCAAACAATCTGATATTAGCCTGAGGATATTATATTTCACCTCTAAATACTTCATTATGCCTGTAATGAGGATACAAACCCATATCACCACTACCACACTTATGAAAATTAACATTAATTCAATTCGATCATCCATTATACAAAAGTGGAGGAAAATTTGGGACCCTAAAATATGCCTCTTTGGCATAAGAATTATTTTAGACTGTTTTTTTTTTTTAAAAAAGAGCAGACTCAGGAGAAACTCAGAAAACCAAGTAGAAGTTACCCTTTTATAAAGGACATTTACAAGGCGAAATCTCCATTTGTAAGGGTGTCTCCCCCTCTATATCAGAAAAGGAAGGATGACTCTAAATCTCTAGAAACTCTTATCAGTAGAGAGGACAATGACTTAAATCTGCATAACAAACATACCCTTATTTACTGTGCTTTGCCTGGTAAACTCCCATAACTGCCCCCCCACACTAAACATCTTCTTTGTCTTTAGCTGGAGATGGTATCCAAGGTGGTGGCTTGGGCCATTTTGGGGAGATACTCAGTTTTCCTGGGTACCTCCCATGTATATAGGAGGTATACCTGTTATTAAAATTCTGTTTGGGAACTTCCCTGGTGGCACAGTGGTTAAGAATCCACCTGCCAATGCAGGACACATGGGTTCGAGCCCTGGTCCGGGAAGATCCCACATGCTGCGGGGCAACTAAGCCCGTGTGCAACAGCTACTGAACCTGCACTCTAGAGCCTGAAACCCACAACTACTGAAGCCTGCAGGCCTAGAGCCCATGCTCCGCCACAAGAGAAGCCACCGCAATGAGAACCCGCGCACCGCAAAGAAGAGTATCCCCAACTCACCACAACTAGAGAAAGCCTGCATGCAGCAACAAAGACCCAATGTGGCCAAAAATAAATAAAATAAAATAAAATAAATAAATTTATTTTAAAAATTCTGTTTTTATTCCTGTTACTCTGTATTTTATTATAGGAGGATTAAAGGGGAACACATTTTTCTACCCCAAAATATGTCTCTTTGGCATAAGGATTATTTTGAGCGAAAGATAATCAAAATATATCAGATTCAGGAAAAGCCCTTTACCTCCCCCTCAACAGCTTAAATTTATATTGGAAAGGGAGCCTGTACCAGGAAAAAAGCTATTACCAGAGATTACTTTTTACATAAGAGACTTATTTGCATAACAGGGCAAACTTTGTTTTCTAAACGTCTCTTCCTTCCTGTGAATGGCCTTCTTTCCCTTTGTACCCCCAGACCCCTACCCCTTTCCTTAGCTCAGAGTTTTATATAAGCTTCAATTACCTGGCTGCCTTTTGGGTCTCTTATTTTTATGGGACTCCCATACATATAAAATTAAATTTGTTTTTCTCCTGTTAATGTCTTAGGTCAATTTGATTATTAGACCAGCCAAAGAACCTAGAAAGGTAGTAGGCAAATCCTTCCACTTGAGTTGGCAACCATGAAGGGACCTTCACTGGCTGGACACTGCTCACCCTGTGGCTGATGCAGCTGTGAGAACCTGGGACCTCTGACAAAAGCCAAAAGAAGAAATCTCATGTCAGTCTCCCAGATCTCTGCAGGGTCTGATGGAAGTGAAGGTGGTGAGAGTCCTTTTCTTTTTCTAAATTTAGATTAGCAGGAGAAAATATTTGGATGAATTCGTTACTTAGGAATACCTACTCTGGTAAAAATTTGATATGAGTACTCTTGTTTTCTATTGATTTTTTTCCTACTGTTTCTTTTCTTTGTTTATGTCTTTTGTGTCATTTGCCATAATGATGAAAACCACAGTGTATAACAGAGGCAAAAGTCCTATAAGCCTGTCATTTGAGCCTGCCCCACAGACTGGTGAGTTCACAGTTCTCACCAGACAGGCACTGTGAGTTAATATGCACATGAGGTAAAGGCTATTACTAATGGGAATTTCAGAAGCAAGCCACAAAATTGGTGGGCACAGTCGAGCACTTAAAAGCTGTTAGAGCACTCGCAACCTAACTCAAAGACCCCCAGGTTAGGATAAGTTGGTCATGAATGGGTTAAATGGGTCACCACCAACCTCAAGAAAATTTCCATGCCATGAGGTACATGGTAAAATACCACAATCCCCAATCCAGTGGCACATCCCTCTTAGCTATCAGTTTGGCTCCAAGAGACCCAAGGCTTAGCTGAAGCCATTAATGTGTACATGAAAAAAAATAAAAAAAGAAGTGGAGGAGGTTTTCCTTTTGTGTTGTTCTATGCTTAAGAGCTTAGCTTTATGACCAGTGAGAATATCACCTCTAGTCTCCACCACCTGGAAGGTACCTATACTTAGGTGCATTTCCAGTTGAAAAGACTGGGATTCCAAGTGCGGTAGCCAGTTGATCAGAATCACTGGTAACAATCTGGGTTTGCAACTGGCATCTCTTTGTCTGACTATGCCAGCTCTCAGGGGAGTCTGTCACAAGGGGCCCTGATCCATAAGGGGCCTTTGTCATCTCAACCTTCATTGTCTCATTCTAGATATTGTTAGGGCTGCATGTTTGCAGTCTACTTTGGGACATCTCTTGCATCCATGGTTAAGCCATAAAAAGTCTTATTGGTTTGATTTGATATTGAGATTAATATAAGATCCTACCTGTCAATTGCCAGACAATGGGAGCTTCGAATTGGCTATATTTAAGTGTAATGGCTATTGTTAGGGACTTCCTTAATAAGATGAGAGAACAGAAATTAGACTCAGAACAAAAATAAAATCTACACCTGACATAAATTCCCCTTTTTCATCCTCTTATACATTCCTTTACCCCCAACTCCCTGTCCCTGACCCTCCAGATCTTTTGGCTCTCTGGGCCTCTGGTCTAAACCCTACCTCTCAAAATCCAACTCCATCACCTCAGTGAACTCCCTTAGGTCCCCAGATTCCTCCAACTTCCCCCCAAATCCCTTAAACATCAAGTTGCCTGTTTTGACTTCCATTTCTTTACAAGATTTACAGAGAGCACTCTGGCCTAACCTCTAGGCCTTGGGTATACAGATTACGCATTAAAATACTAAAAGCAAGGAACTGAATTCAGCAGAAGTACCAGAGACAGATGGTAGGGATCATTTTTCCATCCCTTATGACCCTTTCCACTTTCCAGGGCTCTGTAAACAGGCTCTGCCAGCTTTAGGCCTTCCTATGCAATGCCTCTGTGGTTGTTTCCAGGACCCATACCACAAAACATTCATGTCCCCCAGACAGCAGTAGATCTTCTAAGTTATAAAGCCTTTTACCTCAACTTTCAGAACATCTTACCAAATTTAGAGAGGAATGGAAAGCTTAGTGGCCATTCACAACCACACTCACAGCAACCTAGATTGCCTGTTAAGGGATGTTCTTCCCACCCTTGATTATACTATAACTATCAGACAAGCCAGGCAGTCCCCCGAGGAACACCTCCCCGCTGCAGAGGAAACACATGGCCAGAAGTTCTCCCAGGCCCTCCTACAAATGATCAGGAAATGGATCACCTGGAGGCCAATGTTTAAGGGCTAGTAGAAGCAATAGTACAGGTTTCCCCCTAAGGTGAATTGGTCTGAGGTTGAATTTTGTACTCAGAAAGGTCTTTGTTAAATGCTTTAGACAGACTTTTTGAAGGCATACTGCATTAAACCCTCAAGCTCTAGAAATCTTTTGATTTTCATCTTAGTTGGAAATCTCCCTGATATAAAGAAGCAAGTTTAGTTGGATGGGCACATCAGTCCCTTGATAGTTAGGCTGTTATCTAGGTCTTTGGGGAATTGAAAACAACAATCTTTGTCTTACAAATCTCTAAAAAACCAGAAATGTGGCTCTAGAAGCAAGTCAAATTCCACCTATTTTACCAATCTCCAAATCTCCCCTATTCATCTCAAAATGCTTGTAGATATTGTTTAAAACCAGGACATTGAAGACAGAACTGTCTTGCACTTAAGAAAAAGAAAAATTTAAATAGTAATTACCCTGGACCCCTTAAAACAGGCAAATATGCCTGAAAAACTCCATCTTGGAGAAAACTTGGATACTTCCTCTATGATGTAGATTTTCTACCTCCATCTCCTCTATTGACTTAACAGCTATTCCTGAAAATGCAAATTTTAGGGAGATGTTCCTCATCAGAAAAAAGGGGGGGGATGGTAATTAGAAATTGGGCAAATAAAAAAATCTTAAATGTCCTCTCCACAAATATTAATAAAAAGCTTTAGCCATCTGAGCAGGTGAACTTCACTTATTCCAACTGCCAAAACAAAATTTGGATCCACCTGTTCATTTATAAACTAGTGAGTTTTACATTACTGTACCTTAATCATAGCTAAAATTTTAAAACTTTAGTTATAAGGTCTCTGTTTGCATCTGTCTGTATGTTTAAGTGTGTCTATATATGTACGTTGTATATGTGTGGTATTTTTCTACCTTAGGATGGTATTGCCAAAATTAATTTGTAAAAGAGCTCTATTTAGTTGGGTTGAAGGTCAAGTGCTTGAAAAAATTGGGTCTTCTAAAACTCTCAGAAATATAGAAACTAACCCAAGTGTTAATCTGGGATAATCTTCAGTAAATAAAACCTAGTTTAAGTTTGTTAGCTTAATTAAAATATGTGTGTTGGTTTAATTAAAATAATGAATGTAAACACATTTTATTCTACCTGAGTTTACTAGTAAAATTCATACGATCTCTGTTGCAAAATTTGTCAGCAAGAAACATAGCTTGGAGGAGTTGAGGAAGATGGCGGAAGAGTAAGAAGTGGAGATCACCTTCTGCCCGACAAATACATCAGAAATACATCTACATGTGGAACTGTTCCTATAGAACACCCACTGATTGCTGGCAGAAGACCTCAGACCTCCCAAAAGGCAAGAAACTCCCCACGTACCTGGGTAGAGCAAAAGAAAAAACAGAGACAAAAGAATAGGGACGGGACCTGCACCAGTGGGAGGGAACCGTGAAGGAAGAAAGCTTTCCACACACTAGGAAGCCCCTTCATGGGAGGAGATGTGGGTGGCGGAGGGGGGAAGCTTCAGAGCCATGGAGGAAAATGCAGCAACAAGGGTGCGGAGGGTAAAGCGGAGAGATTCCCGCACAGAGGACCGGTGCCGACCAGCACTCACCAGCCTGAGAGGCTTGTCTGCTCACCTGCCGGGGCGGGTGGGGGCTGGGAGCTGAGGTTCGGGCTTCAGTCAGATCCCAGGGAGAGGACTGGGGTTGGCGGTCTGAACACAGCCTGAAGGGGTTAGTGCACCACGGCTAGACGGGAGGGAGTCCGGGAAAAAGTCTGGACCTGCCGAAGAGGCAAGAGACTTTTTCTTCCCTCTTTGTTTCCTGGTGCACAAGGAGAGGGGATTAAGAGCGCTGCTTAAAGGAACTCCAGAGACGGGTTTGAGCCATGGCTAAGAGCGCGGACCCCAGAGACAGGCATGAGAGGCTAAGGATGCTGCTGCCGCCACCAAGAAGCCTGTGTGAAAGCACAGATCACTATCCACACCTCCCCTCCCGGGAGCCTGTGCAGCCCGCCACTGCCAAGTTCCCGTGATCCAGGGACAACTTCCCCGGGAGAACACATGGCACGCCCTAGGCTGGTGCAATGTCACGCTGGCCTCTGCTGCTGCAGGCTCGCCCCGCACTCTGTACCCCTCCCTCCCTCCGGCCTGAGCCAGAGTCCCCGAAGCAGCTGCTCCTTTAACCCCGTCCTGTCTGAGTGAGGAACAGACGCCCTCAGGCGACCTACATGCAGAGGCGGGGCCAAATCCAAAGCTGAAGCGCGGGAACTGTGCGAACAAAGAAGAGAAAGGGAAATCTCTCCCAGCAGCCTCAGGAGCAGAGGATTAAATCTCCACAATCAACTTGATGTACCCTGCATCTGTGGAATACCTGAATAGACAACGAATCACCCCAAAATTGAGGCGGTTGACTTTGGGAGCAAGATATATTATTTTTTCCCCTTTTCATCTTTTTCTGAGTGTGTAGGTATGCTTCTGTGTGAGATTTTGTCTGTAAAGCTTTGCTTTCACCATTTGTCCTAGGGTTCTGTCTGTCCGTTTTTTTGGTTTTTTTTACTTAAAAAAATTGTTTCCATACCTTTATTTCATTTTATCTTACTTTATTTTATTTTATCCCCTTCCTTCCTTCCTTCCTTCCTTCCTTCCTCTCTCTCTCTCCCTCCCTCCCTCCCTCTCTCCCTCTCTCTCTCTTTTTTCTTTCTACTTTATCTCCCTTTTATTCTGAGCTGTGTGGATGAAAGGCTCTCGGTGCACCAGCCAGGCATCGGGGCTGTGCCCTCAGGTAGGAGAGCCAACTTCAGGACACAGGTCCAGAAGAGGCCTCCCAGCTCCATGTAATATCAAATGGCAAAAATGTCCCAGACATCTCCATCTCAACACCAGCACCCAGCTTCACTCAACGACCAGCAAGCTACAGTGCTGGACACCCTATGCCAACAACTAGCAAGACAGGAACAAAGCCCCACCCATTAGCAGAGAGGCTGCCTAAAATCATAATAAGGCCACAGACACCCCAAAACACACCACCAGACGTGGACGTGCCCACCAGAAAGACAAGATCCAGCCTCATCCACCAGAACACAGGCACTAGTCCCCTCCACCAGGAAGCCTACACAACCCACTGAAACAACCTTAGCCACTGGGGACAGACACTAAAAACAATGGGAACTACGAATCTGCAGCCTGCAAAAAGGACACCCCAAACACAGTAAGATAAGCAAAATGAGAAGACAGAAAAACACACAGCAGGAGAAGGAGCAAGATAAAAACCCACCAGACCTAACAAATGAAGAGGAAATAGGCAGTCTACCTGAAAAAGAATTCAGAATAATGATAGTAAAGATGATCCAAAATATTGGAAATAGAGAAAATGCAACAAACATTTAACAAGGACCTAGAAGAACTAAAGAGGAAACAAGCAACGATGAACAACACAATAAATGAAATTAAAAAATACTCTAGAAGGGATCAATAGCAGAATAACTGAGGTAGAAGAACAGATAAGTGACCTGGAAGATAAACTAGTGGAAATAACTACTGCAGAGCACAATAAAGAAAAACGAATGAAAAGAACTGAGGACAGCCTCAGAGTCCTCTGAGACAACACTGAATGCACCAACATTCGAATTATAGGGGTGCCAGAAGAAGAAGAGAAAAAGAAAGGGACTGAGAAAATATTTGAAGAGATTATAGTTGAAAACTTCCCTAATATGGGAAAGGAAATAGTTAATCAAGTCCGGGAAGCACAGAGAGTCCCATACAGTAAAAATCCAAGGAGAAACATGCCAAGACACATATTAATCACACTATCAAAAACTAAACACAAAGAAAACATATTAAAAGCAGCAAGGGAAAAACAACAAATAACACACAAGGGAATCCCCATCAGGTTAACAGCTGATCTCTCAGCAGAAACTCTGCAAGCCAGAAGAGAGTGGCAGGACATATTTAAAGTGATGAAGGAGAAAAACCTACAACCAAGATTACTCTACCCAGCAAGGATCTCATTCAGATTTGATGGAGAAATTAAAATCTTTACAGACAAGCAAAAGCTGAAAGAGTTCAGCACCACCAAACCAGCTTTACAACAAATGCTAAAGGAACTTCTCTAGGCAAGAAACACAACAGAAGGAAAAGACGTACAATAACAAATGCAAAACAATTAAGAAAATGGGAATAGGAACATACATATCGAAAATTACCTTAAATGTAAATGGATTAAACGTTCCCACCAAAAGACACAGATTGGCTGAATGGATACAAAAACAAGACCCATATATATGCTGTCTACAAGAGATCCACTTCAGACCTAGGGACACATACAGACTGAAAGTGAGGGGATGGAGAAAGATATTCCATGCAAATGGAAATCAAAAGAGAGCTGGAGTAGCAATTCTTATATCAGACAAAATAGACTTTAAAATAAAGACTATTAGAAGAGACAAAGAAGGACACTATATGATGATCAATGGATCCATCAAAGAAGAAGATATAACAATTGTAAATATTTATGCACCCAACATAGGAGCACCTCAATACATAAGGCAAATACTAACAGCCATAAAAGGCGAAATCGTCAGTAACACAATCGTAGTAGGGGGCTTTAACACCCCACTTTCACCAATGGACAGATCATCCAAAGTGAAAATAAATAAGGAAACACAAGCTTTAAATGATACATTAAACAAGATGGACGTAATTGATATTTATAGGACATTCCATCCAAAAACAACAGAATACACATTTTTCTCAAGTGCTCATGGAACATTCTCCAGGATACATCATATCTGGGGTCACAAATCAAGCCTTGGTAAATTTAAGAAAATTGAAATCGTATCAAGTATCTTTTCCGACCACAACACTATGAGACTAGATATCAATTACAGGAAAAGATCTGTAAAAAATACAAACACATGGAGGCTAAACAATACACTACTTAATAACGAAGTGATCACTGAAGAAATCAAAGAGGAAACAAAAAAATACCTAGAAACAAATGACAATGGAGACACAACCACCAAAAAACCTATGGGATGCAGCAAAAGCAGTTCTAAGTGGGAAGTTTATAGTAATAAAATCCTACTTTAAGAAACAGGAAACAACTCAAATAAACAACCTAACATTGCACCTAAGTCAATTAGAGAAAGAAGAACAAGAAAACCCCAAAGTTAGCAGAAGGAAAGAAATCATAAAGATAAGAGCAGAAATAAATGAAAAAGAAATGAAGGAAATGATAGCAAAGATCAATAAAACTAAAAGCTGGTTCTTTGAGAAGATAAACAAAATTGATAAACCGTTAGCCAGACTCATCAAGAAAAAAAGGGAGAAGACTCAAATCAATAGAATTAGAAATGAAAAAGGAGAAGTTACAACTGACACTGCAGAAATAGAAAAGATCATGAGAGATTACTACAAGCAACTCTAGGCCAATAAAATGGACAACCTGGAAGAAATGGACAAAGTCTTAGAAATGCACAACCTGCGTAGACTGAACCAGGAAGAAATAGAAAATATGAACACACCAATCACAAGCACTGAAGTTGAAACTGTGATAAAAAATCTTCCAACAAACAAAAGCCCAGGGCCAGATGCCTTCACAGGTGAATTCTATCAAACATTTAGAAAAGAGCTAACACCTATCCTTCTCAAACTCTTCCAAAATAGAGCAGAGTGAGGAACACTCTCAAACTCATTCTATGAGGCCACCATCACCCGGATACCAAAACCAGACAAAGTTATCACAAAGAAAGAAAACTAACTACAGGCCAGTATCACTGATGAACATAGATGCAAAAATCCTCAACAAAATACTAGCAAACAGAATCCAACAGCACATTAAAAGGATCATACACCATGATCAAGTGGGGTTTATTCCAGGAATGCAAGGATTCTTCAATATATGCAAATCAATCAACGTGATACACCATATTAACAAATTGAAGGAGAAAAACGATACGATCATCTCAATTGATGCAGAGAAAGCTTTCGACAAAATTCAACACCCATTTATGATAAAAACCCCACAGAAAGCAGGCATAGAGGGAACTTTCCTCAACATAATAAAGGCCATATATGACAAACACACAGCCAACGTCATCCTTAATGATGAAAAACGGAAACTGTTTCCACTAAGATCAGGAAGAAGACAAGGTTGCCCACTCTCACCACACTTATTCAACATAGTTTTCGAAGTTCTAGCTGTAGCAATCAGAGAAGAAAAAGAAATAAAAGTAATCCAAATCAGAAAAGAAGAAGTAAAGCTGTCACTTTTTGCAGATGACGTGATACTATACATAGAGAATCCTAAAGATGCTACCAGAAAAGTACTAGAGCTAATCAATGAATTTGGTAAAGTAGCAGGATACAAATTAATGCACAGAAATCTCTGGTATTCTTATGCAGTAATGATGAAAAATCTGAAAGTGAAATTAAGAAAACACTCCCATTTACCACTGCAACAAAAAGAATAAAATATCTAGGAATAAACCTACCTAAGGAGACAAAAGACCTGTATGCAGAAAATTATAAGACACTGAAGAAAGATATTATAGATGATACAAATAGATGGAGAGATATACCATATTCTTGGATTGGAAGAATCAACATTGTGAAAGTGACTCTACTACCCAAAGCAATCTACAGATTCAGTGCAAGCCCTATGAAAATACCACTGGCATTTTTCACAGAAATAGAACAAAAAATTTCACAATTTGTATGGAAACACAAGAGACCCCGATACCCAAAGCAATCCTGAGAACGAAAAATGGAGCTGGAGGAATCAGGCTCCCTGACTTCAGACTATACTACAAAGCTACAGTAATCAAGACAGTATGTTACTGGCACAAAAACAGAAATATAGAGCAATGGAACAGGATAGAAAGACCAGAGATAAACCCATGCACATATGGTCACCTTATCTTTGATAAAGGAGGCAAGAATATACAGTGGAGAAAAGACAGCCTCTTCAATAAGTGGTGCTGGGAAAACTGGACAGGGACATGTAAAAGTATGAGATTAGATCATTCCCTAACACCATACACAAAAATAAACTCAAAATGGATTAAAGACCTAAATGTAAGGCCAGACACTATCAAACTCTTAGAGGAAAACATACGCAGAACACTCTATGACATAAATCACAGCAAGATCCTTTTTGACCCACCTTCTACAGAAATGGAAATCAAAACAAAAGTAAACAAATGGGACCTAATGAAACTTACAAGCTTTTGCACAGCAAAGGAAATCATAAACAAGACCAAAAGACAACCCTCAGAATGGGAGAAAATATTTGCAAATGAAGCAACTGACAAAAGACTAATCTCCAGGGCTTCCCTGGTGGCGCAGTGGTTGAGAGTCCGCCTGCCGATGCAGGGGACACGGGTTCGTGCCCCGATCCCGGAGGATCCCACATGCCGCGGAGCGGCTGGGCCCGCGAGCCATGGCCGCGGAACCTGTGTGTCCGGAGCCTGTGCTCCGCAACGGGAGAGGCCACAGCAGTGAGAGGCCCGCGTACAGCAAAAAAAAAAAAAAAAAAGACTAATCTCCAAAATTTACAAGTAGCTCATGCAGCTCAGTAACAAAAAAACAAACAACCCAATCCAAAAATGGGCAGAAGACCTAAATAGACATTTCTCCAAAGAAGATATACAGATTGCCAACAAACTCATGAAAGAATGCTCAACCTCATTAATCATTAGAGAAATGCAAATCAAAACTACAATGAGATTTCATCTCACACCAGTCAGAATGGCCATCATCAAAAAATCTAGAAACAATAAATGCTGCAGAGGGTGTGGAGAAAAGGAAACACTCTTGCACTGTTTGTGGGAATGTAACTTGATACAGCCACTATGGAGAACAGTATGGAGGTTCCTTAAAAAACTACAAATAGAACTACCATACGACTCAGCAATCCCACTACTGGGCATATACCCTGAGAAAACCATAATTCAAAAAGAGTCATGTACCGGGCTTCCCTGGTGGTGCAGTGGTTGAGAGTCCGCCTGCCGATGCAGGGGACACGTGTTCGAGCCCCGGTCTGGGAAGATCCCATATGCCGCGGAGCAGCTGGGCCCGTGAGCCATGGCTGCTCAGCCTGCACGTCCGGAGCCTGTGCTCCGCAATGGGAGAGGCCACAGCAGTGAGAGGCCCGCGTACCACAAAAAAAAAAAAAAAAGAGTCATGTACCAAAATGTTCATTGCAGCTCTATTTACAATAGCCAGGATATGGAAGCAACCTTAGTGTCCATCAACAGATGAATGGAGAAAGAAGATGTGGCACACATATACAATGGAATATTACTCAGCCATAAAAAGAAACGAAATTGAGTTATTTGTAGTGAGGTGGATGGACCTAGAGTCTGTCATACAGAGTGAAGTAAGTCAGAAAGAGAAAAACAAATACTGTATGCTAACACATATATATGGAATCTAAGAAAAAAAAAGTCATGAAGAACCTAAGCGTAAGACAGGAATAAAGACACCTACTAGAGAATGGACTTGAGGACACGGGGAGGGAGAAGGGTAAGCTGTGACAAAATGAGAGATTGGCATGGACATATATACACTACCAAAAGTAAAATAGATAGCTAGTGGGAAGTAGCCACATAGTACAGGGAGATCAGCTCGGTGCTTTGTGACCACCTGGGGGGTGGGATAGGGAGGGTAGGAGGGAGGGAGACGCAAGAGGGAAGAGATATGGGAACATATGTATATGTATAACTGATTCACTTTGTTATAAAGCAGAAACGAACACACCATTGTAAAGCAATTATAGTCCAATAAAGACGTTAAAAAAAAAAAAGAAAATTTTTTCTCTTAAGCTAGCCGCAGTTGGGTAAGATACACCTTTGTAAACAAAGGTGAAACATTTACTTTTTCTCCCTACCTGACTCTCCAGATTTTGGAAACTCTTGAGTATTCATCTCATGGCAATACAGTTAGTTATCTGCATAAGTGCAACAGATATCTGCTTTCCTTGTAACAGGACACAATTGGAAACTTATTATATTAACCAAGACTTTGACTGGAATGTCATATTTGAGAATAATGTACATAGTATCAAATATGACCAGACAACTTTAAGAAATTAAGGGTGACTTTATGGAGCCAATAAAAACCCTTGAAAAGACAGCTTGGAACCTTGCTTACAGGGTTCCCAACAGCCTAATCAGGTGAGTAATGAACTTCTTGACAGGTGCAGTAATCTCAAGATAATTGGGGAACCTCAAGAAGAGAAGAATTCACCTATATCTATAGGTATTGCAAGTGAAGTCAGATAGCAAGTCTTTGGTTTGGCTTCCTACCCTCGAGAGGCTTTTACAAGTTCAATCTGGGGAATTCCCTGGTGGTCCAGTGGTTAAGACTCCGTGCTTTCACTGCTGAGGGTGCAGGTTCGATCCCCAGTTGGCGTACTAAGATCCCACAAGCTGCGGGGCACAGCCAAAAAAGAAAAGTTCAAAAGTTCAATCTGAGATTCCTTATGAAAAATTCTGGCAAAGCATGTTTAAAAGAGCTTATGTGGTCAATCACTATTCTTGCTGCACTTCTGTACAAAATCAGGACAAGTTTTATTGAAATTAGACTTACTTTGCAAACAAATTAGTCTTATTTTGGTTTCTTTGTTAAAATGAGGGTATAGACATTTTTTAGAGAGAATAAGTATGTTTCAGCAACACACCTTTGTGGATATTAGATTCTAGGGCTGTTTCTTGTCTTTTTTTTTTTTTTTTTTTTTTTTTCTTTTTGCGGTATGCGGGCCTCTCACTGTTGTGGCCTCTCCCGTTGCGGAGCACAGGCTCCGGATGCGCAGGCCCAGCGGCCATGGCTCACGGGCCCAGCCGCTCCGCGGCATATGGGATCCTCCCAGACCGGGGCACGAACCCGTATCCCCTGCATCGGCAGGCGGACTCTCAACCACTGCGCCACCAGGGAGGCCCTGTTTCTTGTCTTTGAGGTTTTATTATTTGCCTGTAAAGTGGACTGAATCTTTAATTCCTTCAGTTCCCTCAAATACCTGGCTATAACTCTCCAAACTAATATTTCTGATTTTCTCCCATCCTTAGATGGGAGAACAAAAGCTTTTTCCTGCACCCCTGCAAACAGAATGTGAATCACTTGATATAAACTTCAGAGAAATCACCACAATAGCTTGTTCAGACAATCTCCTTTGTGCCTGTTACTGCATGGGCCACTCAGACTGGTACACCCAGTGCCCTCATCAGAGACATTCAAACTGCAAACCAGGAAAATCCATCAGATTCCCACTGTCTGTCTGCCCTCTATCCATGTGAAGATGTTTTAAACCTGATATCTAGAGGTCTTCTTGACTGGCAGCTCTCAGGACTCAGACACTGGGTTCATAATTTGCTCCAAACATTAACCTTCGTTTTTCTTTTTCTTCCATAGAAACTCTCTATTCGATGGAAATCCTCTTATTAAATATCTGTTTGCTTGTTTATGCAATACAAGCCTAACTTTGGGAGCCCACCTGCATCATCCACCTCCTGAAATGAAACACAACTGTTAACTCAACTGACCTATTCTCAAGACTGAGACTGGGTCAATGAGATAGGCAGCAATCTATCAACTTAGCATCTGGGTTGTGAAACTTACTTGAAGTTTCAAAGGTGGAACTTAAGGGGAGCAACATTTGACACCCCAAAATATGCTACTTTGGCAGGAGGATTATTTTGAGCTATGAACAATCAAAACCCAAAAGATTCAGGAAAAGCTCTTTACCTCTATCTCAAGTTCCTAAATTTACATTGGAAAGGGAGCCTATACAGGAAGAGAGCTATTACCAGAGATAACTTTTTACCTAAGAAACTTACCTGCATAATAGGATAACCATTGTTTTCTAAACATCTCCTCTGCATTCCTGTGAATGCCTTCCTTCCTTTTGTATCTCCAGACCCCTACCCCTTTCCTTAGCTCAGGATGTTATATAAGCTTCAATTACCTGGCTGCCTTTTGGGTCTCATATTTTATGGGACTCTCTTACATACGAAATTAAATTTGTCTTTCTCCTGTTAATCTGTTTTATGTCTATTTGATTATTAGACCAGCCAAAGAACTTAGAAGGATAGAAGGAAAGTTTTACTACCTTTATAGCATCTTAGCCAAGAATCTAGAAGGGTGAAGGGAAAACTATTTTCTCCTCCCATACAACGCTAAAACTTTTCTTATTTCCCTCAAAATGTACATTTTACTGCTGGTTTTCCCCATGATTCAATCTAATTCAACCATCAACCATCGTATTTTGCTATGACCTGGAAGTCTTCCATGATCTGGAAGAGTTGATCTACTGTCCTGTACTTCTAATTACATTGACTCCTTTGCAGAGTCAAGGCCAGTTGTTCTTCAGTATGTTATACTTTCAGGATTCATCAGAGTGTGTTCCCATGTTTAAATTCAGATAAAATATTTCTGGCAAGGACACCACGTAGGTAATATTGTGTAACTTTCTCTGCATTTTATTAATGCCAGGTCATAACATTAGTGATTTATGAGAGGGCCACTGATTTCTCTGTTGTAAAGACATATTTTCCATTTGTAATTAATTCGTAATTTAAGGGATTGTAAAGATCCTGTTCTCCACATTTCTTTACCATATGGTTTCAGCCATTGACCCTTAACTGAAAAGATTATGACATCAGGAGTTACAAAACAGTGAGTTTCTAATTCTGAAATTCTTTTTATATTTACTTGCTCAGATCATTTGGTATGATCTTAAATCCTACATTTAAGAGATCATTTCCTATCTTTTCTATCCCTCTCCTCTCTTTCCAAAATAATTATGAAATTTTCTTTACTCTTATTCATAGATATTTATTATTGTTTAATGTACTACCATCATTATTCTCTGTAATGCTCACACTGTACCAAATGTATTCATTGGGCCCAACTTCAAGTCAACTACTGAATTTTTTGGATATGGTCTCATCTGTGTTTGAGCACTTCCTTGCTTTCTGGTTCACCCTGTACTTTCTCTGACCTTTCCTACAACAGGCCGTATCTCCAAGGAATCCTGTTTCTTTTCAGCAAGGAATGATTTTTAAAAACCAAGATCTCAGTATTATTTATGCTCTTTGCTACTGGCAGGTCAAAATGTCAAAACCCTATAATCATGTATAACTCTCTCTTTTTCTTCCTCATTATTTTCTAGAGTTAGAATATAATTGCTATAGTGAAGTACAGTTTCTTTAACGAATGACACAATTAAAAGAGGGTTATATATTCTGATTATGCATTATTTTGTTTCTGTAGGACCCCTAATCTCCTCCATATACTTTTTTCTTTCTCTTCATTTTCAAAAGTCCAGGGGATGCTCATCCCTTCCAAGTTGCTCCCTCTCTCCCAGAAGCAGTGCCTTTCTATGACTGTTACCTCTGGTCCCACACTTTTAGGTCCCCTCCTTTGGATTCTTAGTACCCAGTGTTTTCTGATTCTTCTCGTCTCTTACTTGTTTTTGGTATTTTTCCACTCAGGGTAAGACCTCATTTTTCTAGGAGAAATTTATCTGCGTTCTGGCACCAGTTTTATCCTGCTGCGTGCTCGTGATTTTCAGCAGTCTCATCTGAATCTCCCCTTCAGCTTGGGCTGCAAAACAAGTTGTGTTGGTTTCAGATGTCTTCCTATTAGACATAAACGCAAGTTGTAGTATCCTCTGACTTCTATGCTTTTGGCATAAGTTTTTCATGGTTTTATTTTCTTTCCTTGTTGATCTCTATGGGTTCTAGAGCATGTGTGGAAAGATTAGGATTTAAGAAGCTGCTATCATCCTACAGAAACTCAGAGGTCAGAAACAATCATTGTATGCTTGGAATTATTTTTATGCTTTATTTAAATAAGCCTTGCCTTGCCTTCTGAGTTATTCCGTATTCATAAAGGGGAAGCACTTTAAACACACATATAATACAATTTTATTATAAGATTAACAGTAACTTTAGGCTTAATTCCAGCAGGGCTTATGCCTCTGAACCAAGTTACCTGTCACTTTTGAGGTTTACTTGCAATGCTCTGAAAGTTTTAAAAACAGAAACACACAAAAGTTAAAGATCTTTTTCTTAACTTCTTTGGTCTAGCACTCCTGAATTAACTAAGAAAATAATCACTTGCTTATGTGCCTACTGACTAATGATATGCTGGACATCAAAAATTAATTTTAATCTGTTTCTCATTTCTTTTCCTGTTTGGTCTGGTGTTTAGCTGGTTAGGCTGTCTGTAATCAGATGTTTGCTTTCTTTTTAACTAAGAAACAGTAAATCAAGTGAGAATACAAAAAGGAAACAAATGCCACTGGACCACTTAAAATTCCCAATAATACATTGCCAGTGTCCTCTTAAAATTTAATGAGTATGTTTTCCATTATGTAAGCCAGATCATTAATAATCAATTGCCTTTAACTCCAACTAGTATACAAGCTATAGTGACACTTCAGTGCTTGTTCATAGAATCAAGATTACCTTAATCCTGCTGTGGACCACAGACATATGGTTCCTTGGTCAGGAGGTGCTCTAAACAGATCACTGTAAAAGGAACAATGGGAACTTAAAGTTATATTATACTTTGTACCTACCTTTCCAAAGCTTACAGTCTTATGGGAAAGCAACACTGAAACAACAATACCAAAACATGCAATTATAAATATCAAGTTGTTTGATATAAAAAATGGGTTATTATGAGACACATAAATATACCACTGGTCATGATTCAGATGTGGGGTTAGCAATCTCTTTGAAGAAGGGAGAATTTCACCAGGTCCTACCAATAGGAATTAGGCAGAGGAAGGTACCAGGGGAAAACAGGTAAGCAGGTATGCAGTTGACATGGCATGCATCCAAACTCAATCCTCCTTACTTTCTATCTCCTATTTGAGTGGCAAGAAGAAGCAGAAGAAAAATAAGACTACCTAACAGAGTAGGTCATTGGTTTGCTTAATGTTCCAACCATTTGAGTAAAAGAGAAAGAACCACTATGATAAACTAAAATTTAACACATCCAATTCCAAAAGTAAACAAAACATTCATTCTAACCAATTCATAAACTATCCTTCTCCCTTCAGACGTGTTATGTGAGGGATTAGGAAAGGGTCAGAAAGTGGACTTGAATCACTTCTCATGGAAGCAACATACCTGATTTCAAGTGTTTCAGCAAGAAACACTGCCTTTTCAGCAAGGCATAGCTCACCTCCCTGATCCCTCTGTAATGTATCTACAGTCATATCCACTTCTCTTACCTGTCCCACTAAAGGAAGTATTCTTCCCCATGACTGTGACAATCCTTCCATCTGTGTTCTGGATTCCATATGCTTTCATTTCTTCAATCATCGTAATTCATCTGATTTATATATCACTATCTTCTTCCTTTCTACTGGTTCTTTCCTCTTCAGAATTTAAGAAAATATTCATTTAAGCCACTCAAATCTTCAAAAGCAACTCTCCATCTATTCTGCATCTCCCTCACCCTGCCAGAAATCTTACTATTCCTTTCATGTCCCTCATACTTTAGTTCTTTTGAAATGTCATCTAAATTCTCTAACTCTACGTTTTTTCTTTAATATATTTATTTATTTATTTATTTTTAGCTGTGTTGGGTCTTCGTTTCTGTGTGAGGGATTTCTCTAGTTGCAGCAAGCGGGGGCCACTCTTCATTGCGGTGTGCGGGCCTCTCACAATCGTGGCCTCTCTTGTTGCTGAGCACAGGCTCCAGATGCGCAGGCTCAGTAGTTGTGGCTCGTGGGCCCAGTTGCTCCATGGCATGTGGGATCTTCCCAGACCAGGGCTCGAACCTGTGTCCCCTGCATTGGCAGGCAGATTCTCAACCACTGCGCCATCAGGGAAGCCCCTCTACCTCTATTTTTTAATCCCCATGCACTTCCCAACCCACTGGAATTTAGCTTTTCTAGTCACTCCACTAGAAGCAATTACTAAAATCACCCAAAACTTCCAATTTGTCAAAGCCAATTGAAAATTTTTGGAAACCATCCTACATTACTTCTGAAACCTACTATACTGATTGCCACCCTCCATTTCTCTGAAATTTCTTCCTCCTTTGATTTCTGTGACTCCTCTCCAGATGTCCCTTGCTTGTTTTTCCTGCTGCAATGTCTACTTTTGATGTTTTCCAGAGCTTCCTTCTCAAAGCTTTTTAAATGTACATATAAAAGAAATATTGCTGGGCTTCCCTGGTGGCACAGTGGTTGAGAGGGGACACGGGTTCGTGCCCCGGTCCGGGAGGATCCCACATGCCACGAAGCGGCTGGGCTCGTGAGCCATGGCCACTGAGCCTGCACGTCTGGAGCCTGTGTTCCGCAACGGGAGAGGCCACAACAGCAAGAGGCCCGCGTACCGCAAAAAAAAAAAAAAAAAAAAAAGAAAAGAAATATTGTTCTGTGAGCATTCCCAATATTTTCCTATAAAAGAGGTTCTGATTCTTCTTTATTAGTGTTTTTGCTGATATCCATTCTCTGAAAGGGTCTGAACATTCACAGCCTAGTTCTTTGAGTTGCATGGGACATAAAATTAGGGGAAGAGGAACAGATAAACAATTAAAAGAAATATATTATTGCTTAAAGAAAAGATATTTTGTCAGAGTTTTTAAAAAGAACTGTAGAGGGCTTCCCTGGTGGCGCAGTGGTTGAGAGTTTGCCTGCCGATGCAGGGGACACGGGTTCGTGCCCCAGTCTGAGAGGATCTCGCATACCATGGAGTGGCTGGGCCCATGAGCCATGGCTGCTGAGCCTGTGCGTCCAGAGCCTGTGCTCCGCAACGGGACAGGACACAACAGTGAGAGGCCCGTGTACCGCAAAAAAAAAAAAAAAAAAAAAAGAACTGTAGAGAGGGTTGGGGTTCTATTGAAGAGTTTGGAATAGATAGCTGAGAAATTTTATGGGTGAAAGGAAGTATAAGAGAAAGAAAATGGCATTTTAATAAGGGTTTCTCTAAACTCCGTATATCGTTGCTAATGTTTTATAAACACAAGTAAATAACTCCAATTATTTTTATTTATTTATTTATTTATTTTTTGCGGTACGTGGGCCTCTCACTGTTGTGGCCTCTCCCGTTGCGGAGCACAGGCTCCAGACTCGCAGGCTCAGCGGCCATGGCTCACGGGCCCAGCCGCTCCGCGGCATGTGGGATCTTCCTGGACCGGGGCACGAACCCGTGTCCCCTGCATCGGCAGGCGGACTCTCAACCACTGCGCCACCAGGGAAGCCCACTCCAATTATTTTGAAGTTCATTTAGTTTATGGTCTGTTTCTTATACTAAAATGCCACTCTCAGACTAGAATATATGTTTCATGTGTTCAAGTGAGTTATCTTCAGATTAAAATATAGTGATGTTATGGGTGTTTTATTTTGTGAAAATTCATTGAGCTATGCACTTATGATTCGTAATTTTTCCAACAATACTTCAAAAATTTACCAATTTTTCTCAGGATGACTCTCTTACAAATCTAAATGTAAGCTCCAGACATACATTTTCAACCACTTACCAGATACCTCCATTACTATGCATGATAGGCAACTAAAGACAAGGTGTTCAAATGAAAAACCTCTTCCTACTTTTTTTTTCCTATTTCTGTAAGCAGAACCACAGTATAGCCAGTTTTTCAGAACAGATTTTCCTTCTCCATATAATAAAGGTCCTGAGTCAGGGCCAAACTACATCCAAGCCCTCTTCTCCATATGCACAGGTACCATCTTAGTTGGTTCATGCAACATTTCTAACCTATATACTGGTCTCAATGAGGGCAGTTATGCATCCCACTATCCATTCATCTCCATTATTCCGCAGGGATCCTGTTAAAAAAAAATCTAAATATATACCTGTCCCTTCAGTCTCTTTAGCAGAGCATAATAGCAGCCAACATTCTTATAGCATTTGCTACGTGATAGAGGCTACCGTAAAATCTTTGCAGCTATTAACTGATTTAATCCCTAAATAACTTTATAAGGAAAATATTATTATTATCTCAATTATACAGATATAAATCTGAGGCACAAAAAGGTAACAGTGGGCAGAACTTGGATTTGAACTAAGGCTATACAACTTCTGAAACACATTACCTAACTTTATTGTGGTAACCACTTCACAATATATATGTATATCAGATAATCACATTGTACACTTTAAATTTATACAATGTTTTTGGTCAATTATACCTCAATAAAACTGGGGGGTTTAAAAAGAAACTCTGCTTTAGCCAGCTCTCAAGATCTGGTACTTTCTGTTCTTTCTGATTTTCCTTTCATTGACTTTCTTTAAATTACCTGAAAATATCATAGGTTTTATGTCTCTGAGATCTTTCACATTCTTTTCCATTCACCTGGGATACTCTCTCCATGGTCATGTCCACACCAACCTTGTGTATCTGGTTAATTCCTCTTTCAAGAAGAAAAGTATATTACCTTCTCTAAAACATTCCTCTGACATCCCTATCTTTATCTTATGAGATGACAAGGATATCTGTACCACTGCATTTGTTACCTGCTATTAAGAGTTTTTTTCTTTGCTTATTTATTATCCTCATTAAGAAAAAGATTATGAGGCTAATCACTGTTTAACAATAGTAACTTATACATTACACGGTACAAAATGAACACACGAACTATTTATTTACTAAACTGATGAATACAGATCCAGAGAAACAATATTTATGAGAGTGATTGATTGTAAAATGAGAATGCTACTTTGATGATAATTTTTTTTCTTACGGAGATTATATGAACTAATATATTTAGAACATTTTTAAAGTGTCTGGCAGATAGCAAGAGCTCAAAAAACTATAGTAAAAATAATAGTAATATAATAATTATAATAACTTTGAAATAGACCTCTAGGATTCCAAAATCTACTCTGCTTTCTGACAAAACCTTTGCAAAACAGATTTATAGAAAGAAAATGAGAAAGAAGAAAATTAGGAGCAGGTAGTTTAGAGGTGGGAAAGAAAAGTCTAGGAAATTTGCAATAGGGATAACTCTAAGTATAAGCAACACAACGAGGATAAAGTTTTGAATAATGAATGCAAGATATAAGAAGAAGAAAGCCTAAATATGGAAATTTAATATTCAACCCAGAAGTTGTATCTAAAACCCCTTGCATTTAGTGAGCAAAATATACATTTAACTTACTGAATGGTTGATTGTGATTAAATACTGAACTCTTTAGCAGATAACCTGAAGTCTGGTTCTTTGGACAGTGAGGGTTGAGAAAAACATGGTCTTCTTACAGTCTTCTAAATAAGGCTAAATAAGCAATAACACAAATGCTTCTCTCTCCCCCCCACCCTTTGTGTGTGTGTGTGTGTGTGTGTGCACGCGCCTGCACGCGCATGTGTGTGTACCCAGAGATTTTTGTCAAAGCCATTTGTTGCTAAGCAAAAGATCAAGAAAGGGATTGTTGAAACTCATCTTTAAATGCTTAGTACCTATATTCTCACCCTTGAACGTGCATATTTACCTCTTCTCTTAATAAGCAGGCACTTGAGTGCAGGTTATTTTGCTTTAGATACACTAGTCAGCACTGAGGATGGGGGGAAGCTTTCTGTGGAAGATAAGGAAAGATGCTGGTTATTTGGAAACTTTTCTTCTGGCACCTCTTTAGCTAGTTGGATATTCCATGATCATTGTGACACAATCTAGCCAATTTTAGACTTTATCATACTCTCTATTTCCAGCAACCAAAGCATCCACAGCAGTTTCCCAGGTCTGTCCAAGGTGAGGGACATCAGCCACTCTGAAAGACAGTTCCAGGGACACAAAAAGTATCACAAAAAGAAAAGTTTCTTGGTGATAGAGACTACTGAGGTCCAGATTTTTCCTTCTTTCTTTCAATACTTAAAAAAAATTATTGAGGTATAATTGATATAACATTATATTAATTTCAAATGTATAACATAATGATTTCATATTTGTATATATTGTGAAGTGATCATCCCAAAAAGTCTAGTTAACATCCACCACCATACATAGTTACAAAATTTTTTTTCTTGTGATGAGGACTTTTAATTGGGTAATTTTATTTTAATTGAATGAAAGACTATTTGAACAAGTACATAGTTTATCCTGTTAAAGATCTCACCTTCAAGAAGAACACAAATGGAGTAGTGAAAAGGAAAAAGAACAGGAAGTTCGGTCAAATAAATCTAAGAAATTAGGAGGTAACAGAGGCACTGAGCAAAATTTCCCTCACATTAGATGCTAGGGGTTCAAAGAGGAACAACTCCACCAATGTTGTATCACTTCCAGTTCTTTGTAAAAAATAAGTAAATACATACATACATACAAATACGAACAACAGAATTTATTAGTATTGTGTCATTTATGCTAAAGATATTTAGAAATTCTTTTAGAAAATAAACTATTAATTGTTTAAATTGAAATCTGAGCTTTACCCGAGGCCACACATCTTGTTGTTGCCTTGTATCTATGGACTACATACATAGCATGTGTTGTGAGAAATTTCAAATAATTTATTTATAAAGTCATAGTTTTAATCATTTTTAAAACTCAGTTAAATGCCACTAATAAAAATTACCAATTTTAGAAAGGCAATCTGGGAATGTAAGTGCAAAATTCTTGTCATAAGACATTAAAGTAGAAAAAAATATATGATCCCATCTTAAAGAAGTATTCTATCTTATTTGATGAATTTGTTCAAGCACAGATTTAGGTTAAAATAAGAAAAATGACATTAGAATAATATTAGAAAGATCCTAAGAATTTCCTTATTTTATTTTCTCTTATTTGTATTTTTCTCTGTATGTGTGTATATACTCAATATATATGTACTTATATGCCCTGTTGTAATTCTCTGTCCTATATATTTATATATAATTCTCTGTCCTATATATATATCCTAGTAGATGGAAAAAAACAAAACAACCAATATGTAACAAGAATTTTTAAAAAGCCATCACAAAATATAACATAAATTGGAAATGAATCATGCCTTATCACAGAAACAAAATGTACAGATCGGAAAACAAGTCTATAAGATTGCTCAAGTATGATACTCAAATTGTCCATTATCTTTTGTATTGAAGAAGAAAATGGATTCTATGCCATCTCGTGGCAAATCTAAGGGCTGTTTACCATCAAGTCCAAATCTTAACTGTTTTCAATTTCACATTTCCAAAAAGCTCTAGAAAAAAATATCTAAATGACTATGAATGCTCATAACACTTCTCAAACCACTTTTCATACTCCTAAATTATCAAATCAGTGCTTATTAATGCTACCCACTCCTTGGAAATTTTACTTTTTCGTAAGTATTTATTTTAACCAAAATAAAGTAAATATGATCTGTTAAAGCTCCTAGGAGGAAAAGACTTTATTTTCCCCATAAGTCAGTGAAGCCATTGCAAATAGAAGCAATACTGTGACCTAATATGCCCAATGAGCAGAGTATACACAGTGTTGACTAGTCCACAAGTCTCCATTTACTTAGCAGTAAATCAGTGTAATCTACACTGTAATCCATGGTGTTGCTGCAGTCACAGTAAAGACTGAAAGGCCAGCTTTGTTCCTTTCGCTAGATCCCTTAATTAGAAGATGAAATATAGTGCTTTAATTGTCCAGTAAAAGAATTAAAAGAGATCAAATTTAAATTGCTCCATGATCAATTTTGAATGTTTTTTGTTTGTTTGTTTGTTTTTGCAGTACACGGGCCTCTCACTGTTGTGGCCTCTCCTGTTGCTGAGCACAGGCTCCGGACACGCAAGCTCAGCAGCCATGGCTCACGGGCCTAGCCGCTCCGCGGCATGTGGGATCTTCCCGGACGAGGGCTCGAACCTGCATCCCCTTCATTCGCAGGCAGATTCTTAACCACTGCGCCACCAGGGAAGCCCCTTGAATGTTTTATATTTAGAATTCTTTAAGGGAATAAAAGCTGCATAGTACTTTGATACAGAACACATTCACTTGGATTCAGCAAAAATTTGAGATCGTATTATATGAAAGGAATTGGGCTAAGTACTGTGGAAGTGAACTAATAAACAGGTAAGAAATCTTGCCTACAAAGAGCTCATGGAATAGTATATTAGAAAAGTATACATAAAATGACTCTAGAGCAAAGTTTAATGGGATAAGGGCTATGGAAGAATTTCAAATTGTTAATATAGGTATATGATGGAAATACTTTTGCCTCCTGAGAATGCAAAAGGATTCATGAAGGAGAAGGTGGTACTTGAGGGATCCTTCAAAGACCAAAAACTCTTTGACAGAGGTAGAGGAAAGAGCCATGTAAAAAGGTTCATTTTAAAGGTAAAATTACTAAAAGGTACAGGGGTTTTCAGGACATAGTGAGTCATTTTCTATGCCCAGATTATCATGGAGAAAAAATGAAAAACAATGCTTGTAAGGCAAATGGCACATCACCATATTTAGAAAATGATCATTAATTGTTTATAGGGCAATAAGAAAGCAATATAATTCAAGGAAGAAATGGATGCAGTCAGAATCAACCTCAAGATTATTCTCACGCTAGCACTTATGGAATGATGATATGAAAAGCAGACCCATTCCCAAGCCAAACAATCATAGCTGGTGAAAAGGATTTTTTTTTAAACCACTTAAAGCCTCTACTCATAGGGCAGAGGCCTTTAACAAAAGAGTATAAAACTTATACTCTGAAAGTAGCATTACCTTGCTGAAAGAAATTAAAAGCCTAAATAAATGGAAAGACATCTTGGATCAGAAGACTTCATATTTTTAAGGTAGCAATATTCCCCCAATTTATCTATACCTTAAACACAATCCTTATCAAAATTCCAGTTAGCTTTTTTGCACAATTTGACACATTGCCCCTAAATTCATATGGACAGTCAAGGGACCCAGACTAGCAAAACCAATCTTGAAAAGATTGGAGGACTCACACTTCCATACGTCTAAACTTAAAACAAAGCTACAATCATCAAGAGAGTTTGGTACTGGCATAAGGCTAGACATAGATCAGTGGAGTATAATGGAGAGCCCAGAAATAAATCTTCACATTTACACTTAATTGATTTTCAACAGCATTGATAAGATAATTCAATGGGGGAAAGAACAGTCTTTACAACAAATGGAGCTGAGATGACTGAATATTCATATTCAAAAGAATGAAGTTGGACCCATCTCTTATATCGTATCATATAAAAAAATTAACTCAAAATGGAAATGTAAGAGCTAAAGCTATTAAACTCTTAGGGGTAAATCTTTGTGACCTTGGATTAGGCAGTAGCTTCTTAAATATGATACCAAAATCATAGCACAAGCAACGAAAGAAAAAAAAATAGATAAATCAGACTTCATAAACATTTTTTTACAAAGACTTTTGTGCTTCAAAGGACACCATCAGGAAAATGAAAAGACAATCCACAGAATGGGAGAAGATATTTGCAAAGCATATATATAATAAAGGGCCTGTAATCTAGAATATATAAAGAACTCTTACAGATCAATAATAGACAAATAATCCAATAATGGGCAAAATATCTGAATAAACATTTCTCTGAAGAAGATATACAATGGTCTATAAATTCATGAAAAAATGCTTAATGTCATTGGTTAATGACATTAAGAGAGAGAAATGCAGAGAAATGCAAATTGAAACAACAAAGAGATACCACTTCATACACCCTGACATGGCTATCATCAAAAAGACATAACAACAAGTGTTGGTGAGGATGTGAAGAAATTAGAACCTTCATATACTGCTATTGGGAATGTAAAATGGTATAGCTGCTTTGATATAATCTCACAGTTCCTCTAAAAGTTAAACATAGAGTTACCACCATATGACCCAGAAATTCCATTCCTGGGTATATACCCAAGAGAACTGAAAATGTATGTCACATAAAAAAAGTATATGTAAATGTTTATAGCAGCCTTATTCACAGTAGAAAAATAAAATATTGTATATCTATGCAATGGAATACTATTTAGCAATAAAAAGAAATGAAGTATTGATATATGCCACAACATGGATGAGCCTTGAAAACATCATGCTAAGTGAAATAAGCCACAAAAGACCACATATTCTATGTAATCATTTATATGAGATGTCCAGAATGGCAAATCTATGGACAAAAGGTAGATTTGTGGTTGCCAAGGGCTGAGGGAGATGGGGGTAAAAGGTAGTGGCTACGAATAGATACAGTGTTTCTTCTGGGGATGATGACAATATTCTAAAATTGATTGTTGTGATAGCTGCACAACTGAGTGAACATACTAAAAGCCATTGAATTGTTCACTTTAAATGGGTTAATTGTATGGTACGTGTATCATAATCAAAATAAAGCTGTTATTTAAAAAAAAGAAGAGTAATATTCTACCATCAGTGTAGAAAGTGGAGGGTACAAGCCTGACATAAGAGAGACCATGAGAATGATATTTTTTTTTGTGGTGAGACACACTGAAAATCTGATCCAGGAAAATGAAGGAAAACTAACATGTATCAGACTTACATTTCTGAAAAGATAAAAGGTGTTTCCTCTTTAAGAAATCAGAAATGAGTCTGTACTTTGGTATTTTTCCCTATATAAAGTACATTATTACAGGAAAGAATCTGTGTCTCTCATGATAGTTGAATGCTGAACTTCATCTTTTAACACTTTAATTTCTAAAATTCACAAAGTTTTGGTCTGTGATTATTCACATTATGCTTTCAATGCTATAATGGCTGATACTTTTCTCCTATATAGTTGAACTTTACACAACACAGCTTCTTGGTAGTGTTTCCTTTTGCTAGGTCAGAAATGAATCTAAAATTCCACAGTCATGTTCTTTTCATTTCATTATTCAAGTAATAAAATATGAAGTTTCTTGATATTTCAGGAAGAATAAACTTTGCATGCTTCCATAGTGAAAGTTAAGGGCAAAATTAGATGAAATTGAAGTTCAGAGAAGACGAACATAATGACGCATGCCTGGAATGATTTATAAAGAAATATTAAACAAGGGAGACTAAATTTGGAAAACTTGGAAAAGCAGGTGACTAAGTGGAAACATAATTATATACAAATATTTGATAATATCAAAAGAGAGAGAAGTGACACATAGAAGCCAAGCGTATAGAGAATTAACAATGTCATGTTGATTTAAAAAAAGGAAAATCAAAATGAAAACTAAAAGAGGAAGCTAGTAGAATAATCTGATATTGAAAAGGTTTCCTAGACAACAAGGTGTCAAAAATGTTTTTATTGTGCGTTGGTATAAAAAACCAAAATTATGGTAACAATTACCTTTAAGATACAACATTAACACGCTCCCTAATACTTCAAGAAGCAAAACATGGGGCAATTGAGCAAAGAGATGGGATCCTACATCGATAATCACTTTTCAGAAATATGGCTTTGAGAGAGAGATGTTAAGCAACCTCGCAGGCTCCTTTTTGATAGCCGTATCTCCTGATATTGACTTCCATGGCCAGAGTAGGACAGATAATTGGAAGATTTTGATTTTCATACAGTAGTGTAATCTCTTTCATTTGAGTGAAGTGAGCTCTGAAAGCATTACTTGGAACACATGATGCTGATTCATTACATTTCACTTGATAATTGTAATAATGGGTGTGTGTAATTTTAATTGTACATCTCTCATCATATGGAAAAAGTATATGCCATATCACAAAGTAGGGAGATAGTGAACTTTCAAAGGTATCTGGATATCAGATGTTTTCCTAACTGGCCATTAACTGTAGGCAATTTGCTAATCATCTTTTCTTCTTTAAATGAAAATGTCACGTTGTCTTTGACCTTAAGTGGAGATGTTCTGCCTGTGATTCATACTGCAGGGAATAATAATAATAATAATAATAATAACAGTTACACACAATGGTCACTAGACTAAACCAAGTTCCCATTGAATGACGGTCACCTAAATTTTTATTCCTTTGTTTCATACTTTAGCTTCTGACACAACCACCTTAGGTCATCCTGGTTGTACTGACACATTTAATTCTATTTCACTGATCTGCAATCTTAACCTGCCCCACTCAAAACTTACTCAGAATGTACTTCAAGGATGAAGTCTGAACAAAATCTTTGAAATAATTCATATGACAAAATTTATTTCATCTGGCAAAGAATTGGTAGAAATTTTATTATAGGAAAACATAATGTTTGTATCTTTAATTGCAATAGTTTGAGGATACAGCACACTGTGACACAAAATGGGAACTTAACATGTGTTGAGCAAACAAATGAATAAAAAATGGATTTTAAGAAAAGATACCAGTTGCAGCCATGGTTGAAGAATTACAACTAATATGTAATTTGTGTATTGGAGTATTATTGGCTATGGCAAAAGAAGAGCTATGCTGCATCAAACCTGTAAAACACCTAATGTTGTATGCTAAGGAGTTTGGTATTTATTTTGTGGATTTTAAAGTAGATAAATATCCTGAGTATTGGGGGAAAAGAAAAATAGAATGGGATGGATGTTAAGCGAGAACTTGGTTTCAATGATGTAAGTGTGAGCTATAATTTCTAATGATGGAGATCAGTAAGAATGTAATAAGGTACAGATCTTCCTCAACTTATGATGGGGTAATATCCTGAGAAATCCACTGTAACTTGAAAATATCATATATTGAAAATGCATTTCATAGACCTAACCTACCGAACCACATAGCTTGTTAGCCTAGCCTACCTTAAACGGGCTTGGAACACTTACACTAGCCTACGTTTGGGCAAAATAATCTAACAAAAAGCCTATTTTTAATAAAGAGTTAAATACCTCATGTAATTTACTGAATACTGCACTGAAAGTGAAAAACAGAATGGTTAATGGGTACAGAATGGCTTTAAGTGTACCAGTTGTTCCCATTCATGACAGCGTGGCTGACTCGGAGCGCAGCTCACTCCTGCTGCCCGGCATCACGAAAGAGTATCATACCACATAACACTAGCCTGGGAAAAGATAAAATTCAAACTCTGAAGTATGGTTTCTACAATGTGTATTACTTCCACACCATCACAAAGTCGAACCATGGTAAGTCAGGGACTGACGGTATTTGATGATTTGGAAGTCATTGGTGACTTTTGAGAAGGTAGATTGACAAATTGGTGGAGACAAAGCAGGAAAAAGTAAATTACATTTTGTGTTCTGGCCAAAATAGAGTAACAAGGATCAGAGTTACCCTCTGGAACACCTTAAAAAAAGGGTAGGGAAATAAGACAACAGTTTGCAAGACACTGGACATCAAGGAGCAGAGACTCATTCCTGAGAGACAGGAAATAAATGATGTGAGCCTTATGATTGCTTCAGATTACCTGAGTTTCCAGGCCACAGCCCAGGGAGGGGCATCCCAGGCAGAGACCAGCAGTCTCACTAAATAAAGGAGAAAGGGCTGAGAGACTCTAGAGAACAAGGTGGGTAGAGTTCTCAAGACAGAGTACCAGAGAGGAGAACGATTCACAGAGAGGGAACTCCAGAATCTTGCACCTCCACACTAACTGTTCAGCTGATTACTGATCAGCTTATGGGTGTGACTACATTACTAGAGGGCAGGAAAGGAACCACTTAAATGGACTATAGAAAACAGTGCCTAATATTCATATAGGGCCTGAAATACTGACTTTTGCTATCAGCCAGACTGTAAAACCTTAAGATTAACAGGGCAATGGACAATATACATGGAAAGGTCTTGCCCCAGTGGTGGGGAATATTTAACCATATACTATAAAAGAACAATACAGCAACATTATTTAGCCATATAATATAACAGGAGACTGCTATATTTCTTTCTACCAAATCTTTAAAAGGACCTAAAAGGATCAAACCATTTCCAAGCAACTTAACAGTATCCCAGGAAAAAAGGTAAAAAATATTTGTAAAAATACAAAATTATCAAGCACCCAAAAAGGTAAAATTTACAATGGCTGGCATCCAATAATAAATTATCAACGAAGTAAAGAGGCAGTAATCACCCTTGTAATGAAGAAATGAAGCAATCAAAGCCAACTCATAATTGACACAGATGTTAGAATTAGCAGAAATGACCATAGAACAATTCTTATTACTATACTCAAAAGTTTCAAAAAGTTAAATTAGAGACCTGGAATATATTTTTAAAAGTCCTAAATCAAACTTCCAGAAATGAAAAATTCAAAGTGTAAGATAATAAAAAAACACACATGAATGGCATCCATGACATATTAGACACTGCAGATTAGTGAACTTGAAGACTAAGCAAGAAATATTATCCAAAATAAAACACAAACAAAAACAAAAAATTTTTCAAAATGAGCAAAGCATCATTAAACTGTTTGAAGAAAACTTCAAACAATCTAATGTATATATATATATAATTGGAGTCTCCAAAGAAGAGGAGAGAGAAGGCGAGACAGAAAACATGTTTGAAGAAATAATGGCACCTCTTCCCCAAATTTAATGGAAACTATAAGTCCCCAAATCCAAGAACTTCAACAAACTTCAAGCACAAGAAACATTAAAAAAAGGACAAGTCATATCATAAACAAATTGTGCAAAAACCGTGATAAACAGAAAAATTTTAAAGGAGCCAGAGGGAAAAAAGACACATTACATACAAAGAAACAAAAATCAGGATGAAATCAGATCTCTTATCTGAATAATGCAACTGAGAAAAAGTAGACAGCCTCCTTAAAGAAAGAAAAAAAATTGGTAAACTTAGAATTCTATGTACAGTGAAAACATCTCTTTAAACAAAGGCAAAATAGGGATTTTTTTCAGTCATACAAAAGATGAACAAATTCATTACCAGCAGACATAAAGTACCCCCAAAAGAGTTGAATAATTTCATTTAGGCAGAAGAAAAATTATACCAGATGGAAATAAGTGTCTAAAGGAATAAAGAGTAGTGAAATTGATAACTACATGGGTAAATAAGTAAGATTTCCTATATATTGAAATCATTGGTGATTCAGTATTTAAAGAAACGTAATTTTTTAAAGTAGTATGGAATTTATAAGATATATAAGAGCAAAATGGATGTCAACAGTAGAACAAAATTGGGAGGAGAACTCAATCAAATAGAAGACAGAAAAAAATAGAGATAAATCAATGAAGGTAAAAGCTGATTCTTTAAGAAGAGCAATAAAGTATATTAACCTCAAGCCAGTCTAATTAGTAAAAAAAAAAAAACCTGCTAAAATCAGCAATGAAACAGGTGACATCACTCTACAGATTCCACAGCTATCTAAAGGATAACAAGAAGTAACTTGAATACTTTGACTATAATTTTGACAAGATAGATGAAATAGATATATTCCTTGAAATACACAAACTAATCAAGTTCATTCAAGAATAAATAGACAATATGAATACACCTATATCTATTAAAGAAGTTGAATTTTGCTTCAGGTTCATCAATAACTTATCAACTATGAGACCAACATTCATATATACTTCTCTCATATTTTTGTAGTGCTATGAACATTACACTGTTGTATCAATTACTGGTGAAAATGAAGCCATAAGTAAAAGCAGAATTACTCTTTAAAAAAGTGATCTAGTAGGGCTTCCCTGGTGGTGCAGTGGTTGAGAGTCTGCCTGCCGATGCAGGGAACGCGGGTTTGTGCCCCGGTCCGGGCAGATCCCACATGCCGCGGAGCAGCTGGGCCCGTGAGCCATGGCCGCTGAGCCTGCGTGTCCAGAGCCTGTGCTCCGCAACGGGAGAGGCCACAACAGTGAGAGGCCCGCGTACCACCAAACAAAACAAAAACAAAAACAAAATCTAGGAAATTGCCAAACTTATTTATTCACACATCAAAGAGGCCAATATTATGCCCTCTGGCTCAGCATTATCTGGTTTCTGTGGCTCTCCATTCAAGCCTTTGACTTTGTGAAGCAGCTTTCACCCTTACACTATTCCATCCCATATAATCTGCTTTTCCACATTTTGGTTACGTGACCTTGCATTTCACAGAACACGTTTCCTCAACTATAAAGTGGAAACCATATCATTAAACTCAAACTTTGGTGAGAATTAAATGATCACTTTACATAAGTCCCTAATATTACAAGCATCACAGAATGATACTCAGCAAATATTTGTAGAAGAGTAGGAGCAAGAGAGGAAGGAAGGAGAGTTCCAAAAATGTAAAAAGAACCCAAGGGAAAAAAAAGCTTTAATGGTGTTTATCTTGTGTGATAGCCTTCAATTAAAGCTCAATCTTATCTATTAAGATGAAAAAAATGTATTTGCAAAATGAGAGTCACTAGAAAAGCTTCCTATTGCTTATTGGTGATGGCTACTTCCAGTGAAATAAACTTTCCTTGGAGAAATTATGTGGTTTTTTTTTCCATTGCTGTAATTACCTGTATTGGCATAAGCTGTCATATAGAAATAAACAGGAGCAATGTTTGATCTCTTTGGATTTTTTTTTTTTAGCATCAATGAGACTTTAAGAAATAACCTGCCCTCAAATCTGTAGTTTTTAGGAGAGAGAAATCAGGAGAGCCTTATTTATCTGTGTTAGTGTAGCCTCCTAAAGTTTTCAAAGCCCATTCACAATCTTTGGTTTTTTTGAGGTTAACAATACAGAGAAACCAGAAAGTATTATTATCTTCATTTTAATAACTGAGAAAACTCCAGATAACTTGAGTTACCTAAAGTGTGAGATCTGAGTCAGTGTCTTCTAATTGTGTGCATTATTTCCACACTGACATTCAGCAATATTATGAAAAATGAAATATAAATATTGAAACCTTGGACCCCAACTATTGAAACTAGGGCAATAACATATGTACCAGAGCCTCTAATAAAGAAAACATAAAGATATACTTTCATTTTCTGGAATGAGTTGTACCCTGCTTTTCCATCTTGCCTGTTGTTGGTCAGTTATGTGGCAGGAGGGGGGATAAATTCCTTTCTGGATGTAAAAGCCACAGACAAGGTGGAAGTGGACTGCATGGCCACTGATACTCATATCGTGCTCTCCTGATCTTTCACCATTTAAAAAAAAGTTAAGGATATTGTTCTCTTTTCAATCTATCATTAGAGTAAATAAGGAACTTTTATTGTGCAAAACAAAGACAATGCCTTTAAGTAAGCAAATATTTATGGCATAATTTATTCAACAGATATTTGCATCATGAGGAAGAAACTGACAGTACATGGAAGAATTGAAAGGTAATGAATAGCCACTCCTGTTATTTAGTATCTTACAAAATGGAAACCTGTGATTTCTTAATTATCGCCCTTTCACTGCTTCTTTTTTGCCCAAGTGCACAGCACTTAACTTTTTACATCAAATTGTATCCTACTAAAAAAGGGAAAACATTATACCTCATCCTTTTTTTTGAAACATATATTTTCTATTTGCTACAACCCTAGTGAAAATAAACACTGGGTAATTATTAAACATTGTTAACCAGTTTAATTATGCTCATATTAAAATTGTTTAAAATAAAGATTTGCTTAGGTTAGGAAAATAGGTTACAGTAGGCTGTAGCAAACTTTCTCTCTGTTAAAACTTCCTTTGGTGATATGTGTGTCCATGTTAGCCTCCACTTTAAGCCAGCCACGTGCCTAAAGTTGATGGTATATTATACAAATATTATAATAATCAATTGTATTACAGTGTCACATAAGGGGTAACAAAACCTTTGGAGAATTTCATTCTAGGAATATGTAGTTTAATAAAGAAAAAGGAAATTGTTTTTCATTTCTGACAGACTGCATGAAAGAGCATTAAAAGCCCAGCCTTTTGAGGCAGGCAGAAATGAGTTCATAGTCCAGCATTGCCATGTTGTTATCCTGTGGCTTTAGGCAAGTTGCTTTGCAGAATATGTTATCTCATGTACATACATATATACATACATATATGTATATGTATATGTATATATATATGTATATATATATGTATATATATACATATATATGTATATATATGTGTGTATATATATATATATGTATATATACATATATATATACATATATGTATATATATATACATATATATATACACATATATATGTATATATATGTATATATATATGTATATGTATATATGTATACACACATACATATATCTAAATATAAAAGAATATTATTCAACCATAAAAAAGAAGGATCTCCTACCATCTGTGACAGGGCTGGACCTTGAGGACATTATGCCAAGTGAAATACGTTCGACAGAGAAAAACAAACACTCTATGATCTCACTTATATGTTGAATCTAAAACAAAAAACTCACAGAAACAGCAGAATGGTGGTTGTTAGGTACTGGAGGGTGAGGGAAATAGGTAGATGTTGGTCAAAGCGTACGAACTTCCAGTTATAAGGTGAGTAAGTTCTGGGGACCTAATATACAACACGGTGACTATGGTTAACAGTGCCATATTATATACTTGAAAGGTGCTAAGACAGATCTTAAATGTTCTCACCACAAACACACAAACATTTAATTATGTGAGGCAATGGATAAACTAACCTTACTGTAGTAATCATTTCATAATACATACAGGTATCAAATCATCACATTATATACCTGAAACTTATACAATGTTATTTCTCAATTATATCTCAATAAAGTTGGAAAAAATTTTTAATTAAAAAAATAAAAATTGGGCTATCCTGGTGGCACAGTGGTTAAGAATCTGCATGCCAAACTTGCACAAGCCTCTTAGATAGCCTCACCCACCAGAGGGCAGACAGCAGAAGCAAGAAGAACTACAATCCTGCAGCCTGTGGAACAAAACCCACATACACAGAAAGATAGACAAGATGAAAAGGCAGAGGGCTATGTACCAGATGAAGGAACAAAAGAAAACCCCAGAAAAACAACTAAATGAAGTGGAGATAGGCAACCTTCCAGAAAAAGAATTCAGAATAATGATAGTGAAGATTATGATGCAGGACCTCCGAAAAAGAATGGAGGCAAAGACTGAGAAGATGCAAGAAATGTTTAACAAAGACCTAGAAGAATTAAAGAACAAACAAACAGAGATCAACAATACAATAACTGAAAACTACACTAGAGGAATCAACAGCAGAATAACTGAGGCAGAAGAACGGATAAGTGACCTGAAAGACAGAATGGTGGAATTCACTGCTGTGGAACAGAATAAAGAAAAAAGAATGAAAAGAAATGAAGACAGCCTAAGAGACCTCTGGGACAACATTAAACGCAACAACACTCACATTATAGGGGTCCCAGAAGGAGAAGAGAGAGAGAAAGGACCTGAGAAAATATTTGAAGAGATTATAGTCAAAAACTTCCCTAACATGGGAAAGGAAATAACTACCCAAGTCCAGGGAGCGCAGTGAGTCCCATGCAGGATAAACCCAAGGAGAAAAACGCCAAGACACATAGTAATCAAATAGGCAAAAATTAAAGACAAAGAAAAATTACTGAAATCAGCAAGGGAAAAACGAAAAATAACATACAAGGGAACTCCCATAAGGTTAACAGCAGATTTCTCAGCAGAAACTCTACAAGCCAGAAGGGAGTGGCATGATACACTTAAAGTGATGAAAGGGAAGAACCTACAGCCAAGATTACTCTACCCGGCAAGGATCTCATTCAGTTTCCATGGTGAAATCAAAAGCTTTACAGACAAGCAAAAGCTAAGAGAATTCAGCACCACCAAACCAACTCTAAAACAAATGCTAAAGGAACTTCTCTAAGTGGGAAACACAAGAGAAGAAAAGGACCTACAAAAACAAACCCAAAACAATTAAGAAAATGGTCATAGGAACATACATATCGATAATTACCTTAAAAGTGAATGGATTAAATGCTCCAACCAAAAGACATAGGCTCACTGAATGGATACAGAAACAAGACCCATATATATGCTGTCTACAAGAGACCCACTTCAGACCTAGGGACACATACAGACTGAAAGTGAGGAGATGGAAAAAGATATTCCATGCAAATGGAAATCAAAAGAAAGCTGGAGTAGCAATACTCATATCAGATAAAATACACTTTAAAATAAAGAATGTTACAAGAGACAAAGAAAGACACTACATAATAATCAAGGGATCAATCCAAGAAGAAGATATAACAATTATAAATGTATATCCACCCAACACAGGAGCACCTCAATACATGAGGCAACTGCTAACAGCTACAAAAGAGGAAATCGACAGTAACATAATAATAGTGGGGGACTTTAACACCTCACTTACACCAAGGGACAGATCATCCAAAATGAAAATAAATAAGGAAACACACGTTTTAAATGACACAATAGACCAGATAGATTTAATTGATATTTATGGGACATTCCATCCAAAAACAGCAGATTACACTTTCTTCTCAAGTGCACATGGAACATTCTTCAAGATAGATCACATCTTGGGTCACAAATCAAGCCTCAGTAAATTTAAGAAAATTGAAATCATATCAAGCGTCTTTTCTGAGCACAATGCTATGAGATTAGAAATGAATTACAGGGGAAAAAACGTAAAAAACATAAACACATGGAGGCTAAGCAATATGTTACTAAATAACCAAGAGATCACTGAAGAAATCAAAGAGAAAATCAAGAAATACCTAGAGACAAAAGACAATGAAAACGAGATGATCCAAAACCCATGGGATGTAGCAAAAGCAGTTCTAAGAGGGAACTTTATAGCTATATAAACCTACCTCAAGAAACAAGAAAAATCTCAAATAAACAAACAACTCTTACACCTAAAGAAACTAGAGAACGAAGAACAAACAAAACCCAAAGTTAGCATAAGGAAAGAAATCATAAAGATCAGAGCAGAAATAAATGAAATAGAAACAAAGAAAACAATAGCAAAGATCAATAAAACTAAAAGCTGGTTCTTTGAGAAGATAAACAAAATTGATCAAGAAAAAGAGGGAGAGGACTCAAATCAATAAAATTAGAAATGAAAAAGGAGAAGTTACAACAGACACCGCAGAAATAGAAAGCATCCTGAGACTACTACAAGCAACTTTATGCCAATAAAATGGACAACCCGGAAGAAATGGACAAATTCTTAGAAAGGTATAACCTTCCAAGACTGAACCAAGAAGAAATAGAAAATATGAACAGACCAATCACAAGTAATGAAATTGAAACTGTGATTTAAAATATTCCAGCAAGCAAGGGAAGGGCCAACAAGGGCCCGATGGCTTCACATGTGAATTCTATCAAACATTTACATAAGAGCTAACACCCATCCTTCTCAAACTCCTCCAAAAAATTGCAGAAGAAGGAACATTCCCAAACTCATTCTATGAGGCCCCCATCAACCTGGTACCAAAACCAGACAAAGATACTACAAAACAAGGAAAATTACAGACCAATATCACTGATGAACATAGATGCAAAAATACTCAACAAAATACTAGCAAACATAATCCAACAACACATTAAAACGATCATACACCATGATCAAGTGGGATTTATTCCAGGGATGAAAGGATTCTTCAATATACGCAAATCAATCAATGTGATACACCATATTAACAAATTGAAGAAGAAAAACCATATGATCATCTCAATAGATGCAGAAAAAGCTTTTGACAAAATTTGACACTCATTTATGATAAAAACTCTCCAGAAAGGGGGCATAGAGGGAACCTACCTCAACATAATAAAGGCCATATATGACAAACCCACAGCAAACATCTTTCTCAATGGTGAAAAACTGAAAGCATTTCCTCTAAGATCAGGAACAAGAAAAGGATGTCCACTCTCACCACTATTATTCAACATAGTTTTGGAAGTCTTAGCCACAGCAATCAGAGAAGAAAAAGAAATAAAATGAATACAAATTGGAAAAGAGGTAGTAAAACTGTCACTGTTTGCAAATGACATGATATATACATAGAGAATCCTAAAGATGCCACCAGGAAAGTACTAGAGCTAATCAATGAATTTGGTAAAGTAGCAGGATACAAAATTAATGCACAGAAATCTCTTGCATTCCTATACACTAATGATGAAAAATCTGAAAGAGAAATTAAGGAAACACTCCCATTTATCACTGCAACAAAAAGAATAAAATACCTAGGAATAAACCTACCTAGGGAGACAAAAGACCTGTATGCAGAAAACTGTAAGACACTGATGAAAGAAATGAAAGATGATACCAACAGATGGAGACATATACCATGTTCTTGGATAGGAAGAATCAATATTGTGAAAATGACTCTACTACCCAAAGCAATCTACAGATTCAATGCAATCCCTATCAAATTACCAATGGCATTTTTTATGGAACTAGAACAAAATATCTTAATATTTGTACGGAGACACAAAAGACCCCAAATAGCCAAAGCAGTCTTGAGGGAAAAAAACGGAGATGGAGGAATCAGACTCCCTGACTTCAGACTATACTACAAAGCTACAGTAATCAAGACAATATGGTACTGGCACAGAAACAGAAACATAGATCAATGGAACAAGATAGAAAGCCCAGAGATAAACCCACTAACCTATGGTCAAATAATCTATGACAAAGGAGGCAAGGATATACAATGGAGAAAAGACAGTCTCTTCAATAAGTGGTGCTGGGAAAACTGGACAGCTACAAGTAAAAGAATGAAATTAGAACACTCCCTAACACCATACACAAAAATAATCTCAAAATGGATTAGAGACCTATATGTAAGACTGGACACTATTAAACTCTTAGAGGAAAACTTAGGAAGAACACTCTTTGACAGATATCACAGTAAGATCTTTTTTGATCCACCTCCTAGAGTAATGGAAATAAAACCAAAAATAAACAAATGGGACCTACTGAAACCTCAAACCTTTTGCACAGCAAAGGAAACCATAAACAAGATGAAAAGACAACCCTCAGAATGGGAGAAAATATTTGCAAACAGGTCAACGGACAAAGGATTAATCTCCAAAATATATAAACAGCTCATGCAGCTCAATATTAAGGAAACAAACAACCCAATCCAAAACTGGGCAGAAGACCTAAACAGACATTTCTCCAAAGAAGACATACAGATGGCCAAGAAGCACATGAAAAGTTGCTCAACATCACTAATTATTAGAGAAATGCAAATCAAAACTACAATGAGGTATCACCTCACACCGGTTAGAATGGGCATCATCAGAAAATCTACAAACAACAAATGCTGGAGAGGGTGTGGAGAAAACGAAACCCTCTTGCACTGTTGGTGGGAATGTAAATGGATACAGCCACTATGGAGAACAGTATGGAGGTTCCTTAAAAAACTAAAAATAAAATTACCATATGATCCAGCAATCCCACTACTGGGCATATACCCAGAGAAAACCATAATTCAAAAAGACGCATGCACCCCAATGTTCATTGCAGCACTATTTACAACAGCCAGGTCATGGAAGCAACCTAAATGCCCATCGACATACAAATGAATAAAGAAGACATGGTACATATATACAATGGAATATTACTCAGCCATAAAAAGGAATGAAATTGGGTCATTTGTTGATACGTGGATGGACCTAGAGACTGTCATAAAGAGTGAAGTAAGTCAGAAAGAGAAAAACAAATATCGTATATTAACACGTGTATGTGGAACCTAGAAAAATGGTACAGATGAACCGGTTTGCACGGCAGAAGTTGAGACACAGATGTAGAGAACCAACATATGGACACCAACGGGGGAAAGCTGCAGGGGGTTGGGGGTGGGGGTGTGATAAATTGGGCTATTGGGATTGACATGTATACACTGATGTGTATAAAACTGATGACTAATAAGAACCTGCTGCATAAAAATATATAATAAAATTCAAAAATTAAAAAAAAAAAAAGAATCTGCCTGCGAATACAGGGGACACGGTTTCGAGCCCTGGTCCAGGAAGATCCCACATACCGCAGAGCAACTAAGCCCGTGCACAACTACCGACCCTCACTCTAGAGCCCGTGAGCCACAACTACTGAGCCCACGCACCACAGCTACTGAAACCTGTGTGCCTAGAGTCCATGCTCTGCAACAAGAGAAACCACCGCAATAAGAAGCCCACACAACACAACAAAGAGTAGCCCCTGCTTGCCACAACTAGAGAAAGCCCATGCGCAGCAACAAAGACCCAATGTGGCCAAAAATAAAATAAATAAATTTATTTTTTTAAATAAATAAAAAAATAAAAATCACTGAAATCTACTACATATTGCATATTTGCAATCTTTCCTCCAATTTTTTTAAAAAGCAAAATCAGCATGATGAACCTTCAAAATTTTCACAGTACAGTACAGTGTGTCAGTACCAATATTTAGTGGATCTGTATTCAGTGGACTAAAAATCTCCATAAGATCTACTACTTATTACACAATTATTATTGAGCCTCTGGGAGAGAAAAATCTGTAATGGAAACACAGACAATACCTAAGGTTCCTTTTCTGTTGTTGTTAGAGAGACAAGACAGTTACTCTTGAAATTAAATAAAAATTCAGGACAATAATATAAGAAATGTCTAAAGGCCATATAAATGTAGCCCTTGATAAGCTACTTTTTGAAGTTTAGTTCCTCTGTCTCAAACTAATCTTCAGGATTTATTGATTCCAAAAGCTATTCACATGCTGGAAATGTACTACCTACTAACACTTCTACAAGAAAAAATATAAATGAGACTTCAGTGACTAGCTGGAAAAGAACAAAAAAGAAAAAAGGGAGGAAAGGTATTATGTTAGCCTTCCAAACTTATAACAGAAGAACCTAAAGTTTAAAAATGAACTTGAGGTTTTACATAATGAATAGACTACTTTATCAAGGTCAGTCTTTTAAAAATAATTGCTACCACATATTAATTGAAGCCAATGAGCTAAGTGTAACATTAGCATCATTTTAAATGAATCATCTAAGTTAATACTTATAATATATGGTATTATTAGTCCCATTTGTCTGATGAGTAAATCACTATATGCAAGTTCACATAGCTTGGAACAAGCTTTCAACTGAGGACTTTTTGACACAGAAGCCCAAGTCTTTCATACCTGTGAAAGAAATAAAGAATGCTTATCGCATTCATTTTGTACCTATATATCTTAAATGAAGTAGCAGTACACTGAGAATATATATATATCATGAATTATCTCAATTCCCAGGGCTGCTATTATATCATTAAGCTATTATGGTTAACTTTCTGCTAACTACCAGAATATTGACTATTATAACTAAAATTAAAAAGAGGACTTCAATTTACAGACAAGTGAAGACACACAGTATATGTGTGTGGTGACATCTCAAGTTTGGGTATTGACTTTTACCTTTTCAGTATAACAGTTTATCAAATGACAGCATGTTGCTTAAAAGATTTTACTTATAGGCTGTTTTCAAGAGGCAAATGTCTTGGGAATTTTTCACACTTAACTGTTCTTTAGCATAATGTATCCCCTATGGCTCATTTTCCTAGTTAATGATCAACATGAGCAATATGTCTTTTTAATGTGAATATGAAATTTGTGTTCTGCAAGATGATGATGACAGAAGATAGCAACAAGCTTTTCATTTATTTATTTTTGCTAGCCTTTTTTAAAGTAAAGCCATCTTACCAATAGTTTACGAAATTTATTATTAAGAGCAAGAACCTTATTTATTTACTCCTGGGTAAGAAACTGAAAAAGTTAATAAAGTTCATAAAACTCCATTACCTAAGGAACTCTAGTTCAATAATGCACAATAATGCACCACAGACTTACATACACAGGGCCTTGCAAACACTTAACCATGAGTTAAATCAATCAAAATAAATATAGTTGCAATCACAAAATTGACTACATTGAAAATATTTATAACATTTCTGAGAATGTTTTGTCCATCCTGCTGGGTAAAAAAATCACTGCTGTAAACAACTGTGGTTTTTCCTGTAATCTGGCAACAAAACAGTCAATATACAATACAGCTCTTCTTATTACAAATATATATGCAGTCAATACGTATGTTGACTGATTGGTTTTACTTTTAAAGAGCTATTTCTGTGGCCCACTGTTGATCTCATTAAAATAAATTTTATACAAGACATAATCTTAACACTGTTTTTTTAGACCCTATCAACAGTTAGTCTCCATACAAACAGATCTTGATTGAATAATGTTTTCCTAACAGTGATAAGGAGGAAAGCTAAAATAAACTTAGTCAAGCCTTTCTGTAGTACTTTAATTCCCTTCATTTTATATAATTTCAATCATCTAGAAAAAAGACAACCAAAATTTAACTTGTCACCAAAATAAAGATGTGAAAAGTTAGTTTCAAAATCCTGGAGGAGGAAATGAAATGGGGCATGGAGGAATAAATGATATTCCCTTGCTCCTATTTTCATAAAGTACTTCTTAATTTATTTAATACAAAGATATTAGAAATTTCTAAAAATACACATTAAATTTAATAAAATTTGATTGTAAAAAATGTATTTCCAATGCTGTATATTCTAAAGTGACATTGTTCCATTTCTTAAACTGTCCTGTGCCTTAATATGTTCTTTTTTTTTATTAGTTTCTGCTTTATAACAAAGTGAATCAGTCATACATATACATCTGTTCCCACATCCCTTCCCTCATGCATCTCCCTCCCTCCCACCCTCCCCATCCCACCCCTCCAGGCGGTCAAAAAGCACCGAGCTGATCTCCCTGTGCTCTACGGCTGCTTCCCACTATCTATCTACCTTACGTTTGGTAGTGTATATATGTCCATGCCTCTCTTTCGCTTTGTCACAGCTTACCCTTCCCCCTCCCCATATCCTCAAGTCCATTCTCAAGTAGGTCTGTGTCTTTATTCCCATCTTACCCCTAGGTTCTTCATGACATTTTATTTTTTTTTAAATTCCGTATATATGTGTTAGCATACGGTATTTGTCTTTCTCTTTCTGACTTACTTCACTCTGTATGACAGACTCTAGGTCTATCCACCTCATTACAAATAGCTCAGTTTCGTTTCTTTTTATGGCTGAGTAATATTCCATTGTATATATGTGCCACATTTTCTTTATCTATTCATCCAATGATGGACACTTAGGTTGTTTCCAGCTCCGGGCTATTGTGAATAGAGCTGCAATGAACATTTTGGTACATGTCTCTTTTTGAATTATGTTTTTCTCGGGGTATATGCCTAGTAGTGGGATTGCTGGGTCATATGGTAGTTCTATTTGTAGTTTTTTAAGGAACCTCCATACTGTTCTCCATAGTGGCTGTACCAATTCACATTCCCACCAGCAGTGCAAGAGTGTTCCCTTTTCTCCACACCCTCTCCAGCATTTATTGTTTCTAGATTTCTTGATGATGGCCATTCTGACTGGTGTGAGATGATATCTCATTGTAGTTCTGATTTGCATTTCTCTAATGATTAATGATGTTGAGCATTCTTTCATGTGTTTGTTGGTAGTCTGTATATCTTCTTTGGGGAAATGCCTATTTAAGTCTTCTGCCCATTTTTGGATTGGGTTGTTTGTTTTTTTGCTATTGAGCTGCATGAGCTGTTTATAAATTTTGGAGATTAATCCTTTGTCAGTTGCTTCATTTGCAAATAATTTCTCCCATTCTGAGGGTTGTCTTTTGGTCTTGTTTATGGTTTCCTTTGCTGTGCAAAAGCTTTGAAGTTTCATTAGGTCCCATTTGTTTATCTTTGTTTTTATTTCCATTTCTCTAGGAGGTGGGTCCAAAAGGATCTTGCTGAGATTTATGTCATAGAGTGTTCTACCTATGTTTTCCTCTAAGATTTTGATAGTTTCTGGCCTTACATTTAAGTCTTTAATCCATTTTGAGCTTATTTTTGTGTATGGTGTTAGGGAATGATCTAATCTCAAACTTTTACATGTCCCTGTCCTGTTTTCCCAGCACCACTTATTGAAGAGGCTGTCCTTTCTCCACTGCACATTCCTGCCTCCTTTATCAAAGATAAGTTGGCCATATGTGCGTGGGTTTATCTCTGGGCTTTCTATCCTGATCCACTGATCTATCTTTCTGTTTTTATGCCAGTACCACACTGTCTTAATTACTGTAGCTTTGTAGTATAGTCTGAAGTCAGGGAGCCTGATTCCTCCAGCTCCGTTTTTCGTTCTCAAGATTGCTTTGGCTATTCGGGGTCTTTTGTTTTTCCAAACAAATTTTGAAATTTTTTGTTCTAGTTCTGTGAAAAATGCCAGTGGTAGTTTGATAGGGATTGCACTGAATCTGTAGATTGCTTTGGGTAGTAGAGCCGTTTTCACAATATTGATTCTTCCAATCCAGAAGCATGGTATATCTCTCCATCTATTTGTATCATCTTTAATTTCTTTCATCAGTGTCTTATAATTTTCTGCATACAGGTCTTTTGTCTCCTTAGCTAGGTTTATTCCTAGATATTTTATTCTTTTTGTTGCAATGGTAAATGGGAGTGTTTTCTTGATTTCATTTTCAGATTTTTCATCATTAGTGTACAGGAATGCCAGAGATGTCTGTACATTAATTTTGTATCCTGCTACTTTACCAAATTCATTGATTAGCTCTAGTAGTTTTTCGGTAGCATCTTTAGGATTCTCTCTGTATAGCATCATGTCATCTGCAAACAGTGACAGCTTTACTTCTTCTTTTCCAATTTGGATTCCCTTTATTTCCTTTTCTTCTCTGATTGCTGTGGCTAACACTTCCAAAACTATGTTGAATAAGAGTGATGAGAGTGGGCAGCCTTGTCTTGTTCCTGATCTTAGTGGAAATGGTTTCAGTTTTTCACCATTGAGGACAATGTTGGCTTTGGGTTGGTCATATATGGCCTTTATTATGTTGAGGAAAGTTCCCTCTATGCCTACTTTCTGCAGGGTTTTTATCATAAATGGGTGTTGAATTTTGTCGAAAGCTTTCTCTGCATCGATTGAGATGATCATATGGTTTTTCTCCTTCAACTTGTTAATATGGTGTATCACATTGATTGATTTGCGTATATTGAAGAATCCTTGCATTCCTGGAATAAACCCCACTTGATCATGGTGTATGATCCTTTTAATGTGCTGTTGGATTCTGTTTGCTAGTATTTTGTTGAGGATTTTTGCATCTATGTTCATCAGTGATATTGGCCTGTAGTTTTCTTTCTTTGTGACATCCTTGCCTGGTTTTGGTATCAAGGTGATGGTGGCCTCGTAGAATGAGTTTGGGAGAGGTCCTTCCTCTGATATTGTTTGGAAGAGTTTGAGAAGGATGGGTGTTAGCTCTTCTCTAAATGTTTGATAGAATTCATCTGTGAAGCCATCTGGTCCTGGGCTTTTGTTTGATGGAAGATTTTTAATCACAGTTTCAATTTCAGTGCTTGTGATTGGTCTATTCATATTTTCTATTTCTTCCTGAGTCAGTCTTGGCAGGTTGTGCATTTCTAAGAATTTGTCCATTTCTTCCAGGTTGTCCATTTTATTGGCATAGGTTGCTTGTAGTAACCTCTCATGATCTTTTGTTTTTCTGCAGTGTCAGTTGTTACTTCTCCTTTTTCATTTCTAATTCTATTGATTTGAGTCTTCTCCCTTCTTTTCTTGTTGAGTCTGGCTAAGGATTTATCAATTTTGTTTATCTTCTCAAAGAACCAGCTTTTAGTTTGGTTGATCTTTGCTATCGTTTCCTTCATTTCTTTTTCATTTATTTCTGATCTGATCTTTATGATTTCTTTCCTTCTGCTAACTTTGGGGGTTTTTTGTTCTTCTTTCTCTAATTGCTTTAGGTGCAGGGTCAGGTTGTTTACTCGAGATGTTTCCTGTTTCTTAAGGTGGGATTGTATTGCTATAAACTTCCCCCTTAGAATTGCTTTTGCTGCGTCCCATAGGTTTTGGGTCGTCGTGTCTCCATTGTCATTTGTTTCTAGGTATTTTTTAATTTCCTCTTTGATTTCTTCAGTGATCACTTCGTTATTGAGTACTGTATTGTTTAGCCTCCATGTGTTTGTATTTTTTACAGATCTTTTCCTGTAATTGATGTCTAGTCTCATAGCATTGTGGTCGGAAAAGATACTTGATACGATTTCAATTTTCTTAAATTTACCAAGGCTTGATTTGTGACCCCAGATATGATCTATCCTGGAGAATGTTCCATGAGCACTTGAGAAAAATGTGTATTCTGTGGTTTTTGAATGGAATGTCCTATAAATATCAATTAAGTCCATCTTGTTTAATGTATCATTTAAAGCTTGTGTTTCCTTATTTATTTTCATTTTGGATGATCTGTCCATTGGTGAAAGTGGGGTGTTAAAGTCCCCTACTATGATTGTGTTACTGTCGCTTTCCCCTTTTATGGCTGTTAGTATTTGCCTTATGAATTGAGGTGCTCCTATGTTGGGTGCATAAATATTTACAATTGTTATATCTTCTTCTTAGATCGATCCCTTTATCGTTATGTAGTGTCCTTCTTTGTCTCTTCTAATAGTCTTTATTTTAAAGTCTATTTTGTCTGATATAAGAATTGCTACTCCAGCTTTCTTTTGATTTCCATTTGCATGGAATATCTTTTTCCAACCCCTTACTTTCAATCTGTATGTGTCTCTACGTCTGAAGTGGGTCTCTTGTAGACAGCATATATATGGGTCTTGTTTTTGTATCCATTCAGCCACTCTGTGTCTTTTGGTGGGAGCATTTAGTCCATTTACATTTAAGGTAATTATTGATATGTATGTTCCTATTCCCATTTCCTTAATTGCTTTGGGTTTGTTATTGTAGGTATATTCCTTCTGTTGTGTTTCTTGCCTAGAGAACTTCCTTTAGCATTTGTTGTAAAGCTGGTTTGGTGGTGCTGAACTCTCTCAGCTTTTGCTTGTCTGTAAAGGTTTTAATTTCTCCATCACATCTGAATGAGATCCTTGCTGGGTAGAGTAATCTTGGTTGCCGGTTTCTCTCCTTCATCACTTTAAGTATGTCCTGCCACTCCCTTCTGGCTTGTAGAGTTTCTGCTGAGAGATCAGCTGTTAACCTGATGGGGATTCCCTTGTGTGTTATTTGTTGTTTTTCCCTTGCTGTTTTTAATATGATTTCTTTGTGTTAATTTTTGACAGTTTGATTAATATGTGTCTTGGCATATTTCTCCTTGGATTTATTCTGTATGGGACTCTCTGTGCCTCCTGGACTTGATTAACTATTTCCTTTCCCATATTAGGGAAGTTTTCAACTATAATCTCTTCAAATATTTTCTCAGTCCCTTTCTTTTTCTCTTCTTCTTCTGGCACCCCTATAATTCGAATGTTGGTGCGTTTAATGTTGTCCCAGAGGTCTCTGAGACTGTCCTCTGTTCTTTTCATTCTTTTTTCTTTATTTTGCTCTGCATCACTTATTTCCACTATTTTATCTTCCACCTCACTTATCCGTTCTTCTGCCTCAGTTATTCTGCTATTGATCCCATCTAGAGTATTTTTCATTTCATTCATTGTGTACTTAATCGATGCTTGATTCATCTTTAGTTCTTCGATGTCCTTGTTAACTGTTTCTTGCATTTTGTCTATTCTATTTCCAAGATTATGGATCTTGGAAATAGAATCTTGGATCAGCTTTACTATCATTATTCTGAATTCTTTTTCAGGTAGACTGCCTATTACCTCTTCATTTGTTAGGTCTGGTAGGTTTTTATCTTGCTCCTTTATCTGCTGTGTATTTTTCTGTCTTCTCATTTTGCTTATGTTACTGTGTTTGGGGTCTCCTTTTTGCAGGCTGCAGATTCGTAGTTCCCGTTGTTTTTGGTGTCTGTCCCCAGTGGCTAAGGTTTTTTCAGTAGGTTGTGTAGGCTTCCTGGTGGGGGGGACTAATGCCTGTGTTCTGGTGGTTGAGGCTCGATCTTGTCTTTCTGGTGGACAGGTCCACGTCTGGTGGTGTGTTTTGGGGTGCCTATGGCCTTATTATGTTTTTAGGTAGCCTCTCTGCTAATGGGTGGGGTTGTGTTCCTGCCTTGCTAGTTGCTTGGCATAGAGTGACCAGCACTGTAGCTTGCTGGTCGTTGACTGAAGCTGGGTGCTGGTGTTGAGATGGAAATCTCTGGGAGATTTTCGCTGCTTGATATTATGTGGAGCTGGGAGGTCCCTTGTGGACCCGTGTCCTGAAGTTGGCTCTCCCACTTCAGAGGCACAGCACTGGCTCCTGGCTGCAGCACCAAGAGCCTTTCATCCACCTGGCTCAGAATAACAGGAAGAAAAATTAGAAAGAAAGAATTAGTAGAAGAAAGAAAGAGAGGGGGAAAGAAAGGAAGGAGGGAAGAAAGGAAGTTAGGAAGGAAGAAAGAAAGAAAGGAGGGAGGGAGGGAGGAAGGATGGAAAGAAAGAAGGAAAGAAAGGAGGGAGGGAGGGAGGAATGAAAGCAAAAGGAAGAGTGAATGGAAGAAGGGAGGGAGGGAGGGAGGAAGGAAAGAAATAAAGAAAGACAGGAGGGAGGGAGGGAGGAAGGAAGAAAAAGAAAGTGGAAAGAAGAAGGGTGGGAGGGAGGGAGGGAGGAAGGAAAAAGAAAGAAGGAAAGGAGGAGCGGAGGGAGGGAGGGAGGAAGGGAAGGTAGGAAAAAAGAAAGAGCAGGTAAAGTAAAATAGAATAAAGTATGAAATATAGTAGCGTTATTAAAATTAAAAAGTATTGAAAAAAAAACGGACCGATAGAACCCTGGGACATATGGTGGAAGCAAAGCTATACAGAGAGAATCTTACACAGAAGATTACACATACACATTCACAAAAAGAGAGCAGGGGGAAAAATCAAAAATCTTGCTCTCCAAGCCCACCTCCTCAATTTGGGATAATTCGTTGTAAAAAGAGGAAAAGGGGGGAAAGTCTTAAATCTTGTCCTCAAAGTCCACTTCCTCAATTTGGGATGATTCGCTGTCCATTCATGCACTCCACAGACGCAGGTCACATCAAATGGACCGTGGAGCTTTAATCCACTGCCTCCGAGGCTGCACAGAGAGATTTCCCTGTCTCTGCTCTCACAGCTCCCGGGTCTCAGCCTTGGACCTGGCCCCGCCTCTGCGCGTAGGTCACCGGAGGGCATCCGTTCTTCGCTCAGACAGGACGGGTTTAAAGGAGCCGCTGATTCGGGGGCTCTGGCTCACTCAGGCAGAGGGGAGGGAGGGGCGCGCAGTGTGGGGCGGGCCTGCGGCTGCAGAGGCTGGCGTGACGTTGCAGCAGCCCGTGGCGCTCCGTGCACTTTCCCGGGAAAGCCGTCCCCGGGTCCCGGGACCCCGGCAGTGGCGGGGTGCACAGGCCCCCCGGAAGGCGGGGCGGACAGTGACCTGCGCTTGCACACAGGCCCCGCGGCGGCGGCGGCGGCGGCGGCGGCAGCAGCCCCAGCGTGCCACGCCCGTCTCCGAGGTCCGTGCCTTACCCACGGCTCGCACCTGTCTCCGGCGCTTCCCCAAGCGCCCTCTTAATGCCCTCTTCTCGCGCACCAGGAAACAAAAGGGAAAAATGTCTCTTGCCTCTTCGGCAGCTCCAGACCCTTTCCCCGGACTCCCTCCGGGCTAGCCGTGGTGCACTAACCCCTTCAGGCTCTCTTCCTGCCGCCAGCCCCAGTCCTCTCCCTGCGCTCCGACTGAAAGCCGATACCCGAGCCTCAGCTCCCAGCCCCGCCCGCCCCGGCGGCCGAGCAGACAAGCCTCTCGGCCTGGTGTGTGCCTGAGGGCACCGGTCCTCTGTGCCAGAATCTCTCCGCTTTGCCCTCCGCACCCCTGTTGCTGTGCTCTCCTCCGCTACTCCGAAGCTTTCCCCCTCCGCCACCTGCAGTCTCCGCCCGCGAAGGGGCTTGTAGTGTGTAGAAACCTTCCCTCCTTCACGGCTCCCTTCCACTGGTGCAGGTCCCGTCGCTATCCTATTGTCTCTGTTTATTCTTTTTTTCTTTTGCCCTCCCCAGGTATGTGGGGAGTTTCTTGCCTTTTGGGGGGTCTGAGGTCTTCTGTCAGCGTTCAGTAGGTGTTCTGTAGGAGTTGTTCCACGTGTAGATGAATTTCTGATGTATCTGTGGGGAGGAAGGTGATCTCCGCGTCTTACTCTTCCGCCATCTTCCTCCGGGCCCCTGTAATATGTTCTTTAATTTATAAATATTTTAGTAAAATAAATCTGAAAAATTCGCCCTATAAAATAGCTTCTTAGAGTTTCCCAACGCCCATGAGTTCATTAAATGCTATTTTCAATAACGGATTCAATAAATAAACTTAATATTTGTTAAATGCAGTGTTTCCTTAAACTCATTTGACGTCAGAAAAGATTTTTTTTTCAAGTAATACCTATTAAACTGTCATATATCAAGTGGAACATCCTTTGGAAAAACATCAGATATGAGAATATTATGTGTATTTACAATCCAGTTTAAGCAAGTTATAAAGATTAATATTTTGAAATTAACACAATATAACATTTATATATTATAAATAATTAATTAAAATACTATTTCTGGAATTTAAATCTTCAGTATATGAACTGAATAATGCAATGAATCAGGTCAAAGGGAAATAAAATTGAGGAAATACTACAGAATGTTGAATAAAAGGTACAATGATTAAATATATGAGGGATAATTAAGAAGTGTGGTGATTAAGTCCAACACAAAACTAGCAGAAGTTCTAAAATCAGTTAACATAAGAAATAGAGAAGAAATCATCAGAGACATTAATAAAATAATATCCCTTAGCTGAACAAATAACTGAGTTTTCAGACTGAAATAGGTCCACAGAGTAAAGTACAGAGTTCAAAGTATTAAAAAAAGATCCATACCAAAACATACGCTGAGGCAATTTCAGAAACTCAAGTATAAGGCTTTCTAAAAAGATGTCAGAGCAGAAAAACAAGGGACCTACTAAGGAATCAGATGTACATCTAACCCTTTACCAGAACTGCTGGATACTAGATGTCAACAGAATAATGCCTGATAAAAACTATTTTATACCAATATTTTATTCCCAGTCAGATGACCAATTCTGTGAAAGAAGATAAAAAGGCAAATGCGAAGAAAATTTTCCCACCACGTGTTCATATTTTAAAAATTCTATTAAAAGTATTTTTACAAAAAACTATTGCTTCAATTTATGTCAAAGAGTGTTCTGCCTATGTTTTCCTCTAGGAAGTTGTATAGTGTCCACTCTTAAACTAAGGTCTTTAATCCATTTTGAGCTTACTTTTGTACATGGTGTTAGAGAACGTTCTAATTTTATTCTTGTACATGTAGCTATCCAGTTTTCCAGCACCTCTATTGAAGAGACTGTCTTTTCTCCACTATATATTCTTTCCTCCTTTGTCATAGATTAATTGACCATGAGTATGTGGGTTTATTTCTGGGTTCTCTATCCTGTTCCATTGATCTATGTGTCTGTTTCTGTGCCAGTACCATACTGTTTTGATTACTGTAGCTTTGTAGTATAGTCTGAAGACAGGAAGCATGATTCCTCCAGCTCTGTTCTTTCTCAAAATTGTTTTGGCTATTCAGGCTCTTTTGTGTTTCCATACAAATTTTAAAATTATTTGTTCTAGTTCTGTGAAAAATGCCATTTGTAATTTGATAGGAATTGCACTGAATCTGAAGATTGCCTTGGGTAGTATGGTCATTTTAACAATATTGATTCTTCCAGTCCAAGAACACGATATATCTTTCCATCTGTTTCTGTCATCTTCAATTTCTTTCATCAGTGTCTTATAGTTTTTGGAGTACAGGTCTTTGCCTCTTTAGGTAGGTTTATTTCTAGGTATTTTATTCCTCTTGATGCAATGGTAAATGGGATTGTTTCCGTAATTTCCCTTTCTGATATTTCATTGTTAGCATATAGAAATGCAACAGATTTCTGTATATTAATTTTGTATCCTGCAACTTTACCAAGTTCACTGATGAGCTCTAGTGGTTTTCTGGTGACACCTTTAGTATTTCCTATGTATAGTATCATGTCACCTGAAAACAGTGACAGTTTTTACTTCTTCCTTTCCAATTTGGATTCCTTTTATTTTTTTTTTCTTCCCTGATTGCCATGGCTAGGACTTCCAAAACTATGTTGAATGAAAGTGGCAAGCATGGGCATCCTTGTCTTGTTCCTGATCTTAGAGGGAATGCTTTCAGCTCTTCACTGTTGAGTATGATGTTATCTGTGGGCTTATCATATATGGCCCTTATTATTTTGAGGTAGGTTCCCTCTATACCCACTTTCTGGAGAGTTTTTATCATAAATGATGTTGAATTTTATCAAAAGCTTTTTCTGAATCTATTGAGATGATCATATGGCTTTTATTTTTCAATTTGTTTATGTGGTGTGTCAGACTGATTTGGGATACTGAAAAATCTTGGCATCCCTGAGATAAATCTCACTTGATCATGGTGTATCATCCTTTTAATGTATTGTTGGATTCAGTTTGCTAGTATTTTGTTGAGACTTTTTGCATCTATGTTCATCAGTGATACTGGCTTGTAATTTTCACTTTTTGCAGTATCTTGGTCTGGTTTTGGTATCAGGGTGACAGTGGCCTCAAAGAATGAGTTCGGAAGTGGTACTTCCTCTGCAATTTTTTGGATTAGTTTCAGAAGGATCAGTGTTAACTCTTCTCTAAATGTTTGGTAGGATTCACCTGTGAAGCCATCTGGTCCTAGACTTTTGTTTGTTGGAAGTTTTTAAATAACTGATTCAATTTCAGTACTGGTAATCAGTCTGTTCATATTTTCTATTTCTTCCAGGTTCAGTCTTCAGAGATTGTACCTTTCTAAGAATTTGTACATTTTTTTCTAGGTTGTCCATTTTATTGGCATAGAGTTGCTCATAGTAGTCTCTTAGGATCCTTTGTATTTCTGTGGTGTCAGCTGTAAGTTCTTTTTCATTTCTGATTTTATTGATTTGGGCCCCCTCCCTTTTTTTTTTTTTTTTTTTTTTTTTTTTGTGGTACGCGGGCCTCTCACTGCTGTGGCCTCTCCCACTGCGGAACACAGGCTCCAGATGCACAGGCCCAGCGGCTATGGCTCACGGGCCCCGCCGCACTGCAGTATATGTGATCTTCCCAGACAGGGCACGAACCCGTGTCCCCTGCATCGGCAGGCGGACTCTCAACCACTGCCCCACCAGGGAAGCCCTTCCTTTTTTTCTTGATGAGTCTGGCTAAAGATTTATCAATTTTTGTTTATCTTTTCAAAGAACCGTATTTTAGTTTCATTGATTTTTTGGACTCTATTTCATTTATTTCTGCTCTATGTTTTGGATTTCTCTCCTAAAGTAAAGAAAATATAAGCAAAAATAAACAAATGGTACTTAATTAAACTTAAAAGTTTTTGCACAGCAGAGGAAACCATCAACAAAATGAAAAGACAACCTATTGAATGGGAGAAAATATTTGCAAATGATATGACCAATATAGGATTCGTATCCAACATATATAAACAGCTCATAAAACTCAACATCAAAAACAAACAACCCAATTAAAAAATGGGCAGAACTGAATAGGCATTTTTCCAAAGAAGAAATGCAGGTAGCCAATAGGCATATGAAAAGATGCCTAACATCAGTAATCATCAGGGAAACGCAAATAATGGGTGGCCCAAAAAGTGCCTTCAGTTATTAAGTAAAAATAAAAGACACATCTTTCATTTTCACCAAGAACTTTATTGAACAACATATTCACCCATTTGTTCCACTACCTTCTGCCATTTTTCAGGCAAATTCATGATTCCATCTTCCCATAACATTTTATCTTTTTGAGCAAAGAACTGTTCCCAGTGCCTTTTACAGTCTTCCAGGGAATTGAAATTTTTTCCATTAAGAGAATTTTGTAAAGACCAAAATAAATGGAAATCTAAAGGTGCAATGTCTGGTGAATATGGCAGATGAATCACAACTTCCCAGCCAAGCTGTAACAGTTTTTGCCTGGTCATCAAAGAAACATGTGGTCTTGTGTTATCCTGATGGAAGATTAATGCATTTTCTGTTGACTAATTCTGGATGCTCTTGTTGAGTGCCACTTTCAGTTGGTCTAATTGGGAGCACTACTTGTTGGAATTAATCCTTTGGTTTTCTGGAAGGAGCTCTATTATAATAGAGGACTCCCTTCCAACCCCACCATATACACAACATCACCTTCTTGGGATGAAGACCAGCCTTTGGTGTGGCTGGTGGTGGTTCATTTCGCTTGTCCCATGATCTCTTCCATTCCACATCGTTGTACAGTATCCACTTTTCATCACCCATCGCAATGTGTTTTTAAAATGCAACGTTTTCATTACGTTTCAGTAGAGAATCGCAGGTGGAAATATGGTCAAGAAGATTTTTTGCACTTAACTTATATGGAACCCAAACATCAGAGCGAGTCACATAACCAAGCTGGTGCAAATGATTTTCAGTGCTTGATTTGGATATTTTGAGTATGTTGGCTATCTCCCACATGGTATAATGTTGATTGTTCTCAATTACTGTTTCGACTTGATCGCTATGAACTTCAGCTGATCTACCTGACCATGGAGCATCATCCAGCAAGAAATCTCCAGCACGAAACTTCACAAACCACTTCTGATATGTTCAATCAGTCACTGCACCTTCTCCATATACTGCACAAATCTTTTTGTGCATTTCAGTTGCGTTTTTACCTTTCTTGAAATAATAAAGCATAATATGCCAAAAATGTTGCTTTTCTCTTCCATCTTCAATATTAAAATGGCTACACAAAAATTTACCAATTTTGATAAGTCTTTCTTTATATGCATGCTGATATGACAGCTGTCACATACAATCTAACAAAATTGTTTTGAATAAAGTTAAAGACAACTAAGTGCTATTAGAGCCATCTTACAGAAAAAACTGAATGAACCTTTTGGCCCATCCAATAAAAACCACAATGAGATATCACTTCACACCTGTCAGAATGGCTATCATCAAAATGTCAACAAAAAACAAATGTTGGTGAGGATGTGGAGAAAAGAGAACCATTGTACACTGTTGTTGAGAAAGTAAATTGGTGCAGCCACTGTGGAAAACATAGTGGAGGTTTCTCAAAAAATGAATGGCAGAGCTACCATGTGACCCAGCAATTCCACTCCTGGGTATATACCAAAAAAATAAACAAACAAACAAACACTAATTCAAAAAGATATATGCATCCCAATGTTCAAAGCAGTGTTATTTACAATGCCAAGGTATGGAAGCAACCTAAGTGTCCATCAAAAGATAAATGGATGAAGAAGATGTGATATATATACATATATATAATATATATACATATATATATAATGGAATACTACTCAGCCATAGAAAAGAATGACATTTTGCCATTTCCAGCAACACGGATGGACTTGGAGGGCATTATGCTAAGTGAAACAAATCATACAGAAAGATAAATACTGTATGATATCGCTTATATGTATCAGCTAAAAGTACAGCAAACTAATTAACATAACACAAAAGAAGCAGACTCACATATATAGAAAACAAACTAGTGGTTACCAGGCATGAGGGGAAAGGGGAATATAGAAGTGGGGGAGTGGGAGGTACAAACTCTTGGGTGTAAGATAGGCTCAAGGATATATTGTACAAAACAGGGAATATAGCCAATATTTTGTAATAACCATAAATGGAAAGTAACCTTTAAAATTGTATAAAAATTTTAAGTACTTTAACAAAATAATTTTTAAATGAAAGAATAATATGAGACTTTTAAACAGTGGTGATACCATATGATCTGTAAGAAGAAAATAAATCTCCAAAGAAATAAAAATAAATACATTATCGCTGCAACTAGAGAAAACCCACATGCAGCAACAAAGACCCAATGTAGCCAAAAATAAATTAACAAATAAATTTTTAAAAATAAATAAATTAAATAAATAAATACATTAGACTTTGAAAACTGAGACATTTACCTCTTAAGCAGTAGGTGATTAACATCACAGATTTATATTTGTTACTCTATAGATCCAATTGCAATCCTTGATTTTTCCATGAATAATAACAGTTAGATTTTTATCTCTTTTATGATGCTACAACAATGCCCGTGAAAAAGCTGTTTTCTAAAGATTTGAAATACAGACAAATTCATCTTGGATTATTCTTTTATCACAGTATTTTTCATGACAGAATTAATTGTTCTAAACATGTTTATTAACTTGTCAAGGGAATATTTATCATTTCCTTTGTTACATGTAGCTGAATGATGCTTTCTACCCTTACTAACAAGTATGCCTTAGTTTCTCCTTGTGAATGAGGAATGATAAATGCCTCTTTTGCCTCTGGCTCTTCCTCTGTAAACTGGACACAATATATATTCTTTCTAAATTTCGTATGAAATAAAACAAATGGGTTATTTGTAAATCAATATAATTTATGTAACATGGTTTTGCATGTTATCTGTCTCAGAATAAGCATCCACTATAATATTGCTATTTCATACAGCATAATTATAATCAGAAAACAGAAGTAAACTATATTCAAAGCATAAAGGGGAAGCAAGAGTCATAGAGATCTTCTTATATCTCACAAATATTTTCTTTTATTTATAGGAATATGCTTTAAAGTCTCAAGATATTTAGATTTCATGATGTTTATTTATATAGTAAGAGAATTTTCATAAGGGTATAATTTTAGCTTCCTTACTTAGAAAAATTCTGAGGAACTTGTATAAGAGCCAATGTTTCAACCATTCCCTTTAATAATACTGTAACTAGCAAGCTAATGAGTATTTACTTATCTAAAATATCCTATAGTTCAACTGGGAAGCTTCAAAATTTTTCATATGACTGTTGATTAAAACTTTTATTTGTACCTTGTATCCATTTCATTTGTTTTACTTTCCAAAAGAATATATTGTATAAAGGACTCATATCTAGGATATATAAAGAACTCTTAAAACTCAACAATGAGAAAACAAGCAACCTAACTTTATATATGTGTGTATATACACACACACATAATCTATAAGAACAAAAGAAAGAAAAATACATATATACATATTTTTACCAAAGAAGATATACAGATGGCAAATAAGCATATGAAAAGATGCTCAACATCATATGACATTAGGGACATACAAATAAAACCACAATGAGATATCACTACACATCTATTAGAATAGCTAAAATCCGATAACTGACAATACCAAATGCTGACGAAGTGCAACAGGAACATACATCCATTGCTAGTGAGAATATAAAATGATACAGTTATTTGGGAAAACAGTTTGACAGTTTCCTACAGAGCTAAGCATAGTTTTACAATAGGATCCAGCAATCATACTCCCCAGTTAATTGAAAACCTATGTTCACACAAAGGCCTATACCCAAATGTTTATAGCAGCTTTTCTTATAATTGTCCCAAACTGGAAATAATCATATCATATTATCCTTCAACAGGTGAATGGATAAACAAACTTGGTATTCGAGATGATGGTTACTTCAGGTGATAAAAGGGAAGAAACTATAGATTCACACAACAATATGGATGAATCCTAAATGCATGTTGCCAAGTCAAAGATGCCAAATTCAAAAGTCTACATATTGTATGATGTCATTTATTCAACATTCTGGAAAAGACAAATTATAGGGATGGAAGACAAATCAGCATTTGTCAGAGGTTGGGAGTGAATGACTACAAAGGCCACTCACAGAGAATATTTTAGGTTGATGAAACTGTACTGTATGGTACTAGGCATAAGATACATGACTACGCATTTGTCAAAACACATAGAATAGTACATCACAGGGTGAACTTTAATGTATGCAAAGTTAATCAGAGTATCCTGGATGTAATGCATACTGTGACAAATAAATTTAACTGTATTCCCAATATATGATAAAACGGCACTGAAGGGGGTGGAGAAAAAGGAATTGACATAAGTGACTTTGGAAAATGATGTTTTGATTGGTAAATATAAGACGGCGCAAAAATAACTGTACATAAACACAATTTTAGTTGGTAAGTTTGTTTCTCACAGGAATACAGTTAAGAAATCTGAAAACACATTTACACTAGTGTAGAACAAATAAGTAAATAAATGGTAAATAATTTGAGTCAGGTTTCTCACTGTCAGTAAAAGAAGTTACAAATAAGCAAGGGGCAAAAGCTAGAATGAACCATGTGATACTGGATTAGAGTCTTAGACATTAGTATGAACTCACGTTTAGTTTAATAGGTATAGAGATAGACACCTATAGAAATGATTATAGATATGTGTGTATATATTGGTTAATATACATGCATATATTTCATAACTCTGCAGAGAGACTAGAAACAATGACACCAAGTAGCAACAAACACATCTAGCATCCAGGCCTTAGTTTCTAAACATGGTTCTCCAAAACAACAAAAACCAGACATCCTTGGAGAAATGACTAATTCTAGGCCTGGGGCAATGAAAACACACGATGAGCCTGGAGCATTATGTAGTGGCAGGAAATAAGGCAGCACTCAAAAATCAAAAGGATAGAGGCAGATCAAAGGGACACAAGAACCCAACTGAAGGAGCACCTGATGGCCTAAGTGGAACAATTTGAGTAATAAAATTAATTAAACTTTAGAGTTATAGAGAAATATAAAATAAATATTCATGAGTCCATACTGATATAAATAACTGAATACATAGATAAACGGGGAAGAAGGTACAAATCTTTCTTACAAAGAATTTCAAATAACATATGTAAATACTCTGCCCTCCAGGAGATGGGGCTTAAACTCCCTCTTAGGAGTATTGGCTGGATTCCAAAAGACAGATTTTGGAAAGGGAACAGTAGTAACTTCACAGTGAAGAAATCTGGCAGACCTCACCTTAACCAAGTGATCAAGGTTAACATCACCAGTAATAAGTCATTACTGACACAAGGTGATGAGAAAGACATTTCATCTCTATGGTAATCTTCCCCAAAACCCAAAAAACCCTGGTCTGTCTAATCATGAGAAAAACACCAAACAAACCCAAATTCAGGGCCATTCTACAACAGCCTGGCCAGTACTTCTCAAAACTATAAAGGTCATGGGAAACAAGGAAAGGCTGGGAACCTGTCAGACAGCATAGAAGAGAGATTATAACTAAATTCAATGTGATATACTTGATTAGATCCTAGAACAGAAAAAAGATGTAATTGTAAAAAAAATCGATAAATGTGAATAAAGTCTGGAGTTTAGCTAAAAGTAATGCACTGCTGTCTTTTTAGTTTTAACATATGTACTATGTAAAATAGTAACATTAGAGTAAGATGGGTGAAGAGTACATGAGAACTCTCTGTACTATTTCTGCAACTGTTTGATAAATCTACTATTCTCAAAAAAAGGTTTAGTTTTATTTTAAGTGCATAGTTGCATTGCATTATGATGAATCAACATAGAATAGCTATTAAGCATAGTAGAAACTGTAGCTCCTGTAAAATGCACATTTGCAGACCCCCCTCTCTCCATATAAATTGTATCAGAATTTTCTAGAAATGGAGCCAAGAATCTGCATTTCATATAGCTATAGGTGAATCTTATGCACACCAAAATCTGAGGATTCCATTTCTAGAGCCCTGCACCTTTTACAGTCCCAAAAGACTTTTAAAGGCTTTAAAAACCAAAGTAGTAATGGTATTATCCAAGGTAACCAAATTTGAAGAAAGTCAAAATTCAGCATATGCAAGATAGGTAAGGAAAGATAATATGTGTATAACTGGTGGGCACACAGGATAACAGGGTCATGATAGTTTGGCAAGTGGATTCAAAGTATGGTAAGTATCCAAGTGGCAGCTGAAAGACTAAAAGTGGAAGCAACTTGCTTATTCAAACAACCCTTCCTGGGTTGAAGAAAAGTGATATTGCTATGGAGTGCAGAGAAATTACAATGGGCCTGTTAAATCAACAGGCAACCACTGCCTTAGTATGAAGTGATACTACTCCAAAAATGAATAGTGCAGTACTGACAACCAAAACCAACACCACCAAGCTAATAAACAAATGCTCAAGCAAGTTGAAAGGCTCTGACTGGCGTATTATATAATGAACAGATGAACAAGGGAATGAGAATAAACTATGAAAATCAATGTGATGAAACTCACTGGTTAAATGAAGCCTAATTGGTCTCAAGTATGACATCCTATGTGCCTCTGCCTACCCTCATTTGCCTACCACATTTACTGTGGTAGACTTCATGCTGGCTCAGGGCACCATTTTTGAGCCCCAACAGATTCAAGTAGTCCACAACCTTGCTGCGTCCTCCACCCACACAGCATAGGCCAGCCCTCCTCTGATACCCAATCACATTCCCTCTGAATGAACCCACTTCGGCATTCTTCTGCCTGCATCAGCCAGCCCTCACTCATGTTTACCATTTATGATGGTTAATTTTACATGTAAACTTAGGCTATGGTGCCTGGTTGTTTGGTCTAGAAGCTGCTGTGAAGGTATATTTTAGATGTGATTAACTTGTAAATCAGTAGACTTTGAGAAAAGCAGATGATCCCTCCATAGTGTGCTGGACATCATCCAATCAGTTGAAGCCCTTAAGAATGAAGACTGAAGTTCTCCCATGAATAAAGAACTATGCCTCCAGACTGCAATATAGAAATTCTGTCTGAGTTTCTAGCTTTTGGACTCAAGACTGCAACATGAACATTTACCTTAATTTCCAACCTGCTGACCTACCCTGAAGATTTCTGACTTGCCAAACCCCACAATCACATAAACCAAAGCCAATAGCCAATTCCTTAAAAGAAATCACCCCTCCCCACATATATACATTTGATCCTTGGACAACATGGGGGTTAGGGTGCAGTTAAAAACTGCATAATCCGGTTCTGCGTCCGCAGATTCAACCAACCATGAATCATGTAGCACTGCAGTATTTACTGAAAAATATCCGTGTATAAGTGGACCCACACAGTTCAAACCCATATTGTCCAAGGGTCAACCGCAATAGGATATTTTACCCTATTATGTAAAATACAATGACCTATTATATATCCAATCCAATCCAATATAATATAAATATCCTATTAGGTCTGTTTCTCTAGAGAACCCTAACTAATACACTATTCTGATCATTTTTCTACCAGTAACACTGTAACCATCTTCTCTTATAATGAAATACACTGCAGCTATTTTACCATTGCTACACCCAATGATATTTTTTCTTACTAAGGTATGATATTTAGATAAGTTATAATCAATATATAGACTTAGAGATTCCCATTTTGTTCTTTGCCAAATAGCATAGAATCAATATTCCATATCCTGGCTGAGTATTAGAATCACTTGTGGCACTTCTTAAAAGTACAGTTGATCCTTGAACCACACGGACTTGAACTGGGTGGGTTCACTTAATCTACAGTACTACTCAATCTGGGCTTGACTGAATATGAAGATGTTCAACCATAGATACGGAAGGCCGATTGTAAAGTCATACCTGAATTTTCGACTGTGTGAGGGTCCACACCCCTAACCCCAAAGTTGTTCTAGGGTCAACTGTACATATGCCAGAGTTCAACCCCGGACTTGCTGAATCAGAATTTCCTCAACTGATTTTGATTCACAGCCAACGGCTGAAATCCCTGGGCATAAAATCATTTGACCACAGTATCTACAACAGGATGTAGTCCAAGGTCACTTTTTTAAATAGAGAACTTGAGGTTAAGGGAGAATAAATTACTTATTCAAATTCCCAAAAAGGGTAAGAATGAACAGCATCAGGCTGCTATTTTTTTTCATATTTCTATAAAGTACCTTTTATTTTCTTATATAGACATTTCCAGAAAAAAGATAACAAGTGGCATTCCAATCACTCAGTGCACACAGTTATGCATATCTTAACATCTGATCCACATCTCCAGTTCACTAATATAGATAGATTATAATATTTAGGAAATAAAAAGAGGCAGCTCTATTTTATAAGGTAGTTCATGCCATGTACACAGAAACTATCTGGTATATAGTTAGAAGACCTCGTAAATAGCTAAAATCTTGGCTAACTAATTGTGTTGTAATAAAACTTTGAGGACATGTAAATGGTACTATGTTATGTTTGATGATTTAATCAAAGAAGGGTGACCTCACTTTCCTAGTGATGGAACTTCAGTAGATGCATTCAAAGAGCTAAAATAAATCTTAGCTTATTTTCTAGTAGCTAGCAAAAAACTTCCAAAGTCACTTCATATTGTGGATATGAAAACACAAAATAATCAATAACCTCAGTTTTCCACTACCGCTGACTTCTAACACTCCATGGTTTCTAATACAATATTTGTATTTTTTAAAGAATTAAAAATTGACAGAGTATATACATACACAATCAGCTAAGATGCATGTTTCCACTAATGTCTACTTTACCTAACTAACGTCCAATATTGGAAGGGTAGGCAAAAATATTCAATATTATTTTTAAATTATACCACTCTAACCCTAATTATAAAATATAGAATACTATTCTATATTAATAATCATATCTCTTTATAATAATTTACTACATATATATTCATACTACAATCCACATTAAGGTACAAATTTTAGTGAACATTAACATTAGTGATCAAAGCCCAATATGTATGTACAAATGTGTGCGCTCCATACATACATACACACAACATGGTTTTCAAAGATGTCACTGAACGTAGCACAAAGTGTGAATTGAGATGTTATTTTGTAGACAGTTCTAATATTATATTATTACCTGTTTTCTCTTGTTCATTTGACCCAACAGCATCTTTTGCAAGAAGATAGTCTGAGGGATGCTCTACATCATCCAGCTATGAAACAGAGTTTTATAAACCCAAGTGTCCCATAGAGACATTTACTCCAATGAACTGGTATAATTCAAAATGTAATCTAACCAAACATGCTTAATAGTCTGGCTAGGAGAAGCAATACCACGGTTTATAGAATAGTGTCTCTGGAAAGAAAAGGAAGTGGACTCTTGGTTCTGCATAAAATCTTGTTAATCCTATTTCCATTTCTCCCTCCTACATTTGTAACAACTGAATAAACTGATTATGTTTTTTTATCTTGTAGCTGCAATCTCTGTAGACAGACTGATTAAAATACTTACATTGATGTGATCAATATAGTTACCAATCAATAACGCTCCAGGAATTGATTTTTATAATTTGAGGAATTCTGCACCTTGATTCATTTATATGCTATTGTCTTTTTTCTAAAAATTAGGGATTGTTAATGTGGAAAATAAAAAAAAAAAAAGGATTAAGGGGGAAGGGCCACGTAGGGAAAATTGCAGTTCTCTACAGCATAATTGAGGAATACATGTGATTAAGGAAAAAGTGATGATTTAGGGGGAGATAAAAGCATGGATAATTGATAGAGAACTCGTGAAAGAGGGAAGCAATTGTAAATAGATTATTGTGGATGTGGAACTGACATTTCCAGTTATCATTACTGTTTTTTGTCCTTGACAGTTAAGATCTGAGGAATGTTAAGCAATGTTTCAATAGCTGCATGTATAAGAAAATAATATTCCTGCCACCAGAAGCTGCTCTAGTACAGCTTCCCCCTTCTACTCCAGGCCACGGACAGACACTCAAAGGCAAGAGTGTTATCCCTTAAAATTGTCAGTAGTTCTCTTCCCTTCAATTCCCAGTTCCAACAGCCTCTTCCCTTTCTAATGGGCTGCCTTTAGCCTCACCTTCCTTCCCAGATCCAGCAGTTACTCCACAACAGATCTGCATTGCACGTCCTGTAAAGGAATGCAAGGTTTTGTCTTGGCATTCAGTCTCTATTCCAAGAGACATATACATACTCACACACACACACACATATATATATAATGTATAAATTCATATTACTGCCAATGGTTTCAAAGAATCACTTTTCTGGCAGAAGAAAATCAAGGGATTACATTACTAATAGGAGAATTGAGTCATACAGCTGACAGTATTTGGCAGATTATTAATGAGCCTTTAATCATGGGTTGTTTGTCATGTATGAAATCAGAACTTAAGAGCCCCATCTACATTAGCAAAAGCAGGTTGATAATCTTTCTATTTAAAGAATATATGCCAATCTTTTAATTCATTTTATAATAAATGAGATTTAAAATCATTTGGGCAGAAAGTTACTAAATATCAGATATTTCCTAGAAATTTGAAACTTTAAATAGGTTTAACTGACCTTAACTATTCAGATATATTTGGAAAATGGCAAAAGACTTCAAGAAAATAAGTCAAAAGAACATTGTTTATTTTTCATGTATGAACTGAAATATAAAAAGGTCAGAGGAAAAGTAATAAGTTTGAATAATACACAGGAAACACTTTATAAAACATTTACTTTGGAAACTGTATTTTTTGCTGAGTTTAACAGTGGTTGGTTGAGGTATCATATTTTTATAAGAAAGGAAATCAGCAAATAAGTCATTGAGAATATGGTATAAAAGTTTAGAAAATTAGGGCTTCCCTGGTGGCGCAGTGGTTGAGAGTCCACCTGCCATTGCAGGGGACACGGGTTCATGCCCCGGTCCGGGAAGATCCCACATGCCGCGCAGCGGCTGGGCCCGTGAGCCATGGCTGCTGGGCCTCTGCGTCCAGAGCCTGTGCTCCGCAGAGGGAGAGGCCACAACAGTGAGAGGCCTGCATAGCGCAAAAAAAAAAGTTTAGAAAATTAAAATGTGAGCACATTACTCATGTCAAATTATGAAGAATAATGATTACATTAAATATAAGCTTATTAACACATTGGGTTAATAGTATAGTAAGGTATGGAATCATAAGGAACATTTTATAAGGATTTTGCGGTTTTTTCCTAACTTGTTTGGAAAAACTTACACTTGATTTTAGTGAAACAAAGTATCTACACCTTCAACCAAGACATTCCGGATTTGTAGGTTGACTAACACTATTCCACTAAAATTATTTTCCCTAAACCTAATTGCTATGTAGGAAAAGGTATGAGAACGTCTGTAGCAATTTCTGTATCTGTGACAATAGTAGTAAAGATTTCAAACAAAATATTATTGAATATATATGAATATTTTAATATATATATACATATTCTATTATCAACTCATTAGCATCTAATTTTACGTTCATCACATATACATTCTGTCAGTGAACATAGTGAACTGAAACCGACTCTAGGGCCCATGAGATTAAAGTCAACGCCTGTTGCAATCATTCAGCATTTAGCACAAAGCTGGAATATATTAGGTCCTAAATAGTTATTGACTAGATATATGGTGTGTCCATGCCATTCTAACTCAGTGTTCTCTACCTGTATTTGTGAATTCCATGGATCTGTTCTTGTGTTTACATCCAAATGAAAAATTACTGGAAGCATTTTCAGAATTATCTTGATCTGTCTATAGCTCAACGCAGCAGCACAAACTCACTGTCCATGCCTGCGTGTGTGTTTTGAATCACACTGAGTGTGACTGCTGCTAGGCTGGCATGTTCTAGTGTAAAAAGGACAACTGTTGCATGTCCACCCTTATAGTCACATTTTACCAGCTGCAAACACTAAAATTTCCTTTTAAAGTGATGACTGGGAAGTGAAAAATAGTTTAATAGAATGAAACTCAAAGGGAAGAGTGTTATCCCTTAAAATTCTGTCAGTAGTTCTCTTCCCCCTCAATTCCCAGTTTGAACAGCCTCTTCAGTTATTGAAGTTACTGAGACTTTTAATGGTATTTCATGAAATCAACAAACTGCATCAGAATTACTTTTCACAAACTAATAAAAAAGAACATGGACAGACAATAGTTGAATGATGACTTCCACTACCTGAAAGCAAAAGTACATTATGAATCATCATATGAGCTAAAGTATATCATGTCTTCAGTAAAGAAGGGTGGTAGAGAACTGAGATGTTTCATGGATATCGGGGCACAGGCATGGCACACTCAAAAGGAAACTTGCATCTCGTCAACTAGTATGTTCTCAGTGAGAAGGGACTGTGTTTAAGACAAAAAGCATAATTTGATGCATAATTAGAATTTCTGAATTTTAATATTAATAGTTTTATAGTTGTATTTGCATATATTTACAAATTGTTTGGTTTACAGTTATAAAAGCATACCAATTTCTATGCCTGGTTTTATGTTTATGCATAGTAAAGTAAAATTATAATAGTAATTTATCACCATTGGGTGTCTTTGATTTTTTTTCCTTCTAAAGGAAACAGAGTTTAAATATATATTCAACATCTACTCCCACTCATTTTTTTAATTTGGAGAAATAATGAGACTAAAGCTTTTAATAGGCCACTCAACATTTTAATTTATATTTTTGAGCCCCTACTATGTGAAATTTAGCATCACAAGTTGAACAGTCTTTGTTCTAAAGGAGCTCATGGTCCAGCCAAACTTCCCAAACTACCTAGAGAGGAATCCAATTCAGAGTGTCACTCTCTGCTATTTACCAGCTCTGTGTTTGATCATGTTACATACTTTAATTCACAATTTCTTTATCTGTAAAATATGAGTAATAATAATCAAATTTAATCCAGTATCTGTAATAATGAGGTAATGCAGAGTGAACAGCCCAGAGATATAGAATATTGATGTATCACTTTTCACTACCTCTCATTAAATGATTTATTTATACATATGTATACACACACACACACACACACACACACAACACAGAGAGTGAGATAAGCCACCAACTGCTGCTACTTATGGTCTACTTCCTTAAGATTATACCATTGATCCTACTTCATGTATTAATTTTCAAAGAAGGAGTTATATGTAACATTTACTAGCACTTAGCTACAAAAGAAATACAAATATGAAGAGCTTATAGAACAAGTTTTTATGTTTGTACCTATAAAATACCTGTCATATAATAGGTGCTCAATAGAAATATGCTGAATGAATGAATGAGAGCTAATCATTGACATGGAGTCAGAACTTATTGTCTAATATCAGTTGTCTAACTATTAGTTCTGTAATATTTTTAAATTAATGAAGGGAACTGAAAGTCAAAACAGTTTCTGCAGATTATAGCATGAGAATTTTTATTTGTTGACTCTGCATTTATCATGAATAATACTGTGATAGCTAATTTTTATATGTCAACTTGAAAGGGCCAGGGGGTACCCAGATATTTAGTCAAATATTATTGTTTGTGCCTGAAAGGGTGTTTTTCCATGAGACTAACATTTGAAGTAGTACACTCAGTAAAGCAGATTGCTTTCCTTAAAGTCGATGAGCCTCATACAATCATTTGAAGGCCTGAATAAAATAAAAATGCTGACCTTCCTCTGAGTAAGACGGAACTTCTCTTGCCTGACTGCCTTGGAGCAGGGACATTGCTTTTTCCTGCCTTCAACTTGAACTTCCTGGGTCTTGAGCCTCCTGGCCTTTGGACTGGACCTACACCATGGACTCTCCTGGATCTCAAGTAAGGCAACTGCAGATTTTGAGACTTGTCAGCCTCCATAATCACGTGAGCTAATTCCTTATTTTATATAATATTCAAATATATCTTCTATTGGTTCTGTTTTTCTGGAGAATCCTAACATAATACCAACACTGACCACAAACATTTCAAAGAAAGCTTCATCTTATAGTCCTATATTGATATTTTAAAAGACATTATCTTAGCACAGACCAAGTTATAAACTATAAAATTTGATTATCAAATTTTTTTAAATTTGGGGGCTTCCCTGGTGGCACAGTGATTAAGAAACCGCCTGCCAATGCAAGTAACATGAGTTCGAGCCCTGGTCCAGGAAGATCCCACATGCTGCGGAGCAACTAAGCCCACGTGCCACAACTACTGAGCGTGCATGCCACAACTACTGAAGCCCGAGCACCTACAGCCCGTGCTCCGTAACAAGAGAGGCCACCGCAATGAGATGCCCACACGCTGCAACAAAGAGTAGCCCCCACTCGCTGCAACTAGAGAAAGCCCGCATCCAACAAAGACCCAATGCAGCCAAAAATTTAAAAAATAAAATAAATAAATTTTAAAAATAAAATTTAAAATTTTTCTAAAAACATGATCTGCTCTGAAGTTTTTTCATTCTGTGCTTGTATTTAGCTTTACTTTCCTCATTAAAGAAAAACTGGATGCAATGTTTTTGTTTATATATATGTATATTTCCTTCATGGAAATTTGAGGTTACAGTTCATGCTAGTTTATTGATTTCCCTTAGAAAAGTTAGATTTTAAACCTTAGGTTTCTCTTAGTTATAACATGTATTTTAACATTATCTTCTAACCTAGGAAGTAATGATGAGGGATAAAACATCTGAGAAACACCATTATCACCCCTTAGTACACATATAACCATTCAATAGTATTATTTTAATATTTGAAGAGTAAAGTTGTCCAGATAAATTAATTATTAAATAATCTTGGGACATAATGAGAAAATGTTCTACAAAATCAAGATTTCTTCTATTTAAATAGATTCTTCCAGTGAAGTCTACAATGGACTCTTCCAAGGAAATTTTTGAAAGACTGCAATTATATTAAGACTAAACACTGGTGTTAAGCAAACATAGAATACAATTTTATCTCACTGAGAAACTGATCATGTAGTTCTTTTCCATCTCTAATGTATGATCCTATCATTAAAATCAACTTATCAAATAGACATTGTTATTATTCTATTTCTTTACAGACTCAACAATTAAATGCCTCTAAAATTGCTTAGATAAGTTTACAATGTGACAGTTGATATTTGATCCTTTGCTTCCTTCATAAACAATGATTATAGCACAGCATGAGCTTTCAAAGAGAAATAAAGAGACCCCCCCAAAAAAGTACATTAGTCAAAGCCATGGTAATAAAACTTTAAGTGAAAACAGCTATTTCATCCAAAAACTTTAAAACCATTGAGAGCACTTAACACAGTCCATCACTTTCTTGTACCTTGAGAACAGAGACATGTTTGATTCTTCTGTGTATCTCCAGAGTCAAACAGTGACACATATTTGGAGTACTGTATGTAAATGGCTGTTGAATTAATGTTGAATTAATTAATTATAAATACCTAGATTGGTCTTATGTCTTCCACTATAATATCCTTAACTGCTAAGAAACTATTGACATTTTAATATCATATACATGTGTAATATCTTATACGTATTTACTTGAGACAATAAAGGGAGAAAAACAGCAGTTTTTTGTTTTGTTTTGTTTTGGTCTGCTTCTCCACTAGAATACAAACCTCATGGGAACAGACTTTGTCTCTCTTTGTTACTAATATATGCCCAAATCCCATACCAGTGCCTGGGCCATATTAAGTAATCAATAAATATTTATTGAATGAATGAATGAAAGATAATTTGAGATCAATGGTATTTCCTACCACTGTGGCTCATTCCATACAACAAAACTGAGGGGTTAAAAAAAAATGCTTGCTGAGTGGCAGTGAAAGGACAAATGAGGTTGGAGGGGATAAATACATCCACACAGTTAAGTTCTTTCTCTAAGAATGCATCTAAGCCTTTTGTTTTCTGACAAAGAAAAGAGAAGTCTGCACTTACCCAAGAGGAAGGAAATTGGTAAATCACGGGAAAGGGGCTCCGAGGCAGCTACCGCAGGCCCCGCAGCTTCGCTTTCCCCTTGGCCTTCACGCCCGCCACGCTGCCCGCGCCGCCCTCGCAGGTGCGCCAGAACTACCACGCCGACTGCGACGCCGCCGTCAACAGCCATCTCACCCTGGAGCTCCACGCTTCTTTCGTGTGCCTGGCTACGGCCTTTTACCTCGACCGCGACGACGTGGCCTTCAAGCACTTCAGCCGGTTCTTCCTGAGCCGCTCCCACGAGCACAGCCGGCGGGCCCAGGGCCTGAAGCGCCTGCAGAACCAGCGCGGGGGGCCGCCTCAACTTCCAAGACATCAGGAAGCCAGTCAGTGACGAGTGGAAGAGCGGCCTCAAGGCCATGAAGTGCGCCTTGTTCCTGGAGAAGCAAGTGACCCGGAGCCTGCTCCTCTGCACCAGCTGGCCACCGACAAGTGCGACCCCCACCTGCGCCACTTCCTGGCAACTCACTACCTCGGCCAGTAGGTGGCGTTCATCAGCGAGCTGGAAGGTCATGTCACCACCCTGAGCATGATGGGGGCCCCGGACGTCGACCTGGCAGGGTGCCTCTTTGACAAGCTCACCCTGAGCGACAGCGACAAGAAGAACTGAGCCTGGACTGGACTTTCCCAGAGCCACGGGGTGACCAGAGCCCTGGTCACCGTGCCTGCCATGCAGATGGCAATAGTGCCCTTGAAGAAGTTCACTTAAGTTTTGGGGTTTTTTTTGTTTTTTGTTTTTTGTTTTGCAACAAGTGCAGGATTCTCTTTTCCTGGACTTTATCACTTAAGTTTTTTTTCTTCCAGTTTTTCCGTTTCTTCCAATAAAGTTATTGGTTCATAAATAAATAAAGGTCTCTGGTTGATTCATGTGGGCAAATCTCTCATTTTTTAAGTTTTAAAACAGGTATCCAGGAGTTTCTGAACACAGCCATACCCCAACCATATGCAGCTCAGGATCTCCACAGTGGGAGGGAGAAGGTGTTCCATGGGGCCCTGGAAAACACAAAATCAGTCTTCCCCTTATAAATAATGTAGGTATATGGGGGCAGACTGGGGTGGGGTGGGGTGGGGTGAGGTAGGGATCCCTGGTGAATGTGGGTGCATGTGCATAGTAAAAGTATAGAACCATAGACTGAAAATCATGATTGCAGTTGCCTCTGGGGAACAAGTGAGGGAATGGGATTGGGCAGGGATTAAAATAAAGGGTGTCTTCAGTTTCACCTGAAATGTTTATGTGCATTAATTATGCAAATACTAATGGTTAAGTATGAGTAGCAAGATGGGGGTGGAGGGGTTTGGAAGTCTGAATGGTGGAGTATCTCTTTGACAAGTTCACTCTAGGCAATAGTGATAATGGAAAAATGAGTGTTAGGCTGTCTCGCTCAGAAACACGGGGGTGACTTCCCATGGTCACCAATGCCTGGCATGCATGTTGTAATAACAAAACATCCACTTTTATGTTTTCTTTCTTTGTATCATATGTATATATGCATACTTGTGTGTGTGTATATATATATATGTATATATATATATGTATATATATATATATATACATATATATATATATTTAATTCCAACCAGCAGCAGAGTTCATTTTGAAGTTCATTAGGAAGACGCCCTTTGTTGAAAAGCAGTTCAGCGATCAGATTACTGGAAATGATATAGCTGCTTCCTAGACCTTTCCTGAGCCTGGCTGTATTTCTGCCCTTGGGTTTCATATATCCAACTTTGATTTAGTTTTTGTTATTTGCTACCAAGAGAACCTAAGCTAATATGTCTTATTATCAACACACTTTTACCAGCCTCCACTGTATTTACAGTAGAGTAATTGGCTCTTCTAGGGTACTAAATGACATTTTTCCCTTTATCCCTACTACAGAGTCCACTGAAAGGAAAAAGGATCAAGGGTGGAAGGGATCAAATAAGAACAAGTTCCCGAATGGAAATACAGAATACTGAAGACTGCTACCATATGCATCTCTTCTCACCTAAACGTGTTTTCCTCATAATTTACAGAATTTTAATTCCTTAGATCAGCCTTCCAAAGACTGTGTTCAGTATCAGCCAGTCCCTCAAAAACATTCACAAGTGTTCAGTGGAAAACTTGTATTAATCGAATTAGCAGGATTTTTTGTTTTGTTTTTTCAGTTTTTGTTTACTCTAGGAATTTTATGTATGATGTAAAAAATATACATTTTGAATGTATAACGTGTGGATAAAATATTCAGTGTTTCCCTAACATTCTGATCATGGGATTCTTTTTCTACCAAATCTCACAGAACAGTATTCCAAAGAAAATAGCTTTGGAAACAACGTTAAAAGGTCCCACTGTGGCCTTCTCTGGTGGCGCAGTGGTTAAGAATCCGTCTGTCAATGCAGGGGACACGGGTTCGATCCTTGGTCTGGGAAGATCCCACATGCCACGGAGCAACTAAGCCCATGTGCCACACTACTGAGCCTGTGCTCTAGAGCCCGCAAGCCACAACTACTGAAGCCTGTGCACCTAGAGCCCATGCTCCGCAACAAGAGAGGCCACCGAAATGAAAAGCCCATGCACCACAATGAAGAATAGCCCCCACTTGCTGCGACTAGAGAAAGCCTGCATGCAGCAACAAAGACCCAACACAGCCAAAAAATAAAATAAAATAAAATAAAAATAAAGTAAAAAAAAAAAAAAAGATCCCATCGTGTGTTGTTCCAGAAGCACATACCTGGTAGCTAAACCTCATTCACTTTTACTTAGAGGTCATTATGAGAAACTGGAACCTTTGCTGTGAAAGTTTCAGCACAGTAAGCTTTAGACAGTAAGTGTAATGCAGGGCCCTCACCATGACAGTGGGGAGATATCACACACATCCATTTTGTTTCCTGATAGGTAACTCCCAACACTGTATTTTTCCATCTATTCTCATTTCCATTTCTAAATGAATGGCTTCTGGGAATGATAACACTGATGTTTCTCCAGCACTTACATCAAAGTCAAGAGAAAGTTTAAGGCTGCTAAGTAGTGTATATTCTTCACCTCCCTCTACCTATGTATTCATCTCACCAGCAGCAGAATTCTTCATTTATTTTCCAGACTAGATTGCTGAATTTTGGTCAGTAATACACCTTTGGATCAAAAACAGTCTGTGCCTGCATCTTTTTGAAAATAAGATGACTGTTCCTCTCACCAAAGCATGCTGAAATTTCTCAGAATTCAGATATTTAACTATAAGAAAAAAAATAAGGCATACATACTACAAAACATTGTATTAATAAAGTCCAAGATTGTTAAATAAATATATAATAAGTAATGTGTTTCATGTGTAGCATGTTTTTCCTCCAGTAGAGATGATCAACATTATTCACATCATTATTTGATTTTTGAATGAGCACCTTATTGCAATGCATTCCTCTTTAGGTTCAATGCAGGACTTACCAAGTTTCTCTCCAGCCCTAAAATACATGATGCAATTCTATAAATTGAAACTGCATTATTCCCAAACAATAGTGGGCATGAGACAATATCAAAAATCTTGCATATTTTTAAAATTTAAATGTGCTCCCACAACAACTCTTAGGTATCAATTCTCATGACACCTCCACTGAATTTGATAAGGTGTCTATTTTATTCCCAGGCAGATTCAGCATTATACACAACTATTATTTTCTCAATATGAGAAATATTCTATCATTTTAATACATGATTATATAAGGCTGGAAATAAGAAGGTGATTAAAGTAAGCTTCTCAACAAGAATAGTATTTGTCTGGCCCATCTTATTAACCACAACTTTCATTTGTCTACTGTTTGGCTGATTAATTCGATTCAACAAGCATTTACTCTTTTTTTAAAAAAATAAAGTCCAATATTCTCGACTGTTTATTCTATTTTATTTTATTTTATTTATTTATTGGCTGCGTTGGGTCTTCATTGCTGTGCATGGGCTTTCTCTAGTGGCGGTGAGTGGGGGCTACTCTTCATTGCGGTGTGCAGGCTTCTCCCTGCGGTGGCTTCTCGTTGCAGAGCAGGGGCTCTATGCATGTGGGCTCCAGTAGTTGCAGCACGTGGGCCCTAGAGAGCATGGGCTTCAGTAGTTGTGGCATGTGGGCTCAGTAGCTGCGGTGCACGGGCTCTAAGGTGTGTGAGCTTCAGTAATTGTGATTCATGGGCTCTAGAGCACAGGCTCAGTAGTGTGGCACCCAGGCTTAGCTGCTCCGCGGCATGTGGGATCTTCCCAAACCAGGGTTCGAACCCGTGTCCCTGCATTGGCAGGTGGATTCTTAACCACAGCACCACCAGGGAAGTCCCAAGCATTTATTCTTAATAAATGAGTTTGTGCTGGGGAATCAAAGTTAAATAAGACATGTACTAGGTCCAGTTAAACTAAATATATTAGCACTTTGCCAATTTTCTAAGAGTAAAATACAAGTCCAATATGAGGTTATTTTAATAAACAATTAAATCAATAGTATAGCTAGGGAGTGTTTTCATTTATTACTCTCCATTTTATCTTTATAAAGAGGTATGCTACCCAGTCGTTCAACAAACTCACAAATGGGAATGCAGCAATTTTTAATAAGTATGAGAAATAATGTAGGCCAGCGCTTCTTCCTCTCTGAATGGTGGACTCTAAATGAATCTAAAGCATTATCAAAAAAAAAATAAACTAAATCAAAAAAAATAAAGCATCATCATAATGACCATTATCTGGGTAAATTATGCTGTCGAAATAATATGTTAAGGAACTTCCTCTTCCTAATAATAAGGAATGTTACCTGATGGGGAGAGAGAATTTGGGGAAGAGCAATAATACAACATGCTTAACAGATTAAATTTTAGCAAACAAGGATACTCATTTGTTTACATATTTTACACTGCTGTTGCCTAGAGACAGAGGAGGCACCTGAAGGTATATTTTACTAGTGTGGGTCACATAGGAGTTTTCTAAGGAACTGGTTTAAAAACATCTTTCCAAAACTAATAAAAAAAAAAGTTATTTCCACTGTAGATTTGAACCTGTAAGTTATCTATAGGTAAATGTAATCTAAAAAAAAATTAGGGCAGCCTTAATGGCAGTTCTTTATATAAGAAAGAAATACATACTTGCTGAAAGCTTTTACAGCATCACTAGCTTGCATCCACTAATAAAAACAGCCTACACTTTTTTTTTTACAGCTTTATTGGAGTATAATTGCTTTACAATGGGGTGTTAGTTTCTGCTTTATAACAAAGTGAATCAGTTATATATATACATATGTTCCCATATCTCTTCCCTCTTGCATCTCCCTCCATCTCACCCTCCCTATCCCACCCCTCTAGGTGGTCACAAAGCACCGAGCTGATCTCCCTGTGCTATGCGGCTGCTTCCCACTAGCTATCTATTTTACATGTGGTAGTGTATATATGTCCATGCCACTCTCTCACTTTGTCACAGCTTACCCTTCCCCCTCCCCATATCCTCAAGTCCATTCTCTAGTAGGTCTGTGTCTTTATTCCTGTCTTACCCCTAGGTTCTTCATGAAATTTTTTTTTCTTAGATTCCATATATATGTGTTAGCATATGGTATTTCTCTTTCTCTTTCTGACTTACTTCACTCTGTATGACAGACTCTAGGTTCATCCACCTCACTACAAATAACTCAATTTCATTTCTTTTTATGGCTGAGTAATATTCCATTGTATGTATGTGCCACATCTTCTTTATCCATTCATCCGATGATGGACACTTAGGTTGTTTCCATCTCCTGGCTATTGTAAATAGAGCTGCAATGAATATTTTGGTACATGACTCTTTTTGAATTATGGTTTTCTCAGGGAATATGCCTAGTAGTGGGATTGCTGGGTCATATGGTAGTTCTATTTGTAGTTTTTTAAGGAACCTCCATACTGTTCTCCATAGTGGCTCTACCAATTCACATTCCCACCAGCAGTGCAAGAGTGTTCCCCTTTCTCCACACCCTCTCCAGCATTTATTGTTTCTAGATTTTTTGATGATGGCCATTCTGACCGGTGTGAGATGATATCTCATTGTAGTTTTGATTTTCATTTCTCTAATGATTAATGAGGTTGAGCATTCTTTCATGTGTTTGTTGGCAATCTGTATATCTTCTTTGGAGAAATGTCTGTTTAGGTCTTCTGCCCATTTTTGGATTGGGTTGTTTGTTTTTTTGTTATTGAGCTGCATGAGCTGCTTGTAAATTGTGGAGATTAATCCTTTGTCAGTTGCTTCATTTGCAAATATTTTCTCCCATTCTGAGGGTTGTCTTTTGGTCTTATTTATGGTTTCCTTTGCTGTGCAAAAGCTTTGAAGTTTCATTAAGTCCCATTTGTTTATTTTTGTTTTTATTTCCATTTCTCTAGGAGGTGGGTCCAAAAGGATCTTGCTGCAATTTATATAATAGAATGTTCTGCCTACATTTTCCTCTAAGAGTTTGATAGTTTCTCGCCCTACAAGTAGGTCTTTAATCCATTTTGAGCTTATTTTTGTGTATGGTGTTAGGGAGTGATCTAATCTCATACTTTTACATGTCCCTGTCCAGTTTTCCCAGCACCACTTATTGAAGAGGCTGTCCTTTCTCCACTGTACATTCCTGCCTCCTTTATCAAAGATAAGGTGACCATATGTGTGTGGGTTTATCTCTGGGCTTTCTATCCTGTTCCACTGATCTATCTTTCTGTTTTTGTGCCAGTACCATACTGTCTTGATTACTGTAGTTTTGTATAGTCTGAAGTCAGGGAGCCTGATTCCTCCAGCTCCGTTTTTCGTTCTCAAGATTGATTTGGCTATTCGGGGTCTTTTGTGTTTCCACACAAATTGTGAAACTTTTTGTTCTAGCTCTGTGAAAAATGCCAGTGGTAGTTTGATAGGGATTGCATTGAATCTGTAGATTGCTTTGGGTAGTAGAGTCATTTTCACAATGTTGATTCTTCCACTCCAAGAACATGGTATACCTCTCCATCTATTTATATCATCTTTAATTTTGACTCTTAATGGACATTTGGTTTGTTTTCAGTTTGTGCTAATGCAAAACTTGGACAGAGGCTTCCCTGGTGGCGCAGTGGTTGGGGGTCCGCCTGCCAATGCAGGGGACGTGGGTTCGTGCCCTGGTCTGGGAGGATCCCACATGCCGTGGAGCGGCTGGGCTCGTGAGTCATGGCTCCTGGGCCTGCGCGTCCAGAGCCTGTGCTCCGCAGCGGGAGAGGCCATGGCAGTGAGAGGCCCACGTACCACAAAAAAAAAAAAAAAAAACATGGACAGGAATCCTGCTGTACCGGTTATTCTGGTGCATTTACACAGGGCGGGGGTGAGGGCTGCTGGCTCACAGGCTATTTATATACCTTCAGTTGATAGAGAGTGCTAAATGTTTTCCAAAGTAGTTGTGTCGATTTATACTCCAGTATAAACAGGGTAGAAGATTCCCATAGTACTCTAGGTCTACAATACCTGATACTACCAGATTTTATGTATTTGTCCATCTCATTGGCATGTAGTTTCCTTGGCTTTGACTCACTTTTCTCTTATTACTTAATGGAGTCGTACACTGTTCTGTGATTACTGGCTGTTTGGATTTCCTTTTTTATGAGGTCTACGTCAACTATTGTTATTTTTTATTTTTTTATTATTCTTTATTTATTTTTGGCTGTGTTGGGTCTTCGTTGCTGCATGCAGGCTTTCTCTACTTGCGGCGAGTGAGGGCTACTCTTCATTGCGGTGGCTTCTCTTGTTATGGAGCACAGGATCCAGGTGCGCGGGCTTCAGTAGTTGTGGCACGTGGGCTCAGTAGTTGTGGTTTGCAGGCTCTAGAGCGCAGGCTCCATAGTTGTGGTGCACGGGCTTCGCTGCTCTGCAGCATGTGGGATCTTCCCGGACCAGGGCTTGAACCCGTGTCCCCTACCTTGGCAGGCAGTTTCTTAACCACTGCGCCACCAGGGAAGTCCAATTATTGTTATTTTGAATTCTTCTCCATTTCCAAGTGATACTCTTACATGACTATTTTCTCACTAAATTGGAGGCATTATCTGTTCACTTTCTAACTTACTAATAAGTAAGGATTTAGTTCCTTTACACTCTTTCCTATGTCCACACTGCTCAGTAAAGTTATGTCATCATGAGTTATTCCACTGCTCATGATCTCTTTGACTTGGAGTGATATACTTAAAAAACTTACATTGTTCATCAACTATAAACTCTCTCAACATCACGCTTTGTAAAATGAGGACATTCATACCATCTTCCCTTTTTTCCACCTCCTGTCTACCTTCCAAACCTAGCTTTTACATTGTCAAAGTTGAAATTTATATTCTGTTCTATGTGCAGTTAAGTCTTGTGTTATTTGAGAGTCAGTACGGAGTAAGGTTTAAGAGAACAGGCAGAGAGCCTAAACTCAAAGCCTCGATCCAACCTTAAATTAGGTACAGCCTGGGCAAGTTCCTTCCCTGTCTTAGCTTCCTGTTCTCAAAATCGGGAATGATATTAGCACCAACCTCATAAGGCTATTCAGAGGATTCAATGAGTTAATATATGCAAAAACACTTAGAGCCTAATATATACTAAGTACACACTAGTACACAATACATTTCAGTACATACCAAGTTAATATTAATACATACTAAGTATAGTTTACTTTAGTTATTTGTGATTACATGCAAGTTGACAATAAAACCTGCAAACTAAGACAATATTGCCATTATTACAATGAAATTAATATTGCCCACTGCAGATGTACTGTGTCTCTGTGTATAGACTACACCTCGTTCCATACTGTGCTAGTGTCACTGCCCTTGTGCAGGGTGACCACATACTCCAAGCCGCCTTGGGCTGTTCCAGTTTATACCTGTTGTCCTGATGTTACAGCATTAGAGTGCCTCCTTACACTATTGAAGTGTAAGGAGTTTGGACAAGTTCTGGTTTGGACAACAAATTAGATAGGTGGTCATTACCCCTGTGTGTCACTGAAAAGGGGGACATCTATAGTGTCAAGTTTAAGTGGATTCTTCTCTTCCTCACCAATAGTAGGTTAAAAATCAACCACAGCCTAGCTTGCTTCAGGTTTATGTCCATATAGCCTTTTCTCCTCTGGAGTTCAAGTTCCTTCTCCTCTTCCTCTCCCTCCTCCCTTCCAACAGTGCCTAATACCTAGTAAGTACAATATGCCTCAAGGTGTTTCTAAGCTCTCAATCACACAATCAATAGAAGCCTCTCCACTCTAGACTAGCTGCAATTTGCACTGAATCCCCTATTACCTTCCTTCTGGGTTTATTGCCTCATTTTGCTGGATTATTTCTATAAATAGCTTAAGGTGTAGCACAGGAGGTCAATTTTTCAAATTTCCTTGTGTACAAAATATCTTCTTCAGCCTCCACTTATGACTCATAGTTTGGCTGGATACAAACCCCTAGGGTGAAAATTATGTGCCTGAAAAACTTTAGAGGCATCTTTCTAATGCCTTCCAGGATCCATGGTGCTGATGACAAGTATAATAAAGTCATATTTTAACTTTTTTTGGGGGGGTGACCAGTATTTTTCTCTCTGGAATGGATGTATCCTCTCAGTATTTTATTCTATGTTAATTTATTTTTTCAGTATTTTAAAGTTTCACAATGAAGGGTGCCTAGGTATGAGTCTATTCTTGCTCATCTTGAATAACTATTTTCAATCTGAGACCTGATGTCTACTTTCAGCTGTGGGAATTTTGCTGCCCTTTGACAGCTTCCCTCCATTTTTTTTCTGGGTCTGGAGTTTCTAATAGTAACATGTTGGATCTCCCAGGTGCAGCCTCTCTAACATATTTCTATCACAATTTCCGTTGTGTCTTTCTTTTTTATATACTGAGAAATTTTTTAAATTCCTACTGAATTTATTTCAGCAACCATATTTTCATTTCCAGGAGACCTCTCTTGCTTTCTGACCATTCTCTTTTTAGTTAACACCCTAGTCTTATTTTATAGTTGCTAGCTCTTTTTAAACCTCTCTCAGGATATTAATTAGGGTTTTTTCTTAAATTATTTTGTTCCCTAAATTGTCCCTGGTCCTACTAGGATATGTTTTCACTCTTTTTCCCCCTCTCTCATGTTGTAAGCTTTACACAACTATCAGGCAAATGACAGTTCTTTTCTATTTAAGAATGAGTGCAGAAAGCTCCCTGAAGTCAACGATTGATTGGCTTCTATGCAGGAAGAAGTGGGGAGTAACTGTAACAGGATCTCCCCCAAACACAATTTTCTAGGGTGTAAAAACTCACACTAGCTGCCCTAGTTCTTGCCAGTTTCACTGTTTTCGAAATGAAATCATCTCATTTCAGGAGCGTGAGGGCAGGGCTGGGAATCCACTCCTCCAAACACAACCCTTCAATGAGCTCCCCTATTTCAGTCACACTTTTAACTAACTCCACCCTCTCTCCTACATGCGCATCTGAGCATGGGGCTACTTCTGCAGGTGGGGTCCGAATCCTCCTCAGTTGCAGGTGGTCCCTGTGCATATTCTAGGTGATGCTTTTCCTCGGTTCTACTGCTTCAGTTTCACACTCTTCCACCTGTCTTCCATCTTTCAAAACTGTGTTGAAATCTCTTGATTGTTGTGGGTTTATATGCTTAAACACTTTGATACCATCATTGTAGTGTCTTGTCAAAACAGAGAAGAGCTAAAAGGGTTCTCAGTGCATTCTGAATCTGCTGTTCTGTGGTCCCAGTGTTTAAACATCTTGGTTTTCGCCAGCGTCTATCATTGCTTTTAGAAATACAATCTCCTGGTCTACTCGTGAAGGAAATGAATACACCACATCTAAAATGACAAGGAATGCGGGTTAGATGCTCTAGGGTCTTGTCGTACTCTGCCATTCACTAATAAACCACTTACGTGCTACAAATTGTAGGTGCTCATTTATAAAATGAAAGGGGGTAACTCTACATGCACTATAGATTTCTCCTACTCTAACATTTCATAATTTTCTAAGTTCTTTTCTTAAAATTTCTCTATATTATCATTAATTTTAATTAAAAAAATAAAACTCTAACTTTCTCTTTTGAAAATCAAAGAGTAATTCCCATAGTTCTACAATAATGGGATAATTAGTTCTGAAACCTGTCAAGTTTCATGTTTCATATGAAAAGAAAATCACATTAAATAATTTTTAAAAATTAAACATGGACTTTGTAGCACAAAGACAAGCTCCCCCCAAATGGTGTTCCTTTATTTACTAGAAGTGTTCAGCTTGCATTAAAGTTGAAATAAAATAAATATATTACTTTTGAGGTGCAAAAATTTCTTATGAAAATCAATTTTTCTTTTCTGTCCATACAAACAAAAGTATGGAATGACATTAGAAGTCAGGTTTATTTGGTAATAGAATGTAGCTTCTTGATAATTTTGATTTTAGGAAAGGAGAATATCAACAACAAAACTTTTTTCAACTTTACTTTTATTTAAAATGAGGCCATATTTTCCTCTTATAAAAAGATAGTTCAACTAGAACTGTCAATTTTCTAATCTGTAAAACAAGAGCACTGAATCAGCTGATTATATTCATTCAGAACTTAATTTCTTTATCGTATGATCACTAAGGTTCTCTCTAAATCTAATATACTAAGGTTCTAAGGAAAGGAAAATAAATTACTAACGACATGTTTTGATTTTTATTTCTTAGAGTTCAAATGTCCACCATTCACCTTGGTCTAAGCTTAAGGAACCATTCAAGGGGATACAATGCAGATGGGAGGAGAAAACAGAACCCTCACACAAGCTGTGCAGTGTTGCAATCAGCCTTCCATTTGAAAAATAATTTTCTCTATAGCTTTAAAGTGATATCTTTGTACCTGCAATGCTTCTTGTTTCAAACGGATTTTCTCTGGCTCTTCCTGAACACGTTCTGAGGAATCATCGACCTCTTTGATTTCTGAGGAGGAAGGACTCTCTACTGTCACAGTCACAGGAAATTCTGATGGACCTGAGTGTCTGAAGAAGATAGGAAATCACAGAGTTGTTACACTAAAGTGCAAAGAAAGAAGACAAGATTGTAAAAAAGATAACACAAGCCAGATCCAAATATCCAAATATTAGAGGACATTTAACAAAAGTGATCTGAGGTATCATTATTTATAAATGTCTCTCACTGCTCCTTAGTCTAAAACAGGCAATGACTAAGTAAAATTACAGGAACTAATTTTTGCTATGTTACTCTACAGACCTCTGTTGTATATGGTTAGGATTAGTATTGGGAATTGCCCATATTATTTTATTATGTTTCTTTCACAGAAGCCAAGTGAAGATCCAAGGTAAACATTTTTTCTCAGATCAACTTTATACAGCAAATGAAAAATTTATTCTTCACCATCAGACAAAAACAGTCTGGAAGAAAATGTAGTTTTTCAGAGGAAAATACATCACTAAAGGGACTGATGAATAATCAGAAAGTCAACATAAGCTGTGAATAATAGACATTAGAATTTTTAAAAATAAATCACATACACATACACAACTAAAACTGACCCATCAAACATTTCATCTTCTCACCACCCTTAAGCCAAAACTAGGGTAACAGTAATACAATTCTCCCATCAAGCTTCACTGTCACTGCAATGTTGTTCAATTGGACATTTCCAAATATTTAAAAACGGACCTGGCCACAACCCCATAAAAGTCTACAGATCATAAAGAAGTGTGCTGGGATTATATAACCACGCAGAAGACAAATCACTAGGACATCATCTTGACAACAAGCAGCAAACCCTGCAGCATAGGAAAACCCTAACAGGAGAACGAGGTGCACACCCCTCTCTCTGGGCATGCAAGGGCAGGACTGACACCCAAGATGCGCTTCTCTCAACCTCAGCAGTGGTGCCTTTCGCAGAGCAACTATGCAGTCTCCCAGAACCACTGGGAAGGAGAATCTGATACTGACAGTATTAGCTTGCCATGAGGCCATAAGCGAGGGAATGTGTGTGGCCTTGGTGAGAGAGCAGAGGTTTGGGAGATGTTGCTTTATATTGGCTTTCAGATCAGGAATTTGTACATATAGCCCGCAAACAACATTTCTTGAAAACATGTGAACATTCTTGACTATGACAGCTCCATGTGAGGGGTCAGAAATGGCAGTCAAGTTCGTTTCACTGGGTAACAGCTGACTTGTGGACTGGAAAACAGGCTTCCTTGTTTACAGACATAACCACAAGGCTGCCAGTTGTGTGCCAAATCCACACAACTACACACTTGCATTGGGAGAGCAACCAAACATGTTTTACATGGATTTATTTCAGAGAGGGAAATGCTTCTTGTAAGGCTCTGTCAGTTTAAAAAGCAAGAAGAATGACCATCCACCTTTCCCAATTCAAGCCATATATATCATACATATGATAGTTAAACACCAGCAACTGATTACATACATCACGAGCTTTGATGAATGGAAAGCGACTAAAAAGATAACAACAAAACGAAGTTAGATCTCCAGGTAAATACATCACCAGTTAAACCCAGTTAATACAACTATTTAGTATTATGTACAGTATCCATAGAGAATTGTGTATAAAAATAAACAAGCTCAAAACAAGAACCTGGAGGGCTCTGCTACAGAGAAAACTGAACAGAATTCAGCCGACTGGCTTGGTAATAACTCTCTGAACTGCTGAGAGGCCCCTTCAGTTCTTATGTTCAGGATGGTTGAGATTTCAGTCTCACTTCTTTAAATGGTGATATTAATCATTCTCTAATTTACTACCCTGTGTGACGAGGATGGACCTGAGGTTCTGTGTGTTTAGCTGATTTATTACAGTAAAATATTTAAATATTTAAAATATTTAAATTTAAATATTTAAATATTTTACTCTGTTCTCAAGGGACAAGAAAGTGATGGATGGTGTTAAGTGCTCTCAATGGTTTTAAAGTTTTGGACTCAAATTTATACCAGGTTAAATGAAGGAAAGGGGAGGAAAGGGGTAAAAACTGAGGAAAGAGGAAGGAACGTGGTCCAGGGCTAGGAAGGCCAGAAGAGATTTATGGATTTATGAAAGGAAGCAGGAGTGAGGAGGAAATGGCAGAAGTAAAAAGCAGGGTCAGAGGTCAGGGTTGAAAGAACAAAATGTGAGTAGAGTTGAAGATGACAGAATGTGAGTCTAGGTTTACTAGGAGAAATAGAAAAAGTCTCTTGGGGAGGTTGGCTTTAAGTTTCACAACCACCACACAGGTATTTAAGAAAACAAGAGGTTCAGGACACATCTCTGAAAGGTTTGAGTTGCCTTATGCAGGTGTGATTATAGTGGGGGCATAGGGAAATCTACCAGAGAGGTGGCTAGGGCTCAGAGTTATCCTAGGGGATAGGGCCTGGTATGTAAATCACCATGTACTCAACACCTAAGCACCAGGGCAGCTAATGCACTGTTCAGTTAATCCTGGCAACGACAGGCAAGGCCAGTATTCCTGTGCCACTTCACTTAGAGACGTGCAGCAAAGGGCTGAGGTCACATCGCATGTGGAGGTACAAGGCCTCAATTTGAGGCCCAAATGCCTCTGAAGTCCTCAGTATTTGCAAGTGCCTGCAGGCGTCCAACCTGGCTTTCAGAGCACAGCATGCTGAGGTTACTGCTGGACGACATCAAACTTCTGGACAGGCCTAAGTATTAACTTGAGGGGCTTTCTCCATTGACCAGGGGGTGTGCCACCTTCTGTAAACATCACCATCAACTGAAACGCACGAGAAAAATCCGACGGAAGCGTCCACTCTCACGGGTGAGAGCGGTGGGGGCATGCGCACTGGGCAGCCGCTCCAACGGCCACAGGACTCAGGTGCCCAGCGGTTCAGGGGCTCCCTGGGAGGCCTCGTGGGGCAGCTCGAGGGAGTGAGGTTGGGAGATAGCGGCAGGGGTGGGCGTCAAAAGGAATGACGTGGGGAGAAGGGAGAGATGGAGGCAGTGGATAGTGGATAGTGAAAATGGGAAAACTGGCAATTTTCATTTTCAAAATTATTTTTTTGAGATGTCATTCACATGCCATAAAATTCACCTTCTGAGACCGCACATTCAGTGTCATTTCGTACATTCTCAAGCCTATGCAACCATCACCATCATCTATCCCGTCATGTTTTCATCACCCCACAAAGAAGCCCCCATAACCATCAGCAGGCCCTCTTCATCCCCTCCTCCTCCAGTCCCTGCAACCACACATTTCCTTTCTGTCGCTATGGTTTTGGCTTTTCTGGACATTTCATGAAATAATACAAATGTGACCACTGTGTGGGGCTTCTTTCACTTAGCATAATGTTTTCAAGTTCGTCCGTGTCGTAGCGCGTGTCAGTACTTCATTCCTTTTTATGACTGTGTAATATTTCACATATACACCACATTTAAAATATCCATTCATCCATTGATGGGCATTTCGGTTTTTTACACTAATAATCTCCATTTATTGACAGTGTATTCTGTGCCAGGCAGCACCAGGCTAAGTTACTGACCTTATTTCACAGATAGAGGCTTGGAGAGTGTGAAGAGTTTGCCCAAGATTAAGAGCTGGCAATTGGGGGAACTGGGGTTTGAACTCAGGTGAACTTCAGAGGTAATAAATTCACATGACAGAACATTAGAAAAGGTACACAAGGGTACTCAAAGAAAAGACACCCTTTTCCCCACATTCCCCAGCCACACATTTCCCTCCTCAGAGACATCTGCTTTTGCCGTGCCGTGGAATCTTCCAGAGAATTACTTATACCTCAACATGTATGTATCACAATTTATTGACTAATCTGTCCCACTGATTTGAAATGTCACTTTTATGGTATAATAGATTCTTATACGTACATATGTTACTCTTTTCAGAGCTGTCCTGACTCTTTTTTGCCTATCTTTTATGTTTGCCATTTCTCTAAACTTTTTATCTTCTTTTTGATTTAAAAAACTGTTTCCTTTTCTTGTTTGTTTCTCTTAAGGCATTATCCATTATGTTCATTCACTCGTATGATTTTATTTAATTTATTTCTGTTTGGCAGTGTCGGGTATTAGTTGCAGCACGTGGTCTCTTCGTTGAAGTGCGTGGGCTCTTTCTTGCGGCTCGTGGGCTCTTTAGTTGTGGCGCGTGGGCTCCCCAGCACGTAGGCTCAGTAGTTGCGGCGTGCAGGCTTAGCTGCCCTGCGGCATGTGGGATCTCAGTTCCTCAACCAGGGATCGAACCTGTATCCCCTGCATTGGAAGGCAGATTCTTAACCACTGGACAACCAGGGAAGTCCCCACTCTTGTATTATTTTAAATTTAGTTGGCTTTTCTGAATTTTTTTCTTTTATTTTGAATTCTGTCCTGAGTTCTATCATCTTACCTAATTCTGGTTTATGCTGTTCGTTCATCTGATTTTTTATTATGGTAAAATATACATAAAACCAAATTTAGTATTTCAACCATTTTCAAGTATACAATTCAGTGACATTAAATACATTCACAATGCTGTGCAACCATCAGCACTACCCAAATTCAAAATGATTATGTCAAGGGCTTCCCTTGTGGCGCAGTGGTTGAGAGTCCACCTGCCGATGCAGGGGACACGGGTTCGTGTCCCGGTCCGAGAGGATCCCAAATGCCGTGGAGGGCTAGGCCTGTGAGCCATGGCCGCTGAGCCTGTGTGTCCGGAGCCTGTGCTCTTCAACGGGAGAGGCCACAACGGTGAGAGGCCCATGTACCACAAAAAAAAAAAAAAAGAAAGAAAGAAAGAAAAGAAAGAAAGAAAAAGAAAGTCTAAACCACTAAATTCAATCATACAGGAATATAACATTTAAAAAAAAATTTCTTTGGCTGTGCAGCATGTGGGATCGTAGCTCCCCGACTAGGGATTGAACCCATGCCTGCTGCATTGGAAGCGCAGAGTCTTAACCACTGGACCACCAGGGAAGTCCCAGGAATATAACTTTTAGAGGAGAAGTTATAAACCCCTTGGTTATATGAACTGCAGATTTTTAGTAAGAAGTCATGTATTTTAAACGACTTGGAGCTTTAAAGAAAGGAAGGAAGGAAGGGAGAAAAAGGGACTTCCTTGGTTGTGCAGTGCATATAATATCAAAAATAAATAAATAAATTAAATAAATTTTAAAAAGAAAAAAATGCTGAAATCCACTGACTAATTATTCAGGCTGTTATATCTCACCACTTCCAGATACATTCCTTTATAAACTTTTAGCAAAAAGTTATCTTATGTCAGAAAAAATGAATTACAAACTTTTCTCTTTTTCCAAAATTTGAGAAATTCCCCTACACTTCTACCTTCAAATTTTATAAAAACGGAAAAGTAGTGACAACCCTTATACTTATATCCAATTGCATCATCTGGCCACATGCCTTCTACATCAATCAAATAACTACAAAACAACAAAATTCGAGTCATTTGTAAATAAAAAGGAAAGAAAATCAAGTTTTTGCAAAAAACGTACAATTTCGCTTTACAAATATAGGTAGAAAAATCCTAAAGAAACATCAGCACATCTAATCAATAATTATTAAAGAATGATATACACCATGACTACAAAAAGGCGTTATTCCAAGGACTCAAGGGTAACGCAACTTTAGAAAATCTATTAATATAACTATTTACATTAATACAACAATTTAATTAATAAATGAAAGAGAATAAAATACAGGACCAAACTGGCAGATGGGAAAAAGTTATCTGATAACATGCAACAGTCAGTTTCGGTGAAAATGCTCTGTACGCTAAAAACAGGAGACTTAATAGGACAGAGTATTCATCAAGAACCAACAGATAACAAAAGACAAATTAGGATAAATATGAACATCACATCTAAAAAACCCTATCCAACCAACCATAGGAGCCAGAAACTTAGGAATCACCATCACTGACGGCTATTTCTCCCTCGCCCTCATCCTCAACCCACCACCAGTGCTAACAATGATACTGCCTACATACCTCTAGAATCTGTCCACATCTTTCCACCAAAATGACCACCATACCCTGGTCCCAGCCACCATTATGCCCAATTTCTACAAAAGTCTCCTAACTTGTTTCCTCGCTTCCACTCTTTCTCCCTGCAGTGCCTTCTCCACGCGGTAGCAAAATGATAGGTTGAAAATGCAACTGGGGATGTTCCACACACTCACCTTCAACAAAAAAAGTTCAACGCTTGTCTATTACTCTTAAAGTCTGAAACCTTAAACAGAAGCCTGCACGATCGAGCTCCTGGTGGTGTGGGCACTTGTGCTCTTAGCGGCTCTCCCCTCCAGTGCCGCCAGGGGAAAGGGCAGAAGGACGCAGAGGCGCTGCTGCCAAAGCTGCCGCCTCCTGTGGGAGCTGCACAGCCAGCAACCTTGCTCCACTTTGCTGGGCAGGGACCCCGTCCAGTACAGTTAGTTCCCCCGACAGCACTGGGGCCAGGCCAGGGGAGAAGGGCCAGCTGTCCTGCCAAGAAGCTCATCACCCTCAAGGCAAACACCTCCAACCCTCAGACCCCGGGAGATTCAGAAGCGCTAGACGGTCCAGGCTCGCATTCTCACCTGTGCGCCTCAGGGCGTGACGTGTACTCTGCGCATGCGCCACCCCTCCCTAAACTGTTGCGTCCCGCAAACGCAAGCCCATTGTTCGCTCACAGGTTGCAGAGCTATAAATACCGGCAACAGCCCAAACGGTGCGCACTTCGCTTTTGGCCGAGTTGGCAGCTGAAGGAGAGTGCTCGGAGCCCAGCTCTCTATCCAAGGACCGATCTCACCCAAGTTCTCTATGGGCAGTTACTTAGGTAGGCCCTGCCCCTCACCCGTGCCCCGGGCACTGGGGGACCAGCACCTGCCAGGAGGGCTCGGCTGCCCCCAGCCCGCTCCCCGCGCCCACCGACTTCCCGTGGCCGGCCCGGGTCACCCAGCTGTCTATGGCCGGCTATCCACTCGCAGGCCAGCCCACAAGTGTCCCGTGACTCTGCATCTGCGCTTTGCCACAGAGTCTCTGAGACCCCATTCTACCATCCCGCAGGCCCTGCGCTCCTTTCTGGGGGTCCGTATCTCCATCTGCAGGCGAGGCCATCGGAAGAAGGCGGTGATGGGTGCTCTCACCTCCATGATGTCCCGCAGCTCAGGGTCCGCAGTGGTCACAGTCACTGTCAGTGTGGCGCGGGGGCAGCCAGTGCCGCCCACGACGCCCAGCTGTGTCCCGAACTGCAGCACAGAGCAGACGGTGTTGAGGGCCCTGGGAGAGAGCGGGAAAGGGATGGCCAAGCAGGAGGAAGTCCCCATTATTATTGGTGGTGGTGCTATAACCACTTTACAGATGAGCAATCTGAAGGAATCAGATCGCTTTTTTCTTTCCAAAAGCACTTCAGAAATTCACTTTCGGGTAATCATTTTGAGGTAGGATGAGAAACCAGGCTTGAAGAGGGTAAAAATGACTCTTTAAATTTACCACTTGGACTGAGCTATATGTGAACTCTAGGTAAGAGCGTGGGAACTGCACGAGCAAAGTGAGACACTGAAGATCACAATGGTAATTAATAGCCGTACTGTTTTCTAACGGACAAAGAAAATGCCTATATTATAAGTTCTATTTCTCCTGCTTTCTGGCAGTGTCATGCTCAGAGCAGCGTCCTGGCAAGGAAGTCAGGATACTTAGGTTCTGAAACCTGGTAAGGATACTAACATAATGAGAGAACTTGAACAAGTCAACCTGACCTCTCTGAGCCTCCGTTTCCTTCCTCGTGAAATGAGACTGTGAAAATAGAAGTTCTCTAAGGCCCTCCTAGTTCTAAAATGCTTCCAGTCTAGGAAACAGCATAGAAGTCAATACTAGCGCAGGCTGAAGGGAAAGATAGGGCAGGGAGAAGGTTGCTTCCATCCTAGAGAACAACGTCTGAACCATACCACTTGGGTCTTCTGCCCATCTGTGCCCAAGATGGGAGCACAGGCAGTTAATACAGAAGAGTGTAAAACTGCTCAGTCCTTACAACCATCATAACTGTCTGATTTTTGGATTCTCAGTAAGTATTGACAGTAGAGGTGTCCTGATAGCAAGAACCTTCCTCAAACATAGTGAGAATTTATCAGTCTCCCTGATTTTTTCATCACCCCCTTGTTCTTACAGAAAATTGCCACAATCCATCTGTACTTGGAACTCTGAATTCTCTGCAGCACTCTCTTCCTGTGGTGAGCAATGCAGCTTCCCTAACAGCAAGTGTCTGCAACTTCTCCAGAGTCTCTGCTCCTGCCGTCAGTTCGGCATCAGCTACGGCCACCTCTTTCCAGACACACATGGGTAGTGCCTACCTTCACCAACATTCTAGCACAACTATGTTATCTGGAGTTACTGACCAGAGCCAGATCTCCACTTCAGCTGCTTCCTATCCAGGTGTTTTTGAGTGGGGCATCACAGGAAGCACTGAAAAGAATTCTTCTTCACTCGGAGACTTTACTCTGGCACTCACTGACCAGCACACAGCTGCTTCCTCCATGTTTATGGCAGCCCAGTATGATAAAACTGCAGACACCAATAACATGGCCCCTCTATATCCATCACTTTCTGCCAGCCTTGCTCAGGGAACACCATCTCAGATTCCAAATCAGGGACATAGCCTGTCACTTCCCTACCAGGAAGGAAGCCAGGTATATTACTATAACCACGGCACACTGGGGTCTTTACTGTATGGAGAACTTGGCTCCTGCCTGCAGTCCTATGGTTCTGTGTCATACACAGGAAGTAGGGCCTCTGTGCAACCAGAAATGGTAATGGTACTAAAGGAGATTCAGCCCACCAATATCTTACCACCAGCTTCCACCTCTGGAATCTACTACCCTGTGTCTGCTCACCACATCACAGAAACAAGTTTTCAAGGTGAGTACAAACAGCAAGAAAGTTGAACAATGAGGTCAGCATTCAAAAATGGGGTCAAATCTACAGCTGGGAAGTGGTGTATAGACAGGTAGAATTTAGATCCTGAGCCTTTAATAACCACTACCTTTGCTCAGGGCTGTCTGTATTTAGACTCTACATAAGAACACCTAGGGCTTCCCTGGTGGTGCAGTGGTTAAGAATCCACCTGCCAATGCAGGGGACACGGGTTCGAGCCCTGGGCTGGGAAGATCCCACATGCCATGGAGCAACTAAGAGTAGCCCAGCAACTAAGAAGATCCAATGAAGCCAAAAAAAATACATACATAGAATAAATAAGTTCAAAACATAAATAAATGAGTATAAATTTTTTCAAAAAGAACACCTACTGTAGGTGGGAAGGTGGGAGGGACACTGTAAAGGTCATCTATGCTACATGTACAAGAACCCCAAGAGCATACCAATAGGTGCCACATTTTTCACTGCTGTAGCCGATCATTCCCCCTGTACTACCACACTGTATCTCTCCCTTCCCTAATCTACTGCTAGAGTCTCTTTGGAAGGTGTTTTAGAACTCTTGTTATGATATTGCCAGTTTAACTGTCCTCACTTCCTTAATATATACCAGGATTTAAGACCTTAGGGTCCGAGATCCTGTCCAGAGCAAGCAGGCTAAGACTCTGTCTTTGTTTATCTATTTCATCAGGAAGGGCTCTACTCCCTCTCCTAGTTCATGGTGTGAAGTGTTCTTAGCCTCTCAGGAAAGTGGGGAGAATTGAACGGACTCTATATGAGAATGCTAGGCTTTGTAAAACATTTCATTTTTGAAAAATAAGACTCCTTTTTTAATTGACGTATAACAATCCTATGAAATACAAAGAAAACCAAGAATCAGTGACAGGAAATGATCACCAGTAAGAATTACAACAGTCACCACTTATCTCGTAGCATAGAACACTGTCCATGATCCTTAAGAAGAGTTAGTAGAAATGCCTTGCCCATCTTGCCCCTAAACACCAACACAGCAATCATGTACCTTGAAAGGTACATGATTGCTGTGTTGGTGTTTAGGGGGAGCATCTCACTTACGAGGGACTGACTTCTACCTTGACTCCTTTGTAGGGATGGAGACTTCCCTGGTGATGAAAACTTCCCTGGGATGGCAACCTCCAATCCAGACATTTTGTGTGACACAAACTCAAGAACTCCCCGAGTCCTGCAGGAGCAGAAGTATTCAGATACTTGAGAGAAATCCACCACCCGAACTTGGGGACATTTCAGGGACAGCTCCAGTCCAGAGTGCCAGTAGTCTCCTGGCCCTGCCTCCAGCTCCAAGGCAGGGACAAATAGAGAGTAAGAACTTGGAGGATATTACAACCAAGCTTTCAAAGCCTCTGGATGCCTACCAGATCCCAAGAGAAAACCAAGAGCTTCCACTACTCCCTTCAGAAATCCCTGATATTCACCAGCTCCCGGGCTGCACTGACCCCGTCAGCCAAGAGGAGCAGCCTGGTTCTGAAAACGCTCATCTGGGAAAGGACAGCCTGAGTCTTGAGGACCTAGGGACACTTGAAAATGGGATGGAATCTAGCAGTGGTTTTGCAGACACTACTACACTGGCGGAGCATATTCACCTTCCCCAGCTCTTTAATTCATTGAAAGATCTTCATCAATCCAAAGGTCCCAACGTGATCAAAGCCAAAGACACCAGGGTCATTAAAGTGAATCAGGTGCAGGAAAAGCCAAGTGTCATAAAGGATCCCTCTGATCAACCCGGGAAGAACAAACATAAAGCCTCTGAGCCTATCAGTGGTGCTCCCAAGGCCAAGATCCAGCCCAAGAATCCACAGTGCCTGTTAGGGGGAGAAGTGGTTCTATGCAATGCTGCAGTCAGTGACAGGGCTCCTGTGAACACGGCCAAGCATTCTAAAGGCAAACCTCAGAAAGCTGCATCCAGAAAGATCAGCAAAACTAAGAGCCACGGGCAGGAAAAGACCACAAGGACCAGAGGAAGAAAGAAGGCTGAAGAGAAGAAGCAGTCAGGGAACAAAGTCAAGGCAGAAGAGAAGCCAACAATTCCCAAGACGAAGCGAAAGGAACACCAAACTGAGCTTATCCACGAGAGCATTAAAAAGCCTCGAACCTCCCTAGGCATGCGCATGCTGGAGTCTGTGAAGGTTTTTCATGCACTGGGGAAGAAGAATGATAAGAAAACTGGGCTCTCTTCCTGTCGGGTCTTGGGAAATTCAAGCAACCCTAAAGACCCCCAGCCACCCCCAGCTATCCAGCCATGGCGGCGTACCCCACGTGAGGGTAAGAGTCCTGAGAAAACTCAAGTCGAAGCCCAGAAACCAGACAGCAGTGCTGAAAAACAGTGTCCATCTCCATCCCAGTATGAGCTGCCTCCACCTGAGAAGGTCAAGTTTTCTGCCTGGGACAAGCCTCAAGCTCGACCTGCTCCTCGGAGGCCACAGTCTCTGGCCTCACATCGGCCTGCTGTGGCGGACCGTGCCCAGCCTGCTTCTTCTAACTCAGCTCAACCTGCTGCAGCCAGTTCATCCCAGCCAGCTCCTGCCTCTTTGCCAGGTCCTGCCAAACCAGCTCAGCCAACTGTGACCAACCCAACCCAACCGGGTTGGACCGCCCATATCCATCCTTGTGTCCCTCAGTCTGCTGCTCCTAGGCCTGCACCCTACAAAACTTCATCTTTCGCTTCTCTCCAGCGGGAGCCTCTTCCCCCTGCTGTGACTAAGCGCCAGTTCCCACCCAAGCTCCAAACCCCATTTCTACTCCAAGACTTCAGCAAGCAACGAAGACCATGGAGGGAACCCAACGTTTCTTTTTTTTTTTTTTTTTTTTTTTTTTTTTTTTTTTTTTTTTTTTTGCGGTATGCGGGCCTCTCACTGTTGTGGCCTCCCCCGTTGCGGAGCACAGGCTCCGGACGCGCAGGCTCCGGACGCGCAGGCTCAGCGGCCATGGCTCACGGGCCCAGCCGCTCCGCGGCATATGGGATCCTCCCAGACCGGGGCACGAACCCGTATCCCCTGCATCGGCAGGCGGACTCTCAACCACTTGCGCCACCAGGGAGGCCCAACCCAACGTTTCTGAGCCAGTCATGTCAAAGCCCATCGAACTAGAGCAGAGACCAGAGCGGGAGGCCATGAAGAGGCGGGCTCAACAAGAACGTGAGAATGCCGCCAAATACACCTCTTTGGGGAAACTGCAAGTTTTCATTGAGAGGGAAAAAGAAATGGCAATTGCTGACTACTACGGATATTTATAGTAAGAACTGCTAGGATTGTTGGTGCCACCTTGGGTACCAGGTATAAATTTCTCTATTTATTCTCTAATTATATATTTCTCTATTTATTTCTATATATTTATTAAAACAATAAAACTGAATAAATGAATGTCATCGAATTAATAGACGAGTAATAAACCTTTTGAATTTTGAGATGCTGTTAACTGTGGCGTGCTTTAATTTTTTTTGTTTTGTTTTGTTTTTGATGGGGTTGGAATCAAAGTCTGCATGAGAAAGGGAGGACTGAAAGTTGGATGGGAGAATGAAGGAAAGGGGAGGAAAGGGGTAAAAACTGAGCAAAGAGGAAGGAACGCGGCCCAGGGCTAGGAAGGCCAGAAGAGATTTATGGATTTATGAAAGGAAGCAGGAGTGAGGAGGAAATGGCAGAAGTAAAGAGCAGGGTCAGAGGTCAGGGTTGAAAGAACAAAATGTGAGTAGAGTTGAAGATGACAGAATGTGAGTCTAGGTTTACTAGGAGAAATAGAAAAAGTCTCTTGGGGAGGTTGGCTTTAAGTCTCACCACCACCACACAGGTATTTAAGAAAACAAGAGGTTCAGGACACATCTCTGAAAGGTTTGAGTTGCCTTATGCAGGTGTGATTATAGTGGGGGTATAGGGAAATCTACCAGAGAGGTGGCTAGGGCTCAGAGTTATCCTAGGGGATAGGGCCTGGTATGTAAATCACCATGTACTCAACACCTAAGCACCAGGGCAGCTAATGCACTATTCAGTTAATCCTGGCAACAAACAGGCAAGGCCAGTATTCCTGTGCCACTTCACTTAGAGACGTGCAGCAAAGGGCTGAGGTCACATCGCATGTGGAGGTACAAGGCCTCAATTTGAGGCCCAAATGCCTCTGAAGTCCTCAGTATTTGCAAGTGCCTGCAGGCGTCCAACCTGGCTTTCAGAGCACAGCATGCTGAGGTTACTGCTGGACGACATCAAACTTCTGGACAGGCCTAAGTATTAACTTGAGGGGCTTCCTCCATTGACCAGGGGGTGTGCCACCTTCTGTAAACATCACCATCAACTGAAACGCACGAGAAAAATCCGACGGAAGCGTCCACTCTCATGGGTGAGAGCGGTGGGGGCACGCGCACTGGGCAGCCGCTCCAACGGCCACAGGACGCAGGCGCCCAGCGGTTCAGGGGCTCCCTGGGAGGCCTCGTGGGGCAGCTCGAGGGAGTGAGGTTGGGAGATAGCGGCAGGGGTGGGCGTCAAAAGGAATGACGTGGGGAGAAGGGAGAGATGGAGGCAGTGGATAGTGGATAGTGAAAATGGGAAAACTGGCAATTTTCATTTTCAAAATTATTTTTTTGAGATGTCATTCACATGCCATAAAATTCACCTTCTGAGGCCGCAAATTCAGTGTCATTTCGTACATTCTCAAGCCTATGCAACCATCACCATCATCTATCCCATCACGTTTTCATCACCCCACAAAGAAGCCCCCATAACCATCAGCAGGCCCTCTTCATCCCCTCCTCCTCCAGTCCCTGCAACCACACATTTCCTTTCTGTCACTATGGTTTTGGCTTTTCTGGACATTTCATGAAATAATACAAATGTGACCACTGTGTGGGGCTTCTTTCACTTAGCATAATGTTTTCAAGTTCGTCCGTGTCGTAGCGCGTGTCAGTACTTCATTCCTTTTTATGACCGTGTAATATTTCACATATACACCACATTTAAAATATCCATTCATCCATTGATGGGCATTTCGGTTTTTTACACTAATAATCTCCATTTATTGACAGTGTATTCTGTGCCAGGCAGCACCAGGCTAAGTTACTGACCTTATTTCACAGATAAAGAGGCTTGGAGAGTGTGAAGAGTTTGCCCAAGATTAAGAGCTGGCAATTGGGGGAACTGGGGTTTGAACTCAGGTGAACTTCAGAGGTAATAAATTCACATGACAGAACATTAGAAAAGGTACACAAGGGTATTCAATGAAAAGTCACCCTTTTCCCCACGTTCCCCAGCCACACATTTCCCTCCTCAGAGACATCTGCTTTTGCCGTGCCGTGGAATCTTCCAGAGAATTACTTATACCTCAACATGTATGTATCACAATTTATTGACTAATCTGTCCCACTGATTTGAAATGTCACTTTTATGGTATAATAGATTCTTATACGTACATATGTTACTCTTTTCAGAGCTGTCCTGACTCTTTTTTGCCTATCTTTTATGTTTGCCATTTCTCTGAACTTTTTATCTTCTTTTTGATTTAAAAAACTGTTTCCTTTTCTTGTTTGTTTCTCTTAAGGCATTATCCATTATGTTCATTCACTCGTATGATTTTATTTAATTTATTTCTGTTTGGCAGTGTCGGGTATTAGTTGCAGCACGTGGTCTCTTCGTTGAAGTGCGTGGGCTCTTTCTTGCGGCTCGTGGGCTCTTTAGTTGTGGCGCGTGGGCTCCCCAGCACGTAGGCTCAGTAGTTGCGGCGTGCAGGCTTAGCTGCCCTGCGGCATGTGGGATCTCAGTTCCTCAACCAGGGATCGAACCTGCATCCCCTGCATTGGAAGGCAGATTCTTAACCACTGGACAACCAGGGAAGTCCCCACTCTTGTATTATTTTAAATTTAGTTGGCTTTTCTGAATTTTTTTTCTTTTATTTTGAATTCTGTCCTGAGTTCTATCATCTTACCTAATTCTGGTTTATGCTGTTCGTTCATCTGATTTTTTATTATGGTAAAATATACATAAAACCAAATTTAGTATTTCAACCATTTTCAAGTATACAATTCAGTGACATTAAATACATTCACAATGCTGTGCAACCATCAGCACTATCCAAATTCAAAATGATTATGTCAAGGGCTTCCCTGGTGGCGCAGTGGTTGAGAGTCCACCTGCCGATGCAGGGGACACGGGTTCGTGTCCCGGTCCGAGAGGATCCCAAATGCCGTGGAGGGCTAGGCCTGTGAGCCATGGCCGCTGAGCCTGTGTGTCCGGAGCCTGTGCTCTTCAACGGGAGAGGCCACAACGGTGAGAGGCCCATGTACCACAAAAAAAAAAAGAAAGAAAGAAAGAAAAGAAAGAAAGAAAAAGAAAGTCTAAACCACTAAATTCAATCATACAGGAATATAACATTTAAAAAAAAATTTCTTTGGCTGTGCAGCATGTGGGATCGTAGCTCCCCGACTAGGGATTGAACCCATGCCTGCTGCATTGGAAGCGCAGAGTCTTAACCACTGGACCACCAGGGAAGTCCCAGGAATATAACTTTTAGAGGAGAAGTTATAAACCCCTTGGTTATATGAACTGCAGATTTTTAGTAAGAAGTCATGTATTTTAAACGACTTGGAGCTTTAAAGAAAGGAAGGAAGGAAGGGAGAAAAAGGGACTTCCTTGGTTGTGCAGTGCATATAATATCAAAAATAAATAAATAAATTAAATAAATTTTAAAAAGAAAAAAATGCTGAAATCCACTGACTAATTATTCAGGCTGTTATATCTCACCACTTCCAGATACATTCCTTTATAAACTTTTAGCAAAAAGTTATCTTATGTCAGAAAAAATGAATTACAAACTTTTCTCTTTTTCCAAAATTTGAGAAATTCCCCTACACTTCTACCTTCAAATTTTATAAAAACGGAAAAGTAGTGACAACCCTTATACTTATATCCAATTGCATCATCTGGCCACATGCCTTCTACATCAATCAAATAACTACAAAACAACAAAATTCGAGTCATTTGTAAATAAAAAGGAAAGAAAATCAAGTTTTTGCAAAAAACGTACAATTTCGCTTTACAAATATAGGTAGAAAAATCCTAAAGAAACATCAGCACATCTAATCAATAATTATTAAAGAATGATATACACCATGACTACAAAAAGGCGTTATTCCAAGGACTCAAGGGTAACGCAACTTTAGAAAATCTATTAATATAACTATTTACATTAATACAACAATTTAATTAATAAATGAAAGAGAATAAAATACAGGACCAAACTGGCAGATGGGAAAAAGTTATCTGATAACATGCAACAGTCAGTTTCGGTGAAAATGCTCTGTACGCTAAAAACAGGAGACTTAATAGGACAGAGTATTCATCAAGAACCAACAGATAACAAAAGACAAATTAGGATAAATATGAACATCACATCTAAAAAACCCTATCCAACCAACCATAGGAGCCAGAAACTTAGGAATCACCATCACTGACGGCTATTTCTCCCTCGCCCTCATCCTCAACCCACCACCAGTGCTAACAATGATACTGCCTACATACCTCTAGAATCTGTCCACATCTTTCCACCAAAATGACCACCATACCCTGGTCCCAGCCACCATTATGCCCAATTTCTACAAAAGTCTCCTAACTTGTTTCCTCGCTTCCACTCTTTCTCCCTGCAGTGCCTTCTCCACGCGGTAGCAAAATGATAGGTTGAAAATGCAACTGGGGATGTTCCACACACTCACCTTCAACAAAAAAAGTTCAACGCTTGTCTATTACTCTTAAAGTCTGAAACCTTAAACAGAAGCCTGCACGATCGAGCTCCTGGTGGTGTGGGCACTTGTGCTCTTAGCGGCTCTCCCCTCCAGTGCCGCCAGGGGAAAGGGCAGAAGGACGCAGAGGCGCTGCTGCCAAAGCTGCCGCCTCCTGTGGGAGCTGCACAGCCAGCAACCTTGCTCCACTTTGCTGGGCAGGGACCCCGTCCAGTACAGTTAGTTCCCCCGACAGCACTGGGGCCAGGCCAGGGGAGAAGGGCCAGCTGTCCTGCCAAGAAGCTCATCACCCTCAAGGCAAACACCTCCAACCCTCAGACCCCGGGAGATTCAGAAGCGCTAGACGGTCCAGGCTCGCATTCTCACCTGTGCGCCTCAGGGCGTGACGTGTACTCTGCGCATGCGCCACCCCTCCCTAAACTGTTGCGTCCCGCAAACGCAAGCCCATTGTTCGCTCACAGGTTGCAGAGCTATAAATACCGGCAACAGCCCAAACGGTGCGCACTTCGCTTTTGGCCGAGTTGGCAGCTGAAGGAGAGTGCTCGGAGCCCAGCTCTCTATCCAAGGACCGATCTCACCCAAGTTCTCTATGGGCAGTTACTTAGGTAGGCCCTGCCCCTCACCCGTGCCCCGGGCACTGGGGGACCAGCACCTGCCAGGAGGGCTCGGCTGCCCCCAGCCCGCTCCCCGCGCCCACCGACTTCCCGTGGCCGGCCCGGGTCACCCAGCTGTCTATGGCCGGCTATCCACTCGCAGGCCAGCCCACAAGTGTCCCGTGACTCTGCATCTGCGCTTTGCCACAGAGTCTCTGAGACCCCATTCTACCATCCCGCAGGCCCTGCGCTCCTTTCTGGGGGTCCGTATCTCCATCTGCAGGCGAGGCCATCGGAAGAAGGCGGTGATGGGTGCTCTCACCTCCATGATGTCCCGCAGCTCAGGGTCCGCAGTGGTCACAGTCACTGTCAGTGTGGCGCGGGGGCAGCCAGTGCCGCCCACGACGCCCAGCTGTGTCCCGAACTGCAGCACAGAGCAGACGGTGTTGAGGGCCCTGGGAGAGAGCGGGAAAGGGATGGCCAAGCAGGAGGAAGTCCCCATTATTATTGGTGGTGGTGCTATAACCACTTTACAGATGAGCAATCTGAAGGAATCAGATCGCTTTTTTCTTTCCAAAAGCACTTCAGAAATTCACTTTCGGGTAATCATTTTGAGGTAGGATGAGAAACCAGGCTTGAAGAGGGTAAAAATGACTCTTTAAATTTACCACTTGGACTGAGCTATATGTGAACTCTAGGTAAGAGCGTGGGAACTGCACGAGCAAAGTGAGACACTGAAGATCACAATGGTAATTAATAGCCGTACTGTTTTCTAACGGACAAAGAAAATGCCTATATTATAAGTTCTATTTCTCCTGCTTTCTGGCAGTGTCATGCTCAGAGCAGCGTCCTGGCAAGGAAGTCAGGATACTTAGGTTCTGAAACCTGGTAAGGATACTAACATAATGAGAGAACTTGAACAAGTCAACCTGACCTCTCTGAGCCTCCGTTTCCTTCCTCGTGAAATGAGACTGTGAAAATAGAAGTTCTCTAAGGCCCTCCTAGTTCTAAAATGCTTCCAGTCTAGGAAACAGCATAGAAGTCAATACTAGCGCAGGCTGAAGGGAAAGATAGGGCAGGGAGAAGGTTGCTTCCATCCTAGAGAACAACGTCTGAACCATACCACTTGGGTCTTCTGCCCATCTGTGCCCAAGATGGGAGCACAGGCAGTTAATACAGAAGAGTGTAAAACTGCTCAGTCCTTACAACCATCATAACTGTCTGATTTTTGGATTCTCAGTAAGTATTGACAGTAGAGGTGTCCTGATAGCAAGAACCTTCCTCAAACATAGTGAGAATTTATCAGTCTCCCTGATTTTTTCATCACCCCCTTGTTCTTACAGAAAATTGCCACAATCCATCTGTACTTGGAACTCTGAATTCTCTGCAGCACTCTCTTCCTGTGGTGAGCAATGCAGCTTCCCTAACAGCAAGTGTCTGCAACTTCTCCAGAGTCTCTGCTCCTGCCGTCAGTTCGGCATCAGCTACGGCCACCTCTTTCCAGACACACATGGGTAGTGCCTACCTTCACCAACATTCTAGCACAACTATGTTATCTGGAGTTACTGACCAGAGCCAGATCTCCACTTCAGCTGCTTCCTATCCAGGTGTTTTTGAGTGGGGCATCACAGGAAGCACTGAAAAGAATTCTTCTTCACTCGGAGACTTTACTCTGGCACTCACTGACCAGCACACAGCTGCTTCCTCCATGTTTATGGCAGCCCAGTATGATAAAACTGCAGACACCAATAACATGGCCCCTCTATATCCATCACTTTCTGCCAGCCTTGCTCAGGGAACACCATCTCAGATTCCAAATCAGGGACATAGCCTGTCACTTCCCTACCAGGAAGGAAGCCAGGTATATTACTATAACCACGGCACACTGGGGTCTTTACTGTATGGAGAACTTGGCTCCTGCCTGCAGTCCTATGGTTCTGTGTCATACACAGGAAGTAGGGCCTCTGTGCAACCAGAAATGGTAATGGTACTAAAGGAGATTCAGCCCACCAATATCTTACCACCAGCTTCCACCTCTGGAATCTACTACCCTGTGTCTGCTCACCACATCACAGAAACAAGTTTTCAAGGTGAGTACAAACAGCAAGAAAGTTGAACAATGAGGTCAGCATTCAAAAATGGGGTCAAATCTACAGCTGGGAAGTGGTGTATAGACAGGTAGAATTTAGATCCTGAGCCTTTAATAACCACTACCTTTGCTCAGGGCTGTCTGTATTTAGACTCTACATAAGAACACCTAGGGCTTCCCTGGTGGTGCAGTGGTTAAGAATCCGCCTGCCAATGCAGGGGACACGGGTTCGAGCCCTGGGCTGGGAAGATCCCACATGCCATGGAGCAACTAAGAGTAGCCCAGCAACTAAGAAGATCCAATGAAGCCAAAAAAAAATACATACATAGAATAAATAAGTTCAAAACATAAATAAATGAGTATAAATTTTTTCAAAAAGAACACCTACTGTAGGTGGGAAGGTGGGAGGGACACTGTAAAGGTCATCTATGCTACATGTACAAGAACCCCAAGAGCATACCAATAGGTGCCACATTTTTCACTGCTGTAGCCGATCATTCCCCCTGTACTACCACACTGTATCTCTCCCTTCCCTAATCTACTGCTAGAGTCTCTTTGGAAGGTGTTTCAGAACTCTTGTTATGATAGTGCCAGTTTAACTGTCCTCACTTCCTTAATATATACCAGGATTTAAGACCTTAGGGTCCGAGATCCTGTCCAGAGCAAGCAGGCTAAGACTCTGTCTTTGTTTATCTATTTCATCAGGAAGGGCTCTACTCCCTCTCCTAGTTCATGGTGTGAAGTGTCCTTAGCCTCTCAGGAAAGTGGGGAGAATTGAACGGACTCTATATGAGAATGCTAGGCTTTGTAAAACATTTCATTTTTGAAAAATAAGACTCCTTTTTTAATTGACTTATAACAATCCTATGAAATACAAAGAAAACCAAGAATCAGTGACAGGAAATGATCACCAGTAAGAATTACAACAGTCACCACTTATCTCGTAGCATAGAACACTGTCCATGATCCTTAAGAAGAGTTAGTAGAAATGCCTTGCCCATCTTGCCCCTAAACACCAACACAGCAATCATGTACCTTGAAAGGTACATGATTGCTGTGTTGGTGTTTAGGGGGAGCATCTCACTTACGAGGGACTGACTTCTACCTTGACTCCTTTGTAGGGATGGAGACTTCCCTGGTGATGAAAACTTCCCTGGGATGGCAACCTCCAATCCAGACATTTTGTGTGACACAAACTCAAGAACTCCCCGAGTCCTGCAGGAGCAGAAGTATTCAGATACTTGAGAGAAATCCACCACCCGAACTTGGGGACATTTCAGGGACAGCTCCAGTCCAGAGTGCCAGTAGTCTCCTGGCCCTGCCTCCAGCTCCAAGGCAGGGACAAATAGAGAGTAAGAACTTGGAGGATATTACAACCAAGCTTTCAAAGCCTCTGGATGCCTACCAGATCCCAAGAGAAAACCAAGAGCTTCCACTACTCCCTTCAGAAATCCCTGATATTCACCAGCTCCCGGGCTGCACTGACCCCGTCAGCCAAGAGGAGCAGCCTGGTTCTGAAAACGCTCATCTGGGAAAGGACAGCCTGAGTCTTGAGGACCTAGGGACACTTGAAAATGGGATGGAATCTAGCAGTGGTTTTGCAGACACTACTACACTGGCGGAGCATATTCACCTTCCCCAGCTCTTTAATTCATTGAAAGATCTTCATCAATCCAAAGGTCCCAACGTGATCAAAGCCAAAGACACCTGGGTCATTAAAGTGAATCAGGTGCAGGAAAAGCCAAGTGTCATAAAGGATCCCTCTGATCAACCCGGGAAGAACAAACATAAAGCCTCTGAGCCTATCAGTGGTGCTCCCAAGGCCAAGATCCAGCCCAAGAATCCACAGTGCCTGTTAGGGGGAGAAGTGGTTCTATGCAATGCTGCAGTCAGTGACAGGGCTCCTGTGAACACGGCCAAGCATTCTAAAGGCAAACCTCAGAAAGCTGCATCCAGAAAGATCAGCAAAACTAAGAGCCACGGGCAGGAAAAGACCACAAGGACCAGAGGAAGAAAGAAGGCTGAAGAGAAGAAGCAGTCAGGGAACAAAGTCAAGGCAGAAGAGAAGCCAACAATTCCCAAGACGAAGCGAAAGGAACACCAAACTGAGCTTATCCACGAGAGCATTAAAAAGCCTCGAACCTCCCTAGGCATGCGCATGCTGGAGTCTGTGAAGGTTTTTCATGCACTGGGGAAGAAGAATGATAAGAAAACTGGGCTCTCTTCCTGTCGGGTCTTGGGAAATTCAAGCAACCCTAAAGACCCCCAGCCACCCCCAGCTATCCAGCCATGGCGGCGTACCCCACGTGAGGGTAAGAGTCCTGAGAAAACTCAAGTCGAAGCCCAGAAACCAGACAGCAGTGCTGAAAAACAGTGTCCATCTCCATCCCAGTATGAGCTGCCTCCACCTGAGAAGGTCAAGTTTTCTGCCTGGGACAAGCCTCAAGCTCGACCTGCTCCTCGGAGGCCACAGTCTCTGGCCTCACATCGGCCTGCTGTGGCGGACCGTGCCCAGCCTGCTTCTTCTAACTCAGCTCAACCTGCTGCAGCCAGTTCATCCCAGCCAGCTCCTGCCTCTTTGCCAGGTCCTGCCAAACCAGCTCAGCCAACTGTGACCAACCCAACCCAACCGGGTTGGACCGCCCATATCCATCCTTGTGTCCCTCAGTCTGCTGCTCCTAGGCCTGCACCCTACAAAACTTCATCTTTCGCTTCTCTCCAGCGGGAGCCTCTTCCCCCTGCTGTGACTAAGCGCCAGTTCCCACCCAAGCTCCAAACCCCATTTCTACTCCAAGACTTCAGCAAGCAACGAAGACCATGGAGGGAACCCAACGTTTCTGAGCCAGTCATGTCAAAGCCCATCGAACTAGAGCAGAGACCAGAGCGGGAGGCCATGAAGAGGCGGGCTCAACAAGAACGTGAGAATGCCGCCAAATACACCTCTTTGGGGAAACTGCAAGTTTTCATTGAGAGGGAAAAAGAAATGGCAATTGCTGACTACTACGGATATTTATAGTAAGAACTGCTAGGATTGTTGGTGCCACCTTGGGTACCAGGTATAAATTTCTCTATTTATTCTCTAATTATATATTTCTCTATTTATTTCTATATATTTATTAAAACAATAAAACTGAATAAATGAATGTCATCGAATTAATAGACGAGTAATAAACCTTTTGAATTTTGAGATGCTGTTAACTGTGGCGTGCTTTAATTTTTTTTTGTTTTGTTTTGTTTTTGATGGGGTTGGAATCAAAGTCTGCATGAGAAAGGGAGGACTGAAAGTTGGATGGGAGAATGAAGGAAAGGGGAGGAAAGGGGTAAAAACTGAGCAAAGAGGAAGGAACGTGGCCCAGGGCTAGGAAGGCCAGAAGAGATTTATGGATTTATGAAAGGAAGCAGGAGTGAGGAGGAAATGGCAGAAGTAAAGAGCAGGGTCAGAGGTCAGGGTTGAAAGAACAAAATGTGAGTAGAGTTGAAGATGACAGAATGTGAGTCTAGGTTTACTAGGAGAAATAGAAAAAGTCTCTTGGGGAGGTTGGCTTTAAGTCTCACCACCACCACACAGGTATTTAAGAAAACAAGAGGTTCAGGACACATCTCTGAAAGGTTTGAGTTGCCTTATGCAGGTGTGATTATAGTGGGGGTATAGGGAAATCTACCAGAGAGGTGGCTAGGGCTCAGAGTTATCCTAGGGGATAGGGCCTGGTATGTAAATCACCATGTACTCAACACCTAAGCACCAGGGCAGCTAATGCACTATTCAGTTAATCCTGGCAACAAACAGGCAAGGCCAGTATTCCTGTGCCACTTCACTTAGAGACGTGCAGCAAAGGGCTGAGGTCACATCGCATGTGGAGGTACAAGGCCTCAATTTGAGGCCCAAATGCCTCTGAAGTCCTCAGTATTTGCAAGTGCCTGCAGGCGTCCAACCTGGCTTTCAGAGCACAGCATGCTGAGGTTACTGCTGGACGACATCAAACTTCTGGACAGGCCTAAGTATTAACTTGAGGGGCTTCCTCCATTGACCAGGGGGTGTGCCACCTTCTGTAAACATCACCATCAACTGAAACGCACGAGAAAAATCCGACGGAAGCGTCCACTCTCACGGGTGAGAGCGGTGGGGGCACGCGCACTGGGCAGCCGCTCCAACGGCCACAGGACGCAGGCGCCCAGCGGTTCAGGGGCTCCCTGGGAGGCCTCGTGGGGCAGCTCGAGGGAGTGAGGTTGGGAGATAGCGGCAGGGGTGGGCGTCAAAAGGAATGACGTGGGGAGAAGGGAGAGATGGAGGCAGTGGATAGTGGATAGTGAAAATGGGAAAACTGGCAATTTTCATTTTCAAAATTATTTTTTTGAGATGTCATTCACATGCCATAAAATTCACCTTCTGAGGCCGCAAATTCAGTGTCATTTCGTACATTCTCAAGCCTATGCAACCATCACCATCATCTATCCCATCACGTTTTCATCACCCCACAAAGAAGCCCCCATAACCATCAGCAGGCCCTCTTCATCCCCTCCTCCTCCAGTCCCTGCAACCACACATTTCCCTTCTGTCGCTATGGTTTTGGCTTTTCTGGACATTTCATGAAATAATACAAATGTGACCACTGTGTGGGGCTTCTTTCACTTAGCATAATGTTTTCAAGTTCGTCCGTGTCGTAGCGCGTGTCAGTACTTCATTCCTTTTTATGACTGTGTAATATTTCACATATACACCACATTTAAAATATCCATTCATCCATTGATGGGCATTTCGGTTTTTTACACTAATAATCTCCATTTATTGACAGTGTATTCTGTGCCAGGCAGCACCAGGCTAAGTTACTGACCTTATTTCACAGATAGAGGCTTGGAGAGTGTGAAGAGTTTGCCCAAGATTAAGAGCTGGCAATTGGGGGAACTGGGGTTTGAACTCAGGTGAACTTCAGAGGTAATAAATTCACATGACAGAACATTAGAAAAGGTACACAAGGGTACTCAAAGAAAAGACACCCTTTTCCCCACATTCCCCAGCCACACATTTCCCTCCTCAGAGACATCTGCTTTTGCCGTGCCGTGGAATCTTCCAGAGAATTACTTATACCTCAACATGTATGTATCACAATTTATTGACTAATCTGTCCCACTGATTTGAAATGTCACTTTTATGGTATAATAGATTCTTATACGTACATATGTTACTCTTTTCAGAGCTGTCCTGACTCTTTTTTGCCTATCTTTTATGTTTGCCATTTCTCTGAACTTTTTATCTTCTTTTTGATTTAAAAAACTGTTTCCTTTTCTTGTTTGTTTCTCTTAAGGCATTATCCATTATGTTCATTCACTCGTATGATTTTATTTAATTTATTTCTGTTTGGCAGTGTCGGGTATTAGTTGCAGCACGTGGTCTCTTCGTTGAAGTGCGTGGGCTCTTTCTTGCGGCTCGTGGGCTCTTTAGTTGTGGCGCGTGGGCTCCACAGCACGTAGGCTCAGTAGTTGCGGCGTGCAGGCTTTAGCTGCCCTGCGGCATGTGGGATCTCAGTTCCTCAACCAGGGATCGAACCTGCATCCCCTGCATTGGAAGGCAGATTCTTAACCACTGGACAACCAGGGAAGTCCCCACTCTTGTATTATTTTAAATTTAGTTGGCTTTTCTGAATTTTTTTCTTTTATTTTGAATTCTGTCCTGAGTTCTATCATCTTACCTAATTCTGGTTTATGCTGTTCGTTCATCTGATTTTTTATTATGGTAAAATATACATAAAACCAAATTTAGTATTTCAACCATTTTCAAGTATACAATTCAGTGACATTAAATACATTCACAATGCTGTGCAACCATCAGCACTATCCAAATTCAAAATGATTATGTCAAGGGCTTCCCTGGTGGCGCAGTGGTTGAGAGTCCACCTGCCGATGCAGGGGACACGGGTTCGTGTCCCGGTCCGGGAGGATCCCAAATGCCGTGGAGGGCTAGGCCTGTGAGCCATGGCCGCTGAGCCTGTGTGTCCGGAGCCTGTGCTCTTCAACGGGAGAGGCCACAACGGTGAGAGGCCCATGTACCACAAAAAAAAAAAAGAAAGAAAGAAAGAAAAGAAAGAAAGAAAAAGAAAGTCTAAACCACTAAATTCAATCATACAGGAATATAACATTTAAAAAAAAATTTCTTTGGCTGTGCAGCATGTGGGATCGTAGCTCCCCGACTAGGGATTGAACCCATGCCTGCTGCATTGGAAGCGCAGAGTCTTAACCACTGGACCACCAGGGAAGTCCCAGGAATATAACTTTTAGAGGAGAAGTTATAAACCCCTTGGTTATATGAACTGCAGATTTTTAGTAAGAAGTCATGTATTTTAAACGACTTGGAGCTTTAAAGAAAGGAAGGAAGGAAGGGAGAAAAAGGGACTTCCTTGGTTGTGCAGTGCATATAATATCAAAAATAAATAAATAAATTAAATAAATTTTAAAAAGAAAAAAATGCTGAAATCCACTGACTAATTATTCAGGCTGTTATATCTCACCACTTCCAGATACATTCCTTTATAAACTTTTAGCAAAAAGTTATCTTATGTCAGAAAAAATGAATTACAAACTTTTCTCTTTTTCCAAAATTTGAGAAATTCCCCTACACTTCTACCTTCAAATTTTATAAAAACGGAAAAGTAGTGACAACCCTTATACTTATATCCAATTGCATCATCTGGCCACATGCCTTCTACATCAATCAAATAACTACAAAACAACAAAATTCGAGTCATTTGTAAATAAAAAGGAAAGAAAATCAAGTTTTTGCAAAAAACGTACAATTTCGCTTTACAAATATAGGTAGAAAAATCCTAAAGAAACATCAGCACATCTAATCAATAATTATTAAAGAATGATATACACCATGACTACAAAAAGGCGTTATTCCAAGGACTCAAGGGTAACGCAACTTTAGAAAATCTATTAATATAACTATTTACATTAATACAACAATTTAATTAATAAATGAAAGAGAATAAAATACAGGACCAAACTGGCAGATGGGAAAAAGTTATCTGATAACATGCAACAGTCAGTTTCGGTGAAAATGCTCTGTACGCTAAAAACAGGAGACTTAATAGGACAGAGTATTCATCAAGAACCAACAGATAACAAAAGACAAATTAGGATAAATATGAACATCACATCTAAAAAACCCTATCCAACCAACCATAGGAGCCAGAAACTTAGGAATCACCATCACTGACGGCTATTTCTCCCTCGCCCTCATCCTCAACCCACCACCAGTGCTAACAATGATACTGCCTACATACCTCTAGAATCTGTCCACATCTTTCCACCAAAATGACCACCATACCCTGGTCCCAGCCACCATTATGCCCAATTTCTACAAAAGTCTCCTAACTTGTTTCCTCGCTTCCACTCTTTCTCCCTGCAGTGCCTTCTCCACGCGGTAGCAAAATGATAGGTTGAAAATGCAACTGGGGATGTTCCACACACTCACCTTCAACAAAAAAAGTTCAACGCTTGTCTATTACTCTTAAAGTCTGAAACCTTAAACAGAAGCCTGCACGATCGAGCTCCTGGTGGTGTGGGCACTTGTGCTCTTAGCGGCTCTCCCCTCCAGTGCCGCCAGGGGAAAGGGCAGAAGGACGCAGAGGCGCTGCTGCCAAAGCTGCCGCCTCCTGTGGGAGCTGCACAGCCAGCAACCTTGCTCCACTTTGCTGGGCAGGGACCCCGTCCAGTACAGTTAGTTCCCCCGACAGCACTGGGGCCAGGCCAGGGGAGAAGGGCCAGCTGTCCTGCCAAGAAGCTCATCACCCTCAAGGCAAACACCTCCAACCCTCAGACCCCGGGAGATTCAGAAGCGCTAGACGGTCCAGGCTCGCATTCTCACCTGTGCGCCTCAGGGCGTGACGTGTACTCTGCGCATGCGCCACCCCTCCCTAAACTGTTGCGTCCCGCAAACGCAAGCCCATTGTTCGCTCACAGGTTGCAGAGCTATAAATACCGGCAACAGCCCAAACGGTGCGCACTTCGCTTTTGGCCGAGTTGGCAGCTGAAGGAGAGTGCTCGGAGCCCAGCTCTCTATCCAAGGACCGATCTCACCCAAGTTCTCTATGGGCAGTTACTTAGGTAGGCCCTGCCCCTCACCCGTGCCCCGGGCACTGGGGGACCAGCACCTGCCAGGAGGGCTCGGCTGCCCCCAGCCCGCTCCCCGCGCCCACCGACTTCCCGTGGCCGGCCCGGGTCACCCAGCTGTCTATGGCCGGCTATCCACTCGCAGGCCAGCCCACAAGTGTCCCGTGACTCTGCATCTGCGCTTTGCCACAGAGTCTCTGAGACCCCATTCTACCATCCCGCAGGCCCTGCGCTCCTTTCTGGGGGTCCGTATCTCCATCTGCAGGCGAGGCCATCGGAAGAAGGCGGTGATGGGTGCTCTCACCTCCATGATGTCCCGCAGCTCAGGGTCCGCAGTGGTCACAGTCACTGTCAGTGTGGCGCGGGGGCAGCCAGTGCCGCCCACGACGCCCAGCTGTGTCCCGAACTGCAGCACAGAGCAGACGGTGTTGAGGGCCCTGGGAGAGAGCGGGAAAGGGATGGCCAAGCAGGAGGAAGTCCCCATTATTATTGGTGGTGGTGCTATAACCACTTTACAGATGAGCAATCTGAAGGAATCAGATCGCTTTTTTCTTTCCAAAAGCACTTCAGAAATTCACTTTCGGGTAATCATTTTGAGGTAGGATGAGAAACCAGGCTTGAAGAGGGTAAAAATGACTCTTTAAATTTACCACTTGGACTGAGCTATATGTGAACTCTAGGTAAGAGCGTGGGAACTGCACGAGCAAAGTGAGACACTGAAGATCACAATGGTAATTAATAGCCGTACTGTTTTCTAACGGACAAAGAAAATGCCTATATTATAAGTTCTATTTCTCCTGCTTTCTGGCAGTGTCATGCTCAGAGCAGCGTCCTGGCAAGGAAGTCAGGATACTTAGGTTCTGAAACCTGGTAAGGATACTAACATAATGAGAGAACTTGAACAAGTCAACCTGACCTCTCTGAGCCTCCGTTTCCTTCCTCATGAAATGAGACTGTGAAAATAGAAGTTCTCTAAGGCCCTCCTAGTTCTAAAATGCTTCCAGTCTAGGAAACAGCATAGAAGTCAATACTAGCGCAGGCTGAAGGGAAAGATAGGGCAGGGAGAAGGTTGCTTCCATCCTAGAGAACAACGTCTGAACCATACCACTTGGGTCTTCTGCCCATCTGTGCCCAAGATGGGAGCACAGGCAGTTAATACAGAAGAGTGTAAAACTGCTCAGTCCTTACAACCATCATAACTGTCTGATTTTTGGATTCTCAGTAAGTATTGACAGTAGAGGTGTCCTGATAGCAAGAACCTTCCTCAAACATAGTGAGAATTTATCAGTCTCCCTGATTTTTTCATCACCCCCTTGTTCTTACAGAAAATTGCCACAATCCATCTGTACTTGGAACTCTGAATTCTCTGCAGCACTCTCTTCCTGTGGTGAGCAATGCAGCTTCCCTAACAGCAAGTGTCTGCAACTTCTCCAGAGTCTCTGCTCCTGCCGTCAGTTCGGCATCAGCTACGGCCACCTCTTTCCAGACACACATGGGTAGTGCCTACCTTCACCAACATTCTAGCACAACTATGTTATCTGGAGTTACTGACCAGAGCCAGATCTCCACTTCAGCTGCTTCCTATCCAGGTGTTTTTGAGTGGGGCATCACAGGAAGCACTGAAAAGAATTCTTCTTCACTCGGAGACTTTACTCTGGCACTCACTGACCAGCACACAGCTGCTTCCTCCATGTTTATGGCAGCCCAGTATGATAAAACTGCAGACACCAATAACATGGCCCCTCTATATCCATCACTTTCTGCCAGCCTTGCTCAGGGAACACCATCTCAGATTCCAAATCAGGGACATAGCCTGTCACTTCCCTACCAGGAAGGAAGCCAGGTATATTACTATAACCACGGCACACTGGGGTCTTTACTGTATGGAGAACTTGGCTCCTGCCTGCAGTCCTATGGTTCTGTGTCATACACAGGAAGTAGGGCCTCTGTGCAACCAGAAATGGTAATGGTACTAAAGGAGATTCAGCCCACCAATATCTTACCACCAGCTTCCACCTCTGGAATCTACTACCCTGTGTCTGCTCACCACATCACAGAAACAAGTTTTCAAGGTGAGTACAAACAGCAAGAAAGTTGAACAATGAGGTCAGCATTCAAAAATGGGGTCAAATCTACAGCTGGGAAGTGGTGTATAGACAGGTAGAATTTAGATCCTGAGCCTTTAATAACCACTACCTTTGCTCAGGGCTGTCTGTATTTAGACTCTACATAAGAACACCTAGGGCTTCCCTGGTGGTGCAGTGGTTAAGAATCCACCTGCCAATGCAGGGGACACGGGTTCGAGCCCTGGGCTGGGAAGATCCCACATGCCATGGAGCAACTAAGAGTAGCCCAGCAACTAAGAAGATCCAATGAAGCCAAAAAAAATACATACATAGAATAAATAAGTTCAAAACATAAATAAATGAGTATAAATTTTTTCAAAAAGAACACCTACTGTAGGTGGGAAGGTGGGAGGGACACTGTAAAGGTCATCTATGCTACATGTACAAGAACCCCAAGAGCATACCAATAGGTGCCACATTTTTCACTGCTGTAGCCGATCATTCCCCCTGTACTACCACACTGTATCTCTCCCTTCCCTAATCTACTGCTAGAGTCTCTTTGGAAGGTGTTTTAGAACTCTTGTTATGATATTGCCAGTTTAACTGTCCTCACTTCCTTAATATATACCAGGATTTAAGACCTTAGGGTCCGAGATCCTGTCCAGAGCAAGCAGGCTAAGACTCTGTCTTTGTTTATCTATTTCATCAGGAAGGGCTCTACTCCCTCTCCTAGTTCATGGTGTGAAGTGTTCTTAGCCTCTCAGGAAAGTGGGGAGAATTGAACGGACTCTATATGAGAATGCTAGGCTTTGTAAAACATTTCATTTTTGAAAAATAAGACTCCTTTTTTAATTGACGTATAACAATCCTATGAAATACAAAGAAAACCAAGAATCAGTGACAGGAAATGATCACCAGTAAGAATTACAACAGTCACCACTTATCTCGTAGCATAGAACACTGTCCATGATCCTTAAGAAGAGTTAGTAGAAATGCCTTGCCCATCTTGCCCCTAAACACCAACACAGCAATCATGTACCTTGAAAGGTACATGATTGCTGTGTTGGTGTTTAGGGGGAGCATCTCACTTACGAGGGACTGACTTCTACCTTGACTCCTTTGTAGGGATGGAGACTTCCCTGGTGATGAAAACTTCCCTGGGATGGCAACCTCCAATCCAGACATTTTGTGTGACACAAACTCAAGAACTCCCCGAGTCCTGCAGGAGCAGAAGTATTCAGATACTTGAGAGAAATCCACCACCCGAACTTGGGGACATTTCAGGGACAGCTCCAGTCCAGAGTGCCAGTAGTCTCCTGGCCCTGCCTCCAGCTCCAAGGCAGGGACAAATAGAGAGTAAGAACTTGGAGGATATTACAACCAAGCTTTCAAAGCCTCTGGATGCCTACCAGATCCCAAGAGAAAACCAAGAGCTTCCACTACTCCCTTCAGAAATCCCTGATATTCACCAGCTCCCGGGCTGCACTGACCCCGTCAGCCAAGAGGAGCAGCCTGGTTCTGAAAACGCTCATCTGGGAAAGGACAGCCTGAGTCTTGAGGACCTAGGGACACTTGAAAATGGGATGGAATCTAGCAGTGGTTTTGCAGACACTACTACACTGGCGGAGCATATTCACCTTCCCCAGCTCTTTAATTCATTGAAAGATCTTCATCAATCCAAAGGTCCCAACGTGATCAAAGCCAAAGACACCAGGGTCATTAAAGTGAATCAGGTGCAGGAAAAGCCAAGTGTCATAAAGGATCCCTCTGATCAACCCGGGAAGAACAAACATAAAGCCTCTGAGCCTATCAGTGGTGCTCCCAAGGCCAAGATCCAGCCCAAGAATCCACAGTGCCTGTTAGGGGGAGAAGTGGTTCTATGCAATGCTGCAGTCAGTGACAGGGCTCCTGTGAACACGGCCAAGCATTCTAAAGGCAAACCTCAGAAAGCTGCATCCAGAAAGATCAGCAAAACTAAGAGCCACGGGCAGGAAAAGACCACAAGGACCAGAGGAAGAAAGAAGGCTGAAGAGAAGAAGCAGTCAGGGAACAAAGTCAAGGCAGAAGAGAAGCCAACAATTCCCAAGACGAAGCGAAAGGAACACCAAACTGAGCTTATCCACGAGAGCATTAAAAAGCCTCGAACCTCCCTAGGCATGCGCATGCTGGAGTCTGTGAAGGTTTTTCATGCACTGGGGAAGAAGAATGATAAGAAAACTGGGCTCTCTTCCTGTCGGGTCTTGGGAAATTCAAGCAACCCTAAAGACCCCCAGCCACCCCCAGCTATCCAGCCATGGCGGCGTACCCCACGTGAGGGTAAGAGTCCTGAGAAAACTCAAGTCGAAGCCCAGAAACCAGACAGCAGTGCTGAAAAACAGTGTCCATCTCCATCCCAGTATGAGCTGCCTCCACCTGAGAAGGTCAAGTTTTCTGCCTGGGACAAGCCTCAAGCTCGACCTGCTCCTCGGAGGCCACAGTCTCTGGCCTCACATCGGCCTGCTGTGGCGGACCGTGCCCAGCCTGCTTCTTCTAACTCAGCTCAACCTGCTGCAGCCAGTTCATCCCAGCCAGCTCCTGCCTCTTTGCCAGGTCCTGCCAAACCAGCTCAGCCAACTGTGACCAACCCAACCCAACCGGGTTGGACCGCCCATATCCATCCTTGTGTCCCTCAGTCTGCTGCTCCTAGGCCTGCACCCTACAAAACTTCATCTTTCGCTTCTCTCCAGCGGGAGCCTCTTCCCCCTGCTGTGACTAAGCGCCAGTTCCCACCCAAGCTCCAAACCCCATTTCTACTCCAAGACTTCAGCAAGCAACGAAGACCATGGAGGGAACCCAACGTTTCTGAGCCAGTCATGTCAAAGCCCATCGAACTAGAGCAGAGACCAGAGCGGGAGGCCATGAAGAGGCGGGCTCAACAAGAACGTGAGAATGCCGCCAAATACACCTCTTTGGGGAAACTGCAAGTTTTCATTGAGAGGGAAAAAGAAATGGCAATTGCTGACTACTACGGATATTTATAGTAAGAACTGCTAGGATTGTTGGTGCCACCTTGGGTACCAGGTATAAATTTCTCTATTTATTCTCTAATTATATATTTCTCTATTTATTTCTATATATTTATTAAAACAATAAAACTGAATAAATGAATGTCATCGAATTAATAGACGAGTAATAAACCTTTTGAATTTTGAGATGCTGTTAACTGTGGCGTGCTTTAATTTTTTTTGTTTTGTTTTGTTTTTGATGGGGTTGGAATCAAAGTCTGCATGAGAAAGGGAGGACTGAAAGTTGGATGGGAGAATGAAGGAAAGGGGAGGAAAGGGGTAAAAACTGAGCAAAGAGGAAGGAACGCGGCCCAGGGCTAGGAAGGCCAGAAGAGATTTATGGATTTATGAAAGGAAGCAGGAGTGAGGAGGAAATGGCAGAAGTAAAGAGCAGGGTCAGAGGTCAGGGTTGAAAGAACAAAATGTGAGTAGAGTTGAAGATGACAGAATGTGAGTCTAGGTTTACTAGGAGAAATAGAAAAAGTCTCTTGGGGAGGTTGGCTTTAAGTCTCACCACCACCACACAGGTATTTAAGAAAACAAGAGGTTCAGGACACATCTCTGAAAGGTTTGAGTTGCCTTATGCAGGTGTGATTATAGTGGGGGTATAGGGAAATCTACCAGAGAGGTGGCTAGGGCTCAGAGTTATCCTAGGGGATAGGGCCTGGTATGTAAATCACCATGTACTCAACACCTAAGCACCAGGGCAGCTAATGCACTATTCAGTTAATCCTGGCAACAAACAGGCAAGGCCAGTATTCCTGTGCCACTTCACTTAGAGACGTGCAGCAAAGGGCTGAGGTCACATCGCATGTGGAGGTACAAGGCCTCAATTTGAGGCCCAAATGCCTCTGAAGTCCTCAGTATTTGCAAGTGCCTGCAGGCGTCCAACCTGGCTTTCAGAGCACAGCATGCTGAGGTTACTGCTGGACGACATCAAACTTCTGGACAGGCCTAAGTATTAACTTGAGGGGCTTCCTCCATTGACCAGGGGGTGTGCCACCTTCTGTAAACATCACCATCAACTGAAACGCACGAGAAAAATCCGACGGAAGCGTCCACTCTCATGGGTGAGAGCGGTGGGGGCACGCGCACTGGGCAGCCGCTCCAACGGCCACAGGACGCAGGCGCCCAGCGGTTCAGGGGCTCCCTGGGAGGCCTCGTGGGGCAGCTCGAGGGAGTGAGGTTGGGAGATAGCGGCAGGGGTGGGCGTCAAAAGGAATGACGTGGGGAGAAGGGAGAGATGGAGGCAGTGGATAGTGGATAGTGAAAATGGGAAAACTGGCAATTTTCATTTTCAAAATTATTTTTTTGAGATGTCATTCACATGCCATAAAATTCACCTTCTGAGGCCGCAAATTCAGTGTCATTTCGTACATTCTCAAGCCTATGCAACCATCACCATCATCTATCCCATCACGTTTTCATCACCCCACAAAGAAGCCCCCATAACCATCAGCAGGCCCTCTTCATCCCCTCCTCCTCCAGTCCCTGCAACCACACATTTCCTTTCTGTCACTATGGTTTTGGCTTTTCTGGACATTTCATGAAATAATACAAATGTGACCACTGTGTGGGGCTTCTTTCACTTAGCATAATGTTTTCAAGTTCGTCCGTGTCGTAGCGCGTGTCAGTACTTCATTCCTTTTTATGACCGTGTAATATTTCACATATACACCACATTTAAAATATCCATTCATCCATTGATGGGCATTTCGGTTTTTTACACTAATAATCTCCATTTATTGACAGTGTATTCTGTGCCAGGCAGCACCAGGCTAAGTTACTGACCTTATTTCACAGATAAAGAGGCTTGGAGAGTGTGAAGAGTTTGCCCAAGATTAAGAGCTGGCAATTGGGGGAACTGGGGTTTGAACTCAGGTGAACTTCAGAGGTAATAAATTCACATGACAGAACATTAGAAAAGGTACACAAGGGTATTCAATGAAAAGTCACCCTTTTCCCCACGTTCCCCAGCCACACATTTCCCTCCTCAGAGACATCTGCTTTTGCCGTGCCGTGGAATCTTCCAGAGAATTACTTATACCTCAACATGTATGTATCACAATTTATTGACTAATCTGTCCCACTGATTTGAAATGTCACTTTTATGGTATAATAGATTCTTATACGTACATATGTTACTCTTTTCAGAGCTGTCCTGACTCTTTTTTGCCTATCTTTTATGTTTGCCATTTCTCTGAACTTTTTATCTTCTTTTTGATTTAAAAAACTGTTTCCTTTTCTTGTTTGTTTCTCTTAAGGCATTATCCATTATGTTCATTCACTCGTATGATTTTATTTAATTTATTTCTGTTTGGCAGTGTCGGGTATTAGTTGCAGCACGTGGTCTCTTCGTTGAAGTGCGTGGGCTCTTTCTTGCGGCTCGTGGGCTCTTTAGTTGTGGCGCGTGGGCTCCCCAGCACGTAGGCTCAGTAGTTGCGGCGTGCAGGCTTAGCTGCCCTGCGGCATGTGGGATCTCAGTTCCTCAACCAGGGATCGAACCTGCATCCCCTGCATTGGAAGGCAGATTCTTAACCACTGGACAACCAGGGAAGTCCCCACTCTTGTATTATTTTAAATTTAGTTGGCTTTTCTGAATTTTTTTTCTTTTATTTTGAATTCTGTCCTGAGTTCTATCATCTTACCTAATTCTGGTTTATGCTGTTCGTTCATCTGATTTTTTATTATGGTAAAATATACATAAAACCAAATTTAGTATTTCAACCATTTTCAAGTATACAATTCAGTGACATTAAATACATTCACAATGCTGTGCAACCATCAGCACTATCCAAATTCAAAATGATTATGTCAAGGGCTTCCCTGGTGGCGCAGTGGTTGAGAGTCCACCTGCCGATGCAGGGGACACGGGTTCGTGTCCCGGTTCGAGAGGATCCCAAATGCCGTGGAGGGCTAGGCCTGTGAGCCATGGCCGCTGAGCCTGTGTGTCCGGAGCCTGTGCTCTTCAACGGGAGAGGCCACAACGGTGAGAGGCCCATGTACCACAAAAAAAAAAAGAAAGAAAGAAAGAAAAGAAAGAAAGAAAAAGAAAGTCTAAACCACTAAATTCAATCATACAGGAATATAACATTTAAAAAAAAATTTCTTTGGCTGTGCAGCATGTGGGATCGTAGCTCCCCGACTAGGGATTGAACCCATGCCTGCTGCATTGGAAGCGCAGAGTCTTAACCACTGGACCACCAGGGAAGTCCCAGGAATATAACTTTTAGAGGAGAAGTTATAAACCCCTTGGTTATATGAACTGCAGATTTTTAGTAAGAAGTCATGTATTTTAAACGACTTGGAGCTTTAAAGAAAGGAAGGAAGGAAGGGAGAAAAAGGGACTTCCTTGGTTGTGCAGTGCATATAATATCAAAAATAAATAAATAAATTAAATAAATTTTAAAAAGAAAAAAATGCTGAAATCCACTGACTAATTATTCAGGCTGTTATATCTCACCACTTCCAGATACATTCCTTTATAAACTTTTAGCAAAAAGTTATCTTATGTCAGAAAAAATGAATTACAAACTTTTCTCTTTTTCCAAAATTTGAGAAATTCCCCTACACTTCTACCTTCAAATTTTATAAAAACGGAAAAGTAGTGACAACCCTTATACTTATATCCAATTGCATCATCTGGCCACATGCCTTCTACATCAATCAAATAACTACAAAACAACAAAATTCGAGTCATTTGTAAATAAAAAGGAAAGAAAATCAAGTTTTTGCAAAAAACGTACAATTTCGCTTTACAAATATAGGTAGAAAAATCCTAAAGAAACATCAGCACATCTAATCAATAATTATTAAAGAATGATATACACCATGACTACAAAAAGGCGTTATTCCAAGGACTCAAGGGTAACGCAACTTTAGAAAATCTATTAATATAACTATTTACATTAATACAACAATTTAATTAATAAATGAAAGAGAATAAAATACAGGACCAAACTGGCAGATGGGAAAAAGTTATCTGATAACATGCAACAGTCAGTTTCGGTGAAAATGCTCTGTACGCTAAAAACAGGAGACTTAATAGGACAGAGTATTCATCAAGAACCAACAGATAACAAAAGACAAATTAGGATAAATATGAACATCACATCTAAAAAACCCTATCCAACCAACCATAGGAGCCAGAAACTTAGGAATCACCATCACTGACGGCTATTTCTCCCTCGCCCTCATCCTCAACCCACCACCAGTGCTAACAATGATACTGCCTACATACCTCTAGAATCTGTCCACATCTTTCCACCAAAATGACCACCATACCCTGGTCCCAGCCACCATTATGCCCAATTTCTACAAAAGTCTCCTAACTTGTTTCCTCGCTTCCACTCTTTCTCCCTGCAGTGCCTTCTCCACGCGGTAGCAAAATGATAGGTTGAAAATGCAACTGGGGATGTTCCACACACTCACCTTCAACAAAAAAAGTTCAACGCTTGTCTATTACTCTTAAAGTCTGAAACCTTAAACAGAAGCCTGCACGATCGAGCTCCTGGTGGTGTGGGCACTTGTGCTCTTAGCGGCTCTCCCCTCCAGTGCCGCCAGGGGAAAGGGCAGAAGGACGCAGAGGCGCTGCTGCCAAAGCTGCCGCCTCCTGTGGGAGCTGCACAGCCAGCAACCTTGCTCCACTTTGCTGGGCAGGGACCCCGTCCAGTACAGTTAGTTCCCCCGACAGCACTGGGGCCAGGCCAGGGGAGAAGGGCCAGCTGTCCTGCCAAGAAGCTCATCACCCTCAAGGCAAACACCTCCAACCCTCAGACCCCGGGAGATTCAGAAGCGCTAGACGGTCCAGGCTCGCATTCTCACCTGTGCGCCTCAGGGCGTGACGTGTACTCTGCGCATGCGCCACCCCTCCCTAAACTGTTGCGTCCCGCAAACGCAAGCCCATTGTTCGCTCACAGGTTGCAGAGCTATAAATACCGGCAACAGCCCAAACGGTGCGCACTTCGCTTTTGGCCGAGTTGGCAGCTGAAGGAGAGTGCTCGGAGCCCAGCTCTCTATCCAAGGACCGATCTCACCCAAGTTCTCTATGGGCAGTTACTTAGGTAGGCCCTGCCCCTCACCCGTGCCCCGGGCACTGGGGGACCAGCACCTGCCAGGAGGGCTCGGCTGCCCCCAGCCCGCTCCCCGCGCCCACCGACTTCCCGTGGCCGGCCCGGGTCACCCAGCTGTCTATGGCCGGCTATCCACTCGCAGGCCAGCCCACAAGTGTCCCGTGACTCTGCATCTGCGCTTTGCCACAGAGTCTCTGAGACCCCATTCTACCATCCCGCAGGCCCTGCGCTCCTTTCTGGGGGTCCGTATCTCCATCTGCAGGCGAGGCCATCGGAAGAAGGCGGTGATGGGTGCTCTCACCTCCATGATGTCCCGCAGCTCAGGGTCCGCAGTGGTCACAGTCACTGTCAGTGTGGCGCGGGGGCAGCCAGTGCCGCCCACGACGCCCAGCTGTGTCCCGAACTGCAGCACAGAGCAGACGGTGTTGAGGGCCCTGGGAGAGAGCGGGAAAGGGATGGCCAAGCAGGAGGAAGTCCCCATTATTATTGGTGGTGGTGCTATAACCACTTTACAGATGAGCAATCTGAAGGAATCAGATCGCTTTTTTCTTTCCAAAAGCACTTCAGAAATTCACTTTCGGGTAATCATTTTGAGGTAGGATGAGAAACCAGGCTTGAAGAGGGTAAAAATGACTCTTTAAATTTACCACTTGGACTGAGCTATATGTGAACTCTAGGTAAGAGCGTGGGAACTGCACGAGCAAAGTGAGACACTGAAGATCACAATGGTAATTAATAGCCGTACTGTTTTCTAACGGACAAAGAAAATGCCTATATTATAAGTTCTATTTCTCCTGCTTTCTGGCAGTGTCATGCTCAGAGCAGCGTCCTGGCAAGGAAGTCAGGATACTTAGGTTCTGAAACCTGGTAAGGATACTAACATAATGAGAGAACTTGAACAAGTCAACCTGACCTCTCTGAGCCTCCGTTTCCTTCCTCGTGAAATGAGACTGTGAAAATAGAAGTTCTCTAAGGCCCTCCTAGTTCTAAAATGCTTCCAGTCTAGGAAACAGCATAGAAGTCAATACTAGCGCAGGCTGAAGGGAAAGATAGGGCAGGGAGAAGGTTGCTTCCATCCTAGAGAACAACGTCTGAACCATACCACTTGGGTCTTCTGCCCATCTGTGCCCAAGATGGGAGCACAGGCAGTTAATACAGAAGAGTGTAAAACTGCTCAGTCCTTACAACCATCATAACTGTCTGATTTTTGGATTCTCAGTAAGTATTGACAGTAGAGGTGTCCTGATAGCAAGAACCTTCCTCAAACATAGTGAGAATTTATCAGTCTCCCTGATTTTTTCATCACCCCCTTGTTCTTACAGAAAATTGCCACAATCCATCTGTACTTGGAACTCTGAATTCTCTGCAGCACTCTCTTCCTGTGGTGAGCAATGCAGCTTCCCTAACAGCAAGTGTCTGCAACTTCTCCAGAGTCTCTGCTCCTGCCGTCAGTTCGGCATCAGCTACGGCCACCTCTTTCCAGACACACATGGGTAGTGCCTACCTTCACCAACATTCTAGCACAACTATGTTATCTGGAGTTACTGACCAGAGCCAGATCTCCACTTCAGCTGCTTCCTATCCAGGTGTTTTTGAGTGGGGCATCACAGGAAGCACTGAAAAGAATTCTTCTTCACTCGGAGACTTTACTCTGGCACTCACTGACCAGCACACAGCTGCTTCCTCCATGTTTATGGCAGCCCAGTATGATAAAACTGCAGACACCAATAACATGGCCCCTCTATATCCATCACTTTCTGCCAGCCTTGCTCAGGGAACACCATCTCAGATTCCAAATCAGGGACATAGCCTGTCACTTCCCTACCAGGAAGGAAGCCAGGTATATTACTATAACCACGGCACACTGGGGTCTTTACTGTATGGAGAACTTGGCTCCTGCCTGCAGTCCTATGGTTCTGTGTCATACACAGGAAGTAGGGCCTCTGTGCAACCAGAAATGGTAATGGTACTAAAGGAGATTCAGCCCACCAATATCTTACCACCAGCTTCCACCTCTGGAATCTACTACCCTGTGTCTGCTCACCACATCACAGAAACAAGTTTTCAAGGTGAGTACAAACAGCAAGAAAGTTGAACAATGAGGTCAGCATTCAAAAATGGGGTCAAATCTACAGCTGGGAAGTGGTGTATAGACAGGTAGAATTTAGATCCTGAGCCTTTAATAACCACTACCTTTGCTCAGGGCTGTCTGTATTTAGACTCTACATAAGAACACCTAGGGCTTCCCTGGTGGTGCAGTGGTTAAGAATCCGCCTGCCAATGCAGGGGACACGGGTTTGAGCCCTGGGCTGGGAAGATCCCACATGCCATGGAGCAACTAAGAGTAGCCCAGCAACTAAGAAGATCCAATGAAGCCAAAAAAAAATACATACATAGAATAAATAAGTTCAAAACATAAATAAATGAGTATAAATTTTTTCAAAAAGAACACCTACTGTAGGTGGGAAGGTGGGAGGGACACTGTAAAGGTCATCTATGCTACATGTACAAGAACCCCAAGAGCATACCAATAGGTGCCACATTTTTCACTGCTGTAGCCGATCATTCCCCCTGTACTACCACACTGTATCTCTCCCTTCCCTAATCTACTGCTAGAGTCTCTTTGGAAGGTGTTTCAGAACTCTTGTTATGATAGTGCCAGTTTAACTGTCCTCACTTCCTTAATATATACCAGGATTTAAGACCTTAGGGTCCGAGATCCTGTCCAGAGCAAGCAGGCTAAGACTCTGTCTTTGTTTATCTATTTCATCAGGAAGGGCTCTACTCCCTCTCCTAGTTCATGGTGTGAAGTGTCCTTAGCCTCTCAGGAAAGTGGGGAGAATTGAACGGACTCTATATGAGAATGCTAGGCTTTGTAAAACATTTCATTTTTGAAAAATAAGACTCCTTTTTTAATTGACTTATAACAATCCTATGAAATACAAAGAAAACCAAGAATCAGTGACAGGAAATGATCACCAGTAAGAATTACAACAGTCACCACTTATCTCGTAGCATAGAACACTGTCCATGATCCTTAAGAAGAGTTAGTAGAAATGCCTTGCCCATCTTGCCCCTAAACACCAACACAGCAATCATGTACCTTGAAAGGTACATGATTGCTGTGTTGGTGTTTAGGGGGAGCATCTCACTTACGAGGGACTGACTTCTACCTTGACTCCTTTGTAGGGATGGAGACTTCCCTGGTGATGAAAACTTCCCTGGGATGGCAACCTCCAATCCAGACATTTTGTGTGACACAAACTCAAGAACTCCCCGAGTCCTGCAGGAGCAGAAGTATTCAGATACTTGAGAGAAATCCACCACCCGAACTTGGGGACATTTCAGGGACAGCTCCAGTCCAGAGTGCCAGTAGTCTCCTGGCCCTGCCTCCAGCTCCAAGGCAGGGACAAATAGAGAGTAAGAACTTGGAGGATATTACAACCAAGCTTTCAAAGCCTCTGGATGCCTACCAGATCCCAAGAGAAAACCAAGAGCTTCCACTACTCCCTTCAGAAATCCCTGATATTCACCAGCTCCCGGGCTGCACTGACCCCGTCAGCCAAGAGGAGCAGCCTGGTTCTGAAAACGCTCATCTGGGAAAGGACAGCCTGAGTCTTGAGGACCTAGGGACACTTGAAAATGGGATGGAATCTAGCAGTGGTTTTGCAGACACTACTACACTGGCGGAGCATATTCACCTTCCCCAGCTCTTTAATTCATTGAAAGATCTTCATCAATCCAAAGGTCCCAACGTGATCAAAGCCAAAGACACCAGGGTCATTAAAGTGAATCAGGTGCAGGAAAAGCCAAGTGTCATAAAGGATCCCTCTGATCAACCCGGGAAGAACAAACATAAAGCCTCTGAGCCTATCAGTGGTGCTCCCAAGGCCAAGATCCAGCCCAAGAATCCACAGTGCCTGTTAGGGGGAGAAGTGGTTCTATGCAATGCTGCAGTCAGTGACAGGGCTCCTGTGAACACGGCCAAGCATTCTAAAGGCAAACCTCAGAAAGCTGCATCCAGAAAGATCAGCAAAACTAAGAGCCACGGGCAGGAAAAGACCACAAGGACCAGAGGAAGAAAGAAGGCTGAAGAGAAGAAGCAGTCAGGGAACAAAGTCAAGGCAGAAGAGAAGCCAACAATTCCCAAGACGAAGCGAAAGGAACACCAAACTGAGCTTATCCACGAGAGCATTAAAAAGCCTCGAACCTCCCTAGGCATGCGCATGCTGGAGTCTGTGAAGGTTTTTCATGCACTGGGGAAGAAGAATGATAAGAAAACTGGGCTCTCTTCCTGTCGGGTCTTGGGAAATTCAAGCAACCCTAAAGACCCCCAGCCACCCCCAGCTATCCAGCCATGGCGGCGTACCCCACGTGAGGGTAAGAGTCCTGAGAAAACTCAAGTCGAAGCCCAGAAACCAGACAGCAGTGCTGAAAAACAGTGTCCATCTCCATCCCAGTATGAGCTGCCTCCACCTGAGAAGGTCAAGTTTTCTGCCTGGGACAAGCCTCAAGCTCGACCTGCTCCTCGGAGGCCACAGTCTCTGGCCTCACATCGGCCTGCTGTGGCGGACCGTGCCCAGCCTGCTTCTTCTAACTCAGCTCAACCTGCTGCAGCCAGTTCATCCCAGCCAGCTCCTGCCTCTTTGCCAGGTCCTGCCAAACCAGCTCAGCCAACTGTGACCAACCCAACCCAACCGGGTTGGACCGCCCATATCCATCCTTGTGTCCCTCAGTCTGCTGCTCCTAGGCCTGCACCCTACAAAACTTCATCTTTCGCTTCTCTCCAGCGGGAGCCTCTTCCCCCTGCTGTGACTAAGCGCCAGTTCCCACCCAAGCTCCAAACCCCATTTCTACTCCAAGACTTCAGCAAGCAACGAAGACCATGGAGGGAACCCAACGTTTCTGAGCCAGTCATGTCAAAGCCCATCGAACTAGAGCAGAGACCAGAGCGGGAGGCCATGAAGAGGCGGGCTCAACAAGAACGTGAGAATGCCGCCAAATACACCTCTTTGGGGAAACTGCAAGTTTTCATTGAGAGGGAAAAAGAAATGGCAATTGCTGACTACTACGGATATTTATAGTAAGAACTGCTAGGATTGTTGGTGCCACCTTGGGTACCAGGTATAAATTTCTCTATTTATTCTCTAATTATATATTTCTCTATTTATTTCTATATATTTATTAAAACAATAAAACTGAATAAATGAATGTCATCGAATTAATAGACGAGTAATAAACCTTTTGAATTTTGAGATGCTGTTAACTGTGGCGTGCTTTAATTTTTTTTTGTTTTGTTTTGTTTTTGATGGGGTTGGAATCAAAGTCTGCATGAGAAAGGGAGGACTGAAAGTTGGATGGGAGAATGAAGGAAAGGGGAGGAAAGGGGTAAAAACTGAGCAAAGAGGAAGGAACGTGGCCCAGGGCTAGGAAGGCCAGAAGAGATTTATGGATTTATGAAAGGAAGCAGGAGTGAGGAGGAAATGGCAGAAGTAAAGAGCAGGGTCAGAGGTCAGGGTTGAAAGAACAAAATGTGAGTAGAGTTGAAGATGACAGAATGTGAGTCTAGGTTTACTAGGAGAAATAGAAAAAGTCTCTTGGGGAGGTTGGCTTTAAGTCTCACAACCACCACACAGGTATTTAAGAAAACAAGAGGTTCAGGACACATCTCTGAAAGGTTTGAGTTGCCTTATGCAGGTGTGATTATAGTGGGGGTATAGGGAAATCTACCAGAGAGGTGGCTAGGGCTCAGAGTTATCCTAGGGGATAGGGCCTGGTATGTAAATCACCATGTACTCAACACCTAAGCACCAGGGCAGCTAATGCACTATTCAGTTAATCCTGGCAACAAACAGGCAAGGCCAGTATTCCTGTGCCACTTCACTTAGAGACGTGCAGCAAAGGGCTGAGGTCACATCGCATGTGGAGGTACAAGGCCTCAATTTGAGGCCCAAATGCCTCTGAAGTCCTCAGTATTTGCAAGTGCCTGCAGGCGTCCAACCTGGCTTTCAGAGCACAGCATGCTGAGGTTACTGCTGGACGACATCAAACTTCTGGACAGGCCTAAGTATTAACTTGAGGGGCTTCCTCCATTGACCAGGGGGTGTGCCACCTTCTGTAAACATCACCATCAACTGAAACGCACGAGAAAAATCCGACGGAAGCGTCCACTCTCACGGGTGAGAGCGGTGGGGGCACGCGCACTGGGCAGCCGCTCCAACGGCCACAGGACGCAGGCGCCCAGCGGTTCAGGGGCTCCCTGGGAGGCCTCGTGGGGCAGCTCGAGGGAGTGAGGTTGGGAGATAGCGGCAGGGGTGGGCGTCAAAAGGAATGACGTGGGGAGAAGGGAGAGATGGAGGCAGTGGATAGTGGATAGTGAAAATGGGAAAACTGGCAATTTTCATTTTCAAAATTATTTTTTTGAGATGTCATTCACATGCCATAAAATTCACCTTCTGAGGCCGCAAATTCAGTGTCATTTCGTACATTCTCAAGCCTATGCAACCATCACCATCATCTATCCCATCACGTTTTCATCACCCCACAAAGAAGCCCCCATAACCATCAGCAGGCCCTCTTCATCCCCTCCTCCTCCAGTCCCTGCAACCACACATTTCCCTTCTGTCGCTATGGTTTTGGCTTTTCTGGACATTTCATGAAATAATACAAATGTGACCACTGTGTGGGGCTTCTTTCACTTAGCATAATGTTTTCAAGTTCGTCCGTGTCGTAGCGCGTGTCAGTACTTCATTCCTTTTTATGACTGTGTAATATTTCACATATACACCACATTTAAAATATCCATTCATCCATTGATGGGCATTTCGGTTTTTTACACTAATAATCTCCATTTATTGACAGTGTATTCTGTGCCAGGCAGCACCAGGCTAAGTTACTGACCTTATTTCACAGATAGAGGCTTGGAGAGTGTGAAGAGTTTGCCCAAGATTAAGAGCTGGCAATTGGGGGAACTGGGGTTTGAACTCAGGTGAACTTCAGAGGTAATAAATTCACATGACAGAACATTAGAAAAGGTACACAAGGGTACTCAAAGAAAAGACACCCTTTTCCCCACATTCCCCAGCCACACATTTCCCTCCTCAGAGACATCTGCTTTTGCCGTGCCGTGGAATCTTCCAGAGAATTACTTATACCTCAACATGTATGTATCACAATTTATTGACTAATCTGTCCCACTGATTTGAAATGTCACTTTTATGGTATAATAGATTCTTATACGTACATATGTTACTCTTTTCAGAGCTGTCCTGACTCTTTTTTGCCTATCTTTTATGTTTGCCATTTCTCTGAACTTTTTATCTTCTTTTTGATTTAAAAAACTGTTTCCTTTTCTTGTTTGTTTCTCTTAAGGCATTATCCATTATGTTCATTCACTCGTATGATTTTATTTAATTTATTTCTGTTTGGCAGTGTCGGGTATTAGTTGCAGCACGTGGTCTCTTCGTTGAAGTGCGTGGGCTCTTTCTTGCGGCTCGTGGGCTCTTTAGTTGTGGCGCGTGGGCTCCACAGCACGTAGGCTCAGTAGTTGCGGCGTGCAGGCTTTAGCTGCCCTGCGGCATGTGGGATCTCAGTTCCTCAACCAGGGATCGAACCTGCATCCCCTGCATTGGAAGGCAGATTCTTAACCACTGGACAACCAGGGAAGTCCCCACTCTTGTATTATTTTAAATTTAGTTGGCTTTTCTGAATTTTTTTCTTTTATTTTGAATTCTGTCCTGAGTTCTATCATCTTACCTAATTCTGGTTTATGCTGTTCGTTCATCTGATTTTTTATTATGGTAAAATATACATAAAACCAAATTTAGTATTTCAACCATTTTCAAGTATACAATTCAGTGACATTAAATACATTCACAATGCTGTGCAACCATCAGCACTATCCAAATTCAAAATGATTATGTCAAGGGCTTCCCTGGTGGCGCAGTGGTTGAGAGTCCACCTGCCGATGCAGGGGACACGGGTTCGTGTCCCGGTCCGGGAGGATCCCAAATGCCGTGGAGGGCTAGGCCTGTGAGCCATGGCCGCTGAGCCTGTGTGTCCGGAGCCTGTGCTCTTCAACGGGAGAGGCCACAACGGTGAGAGGCCCATGTACCACAAAAAAAAAAAAGAAAGAAAGAAAGAAAAGAAAGAAAGAAAAAGAAAGTCTAAACCACTAAATTCAATCATACAGGAATATAACATTTAAAAAAAAATTTCTTTGGCTGTGCAGCATGTGGGATCGTAGCTCCCCGACTAGGGATTGAACCCATGCCTGCTGCATTGGAAGCGCAGAGTCTTAACCACTGGACCACCAGGGAAGTCCCAGGAATATAACTTTTAGAGGAGAAGTTATAAACCCCTTGGTTATATGAACTGCAGATTTTTAGTAAGAAGTCATGTATTTTAAACGACTTGGAGCTTTAAAGAAAGGAAGGAAGGAAGGGAGAAAAAGGGACTTCCTTGGTTGTGCAGTGCATATAATATCAAAAATAAATAAATAAATTAAATAAATTTTAAAAAGAAAAAAATGCTGAAATCCACTGACTAATTATTCAGGCTGTTATATCTCACCACTTCCAGATACATTCCTTTATAAACTTTTAGCAAAAAGTTATCTTATGTCAGAAAAAATGAATTACAAACTTTTCTCTTTTTCCAAAATTTGAGAAATTCCCCTACACTTCTACCTTCAAATTTTATAAAAACGGAAAAGTAGTGACAACCCTTATACTTATATCCAATTGCATCATCTGGCCACATGCCTTCTACATCAATCAAATAACTACAAAACAACAAAATTCGAGTCATTTGTAAATAAAAAGGAAAGAAAATCAAGTTTTTGCAAAAAACGTACAATTTCGCTTTACAAATATAGGTAGAAAAATCCTAAAGAAACATCAGCACATCTAATCAATAATTATTAAAGAATGATATACACCATGACTACAAAAAGGCGTTATTCCAAGGACTCAAGGGTAACGCAACTTTAGAAAATCTATTAATATAACTATTTACATTAATACAACAATTTAATTAATAAATGAAAGAGAATAAAATACAGGACCAAACTGGCAGATGGGAAAAAGTTATCTGATAACATGCAACAGTCAGTTTCGGTGAAAATGCTCTGTACGCTAAAAACAGGAGACTTAATAGGACAGAGTATTCATCAAGAACCAACAGATAACAAAAGACAAATTAGGATAAATATGAACATCACATCTAAAAAACCCTATCCAACCAACCATAGGAGCCAGAAACTTAGGAATCACCATCACTGACGGCTATTTCTCCCTCGCCCTCATCCTCAACCCACCACCAGTGCTAACAATGATACTGCCTACATACCTCTAGAATCTGTCCACATCTTTCCACCAAAATGACCACCATACCCTGGTCCCAGCCACCATTATGCCCAATTTCTACAAAAGTCTCCTAACTTGTTTCCTCGCTTCCACTCTTTCTCCCTGCAGTGCCTTCTCCACGCGGTAGCAAAATGATAGGTTGAAAATGCAACTGGGGATGTTCCACACACTCACCTTCAACAAAAAAAGTTCAACGCTTGTCTATTACTCTTAAAGTCTGAAACCTTAAACAGAAGCCTGCACGATCGAGCTCCTGGTGGTGTGGGCACTTGTGCTCTTAGCGGCTCTCCCCTCCAGTGCCGCCAGGGGAAAGGGCAGAAGGACGCAGAGGCGCTGCTGCCAAAGCTGCCGCCTCCTGTGGGAGCTGCACAGCCAGCAACCTTGCTCCACTTTGCTGGGCAGGGACCCCGTCCAGTACAGTTAGTTCCCCCGACAGCACTGGGGCCAGGCCAGGGGAGAAGGGCCAGCTGTCCTGCCAAGAAGCTCATCACCCTCAAGGCAAACACCTCCAACCCTCAGACCCCGGGAGATTCAGAAGCGCTAGACGGTCCAGGCTCGCATTCTCACCTGTGCGCCTCAGGGCGTGACGTGTACTCTGCGCATGCGCCACCCCTCCCTAAACTGTTGCGTCCCGCAAACGCAAGCCCATTGTTCGCTCACAGGTTGCAGAGCTATAAATACCGGCAACAGCCCAAACGGTGCGCACTTCGCTTTTGGCCGAGTTGGCAGCTGAAGGAGAGTGCTCGGAGCCCAGCTCTCTATCCAAGGACCGATCTCACCCAAGTTCTCTATGGGCAGTTACTTAGGTAGGCCCTGCCCCTCACCCGTGCCCCGGGCACTGGGGGACCAGCACCTGCCAGGAGGGCTCGGCTGCCCCCAGCCCGCTCCCCGCGCCCACCGACTTCCCGTGGCCGGCCCGGGTCACCCAGCTGTCTATGGCCGGCTATCCACTCGCAGGCCAGCCCACAAGTGTCCCGTGACTCTGCATCTGCGCTTTGCCACAGAGTCTCTGAGACCCCATTCTACCATCCCGCAGGCCCTGCGCTCCTTTCTGGGGGTCCGTATCTCCATCTGCAGGCGAGGCCATCGGAAGAAGGCGGTGATGGGTGCTCTCACCTCCATGATGTCCCGCAGCTCAGGGTCCGCAGTGGTCACAGTCACTGTCAGTGTGGCGCGGGGGCAGCCAGTGCCGCCCACGACGCCCAGCTGTGTCCCGAACTGCAGCACAGAGCAGACGGTGTTGAGGGCCCTGGGAGAGAGCGGGAAAGGGATGGCCAAGCAGGAGGAAGTCCCCATTATTATTGGTGGTGGTGCTATAACCACTTTACAGATGAGCAATCTGAAGGAATCAGATCGCTTTTTTCTTTCCAAAAGCACTTCAGAAATTCACTTTCGGGTAATCATTTTGAGGTAGGATGAGAAACCAGGCTTGAAGAGGGTAAAAATGACTCTTTAAATTTACCACTTGGACTGAGCTATATGTGAACTCTAGGTAAGAGCGTGGGAACTGCACGAGCAAAGTGAGACACTGAAGATCACAATGGTAATTAATAGCCGTACTGTTTTCTAACGGACAAAGAAAATGCCTATATTATAAGTTCTATTTCTCCTGCTTTCTGGCAGTGTCATGCTCAGAGCAGCGTCCTGGCAAGGAAGTCAGGATACTTAGGTTCTGAAACCTGGTAAGGATACTAACATAATGAGAGAACTTGAACAAGTCAACCTGACCTCTCTGAGCCTCCGTTTCCTTCCTCGTGAAATGAGACTGTGAAAATAGAAGTTCTCTAAGGCCCTCCTAGTTCTAAAATGCTTCCAGTCTAGGAAACAGCATAGAAGTCAATACTAGCGCAGGCTGAAGGGAAAGATAGGGCAGGGAGAAGGTTGCTTCCATCCTAGAGAACAACGTCTGAACCATACCACTTGGGTCTTCTGCCCATCTGTGCCCAAGATGGGAGCACAGGCAGTTAATACAGAAGAGTGTAAAACTGCTCAGTCCTTACAACCATCATAACTGTCTGATTTTTGGATTCTCAGTAAGTATTGACAGTAGAGGTGTCCTGATAGCAAGAACCTTCCTCAAACATAGTGAGAATTTATCAGTCTCCCTGATTTTTTCATCACCCCCTTGTTCTTACAGAAAATTGCCACAATCCATCTGTACTTGGAACTCTGAATTCTCTGCAGCACTCTCTTCCTGTGGTGAGCAATGCAGCTTCCCTAACAGCAAGTGTCTGCAACTTCTCCAGAGTCTCTGCTCCTGCCGTCAGTTCGGCATCAGCTACGGCCACCTCTTTCCAGACACACATGGGTAGTGCCTACCTTCACCAACATTCTAGCACAACTATGTTATCTGGAGTTACTGACCAGAGCCAGATCTCCACTTCAGCTGCTTCCTATCCAGGTGTTTTTGAGTGGGGCATCACAGGAAGCACTGAAAAGAATTCTTCTTCACTCGGAGACTTTACTCTGGCACTCACTGACCAGCACACAGCTGCTTCCTCCATGTTTATGGCAGCCCAGTATGATAAAACTGCAGACACCAATAACATGGCCCCTCTATATCCATCACTTTCTGCCAGCCTTGCTCAGGGAACACCATCTCAGATTCCAAATCAGGGACATAGCCTGTCACTTCCCTACCAGGAAGGAAGCCAGGTATATTACTATAACCACGGCACACTGGGGTCTTTACTGTATGGAGAACTTGGCTCCTGCCTGCAGTCCTATGGTTCTGTGTCATACACAGGAAGTAGGGCCTCTGTGCAACCAGAAATGGTAATGGTACTAAAGGAGATTCAGCCCACCAATATCTTACCACCAGCTTCCACCTCTGGAATCTACTACCCTGTGTCTGCTCACCACATCACAGAAACAAGTTTTCAAGGTGAGTACAAACAGCAAGAAAGTTGAACAATGAGGTCAGCATTCAAAAATGGGGTCAAATCTACAGCTGGGAAGTGGTGTATAGACAGGTAGAATTTAGATCCTGAGCCTTTAATAACCACTACCTTTGCTCAGGGCTGTCTGTATTTAGACTCTACATAAGAACACCTAGGGCTTCCCTGGTGGTGCAGTGGTTAAGAATCCACCTGCCAATGCAGGGGACACGGGTTCGAGCCCTGGGCTGGGAAGATCCCACATGCCATGGAGCAACTAAGAGTAGCCCAGCAACTAAGAAGATCCAATGAAGCCAAAAAAAATACATACATAGAATAAATAAGTTCAAAACATAAATAAATGAGTATAAATTTTTTCAAAAAGAACACCTACTGTAGGTGGGAAGGTGGGAGGGACACTGTAAAGGTCATCTATGCTACATGTACAAGAACCCCAAGAGCATACCAATAGGTGCCACATTTTTCACTGCTGTAGCCGATCATTCCCCCTGTACTACCACACTGTATCTCTCCCTTCCCTAATCTACTGCTAGAGTCTCTTTGGAAGGTGTTTTAGAACTCTTGTTATGATATTGCCAGTTTAACTGTCCTCACTTCCTTAATATATACCAGGATTTAAGACCTTAGGGTCCGAGATCCTGTCCAGAGCAAGCAGGCTAAGACTCTGTCTTTGTTTATCTATTTCATCAGGAAGGGCTCTACTCCCTCTCCTAGTTCATGGTGTGAAGTGTTCTTAGCCTCTCAGGAAAGTGGGGAGAATTGAACGGACTCTATATGAGAATGCTAGGCTTTGTAAAACATTTCATTTTTGAAAAATAAGACTCCTTTTTTAATTGACGTATAACAATCCTATGAAATACAAAGAAAACCAAGAATCAGTGACAGGAAATGATCACCAGTAAGAATTACAACAGTCACCACTTATCTCGTAGCATAGAACACTGTCCATGATCCTTAAGAAGAGTTAGTAGAAATGCCTTGCCCATCTTGCCCCTAAACACCAACACAGCAATCATGTACCTTGAAAGGTACATGATTGCTGTGTTGGTGTTTAGGGGGAGCATCTCACTTACGAGGGACTGACTTCTACCTTGACTCCTTTGTAGGGATGGAGACTTCCCTGGTGATGAAAACTTCCCTGGGATGGCAACCTCCAATCCAGACATTTTGTGTGACACAAACTCAAGAACTCCCCGAGTCCTGCAGGAGCAGAAGTATTCAGATACTTGAGAGAAATCCACCACCCGAACTTGGGGACATTTCAGGGACAGCTCCAGTCCAGAGTGCCAGTAGTCTCCTGGCCCTGCCTCCAGCTCCAAGGCAGGGACAAATAGAGAGTAAGAACTTGGAGGATATTACAACCAAGCTTTCAAAGCCTCTGGATGCCTACCAGATCCCAAGAGAAAACCAAGAGCTTCCACTACTCCCTTCAGAAATCCCTGATATTCACCAGCTCCCGGGCTGCACTGACCCCGTCAGCCAAGAGGAGCAGCCTGGTTCTGAAAACGCTCATCTGGGAAAGGACAGCCTGAGTCTTGAGGACCTAGGGACACTTGAAAATGGGATGGAATCTAGCAGTGGTTTTGCAGACACTACTACACTGGCGGAGCATATTCACCTTCCCCAGCTCTTTAATTCATTGAAAGATCTTCATCAATCCAAAGGTCCCAACGTGATCAAAGCCAAAGACACCAGGGTCATTAAAGTGAATCAGGTGCAGGAAAAGCCAAGTGTCATAAAGGATCCCTCTGATCAACCCGGGAAGAACAAACATAAAGCCTCTGAGCCTATCAGTGGTGCTCCCAAGGCCAAGATCCAGCCCAAGAATCCACAGTGCCTGTTAGGGGGAGAAGTGGTTCTATGCAATGCTGCAGTCAGTGACAGGGCTCCTGTGAACACGGCCAAGCATTCTAAAGGCAAACCTCAGAAAGCTGCATCCAGAAAGATCAGCAAAACTAAGAGCCACGGGCAGGAAAAGACCACAAGGACCAGAGGAAGAAAGAAGGCTGAAGAGAAGAAGCAGTCAGGGAACAAAGTCAAGGCAGAAGAGAAGCCAACAATTCCCAAGACGAAGCGAAAGGAACACCAAACTGAGCTTATCCACGAGAGCATTAAAAAGCCTCGAACCTCCCTAGGCATGCGCATGCTGGAGTCTGTGAAGGTTTTTCATGCACTGGGGAAGAAGAATGATAAGAAAACTGGGCTCTCTTCCTGTCGGGTCTTGGGAAATTCAAGCAACCCTAAAGACCCCCAGCCACCCCCAGCTATCCAGCCATGGCGGCGTACCCCACGTGAGGGTAAGAGTCCTGAGAAAACTCAAGTCGAAGCCCAGAAACCAGACAGCAGTGCTGAAAAACAGTGTCCATCTCCATCCCAGTATGAGCTGCCTCCACCTGAGAAGGTCAAGTTTTCTGCCTGGGACAAGCCTCAAGCTCGACCTGCTCCTCGGAGGCCACAGTCTCTGGCCTCACATCGGCCTGCTGTGGCGGACCGTGCCCAGCCTGCTTCTTCTAACTCAGCTCAACCTGCTGCAGCCAGTTCATCCCAGCCAGCTCCTGCCTCTTTGCCAGGTCCTGCCAAACCAGCTCAGCCAACTGTGACCAACCCAACCCAACCGGGTTGGACCGCCCATATCCATCCTTGTGTCCCTCAGTCTGCTGCTCCTAGGCCTGCACCCTACAAAACTTCATCTTTCGCTTCTCTCCAGCGGGAGCCTCTTCCCCCTGCTGTGACTAAGCGCCAGTTCCCACCCAAGCTCCAAACCCCATTTCTACTCCAAGACTTCAGCAAGCAACGAAGACCATGGAGGGAACCCAACGTTTCTGAGCCAGTCATGTCAAAGCCCATCGAACTAGAGCAGAGACCAGAGCGGGAGGCCATGAAGAGGCGGGCTCAACAAGAACGTGAGAATGCCGCCAAATACACCTCTTTGGGGAAACTGCAAGTTTTCATTGAGAGGGAAAAAGAAATGGCAATTGCTGACTACTACGGATATTTATAGTAAGAACTGCTAGGATTGTTGGTGCCACCTTGGGTACCAGGTATAAATTTCTCTATTTATTCTCTAATTATATATTTCTCTATTTATTTCTATATATTTATTAAAACAATAAAACTGAATAAATGAATGTCATCGAATTAATAGACGAGTAATAAACCTTTTGAATTTTGAGATGCTGTTAACTGTGGCGTGCTTTAATTTTTTTTGTTTTGTTTTGTTTTTGATGGGGTTGGAATCAAAGTCTGCATGAGAAAGGGAGGACTGAAAGTTGGATGGGAGAATGAAGGAAAGGGGAGGAAAGGGGTAAAAACTGAGCAAAGAGGAAGGAACGCGGCCCAGGGCTAGGAAGGCCAGAAGAGATTTATGGATTTATGAAAGGAAGCAGGAGTGAGGAGGAAATGGCAGAAGTAAAGAGCAGGGTCAGAGGTCAGGGTTGAAAGAACAAAATGTGAGTAGAGTTGAAGATGACAGAATGTGAGTCTAGGTTTACTAGGAGAAATAGAAAAAGTCTCTTGGGGAGGTTGGCTTTAAGTCTCACCACCACCACACAGGTATTTAAGAAAACAAGAGGTTCAGGACACATCTCTGAAAGGTTTGAGTTGCCTTATGCAGGTGTGATTATAGTGGGGGTATAGGGAAATCTACCAGAGAGGTGGCTAGGGCTCAGAGTTATCCTAGGGGATAGGGCCTGGTATGTAAATCACCATGTACTCAACACCTAAGCACCAGGGCAGCTAATGCACTATTCAGTTAATCCTGGCAACAAACAGGCAAGGCCAGTATTCCTGTGCCACTTCACTTAGAGACGTGCAGCAAAGGGCTGAGGTCACATCGCATGTGGAGGTACAAGGCCTCAATTTGAGGCCCAAATGCCTCTGAAGTCCTCAGTATTTGCAAGTGCCTGCAGGCGTCCAACCTGGCTTTCAGAGCACAGCATGCTGAGGTTACTGCTGGACGACATCAAACTTCTGGACAGGCCTAAGTATTAACTTGAGGGGCTTCCTCCATTGACCAGGGGGTGTGCCACCTTCTGTAAACATCACCATCAACTGAAACGCACGAGAAAAATCCGACGGAAGCGTCCACTCTCACGGGTGAGAGCGGTGGGGGCACGCGCACTGGGCAGCCGCTCCAACGGCCACAGGACGCAGGCGCCCAGCGGTTCAGGGGCTCCCTGGGAGGCCTCGTGGGGCAGCTCGAGGGAGTGAGGTTGGGAGATAGCGGCAGGGGTGGGCGTCAAAAGGAATGACGTGGGGAGAAGGGAGAGATGGAGGCAGTGGATAGTGGATAGTGAAAATGGGAAAACTGGCAATTTTCATTTTCAAAATTATTTTTTTGAGATGTCATTCACATGCCATAAAATTCACCTTCTGAGGCCGCAAATTCAGTGTCATTTCGTACATTCTCAAGCCTATGCAACCATCACCATCATCTATCCCATCACGTTTTCATCACCCCACAAAGAAGCCCCCATAACCATCAGCAGGCCCTCTTCATCCCCTCCTCCTCCAGTCCCTGCAACCACACATTTCCTTTCTGTCACTATGGTTTTGGCTTTTCTGGACATTTCATGAAATAATACAAATGTGACCACTGTGTGGGGCTTCTTTCACTTAGCATAATGTTTTCAAGTTCGTCCGTGTCGTAGCGCGTGTCAGTACTTCATTCCTTTTTATGACCGTGTAATATTTCACATATACACCACATTTAAAATATCCATTCATCCATTGATGGGCATTTCGGTTTTTTACACTAATAATCTCCATTTATTGACAGTGTATTCTGTGCCAGGCAGCACCAGGCTAAGTTACTGACCTTATTTCACAGATAAAGAGGCTTGGAGAGTGTGAAGAGTTTGCCCAAGATTAAGAGCTGGCAATTGGGGGAACTGGGGTTTGAACTCAGGTGAACTTCAGAGGTAATAAATTCACATGACAGAACATTAGAAAAGGTACACAAGGGTATTCAATGAAAAGTCACCCTTTTCCCCACGTTCCCCAGCCACACATTTCCCTCCTCAGAGACATCTGCTTTTGCCGTGCCGTGGAATCTTCCAGAGAATTACTTATACCTCAACATGTATGTATCACAATTTATTGACTAATCTGTCCCACTGATTTGAAATGTCACTTTTATGGTATAATAGATTCTTATACGTACATATGTTACTCTTTTCAGAGCTGTCCTGACTCTTTTTTGCCTATCTTTTATGTTTGCCATTTCTCTGAACTTTTTATCTTCTTTTTGATTTAAAAAACTGTTTCCTTTTCTTGTTTGTTTCTCTTAAGGCATTATCCATTATGTTCATTCACTCGTATGATTTTATTTAATTTATTTCTGTTTGGCAGTGTCGGGTATTAGTTGCAGCACGTGGTCTCTTCGTTGAAGTGCGTGGGCTCTTTCTTGCGGCTCGTGGGCTCTTTAGTTGTGGCGCGTGGGCTCCCCAGCACGTAGGCTCAGTAGTTGCGGCGTGCAGGCTTAGCTGCCCTGCGGCATGTGGGATCTCAGTTCCTCAACCAGGGATCGAACCTGCATCCCCTGCATTGGAAGGCAGATTCTTAACCACTGGACAACCAGGGAAGTCCCCACTCTTGTATTATTTTAAATTTAGTTGGCTTTTCTGAATTTTTTTTCTTTTATTTTGAATTCTGTCCTGAGTTCTATCATCTTACCTAATTCTGGTTTATGCTGTTCGTTCATCTGATTTTTTATTATGGTAAAATATACATAAAACCAAATTTAGTATTTCAACCATTTTCAAGTATACAATTCAGTGACATTAAATACATTCACAATGCTGTGCAACCATCAGCACTATCCAAATTCAAAATGATTATGTCAAGGGCTTCCCTGGTGGCGCAGTGGTTGAGAGTCCACCTGCCGATGCAGGGGACACGGGTTCGTGTCCCGGTCCGAGAGGATCCCAAATGCCGTGGAGGGCTAGGCCTGTGAGCCATGGCCGCTGAGCCTGTGTGTCCGGAGCCTGTGCTCTTCAACGGGAGAGGCCACAACGGTGAGAGGCCCATGTACCACAAAAAAAAAAAGAAAGAAAGAAAGAAAAGAAAGAAAGAAAAAGAAAGTCTAAACCACTAAATTCAATCATACAGGAATATAACATTTAAAAAAAAATTTCTTTGGCTGTGCAGCATGTGGGATCGTAGCTCCCCGACTAGGGATTGAACCCATGCCTGCTGCATTGGAAGCGCAGAGTCTTAACCACTGGACCACCAGGGAAGTCCCAGGAATATAACTTTTAGAGGAGAAGTTATAAACCCCTTGGTTATATGAACTGCAGATTTTTAGTAAGAAGTCATGTATTTTAAACGACTTGGAGCTTTAAAGAAAGGAAGGAAGGAAGGGAGAAAAAGGGACTTCCTTGGTTGTGCAGTGCATATAATATCAAAAATAAATAAATAAATTAAATAAATTTTAAAAAGAAAAAAATGCTGAAATCCACTGACTAATTATTCAGGCTGTTATATCTCACCACTTCCAGATACATTCCTTTATAAACTTTTAGCAAAAAGTTATCTTATGTCAGAAAAAATGAATTACAAACTTTTCTCTTTTTCCAAAATTTGAGAAATTCCCCTACACTTCTACCTTCAAATTTTATAAAAACGGAAAAGTAGTGACAACCCTTATACTTATATCCAATTGCATCATCTGGCCACATGCCTTCTACATCAATCAAATAACTACAAAACAACAAAATTCGAGTCATTTGTAAATAAAAAGGAAAGAAAATCAAGTTTTTGCAAAAAACGTACAATTTCGCTTTACAAATATAGGTAGAAAAATCCTAAAGAAACATCAGCACATCTAATCAATAATTATTAAAGAATGATATACACCATGACTACAAAAAGGCGTTATTCCAAGGACTCAAGGGTAACGCAACTTTAGAAAATCTATTAATATAACTATTTACATTAATACAACAATTTAATTAATAAATGAAAGAGAATAAAATACAGGACCAAACTGGCAGATGGGAAAAAGTTATCTGATAACATGCAACAGTCAGTTTCGGTGAAAATGCTCTGTACGCTAAAAACAGGAGACTTAATAGGACAGAGTATTCATCAAGAACCAACAGATAACAAAAGACAAATTAGGATAAATATGAACATCACATCTAAAAAACCCTATCCAACCAACCATAGGAGCCAGAAACTTAGGAATCACCATCACTGACGGCTATTTCTCCCTCGCCCTCATCCTCAACCCACCACCAGTGCTAACAATGATACTGCCTACATACCTCTAGAATCTGTCCACATCTTTCCACCAAAATGACCACCATACCCTGGTCCCAGCCACCATTATGCCCAATTTCTACAAAAGTCTCCTAACTTGTTTCCTCGCTTCCACTCTTTCTCCCTGCAGTGCCTTCTCCACGCGGTAGCAAAATGATAGGTTGAAAATGCAACTGGGGATGTTCCACACACTCACCTTCAACAAAAAAAGTTCAACGCTTGTCTATTACTCTTAAAGTCTGAAACCTTAAACAGAAGCCTGCACGATCGAGCTCCTGGTGGTGTGGGCACTTGTGCTCTTAGCGGCTCTCCCCTCCAGTGCCGCCAGGGGAAAGGGCAGAAGGACGCAGAGGCGCTGCTGCCAAAGCTGCCGCCTCCTGTGGGAGCTGCACAGCCAGCAACCTTGCTCCACTTTGCTGGGCAGGGACCCCGTCCAGTACAGTTAGTTCCCCCGACAGCACTGGGGCCAGGCCAGGGGAGAAGGGCCAGCTGTCCTGCCAAGAAGCTCATCACCCTCAAGGCAAACACCTCCAACCCTCAGACCCCGGGAGATTCAGAAGCGCTAGACGGTCCAGGCTCGCATTCTCACCTGTGCGCCTCAGGGCGTGACGTGTACTCTGCGCATGCGCCACCCCTCCCTAAACTGTTGCGTCCCGCAAACGCAAGCCCATTGTTCGCTCACAGGTTGCAGAGCTATAAATACCGGCAACAGCCCAAACGGTGCGCACTTCGCTTTTGGCCGAGTTGGCAGCTGAAGGAGAGTGCTCGGAGCCCAGCTCTCTATCCAAGGACCGATCTCACCCAAGTTCTCTATGGGCAGTTACTTAGGTAGGCCCTGCCCCTCACCCGTGCCCCGGGCACTGGGGGACCAGCACCTGCCAGGAGGGCTCGGCTGCCCCCAGCCCGCTCCCCGCGCCCACCGACTTCCCGTGGCCGGCCCGGGTCACCCAGCTGTCTATGGCCGGCTATCCACTCGCAGGCCAGCCCACAAGTGTCCCGTGACTCTGCATCTGCGCTTTGCCACAGAGTCTCTGAGACCCCATTCTACCATCCCGCAGGCCCTGCGCTCCTTTCTGGGGGTCCGTATCTCCATCTGCAGGCGAGGCCATCGGAAGAAGGCGGTGATGGGTGCTCTCACCTCCATGATGTCCCGCAGCTCAGGGTCCGCAGTGGTCACAGTCACTGTCAGTGTGGCGCGGGGGCAGCCAGTGCCGCCCACGACGCCCAGCTGTGTCCCGAACTGCAGCACAGAGCAGACGGTGTTGAGGGCCCTGGGAGAGAGCGGGAAAGGGATGGCCAAGCAGGAGGAAGTCCCCATTATTATTGGTGGTGGTGCTATAACCACTTTACAGATGAGCAATCTGAAGGAATCAGATCGCTTTTTTCTTTCCAAAAGCACTTCAGAAATTCACTTTCGGGTAATCATTTTGAGGTAGGATGAGAAACCAGGCTTGAAGAGGGTAAAAATGACTCTTTAAATTTACCACTTGGACTGAGCTATATGTGAACTCTAGGTAAGAGCGTGGGAACTGCACGAGCAAAGTGAGACACTGAAGATCACAATGGTAATTAATAGCCGTACTGTTTTCTAACGGACAAAGAAAATGCCTATATTATAAGTTCTATTTCTCCTGCTTTCTGGCAGTGTCATGCTCAGAGCAGCGTCCTGGCAAGGAAGTCAGGATACTTAGGTTCTGAAACCTGGTAAGGATACTAACATAATGAGAGAACTTGAACAAGTCAACCTGACCTCTCTGAGCCTCCGTTTCCTTCCTCGTGAAATGAGACTGTGAAAATAGAAGTTCTCTAAGGCCCTCCTAGTTCTAAAATGCTTCCAGTCTAGGAAACAGCATAGAAGTCAATACTAGCGCAGGCTGAAGGGAAAGATAGGGCAGGGAGAAGGTTGCTTCCATCCTAGAGAACAACGTCTGAACCATACCACTTGGGTCTTCTGCCCATCTGTGCCCAAGATGGGAGCACAGGCAGTTAATACAGAAGAGTGTAAAACTGCTCAGTCCTTACAACCATCATAACTGTCTGATTTTTGGATTCTCAGTAAGTATTGACAGTAGAGGTGTCCTGATAGCAAGAACCTTCCTCAAACATAGTGAGAATTTATCAGTCTCCCTGATTTTTTCATCACCCCCTTGTTCTTACAGAAAATTGCCACAATCCATCTGTACTTGGAACTCTGAATTCTCTGCAGCACTCTCTTCCTGTGGTGAGCAATGCAGCTTCCCTAACAGCAAGTGTCTGCAACTTCTCCAGAGTCTCTGCTCCTGCCGTCAGTTCGGCATCAGCTACGGCCACCTCTTTCCAGACACACATGGGTAGTGCCTACCTTCACCAACATTCTAGCACAACTATGTTATCTGGAGTTACTGACCAGAGCCAGATCTCCACTTCAGCTGCTTCCTATCCAGGTGTTTTTGAGTGGGGCATCACAGGAAGCACTGAAAAGAATTCTTCTTCACTCGGAGACTTTACTCTGGCACTCACTGACCAGCACACAGCTGCTTCCTCCATGTTTATGGCAGCCCAGTATGATAAAACTGCAGACACCAATAACATGGCCCCTCTATATCCATCACTTTCTGCCAGCCTTGCTCAGGGAACACCATCTCAGATTCCAAATCAGGGACATAGCCTGTCACTTCCCTACCAGGAAGGAAGCCAGGTATATTACTATAACCACGGCACACTGGGGTCTTTACTGTATGGAGAACTTGGCTCCTGCCTGCAGTCCTATGGTTCTGTGTCATACACAGGAAGTAGGGCCTCTGTGCAACCAGAAATGGTAATGGTACTAAAGGAGATTCAGCCCACCAATATCTTACCACCAGCTTCCACCTCTGGAATCTACTACCCTGTGTCTGCTCACCACATCACAGAAACAAGTTTTCAAGGTGAGTACAAACAGCAAGAAAGTTGAACAATGAGGTCAGCATTCAAAAATGGGGTCAAATCTACAGCTGGGAAGTGGTGTATAGACAGGTAGAATTTAGATCCTGAGCCTTTAATAACCACTACCTTTGCTCAGGGCTGTCTGTATTTAGACTCTACATAAGAACACCTAGGGCTTCCCTGGTGGTGCAGTGGTTAAGAATCCGCCTGCCAATGCAGGGGACACGGGTTCGAGCCCTGGGCTGGGAAGATCCCACATGCCATGGAGCAACTAAGAGTAGCCCAGCAACTAAGAAGATCCAATGAAGCCAAAAAAAAATACATACATAGAATAAATAAGTTCAAAACATAAATAAATGAGTATAAATTTTTTCAAAAAGAACACCTACTGTAGGTGGGAAGGTGGGAGGGACACTGTAAAGGTCATCTATGCTACATGTACAAGAACCCCAAGAGCATACCAATAGGTGCCACATTTTTCACTGCTGTAGCCGATCATTCCCCCTGTACTACCACACTGTATCTCTCCCTTCCCTAATCTACTGCTAGAGTCTCTTTGGAAGGTGTTTCAGAACTCTTGTTATGATAGTGCCAGTTTAACTGTCCTCACTTCCTTAATATATACCAGGATTTAAGACCTTAGGGTCCGAGATCCTGTCCAGAGCAAGCAGGCTAAGACTCTGTCTTTGTTTATCTATTTCATCAGGAAGGGCTCTACTCCCTCTCCTAGTTCATGGTGTGAAGTGTCCTTAGCCTCTCAGGAAAGTGGGGAGAATTGAACGGACTCTATATGAGAATGCTAGGCTTTGTAAAACATTTCATTTTTGAAAAATAAGACTCCTTTTTTAATTGACTTATAACAATCCTATGAAATACAAAGAAAACCAAGAATCAGTGACAGGAAATGATCACCAGTAAGAATTACAACAGTCACCACTTATCTCGTAGCATAGAACACTGTCCATGATCCTTAAGAAGAGTTAGTAGAAATGCCTTGCCCATCTTGCCCCTAAACACCAACACAGCAATCATGTACCTTGAAAGGTACATGATTGCTGTGTTGGTGTTTAGGGGGAGCATCTCACTTACGAGGGACTGACTTCTACCTTGACTCCTTTGTAGGGATGGAGACTTCCCTGGTGATGAAAACTTCCCTGGGATGGCAACCTCCAATCCAGACATTTTGTGTGACACAAACTCAAGAACTCCCCGAGTCCTGCAGGAGCAGAAGTATTCAGATACTTGAGAGAAATCCACCACCCGAACTTGGGGACATTTCAGGGACAGCTCCAGTCCAGAGTGCCAGTAGTCTCCTGGCCCTGCCTCCAGCTCCAAGGCAGGGACAAATAGAGAGTAAGAACTTGGAGGATATTACAACCAAGCTTTCAAAGCCTCTGGATGCCTACCAGATCCCAAGAGAAAACCAAGAGCTTCCACTACTCCCTTCAGAAATCCCTGATATTCACCAGCTCCCGGGCTGCACTGACCCCGTCAGCCAAGAGGAGCAGCCTGGTTCTGAAAATGCTCATCTGGGAAAGGACAGCCTGAGTCTTGAGGACCTAGGGACACTTGAAAATGGGATGGAATCTAGCAGTGGTTTTGCAGACACTACTACACTGGCGGAGCATATTCACCTTCCCCAGCTCTTTAATTCATTGAAAGATCTTCATCAATCCAAAGGTCCCAACGTGATCAAAGCCAAAGACACCAGGGTCATTAAAGTGAATCAGGTGCAGGAAAAGCCAAGTGTCATAAAGGATCCCTCTGATCAACCCGGGAAGAACAAACATAAAGCCTCTGAGCCTATCAGTGGTGCTCCCAAGGCCAAGATCCAGCCCAAGAATCCACAGTGCCTGTTAGGGGGAGAAGTGGTTCTATGCAATGCTGCAGTCAGTGACAGGGCTCCTGTGAACACGGCCAAGCATTCTAAAGGCAAACCTCAGAAAGCTGCATCCAGAAAGATCAGCAAAACTAAGAGCCACGGGCAGGAAAAGACCACAAGGACCAGAGGAAGAAAGAAGGCTGAAGAGAAGAAGCAGTCAGGGAACAAAGTCAAGGCAGAAGAGAAGCCAACAATTCCCAAGACGAAGCGAAAGGAACACCAAACTGAGCTTATCCACGAGAGCATTAAAAAGCCTCGAACCTCCCTAGGCATGCGCATGCTGGAGTCTGTGAAGGTTTTTCATGCACTGGGGAAGAAGAATGATAAGAAAACTGGGCTCTCTTCCTGTCGGGTCTTGGGAAATTCAAGCAACCCTAAAGACCCCCAGCCACCCCCAGCTATCCAGCCATGGCGGCGTACCCCACGTGAGGGTAAGAGTCCTGAGAAAACTCAAGTCGAAGCCCAGAAACCAGACAGCAGTGCTGAAAAACAGTGTCCATCTCCATCCCAGTATGAGCTGCCTCCACCTGAGAAGGTCAAGTTTTCTGCCTGGGACAAGCCTCAAGCTCGACCTGCTCCTCGGAGGCCACAGTCTCTGGCCTCACATCGGCCTGCTGTGGCGGACCGTGCCCAGCCTGCTTCTTCTAACTCAGCTCAACCTGCTGCAGCCAGTTCATCCCAGCCAGCTCCTGCCTCTTTGCCAGGTCCTGCCAAACCAGCTCAGCCAACTGTGACCAACCCAACCCAACCGGGTTGGACCGCCCATATCCATCCTTGTGTCCCTCAGTCTGCTGCTCCTAGGCCTGCACCCTACAAAACTTCATCTTTCGCTTCTCTCCAGCGGGAGCCTCTTCCCCCTGCTGTGACTAAGCGCCAGTTCCCACCCAAGCTCCAAACCCCATTTCTACTCCAAGACTTCAGCAAGCAACGAAGACCATGGAGGGAACCCAACGTTTCTGAGCCAGTCATGTCAAAGCCCATCGAACTAGAGCAGAGACCAGAGCGGGAGGCCATGAAGAGGCGGGCTCAACAAGAACGTGAGAATGCCGCCAAATACACCTCTTTGGGGAAACTGCAAGTTTTCATTGAGAGGGAAAAAGAAATGGCAATTGCTGACTACTACGGATATTTATAGTAAGAACTGCTAGGATTGTTGGTGCCACCTTGGGTACCAGGTATAAATTTCTCTATTTATTCTCTAATTATATATTTCTCTATTTATTTCTATATATTTATTAAAACAATAAAACTGAATAAATGAATGTCATCGAATTAATAGACGAGTAATAAACCTTTTGAATTTTGAGATGCTGTTAACTGTGGCGTGCTTTAATTTTTTTTTGTTTTGTTTTGTTTTTGATGGGGTTGGAATCAAAGTCTGCATGAGAAAGGGAGGACTGAAAGTTGGATGGGAGAATGAAGGAAAGGGGAGGAAAGGGGTAAAAACTGAGCAAAGAGGAAGGAACGTGGCCCAGGGCTAGGAAGGCCAGAAGAGATTTATGGATTTATGAAAGGAAGCAGGAGTGAGGAGGAAATGGCAGAAGTAAAGAGCAGGGTCAGAGGTCAGGGTTGAAAGAACAAAATGTGAGTAGAGTTGAAGATGACAGAATGTGAGTCTAGGTTTACTAGGAGAAATAGAAAAAGTCTCTTGGGGAGGTTGGCTTTAAGTCTCACAACCACCACACAGGTATTTAAGAAAACAAGAGGTTCAGGACACATCTCTGAAAGGTTTGAGTTGCCTTATGCAGGTGTGATTATAGTGGGGGTATAGGGAAATCTACCAGAGAGGTGGCTAGGGCTCAGAGTTATCCTAGGGGATAGGGCCTGGTATGTAAATCACCATGTACTCAACACCTAAGCACCAGGGCAGCTAATGCACTATTCAGTTAATCCTGGCAACAAACAGGCAAGGCCAGTATTCCTGTGCCACTTCACTTAGAGACGTGCAGCAAAGGGCTGAGGTCACATCGCATGTGGAGGTACAAGGCCTCAATTTGAGGCCCAAATGCCTCTGAAGTCCTCAGTATTTGCAAGTGCCTGCAGGCGTCCAACCTGGCTTTCAGAGCACAGCATGCTGAGGTTACTGCTGGACGACATCAAACTTCTGGACAGGCCTAAGTATTAACTTGAGGGGCTTCCTCCATTGACCAGGGGGTGTGCCACCTTCTGTAAACATCACCATCAACTGAAACGCACGAGAAAAATCCGACGGAAGCGTCCACTCTCACGGGTGAGAGCGGTGGGGGCACGCGCACTGGGCAGCCGCTCCAACGGCCACAGGACGCAGGCGCCCAGCGGTTCAGGGGCTCCCTGGGAGGCCTCGTGGGGCAGCTCGAGGGAGTGAGGTTGGGAGATAGCGGCAGGGGTGGGCGTCAAAAGGAATGACGTGGGGAGAAGGGAGAGATGGAGGCAGTGGATAGTGGATAGTGAAAATGGGAAAACTGGCAATTTTCATTTTCAAAATTATTTTTTTGAGATGTCATTCACATGCCATAAAATTCACCTTCTGAGGCCGCAAATTCAGTGTCATTTCGTACATTCTCAAGCCTATGCAACCATCACCATCATCTATCCCATCACGTTTTCATCACCCCACAAAGAAGCCCCCATAACCATCAGCAGGCCCTCTTCATCCCCTCCTCCTCCAGTCCCTGCAACCACACATTTCCCTTCTGTCGCTATGGTTTTGGCTTTTCTGGACATTTCATGAAATAATACAAATGTGACCACTGTGTGGGGCTTCTTTCACTTAGCATAATGTTTTCAAGTTCGTCCGTGTCGTAGCGCGTGTCAGTACTTCATTCCTTTTTATGACTGTGTAATATTTCACATATACACCACATTTAAAATATCCATTCATCCATTGATGGGCATTTCGGTTTTTTACACTAATAATCTCCATTTATTGACAGTGTATTCTGTGCCAGGCAGCACCAGGCTAAGTTACTGACCTTATTTCACAGATAGAGGCTTGGAGAGTGTGAAGAGTTTGCCCAAGATTAAGAGCTGGCAATTGGGGGAACTGGGGTTTGAACTCAGGTGAACTTCAGAGGTAATAAATTCACATGACAGAACATTAGAAAAGGTACACAAGGGTACTCAAAGAAAAGACACCCTTTTCCCCACATTCCCCAGCCACACATTTCCCTCCTCAGAGACATCTGCTTTTGCCGTGCCGTGGAATCTTCCAGAGAATTACTTATACCTCAACATGTATGTATCACAATTTATTGACTAATCTGTCCCACTGATTTGAAATGTCACTTTTATGGTATAATAGATTCTTATACGTACATATGTTACTCTTTTCAGAGCTGTCCTGACTCTTTTTTGCCTATCTTTTATGTTTGCCATTTCTCTGAACTTTTTATCTTCTTTTTGATTTAAAAAACTGTTTCCTTTTCTTGTTTGTTTCTCTTAAGGCATTATCCATTATGTTCATTCACTCGTATGATTTTATTTAATTTATTTCTGTTTGGCAGTGTCGGGTATTAGTTGCAGCACGTGGTCTCTTCGTTGAAGTGCGTGGGCTCTTTCTTGCGGCTCGTGGGCTCTTTAGTTGTGGCGCGTGGGCTCCACAGCACGTAGGCTCAGTAGTTGCGGCGTGCAGGCTTTAGCTGCCCTGCGGCATGTGGGATCTCAGTTCCTCAACCAGGGATCGAACCTGCATCCCCTGCATTGGAAGGCAGATTCTTAACCACTGGACAACCAGGGAAGTCCCCACTCTTGTATTATTTTAAATTTAGTTGGCTTTTCTGAATTTTTTTCTTTTATTTTGAATTCTGTCCTGAGTTCTATCATCTTACCTAATTCTGGTTTATGCTGTTCGTTCATCTGATTTTTTATTATGGTAAAATATACATAAAACCAAATTTAGTATTTCAACCATTTTCAAGTATACAATTCAGTGACATTAAATACATTCACAATGCTGTGCAACCATCAGCACTATCCAAATTCAAAATGATTATGTCAAGGGCTTCCCTGGTGGCGCAGTGGTTGAGAGTCCACCTGCCGATGCAGGGGACACGGGTTCGTGTCCCGGTCCGGGAGGATCCCAAATGCCGTGGAGGGCTAGGCCTGTGAGCCATGGCCGCTGAGCCTGTGTGTCCGGAGCCTGTGCTCTTCAACGGGAGAGGCCACAACGGTGAGAGGCCCATGTACCACAAAAAAAAAAAAGAAAGAAAGAAAGAAAAGAAAGAAAGAAAAAGAAAGTCTAAACCACTAAATTCAATCATACAGGAATATAACATTTAAAAAAAAATTTCTTTGGCTGTGCAGCATGTGGGATCGTAGCTCCCCGACTAGGGATTGAACCCATGCCTGCTGCATTGGAAGCGCAGAGTCTTAACCACTGGACCACCAGGGAAGTCCCAGGAATATAACTTTTAGAGGAGAAGTTATAAACCCCTTGGTTATATGAACTGCAGATTTTTAGTAAGAAGTCATGTATTTTAAACGACTTGGAGCTTTAAAGAAAGGAAGGAAGGAAGGGAGAAAAAGGGACTTCCTTGGTTGTGCAGTGCATATAATATCAAAAATAAATAAATAAATTAAATAAATTTTAAAAAGAAAAAAATGCTGAAATCCACTGACTAATTATTCAGGCTGTTATATCTCACCACTTCCAGATACATTCCTTTATAAACTTTTAGCAAAAAGTTATCTTATGTCAGAAAAAATGAATTACAAACTTTTCTCTTTTTCCAAAATTTGAGAAATTCCCCTACACTTCTACCTTCAAATTTTATAAAAACGGAAAAGTAGTGACAACCCTTATACTTATATCCAATTGCATCATCTGGCCACATGCCTTCTACATCAATCAAATAACTACAAAACAACAAAATTCGAGTCATTTGTAAATAAAAAGGAAAGAAAATCAAGTTTTTGCAAAAAACGTACAATTTCGCTTTACAAATATAGGTAGAAAAATCCTAAAGAAACATCAGCACATCTAATCAATAATTATTAAAGAATGATATACACCATGACTACAAAAAGGCGTTATTCCAAGGACTCAAGGGTAACGCAACTTTAGAAAATCTATTAATATAACTATTTACATTAATACAACAATTTAATTAATAAATGAAAGAGAATAAAATACAGGACCAAACTGGCAGATGGGAAAAAGTTATCTGATAACATGCAACAGTCAGTTTCGGTGAAAATGCTCTGTACGCTAAAAACAGGAGACTTAATAGGACAGAGTATTCATCAAGAACCAACAGATAACAAAAGACAAATTAGGATAAATATGAACATCACATCTAAAAAACCCTATCCAACCAACCATAGGAGCCAGAAACTTAGGAATCACCATCACTGACGGCTATTTCTCCCTCGCCCTCATCCTCAACCCACCACCAGTGCTAACAATGATACTGCCTACATACCTCTAGAATCTGTCCACATCTTTCCACCAAAATGACCACCATACCCTGGTCCCAGCCACCATTATGCCCAATTTCTACAAAAGTCTCCTAACTTGTTTCCTCGCTTCCACTCTTTCTCCCTGCAGTGCCTTCTCCACGCGGTAGCAAAATGATAGGTTGAAAATGCAACTGGGGATGTTCCACACACTCACCTTCAACAAAAAAAGTTCAACGCTTGTCTATTACTCTTAAAGTCTGAAACCTTAAACAGAAGCCTGCACGATCGAGCTCCTGGTGGTGTGGGCACTTGTGCTCTTAGCGGCTCTCCCCTCCAGTGCCGCCAGGGGAAAGGGCAGAAGGACGCAGAGGCGCTGCTGCCAAAGCTGCCGCCTCCTGTGGGAGCTGCACAGCCAGCAACCTTGCTCCACTTTGCTGGGCAGGGACCCCGTCCAGTACAGTTAGTTCCCCCGACAGCACTGGGGCCAGGCCAGGGGAGAAGGGCCAGCTGTCCTGCCAAGAAGCTCATCACCCTCAAGGCAAACACCTCCAACCCTCAGACCCCGGGAGATTCAGAAGCGCTAGACGGTCCAGGCTCGCATTCTCACCTGTGCGCCTCAGGGCGTGACGTGTACTCTGCGCATGCGCCACCCCTCCCTAAACTGTTGCGTCCCGCAAACGCAAGCCCATTGTTCGCTCACAGGTTGCAGAGCTATAAATACCGGCAACAGCCCAAACGGTGCGCACTTCGCTTTTGGCCGAGTTGGCAGCTGAAGGAGAGTGCTCGGAGCCCAGCTCTCTATCCAAGGACCGATCTCACCCAAGTTCTCTATGGGCAGTTACTTAGGTAGGCCCTGCCCCTCACCCGTGCCCCGGGCACTGGGGGACCAGCACCTGCCAGGAGGGCTCGGCTGCCCCCAGCCCGCTCCCCGCGCCCACCGACTTCCCGTGGCCGGCCCGGGTCACCCAGCTGTCTATGGCCGGCTATCCACTCGCAGGCCAGCCCACAAGTGTCCCGTGACTCTGCATCTGCGCTTTGCCACAGAGTCTCTGAGACCCCATTCTACCATCCCGCAGGCCCTGCGCTCCTTTCTGGGGGTCCGTATCTCCATCTGCAGGCGAGGCCATCGGAAGAAGGCGGTGATGGGTGCTCTCACCTCCATGATGTCCCGCAGCTCAGGGTCCGCAGTGGTCACAGTCACTGTCAGTGTGGCGCGGGGGCAGCCAGTGCCGCCCACGACGCCCAGCTGTGTCCCGAACTGCAGCACAGAGCAGACGGTGTTGAGGGCCCTGGGAGAGAGCGGGAAAGGGATGGCCAAGCAGGAGGAAGTCCCCATTATTATTGGTGGTGGTGCTATAACCACTTTACAGATGAGCAATCTGAAGGAATCAGATCGCTTTTTTCTTTCCAAAAGCACTTCAGAAATTCACTTTCGGGTAATCATTTTGAGGTAGGATGAGAAACCAGGCTTGAAGAGGGTAAAAATGACTCTTTAAATTTACCACTTGGACTGAGCTATATGTGAACTCTAGGTAAGAGCGTGGGAACTGCACGAGCAAAGTGAGACACTGAAGATCACAATGGTAATTAATAGCCGTACTGTTTTCTAACGGACAAAGAAAATGCCTATATTATAAGTTCTATTTCTCCTGCTTTCTGGCAGTGTCATGCTCAGAGCAGCGTCCTGGCAAGGAAGTCAGGATACTTAGGTTCTGAAACCTGGTAAGGATACTAACATAATGAGAGAACTTGAACAAGTCAACCTGACCGCTCTGAGCCTCCGTTTCCTTCCTCGTGAAATGAGACTGTAAAAATAGAAGTTCTCCAAGGCCCTCCTAGTTCTAAAATGCTTCCAGTCTAGGAAACAGCATAGAAGTCAATACTAGCGCAGGCTGAAGGGAAAGATAGGGCAGGGAGAAGGTTGCTTCCATCCTAGAGAACAACGTCTGAACCATACCACTTGGGTCTTCTGCCCATCTGTGCCCAAGATGGGAGCACAGGCAGTTAATACAGAAGAGTGTAAAACTGCTCAGTCCTTACAACCATCATAACTGTCTGATTTTTGGATTCTCAGTAAGTATTGACAGTAGAGGTGTCCTGATAGCAAGAACCTTCCTCAAACATAGTGAGAATTTATCAGTCTCCCTGATTTTTTCATCACCCCCTTGTTCTTACAGAAAATTGCCACAATCCATCTGTACTTGGAACTCTGAATTCTCTGCAGCACTCTCTTCCTGTGGTGAGCAATGCAGCTTCCCTAACAGCAAGTGTCTGCAACTTCTCCAGAGTCTCTGCTCCTGCCGTCAGTTCGGCATCAGCTACGGCCACCTCTTTCCAGACACACATGGGTAGTGCCTACCTTCACCAACATTCTAGCACAACTATGTTATCTGGAGTTACTGACCAGAGCCAGATCTCCACTTCAGCTGCTTCCTATCCAGGTGTTTTTGAGTGGGGCATCACAGGAAGCACTGAAAAGAATTCTTCTTCACTCGGAGACTTTACTCTGGCACTCACTGACCAGCACACAGCTGCTTCCTCCATGTTTATGGCAGCCCAGTATGATAAAACTGCAGACACCAATAACATGGCCCCTCTATATCCATCACTTTCTGCCAGCCTTGCTCAGGGAACACCATCTCAGATTCCAAATCAGGGACATAGCCTGTCACTTCCCTACCAGGAAGGAAGCCAGGTATATTACTATAACCACGGCACACTGGGGTCTTTACTGTATGGAGAACTTGGCTCCTGCCTGCAGTCCTATGGTTCTGTGTCATACACAGGAAGTAGGGCCTCTGTGCAACCAGAAATGGTAATGGTACTAAAGGAGATTCAGCCCACCAATATCTTACCACCAGCTTCCACCTCTGGAATCTACTACCCTGTGTCTGCTCACCACATCACAGAAACAAGTTTTCAAGGTGAGTACAAACAGCAAGAAAGTTGAACAATGAGGTCAGCATTCAAAAATGGGGTCAAATCTACAGCTGGGAAGTGGTGTATAGACAGGTAGAATTTAGATCCTGAGCCTTTAATAACCACTACCTTTGCTCAGGGCTGTCTGTATTTAGACTCTACATAAGAACACCTAGGGCTTCCCTGGTGGTGCAGTGGTTAAGAATCCGCCTGCCAATGCAGGGGACACGGGTTCGAGCCCTGGGCTGGGAAGATCCCACATGCCATGGAGCAACTAAGAGTAGCCCAGCAACTAAGAAGATCCAATGAAGCCAAAAAAAAATACATACATAGAATAAATAAGTTCAAAACATAAATAAATGAGTATAAATTTTTTCAAAAAGAACACCTACTGTAGGTGGGAAGGTGGGAGGGACACTGTAAAGGTCATCTATGCTACATGTACAAGAACCCCAAGAGCATACCAATAGGTGCCACATTTTTCACTGCTGTAGCCGATCATTCCCCCTGTACTACCACACTGTATCTCTCCCTTCCCTAATCTACTGCTAGAGTCTCTTTGGAAGGTGTTTCAGAACTCTTGTTATGATAGTGCCAGTTTAACTGTCCTCACTTCCTTAATATATACCAGGATTTAAGACCTTAGGGTCCGAGATCCTGTCCAGAGCAAGCAGGCTAAGACTCTGTCTTTGTTTATCTATTTCATCAGGAAGGGCTCTACTCCCTCTCCTAGTTCATGGTGTGAAGTGTCCTTAGCCTCTCAGGAAAGTGGGGAGAATTGAACGGACTCTATATGAGAATGCTAGGCTTTGTAAAACATTTCATTTTTGAAAAATAAGACTCCTTTTTTAATTGACGTATAACAATCCTATGAAATACAAAGAAAACCAAGAATCAGTGACAGGAAATGATCACCAGTAAGAATTACAACAGTCACCACTTATCTCGTAGCATAGAACACTGTCCATGATCCTTAAGAAGAGTTAGTAGAAATGCCTTGCCCATCTTGCCCCTAAACACCAACACAGCAATCATGTACCTTGAAAGGTACATGATTGCTGTGTTGGTGTTTAGGGGGAGCATCTCACTTACGAGGGACTGACTTCTACCTTGACTCCTTTGTAGGGATGGAGACTTCCCTGGTGATGAAAACTTCCCTGGGATGGCAACCTCCAATCCAGACATTTTGTGTGACACAAACTCAAGAACTCCCCGAGTCCTGCAGGAGCAGAAGTATTCAGATACTTGAGAGAAATCCACCACCCGAACTTGGGGACATTTCAGGGACAGCTCCAGTCCAGAGTGCCAGTAGTCTCCTGGCCCTGCCTCCAGCTCCAAGGCAGGGACAAATAGAGAGTAAGAACTTGGAGGATATTACAACCAAGCTTTCAAAGCCTCTGGATGCCTACCAGATCCCAAGAGAAAACCAAGAGCTTCCACTACTCCCTTCAGAAATCCCTGATATTCACCAGCTCCCGGGCTGCACTGACCCCGTCAGCCAAGAGGAGCAGCCTGGTTCTGAAAATGCTCATCTGGGAAAGGACAGCCTGAGTCTTGAGGACCTAGGGACACTTGAAAATGGGATGGAATCTAGCAGTGGTTTTGCAGACACTACTACACTGGCGGAGCATATTCACCTTCCCCAGCTCTTTAATTCATTGAAAGATCTTCATCAATCCAAAGGTCCCAACGTGATCAAAGCCAAAGACACCAGGGTCATTAAAGTGAATCAGGTGCAGGAAAAGCCAAGTGTCATAAAGGATCCCTCTGATCAACCCGGGAAGAACAAACATAAAGCCTCTGAGCCTATCAGTGGTGCTCCCAAGGCCAAGATCCAGCCCAAGAATCCACAGTGCCTGTTAGGGGGAGAAGTGGTTCTATGCAATGCTGCAGTCAGTGACAGGGCTCCTGTGAACACGGCCAAGCATTCTAAAGGCAAACCTCAGAAAGCTGCATCCAGAAAGATCAGCAAAACTAAGAGCCACGGGCAGGAAAAGACCACAAGGACCAGAGGAAGAAAGAAGGCTGAAGAGAAGAAGCAGTCAGGGAACAAAGTCAAGGCAGAAGAGAAGCCAACAATTCCCAAGACGAAGCGAAAGGAACACCAAACTGAGCTTATCCACGAGAGCATTAAAAAGCCTCGAACCTCCCTAGGCATGCGCATGCTGGAGTCTGTGAAGGTTTTTCATGCACTGGGGAAGAAGAATGATAAGAAAACTGGGCTCTCTTCCTGTCGGGTCTTGGGAAATTCAAGCAACCCTAAAGACCCCCAGCCACCCCCAGCTATCCAGCCATGGCGGCGTACCCCACGTGAGGGTAAGAGTCCTGAGAAAACTCAAGTCGAAGCCCAGAAACCAGACAGCAGTGCTGAAAAACAGTGTCCATCTCCATCCCAGTATGAGCTGCCTCCACCTGAGAAGGTCAAGTTTTCTGCCTGGGACAAGCCTCAAGCTCGACCTGCTCCTCGGAGGCCACAGTCTCTGGCCTCACATCGGCCTGCTGTGGCGGACCGTGCCCAGCCTGCTTCTTCTAACTCAGCTCAACCTGCTGCAGCCAGTTCATCCCAGCCAGCTCCTGCCTCTTTGCCAGGTCCTGCCAAACCAGCTCAGCCAACTGTGACCAACCCAACCCAACCGGGTTGGACCGCCCATATCCATCCTTGTGTCCCTCAGTCTGCTGCTCCTAGGCCTGCACCCTACAAAACTTCATCTTTCGCTTCTCTCCAGCGGGAGCCTCTTCCCCCTGCTGTGACTAAGCGCCAGTTCCCACCCAAGCTCCAAACCCCATTTCTACTCCAAGACTTCAGCAAGCAACGAAGACCATGGAGGGAACCCAACGTTTCTGAGCCAGTCATGTCAAAGCCCATCGAACTAGAGCAGAGACCAGAGCGGGAGGCCATGAAGAGGCGGGCTCAACAAGAACGTGAGAATGCCGCCAAATACACCTCTTTGGGGAAACTGCAAGTTTTCATTGAGAGGGAAAAAGAAATGGCAATTGCTGACTACTACGGATATTTATAGTAAGAACTGCTAGGATTGTTGGTGCCACCTTGGGTACCAGGTATAAATTTCTCTATTTATTCTCTAATTATATATTTCTCTATTTATTTCTATATATTTATTAAAACAATAAAACTGAATAAATGAATGTCATCGAATTAATAGACGAGTAATAAACCTTTTGAATTTTGAGATGCTGTTAACTGTGGCGTGCTTTAATTTTTTTTTGTTTTGTTTTGTTTTTGATGGGGTTGGAATCAAAGTCTGCATGAGAAAGGGAGGACTGAAAGTTGGATGGGAGAATGAAGGAAAGGGGAGGAAAGGGGTAAAAACTGAGCAAAGAGGAAGGAACGTGGCCCAGGGCTAGGAAGGCCAGAAGAGATTTATGGATTTATGAAAGGAAGCAGGAGTGAGGAGGAAATGGCAGAAGTAAAGAGCAGGGTCAGAGGTCAGGGTTGAAAGAACAAAATGTGAGTAGAGTTGAAGATGACAGAATGTGAGTCTAGGTTTACTAGGAGAAATAGAAAAAGTCTCTTGGGGAGGTTGGCTTTAAGTCTCACAACCACCACACAGGTATTTAAGAAAACAAGAGGTTCAGGACACATCTCTGAAAGGTTTGAGTTGCCTTATGCAGGTGTGATTATAGTGGGGGTATAGGGAAATCTACCAGAGAGGTGGCTAGGGCTCAGAGTTATCCTAGGGGATAGGGCCTGGTATGTAAATCACCATGTACTCAACACCTAAGCACCAGGGCAGCTAATGCACTATTCAGTTAATCCTGGCAACAAACAGGCAAGGCCAGTATTCCTGTGCCACTTCACTTAGAGACGTGCAGCAAAGGGCTGAGGTCACATCGCATGTGGAGGTACAAGGCCTCAATTTGAGGCCCAAATGCCTCTGAAGTCCTCAGTATTTGCAAGTGCCTGCAGGCGTCCAACCTGGCTTTCAGAGCACAGCATGCTGAGGTTACTGCTGGACGACATCAAACTTCTGGACAGGCCTAAGTATTAACTTGAGGGGCTTCCTCCATTGACCAGGGGGTGTGCCACCTTCTGTAAACATCACCATCAACTGAAACGCACGAGAAAAATCCGACGGAAGCGTCCACTCTCACGGGTGAGAGCGGTGGGGGCACGCGCACTGGGCAGCCGCTCCAACGGCCACAGGACGCAGGCGCCCAGCGGTTCAGGGGCTCCCTGGGAGGCCTCGTGGGGCAGCTCGAGGGAGTGAGGTTGGGAGATAGCGGCAGGGGTGGGCGTCAAAAGGAATGACGTGGGGAGAAGGGAGAGATGGAGGCAGTGGATAGTGGATAGTGAAAATGGGAAAACTGGCAATTTTCATTTTCAAAATTATTTTTTTGAGATGTCATTCACATGCCATAAAATTCACCTTCTGAGGCCGCAAATTCAGTGTCATTTCGTACATTCTCAAGCCTATGCAACCATCACCATCATCTATCCCATCACGTTTTCATCACCCCACAAAGAAGCCCCCATAACCATCAGCAGGCCCTCTTCATCCCCTCCTCCTCCAGTCCCTGCAACCACACATTTCCCTTCTGTCGCTATGGTTTTGGCTTTTCTGGACATTTCATGAAATAATACAAATGTGACCACTGTGTGGGGCTTCTTTCACTTAGCATAATGTTTTCAAGTTCGTCCGTGTCGTAGCGCGTGTCAGTACTTCATTCCTTTTTATGACTGTGTAATATTTCACATATACACCACATTTAAAATATCCATTCATCCATTGATGGGCATTTCGGTTTTTTACACTAATAATCTCCATTTATTGACAGTGTATTCTGTGCCAGGCAGCACCAGGCTAAGTTACTGACCTTATTTCACAGATAGAGGCTTGGAGAGTGTGAAGAGTTTGCCCAAGATTAAGAGCTGGCAATTGGGGGAACTGGGGTTTGAACTCAGGTGAACTTCAGAGGTAATAAATTCACATGACAGAACATTAGAAAAGGTACACAAGGGTACTCAAAGAAAAGACACCCTTTTCCCCACATTCCCCAGCCACACATTTCCCTCCTCAGAGACATCTGCTTTTGCCGTGCCGTGGAATCTTCCAGAGAATTACTTATACCTCAACATGTATGTATCACAATTTATTGACTAATCTGTCCCACTGATTTGAAATGTCACTTTTATGGTATAATAGATTCTTATACGTACATATGTTACTCTTTTCAGAGCTGTCCTGACTCTTTTTTGCCTATCTTTTATGTTTGCCATTTCTCTGAACTTTTTATCTTCTTTTTGATTTAAAAAACTGTTTCCTTTTCTTGTTTGTTTCTCTTAAGGCATTATCCATTATGTTCATTCACTCGTATGATTTTATTTAATTTATTTCTGTTTGGCAGTGTCGGGTATTAGTTGCAGCACGTGGTCTCTTCGTTGAAGTGCGTGGGCTCTTTCTTGCGGCTCGTGGGCTCTTTAGTTGTGGCGCGTGGGCTCCACAGCATGTAGGCTCAGTAGTTGCGGCGTGCAGGCTTTAGCTGCCCTGCGGCATGTGGGATCTCAGTTCCTCAACCAGGGAAGTCCCCACTCTTGTATTATTTTAAATTTAGTCAGCTTTTCTGAATTTTTTTTTTTTTTATTTTGAATTCTGTCCTGAGTTCTCTCATCTTACCTAATTCTGGTTTATGCTGTTCGTTCATCTGATTTTTTATTATGGTAAAATATACATAAAACCAAATTTAGTATTTCAACCATTTTCAATTATACAATTCAGTTACAGTAAATACATTCACAGTGCTGTGCAACCATCAGCACTATCCAAATTCAAAAGAATTATGTCAAGGTCTTCCCTGGTGGCACAGTGGTTGAGAGTCCACCTGCCGGTGCAGGGGACACGCGTTTGCGCCCATTGTACGCTCACAGGTTGCAGAGCTATAAATACCAGCAACAGCCCAAACAGTGTGCACTTCTCCTTTGGCCGAGTTGGCAGCTGAAGGAGAGTGCTCGGAGCCCAGCTCTCTATCCATGGACCGATCTCACCCAAGTTCTCTATGGGCAGTTACTTAGGTAGGCCCTACCCCTCACACCCGACCCCGGCACTGGGGGACCAGCACCTGCCAGGAGGGCTTGGCTGCCCCCAGCCCGCTGCTTCGCCCACCGACTTCCCGTGGCCGGCCCGGGTCACCCAGCTGTCTATGGCCGGCTATCCACTCGCAGGCCAGCCCACAAGTTTCCAGTGACTCTGCATCTGCACTTTGCCACAGAGTCTCTGAGACCCCATTGTACCATCTCGCAGGCCCTGCGGTCCTTTCTGGGGGTCCTTTTCTTAATCTGCATGCGAGGCAATCAGAAGAAGTCGGTGATGGGTGCTCTCACCTCTATGATGTCCCGGAGCTCAGTGTCCGCAGTGGACATAGTCACCGTCAGTTTGGCGCGCGGCCAGTCAGTGTCGCGCACGACACCCAGCTGTGTCCCGTCCTGCAGCACAGAGCAGACGGTGTTGAGGGCCCTGGGAGAGAGCGGGAAAGGGATGGCCAACAGGAGGAAGACCCCACAGTCATAGGGGGGAACGACGGCCAGAGAAGCAGCCCCGATGGCACCGTTGATGCACGACCTGCATTTAAGCCCCTGGGAGTCTCTTTCTTCGTGCCCATACCTGGACCTCTGCAGAGACACCTCCATGCCAAGAGGGCAGAAGACAGTTCCAGCAGGACACTACACACCTCTTGTCTGAGCTCCTGCCCCCAAAGAAATGCCATCACGAGCTCATATAGCTCCACTCGAGGTTTCCCACCCGAGAAGAGAAGGAGGGTTCCCGCCATACCGCAAGGGCTGCCCCAGAAGTCCTCAAAGAAAGGGAGCGAGGAGGGTCCTCTGTCGCCCTCTGCAGCTCCGGTCGTTTCCCAGATGAAAAGCCAGCCTGACAAGGATGCAGAGGCAACAAGTGGGCAGAAACAGGCCTGGAGGAACTGCTCCCCCACATCTGACAGTCCCAGGCCCCCAAAACGCAGGTTTCCTCTACTGGCGCACAGGCGAGGGGAGACTCTGAGGCTGCCCTCTCCCCCTCAGCTGGGTTTCCGGGTCTCCGCCCAAGACCTAGACTCGGAGAAGGAAGCAAGGAAGCAGCGCTCCAGCGCATCCTCCGAAGCCTGGCTCCTGGCTGGCCCGCTCCTGCCACTGCTGCGGCTTCCCTTCCCTACTTCATCTCGGGACCTCCTAGGAAGGGGTCAGGAGGAACCCCTTTACAGCCCGAAGCATCCGTCACAGCTGCGGTGGACGCCAGACTTGCCTATCCTGTGGCTCTCAGCGCCTCCCGAATGGAGTCCAGCACACCAGTGTGTGTGGACTCTCCTATCTTCACCCCACAGAGCCTCCCTCTCGTCACCAGCCCTATTGCCCCGCTCCCCCCAATCGTGCCCATTACGTGGACTGTAAGTTCCAGACACTCACCCGTCTCACAGCAGAGAGGAAACCCCGCCTGACAGCTCTCTCCTGTATTTGAAACGGAGAGCTCCAGCCTTCGTGCATGCTCCAGCCCCCCCAGCTAATCCCAGCCACGCACAAGCATCTTCTGGGGGTTCATAATCGAGAAATTACACCTTGGGCACATATGCCAGCAGCACTCAGCTGTGTTTAGGGAGCCCAGGAGCCAATACGCAGGCCATCTCTGAGGCCCCTGATTGGCAGCAGTGAGGAAACCCCGCCTAAGACAGCTCTCCCCTGTATTTGAAACAGAGAGCTCCAGCCTTCGCCTCTGCTCCAGCTCCACCAGCTAAGCGCAGCCACGCACAAGCATCTTCTGCGGGTTCATCATCGAGAAATTCCACCATGGGCACCCATGCCAGCACCCAGCTCGATTTTGGGAGCCCTGGAGCCACTACCCAGCCCATCTCTGGGGCCCATAATTGGCAGCAGTGAGGAACCCCCGCCTATGACAGCTCTCTCCTTTATTTTAAATGGAGAGCTTCAGACTTCGCCTTTGCTCCAGCCCCACCAGCTAAGCGCAGCCACGCACAAGCATCTTCTGGGGGTTCATGATCTTCAAATTCCACCGTGGGCACACATGCCAGCAGCCAACTCGGTTTTGAGAGCAGAGTGTCTGTCCAGATCTGAGCTGCATATTTTCAGCTCTCAGCATTATAGCAGGAATCTGGGCCCCCTGAGCACCACACACAGCAATGGGGGAAGCGTGGCTCTGAACTCCGGGGCCCTGCTCACCAGAGCTACCCCCATGGTGACCACGGGACCCATCCGCGCACAAGCATCTTCTGGGGGTACATCATCAACAAATTACACTGAGGGCACCTATGACAGAATCCAGCTGAGTTTTGGGAGCCCTGGAGCCATTACCCAGCCAATCACTGGGCCCCTGAGTGGCAGCTGCGAGGAACGCCCGCCTAGGAAAGCTCACTCCTGTATTTGAAATGGAGAGCTCCAGGCTTGGTGTATGCTCCAGCCCCCCCCAGCTAAGTGCAGCTGCGCACAAGAATCTCCTGGGGGTTCATTATCTTCAAATTACACAGTGGACACCCATGCCAGCACCCAGCTGGGTTTGGAGAGCAGAGCGGCTACCCAAGATCTAAGCTGCATCTGTTCAGCTCTCAGCATTATAGCAGCAATCTGGGCCCCCCGAGCACCACACACAGCAATGGGGGAAGCGTGGGCCTGAACTCCAGGGCCCTCCTCACCAAAGCATCCCCCATGGGGACCACGGGACCCAGCACCGCACAGGCATCTTTTGGGGGTTTGTCATCGACAAATTCCTCCGTGGGCACCCATGCCAGCACCCAGCTGGGTTTTGGGATCAGAGCGGCTGCTCAAGATCTGAGCTGCATCTTTTCAGCTCTCAGAATTACAGCAGGCACTAGGGCCCCCCGAGCACCACACACAGCAATGGGGTAAGTGGGGTTCTGACCTACAGGGCCCTCCTCACCAGAGCTAACCCCATGGTGACCACGGTGCCCAGCCCCGCACAAGCATCTTCTGGGTGTTCATCATCGACAAATTCCACCATGGGCACCCATGCCAGCACCCAGCTGGATTTTGGGAACGATGGAGCCACTACCCAGCCCATCACTGGGGCCCCTGATTGGCAGCAGTTAGGAACCCCCGCCTATGACAGCTCTCTCCTGTATATGAAACGGAGAGCTCCAGCCTTCTCATCTGTTCCAGCTCCCCCAGCTAAGCGCAGCCGTGAACAAGCATCTTCCGCGGGTTCATCATCGACAAATTCCACCGTGGGCAACCATGCCAGCACCCAGCTGGGTTTTGAGAACAGAGCAGCTGCCCAAGATCTGAGCTGCATCTTTTCAGCTCTCAGAATTACAGCAGGCACTAGGGCCCCCCGAGCACCACACACAGCAATGGGATAAGTCGGGTTCTGACCTACAGGGCCCTCCTCACGAGAGCTACGCCCATGGTGACCACGGGCCCCAGCCCCGCACAACCATCTTCTGGGGGGTCATCATCGTCAAATTCCTCCATGGGCACCATGCTAGCACACAGTTGGATTTTTGGAGCCCTGGAGCCAGTACCAACCCCATCTGTGGGTACCCTGATTGGCAGCAGAGAGGAAGCCATGCCTATGGCAACTCTCTCCTGTATTAAAAACGGAGAGCTCCAGCCTTCGCCTCTGCTCAAGGCCCCCCAGCTAGGAGCAGCCACGCACAAGCATTTCCGGTGTTTCATCACTGACAAATTCCACCGTGGGCACCCATGCCAGCACCCACCTGGGTTTTGAGAGCAGAGCAGCTGCCCAAGATCTGAGCTGCATCTTTTCAGCTGTGAGCATTACAGCAGGAACCAGGGGGCCCCTGAGCACCACACACAAAAATTGGAGAAGCGTGGGCCTGAACTCCCAGGCCCTCATCAAGAGAGGTACCCCCATGGTGCCCACGAGACCCAGCCCCACACCAGCATCTTCTGGGAGTTCATCATCGACAAATTCCACCATGGGCACCCGTGCCAGCACCCAGCTGGATTTTGGGAACGATGGAGCCACTACCCAGCCCATCACTGGGGCCCCTGATTGGCAACAGTTAGGAACCCCCGCCTATGACAGCTCTCTCCTGTATTTGAAACGGAGAGCTCCAGCCTTCTCATCTGTTCCAGCTCCCCCAGCTAAGCGCAGCCGTGCACAAGCATCTTCTGGGGGTTCATCATCGACAAATTCCGCCGTGGGCAACCATGCCAGCACCCAGCTGGGTTTGGAGAGCAGAGCGGCTACCCAAGATCTAAGCTGCATCTTTGCAGCTCTCAGCATTATAAGCAGCAATCTGGGCCCCCCGAGGACCACACACAGCAATGGGGGAAGCGTGGGCCTGAACTCCAGGGCCCTCCCCACCAGAGCTTCCCCCATGGTGACCACGGGACCCAGCACCGCACAAGCATCTTTTGGGGGTTTGTCATCGACAAATTCCTCCGTGGGCACCCATGCCAGCACCCAGCTGGGTTTTGAGTGCAGAGCGGCTGCCGAAGATCTGAGCTGCATCTTTTCAGCTCTCAGCATTACAGCAGGAACTTGGGCTCGCTGAGCACCTCACACAGCAATGGGGGAAGTGGGGTCCTGACCTACAGGGCCCTCCTCACCAGAGCTAACCCCATGGTGACCACGGGCCCCAGCCCCGCACAAGCATCTTCTGGGTGTTCATCATCGAGAAATTCCACCATGGGCACCCGCGCCAGCACCCAGCTGGACTTGGGGAACGATGAAGCCACTACCCAGCCCATCACTGGGGCCCCTGATTGGCAGCAGTTAGGAACCCCCGCCTATGACAGCTCTCTCCTGTATTTGAAACGGAGAGCTCCAGCCTTCTCATCTGTTCCAGCTCCCCCAGCTAAGCGCAGCCGTGCCCAAGCATCTTCTGGGGGTTCATCATCGACAAATTCCGCCGTGGGCAACCATGCCAGCACTCAGCTGGGTTTGGAGAGCAGAGCGGCTACCCAAGATCTAAGCTGCATCTTTGCAGCTCTCAGCATTATAAGCAGCAATCTGGGCCCCCCGAGGACCACACACAGCAATGGGTGAAGCGTGGGCCTGAACTCCAGGGCCCTCCCCACCAGAGCTTCCCCCATGGTGACCACGGGACCCAGCCCCGCACAAGCATCTTTTGGGGGTTTGTCATCGACAAATTCCTCCGTGGGCACCCATGCCAGCACCCAGCTGGGTTTTGAGAGCAGAGCGGCTGCCGAAGATCTGAGCTGCATCTTTTCAGCTCTCAGCATTACAGCAGGAACTTGGGCTCGCTGAGCACCTCACACAGCAATGGGGGAAGTGGGGTCCTGACCTACAGGGCCCTCCTCACCAGAGCTAACCCCATGGTGACCACGGGATCCAGCCCCGCACCAGCATCTTCTGGTGGTTCATCATCGACAAATTCCACCATGGGCACCCATGCCAGCACCCAGCTCGATTTTGGGAGCCCTGGAGCCACTACCCAGCCCATCTCTGTGGCCCATAATTGGCAGCAGTGAGGAACCCCCGCCTATGACAGCTCTCTCCTTTATTTGAAATGGAGAGCTTCAGACTTCGCCTTTGCTCCAGCCCCACCAGCTAAGCGCAGCCACGCACAAGCATCTTCTGGGGGTTCATGATCTTCAAATTCCACCGTGGGCACACATGCCAGCAGCCAACTCGGTTTTGAGAGCAGAGTGTCTGTCCAGATCTGAGCTGCATATTTTCAGCTCTCAGCATTATAGCAGGAATCTGGGCCCCCTGAGCACCACACACAGCAATGGGGGAAGCGTGGCTCTGAACTCCGGGGCCCTGCTCACCAGAGCTACCCCCATGGTGACCACGGGACCCATCCGCGCACAAGCATCTTCTGGGGGTACATCATCGACAAATTACACTGAGGGCACCTATGACAGAATCCAGCTGAGTTTTGGGAGCCCTGGAGCCATTACCCAGCCAATCACTGGGCCCCTGAGTGGCAGCTGCGAGGAACGCCCGCCTATGAAAGCTCACTCCTGTATTTGAAATGGAGAGCTCCAGCCTTGGTGTATGCTCCAGCCCCCCCCAGCTAAGTGCAGCCGCGCACAAGAATCTCCTGGGGGTTCATTATCTTCAAATTACACAGTGGACACCCATGCCAGCACCCAGCTGGGTTTGGAGAGCAGAGCGGCTACCCAAGATCTAAGCTGCATCTGTTCAGCTCTCAGCATTATAGCAGCAATCTGGGCCCCCCGAGCACCACACACAGCAATGGGGGAAGCGTGGGCCTGAACTCCAGGGCCCTCCTCACCAAAGCATCCCCCATGGGGACCACGGGACCCAGCACCGCACAGGCATCTTTTGGGGGTTTGTCATCGACAAATTCCTCCGTGGGCACCCATGCCAGCACCCAGCTGGGTTTTGGGATCAGAGCGGCTGCTCAAGATCTGAGCTGCATCTTTTCAGCTCTCAGAATTACAGCAGGCACTAGGGCCCCCCGAGCACCACACACAGCAATGGGGTAAGTGGGGTTCTGACCTACAGGGCCCTCCTCACCAGAGCTAACCCCATGGTGACCACGGTGCCCAGCCCCGCACAAGCATCTTCTGGGTGTTCATCATCGACAAATTCCACCATGGGCACCCATGCCAGCACCCAGCTGGATTTTGGGAACGATGGAGCCACTACCCAGCCCATCACTGGGGCCCCTGATTGGCAGCAGTTAGGAACCCCCGCCTATGACAGCTCTCTCCTGTATATGAAACGGAGAGCTCCAGCCTTCTCATCTGTTCCAGCTCCCCCAGCTAAGCGCAGCCGTGAACAAGCATCTTCCGCGGGTTCATCATCGACAAATTCCACCGTGGGCAACCATGCCAGCACCCAGCTGGGTTTTGAGAACAGAGCAGCTGCCCAAGATCTGAGCTGCATCTTTTCAGCTCTCAGAATTACAGCAGGCACTAGGGCCCCCCGAGCACCACACACAGCAATGGGATAAGTCGGGTTCTGACCTACAGGGCCCTCCTCACGAGAGCTACGCCCATGGTGACCACGGGCCCCAGCCCCGCACAACCATCTTCTGGGGGGTCATCATCGTCAAATTCCTCCATGGGCACCATGCTAGCACACAGTTGGATTTTTGGAGCCCTGGAGCCAGTACCAACCCCATCTGTGGGTACCCTGATTGGCAGCAGAGAGGAAGCCATGCCTATGGCAACTCTCTCCTGTATTAAAAACGGAGAGCTCCAGCCTTCGCCTCTGCTCAAGGCCCCCCAGCTAGGAGCAGCCACGCACAAGCATTTCCGGTGTTTCATCACTGACAAATTCCACCGTGGGCACCCATGCCAGCACCCACCTGGGTTTTGAGAGCAGAGCAGCTGCCCAAGATCTGAGCTGCATCTTTTCAGCTGTGAGCATTACAGCAGGAACCAGGGGGCCCCTGAGCACCACACACAAAAATTGGAGAAGCGTGGGCCTGAACTCCCAGGCCCTCATCAAGAGAGGTACCCCCATGGTGCCCACGAGACCCAGCCCCACACCAGCATCTTCTGGGAGTTCATCATCGACAAATTCCACCATGGGCACCCGTGCCAGCACCCAGCTGGATTTTGGGAACGATGGAGCCACTACCCAGCCCATCACTGGGGCCCCTGATTGGCAACAGTTAGGAACCCCCGCCTATGACAGCTCTCTCCTGTATTTGAAACGGAGAGCTCCAGCCTTCTCATCTGTTCCAGCTCCCCCAGCTAAGCGCAGCCGTGCACAAGCATCTTCTGGGGGTTCATCATCGACAAATTCCGCCGTGGGCAACCATGCCAGCACCCAGCTGGGTTTGGAGAGCAGAGCGGCTACCCAAGATCTAAGCTGCATCTTTGCAGCTCTCAGCATTATAAGCAGCAATCTGGGCCCCCCGAGGACCACACACAGCAATGGGGGAAGCGTGGGCCTGAACTCCAGGGCCCTCCCCACCAGAGCTTCCCCCATGGTGACCACGGGACCCAGCACCGCACAAGCATCTTTTGGGGGTTTGTCATCGACAAATTCCTCCGTGGGCACCCATGCCAGCACCCAGCTGGGTTTTGAGTGCAGAGCGGCTGCCGAAGATCTGAGCTGCATCTTTTCAGCTCTCAGCATTACAGCAGGAACTTGGGCTCGCTGAGCACCTCACACAGCAATGGGGGAAGTGGGGTCCTGACCTACAGGGCCCTCCTCACCAGAGCTAACCCCATGGTGACCACGGGCCCCAGCCCCGCACAAGCATCTTCTGGGTGTTCATCATCGAGAAATTCCACCATGGGCACCCGCGCCAGCACCCAGCTGGACTTGGGGAACGATGAAGCCACTACCCAGCCCATCACTGGGGCCCCTGATTGGCAGCAGTTAGGAACCCCCGCCTATGACAGCTCTCTCCTGTATTTGAAACGGAGAGCTCCAGCCTTCTCATCTGTTCCAGCTCCCCCAGCTAAGCGCAGCCGTGCCCAAGCATCTTCTGGGGGTTCATCATCGACAAATTCCGCCGTGGGCAACCATGCCAGCACTCAGCTGGGTTTGGAGAGCAGAGCGGCTACCCAAGATCTAAGCTGCATCTTTGCAGCTCTCAGCATTATAAGCAGCAATCTGGGCCCCCCGAGGACCACACACAGCAATGGGTGAAGCGTGGGCCTGAACTCCAGGGCCCTCCCCACCAGAGCTTCCCCCATGGTGACCACGGGACCCAGCCCCGCACAAGCATCTTTTGGGGGTTTGTCATCGACAAATTCCTCCGTGGGCACCCATGCCAGCACCCAGCTGGGTTTTGAGAGCAGAGCGGCTGCCGAAGATCTGAGCTGCATCTTTTCAGCTCTCAGCATTACAGCAGGAACTTGGGCTCGCTGAGCACCTCACACAGCAATGGGGGAAGTGGGGTCCTGACCTACAGGGCCCTCCTCACCAGAGCTAACCCCATGGTGACCACGGGATCCAGCCCCGCACCAGCATCTTCTGGTGGTTCATCATCGACAAATTCCACCATGGGCACCCATGCCAGCACCCAGCTCGATTTTGGGAGCCCTGGAGCCACTACCCAGCCCATCTCTGTGGCCCATAATTGGCAGCAGTGAGGAACCCCCGCCTATGACAGCTCTCTCCTTTATTTGAAATGGAGAGCTTCAGACTTCGCCTTTGCTCCAGCCCCCCCAGCTAAGCGCAGCCACGCACAAGCATCTTCTGGGGGTTCATGATCTTCAAATTCCACCGTGGGCACACATGCCAGCAGCCAACTCGGTTTTGAGAGCAGAGTGTCTGTCCAGATCTGAGCTGCATATTTTCAGCTCTCAGCATTATAGCAGGAATCTGGGCCCCCTGAGCACCACACACAGCAATGGGGGAAGCGTGGCTCTGAACTCCGGGGCCCTGCTCACCAGAGCTACCCCCATGGTGACCACGGGACCCATCCGCGCACAAGCATCTTCTGGGGGTACATCATCGACAAATTACACTGAGGGCACCTATGACAGAATCCAGCTGAGTTTTGGGAGCCCTGGAGCCATTACCCAGCCAATCACTGGGCCCCTGAGTGGCAGCTGCGAGGAACGCCCGCCTATGAAAGCTCACTCCTGTATTTGAAATGGAGAGCTCCAGCCTTGGTGTATGCTCCAGCCCACCCCAGCTAAGTGCAGCCGCGCACAAGAATCTCCTGGGGGTTCATTATCTTCAAATTACACAGTGGACACCCATGCCAGCACCCAGCTGGGTTTGGAGAGCAGAGCGGCTACCCAAGATCTAAGCTGCATCTGTTCAGCTCTCAGCATTATAGCAGCAATCTGGGCCCCCCGAGCACCACACACAGCAATGGGGGAAGCGTGGGCCTGAACTCCAGGGCCCTCCTCACCAAAGCATCCCCCATGGGGACCACGGGACCCAGCACCGCACAGGCATCTTTTGGGGGTTTGTCATCGACAAATTCCTCCGTGGGCACCCATGCCAGCACCCAGCTGGGTTTTGGGATCAGAGCGGCTGCTCAAGATCTGAGCTGCATCTTTTCAGCTCTCAGAATTACAGCAGGCACTAGGGCCCCCCGAGCACCACACACAGCAATGGGGTAAGTGGGGTTCTGACCTACAGGGCCCTCCTCACCAGAGCTAACCCCATGGTGACCACGGTGCCCAGCCCCGCACAAGCATCTTCTGGGTGTTCATCATCGACAAATTCCACCATGGGCACCCATGCCAGCACCCAGCTGGATTTTGGGAACGATGGAGCCACTACCCAGCCCATCACTGGGGCCCCTGATTGGCAGCAGTTAGGAACCCCCGCCTATGACAGCTCTCTCCTGAATATGAAACGGAGAGCTCCAGCCTTCTCATCTGTTCCAGCTCCCCCAGCTAAGCGCAGCCGTGAACAAGCATCTTCCGCGGGTTCATCATCGACAAATTCCACCGTGGGCAACCATGCCAGCACCCAGCTGGGTTTTGAGAACAGAGCAGCTGCCCAAGATCTGAGCTGCATCTTTTCAGCTCTCAGAATTACAGCAGGCACTAGGGCCCCCCGAGCACCACACACAGCAATGGGATAAGTCGGGTTCTGACCTACAGGGCCCTCCTCACGAGAGCTACGCCCATGGTGACCACGGGCCCCAGCCCCGCACAACCATCTTCTGGGGGGTCATCATCGTCAAATTCCTCCATGGGCACCATGCTAGCACACAGTTGGATTTTTGGAGCCCTGGAGCCAGTACCAACCCCATCTGTGGGTACCCTGATTGGCAGCAGAGAGGAAGCCATGCCTATGGCAACTCTCTCCTGTATTAAAAACGGAGAGCTCCAGCCTTCGCCTCTGCTCAAGGCCCCCCAGCTAGGAGCAGCCACGCACAAGCATTTCCGGTGTTTCATCACTGACAAATTCCACCGTGGGCACCCATGCCAGCACCCACCTGGGTTTTGAGAGCAGAGCAGCTGCCCAAGATCTGAGCTGCATCTTTTCAGCTGTGAGCATTACAGCAGGAACCAGGGGGCCCCTGAGCACCACACACAAAAATTGGAGAAGCGTGGGCCTGAACTCCCAGGCCCTCATCAAGAGAGGTACCCCCATGGTGCCCACGAGACCCAGCCCCACACCAGCATCTTCTGGGAGTTCATCATCGACAAATTCCACCATGGGCACCCGTGCCAGCACCCAGCTGGATTTTGGGAACGATGGAGCCACTACCCAGCCCATCACTGGGGCCCCTGATTGGCAACAGTTAGGAACCCCCGCCTATGACAGCTCTCTCCTGTATTTGAAACGGAGAGCTCCAGCCTTCTCATCTGTTCCAGCTCCCCCAGCTAAGCGCAGCCGTGCACAAGCATCTTCTGGGGGTTCATCATCGACAAATTCCGCCGTGGGCAACCATGCCAGCACCCAGCTGGGTTTGGAGAGCAGAGCGGCTACCCAAGATCTAAGCTGCATCTTTGCAGCTCTCAGCATTATAAGCAGCAATCTGGGCCCCCCGAGGACCACACACAGCAATGGGGGAAGCGTGGGCCTGAACTCCAGGGCCCTCCCCACCAGAGCTTCCCCCATGGTGACCACGGGACCCAGCACCGCACAAGCATCTTTTGGGGGTTTGTCATCGACAAATTCCTCCGTGGGCACCCATGCCAGCACCCAGCTGGGTTTTGAGTGCAGAGCGGCTGCCGAAGATCTGAGCTGCATCTTTTCAGCTCTCAGCATTACAGCAGGAACTTGGGCTCGCTGAGCACCTCACACAGCAATGGGGGAAGTGGGGTCCTGACCTACAGGGCCCTCCTCACCAGAGCTAACCCCATGGTGACCACGGGCCCCAGCCCCGCACAAGCATCTTCTGGGTGTTCATCATCGAGAAATTCCACCATGGGCACCCGCGCCAGCACCCAGCTGGACTTGGGGAACGATGAAGCCACTACCCAGCCCATCACTGGGGCCCCTGATTGGCAGCAGTTAGGAACCCCCGCCTATGACAGCTCTCTCCTGTATTTGAAACGGAGAGCTCCAGCCTTCTCATCTGTTCCAGCTCCCCCAGCTAAGCGCAGCCGTGCACAAGCATCTTCTGGGGGTTCATCATCGACAAATTCCGCCGTGGGCAACCATGCCAGCACTCAGCTGGGTTTGGAGAGCAGAGTGGCTACCCAAGATCTAAGCTGCATCTTTGCAGCTCTCAGCATTATAAGCAGCAATCTGGGCCCCCCGAGGACCACACACAGCAATGGGTGAAGCGTGGGCCTGAACTCCAGGGCCCTCCCCACCAGAGCTTCCCCCATGGTGACCACGGGACCCAGCCCCGCACAAGCATCTTTTGGGGGTTTGTCATCGACAAATTCCTCCGTGGGCACCCATGCCAGCACCCAGCTGGGTTTTGAGAGCAGAGCGGCTGCCGAAGATCTGAGCTGCATCTTTTCAGCTCTCAGCATTACAGCAGGAACTTGGGCCCGCTGAGCACCTCACACAGCAATGGGGGAAGTGGGGTCCTGACCTACAGGGCCCTCCTCACCAGAGCTAACCCCATGGTGACCACGGGATCCAGCCCCACACCAGCATCTTCTGGTGGTTCATCATCGACAAATTCCACCATGGGCACCCATGCCAGCACCCAGCTCGATTTTGGGAGCCCTGGAGCAACTACCCAGCCCATCTCTGGGGCCCATAATTGGCAGCAGTGAGGAACCCCCGCCTATGACAGCTCTCTCCTTTATTTGAAATGGAGAGCTTCAGACTTCGCCTTTGCTCCAGCCCCCCCAGCTAAGCGCAGCCACGCACAAGCATCTTCTGGGGGTTCATGATCTTCAAATTCCACCGTGGGCACACATGCCAGCAGCCAACTCGGTTTTGAGAGCAGAGTGTCTGTCCAGATCTGAGCTGCATATTTTCAGCTCTCAGCATTATAGCAGGAATCTCGGCCCCCTGAGCACCACACACAGCAATGGGGAAGCGTGGGCCTGAACTCCAGGGCCCTCCCCACCAGAGCTTCCCCCATGGTGACCACGGGACCCAGCCCCGCACAAGCATCTTTTGGGGGTTTGTCATCGACAAATTCCTCCGTGGGCACCCATGCCAGCACCCAGCTGGGTTTTGAGAGCAGAGCGGCTGCCGAAGATCTGAGCTGCATCTTTTCAGCTCTCAGCATTACAGCAGGAACTTGGGCCCGCTGAGCACCTCACACAGCAATGGGGGAAGTGGGGTCCTGACCTACAGGGCCCTCCTCACCAGAGCTAACCCCATGGTGACCACGGGACCCAGCCCCGCACCAGCATCTTCTGGTGGTTCATCATCGACAAATTCCACCATGGGCACCCATGCCAGCACCCAGCTCGATTTTGGGAGCCCTGGAGCCACTACCCAGCCCATCTCTGGGGCCCATAATTGGCAGCAGTGAGGAACCCCCGCCTATGACAGCTCTCTCCTTTATTTGAAATGGAGAGCTTCAGACTTCGCCTTTGCTCCAGCCCCCCCAGCTAAGCGCAGCCACGCACAAGCATCTTCTGGGGGTTCATGATCTTCAAATTCCACCGTGGGCACACATGCCAGCAGCCAACTTGGTTTTGAGAGCAGAGTGTCTGTCCAGATCTGAGCTGCATATTTTCAGCTCTCAGCATTATAGCAGGAATCTCGGCCCCCTGAGCACCACACACAGCAATGGGGGAAGCGTGGCTCTGAACTCCGGGGACCTGCTCACCAGAGCTACCCCCATGGTGACCACGGGACCCAGCCGCGCACAAGCATCTTCTGGGGTTACATCATCGACAAATTACACCGAGGGCACCTATGACAGAATCCAGCTGAGTTTTGGGAGCCCTGGAGCCATTACCCAGCCAATCACTGGGCCCCTGAGTGGCAGCTGCGAGGAACGCCCGCCTAGGAAAGCTCACTCCTGTATTTGAAATGGAGAGCTCCAGCCTTGGTGTATGCTCCAGCCCCCCCAGCTAAGTGCAGCCGCGCACAAGCATCTCCTGGGGGTTCATTATCTTCAAATTACACAGTGGGCACCCATGCCAGCACCCAGCTTGGTTTGGAGAGCAGAGCGGCTACCCAAGATCTAAGCTGCATCTTTTCAGCTCTCAGCAGTATAGCAGCAATCTGGGCCCCCCGAGCACCACACACAGCAATGGGGGAAGCGTGGGCCTGAACTCCAGGGCCCTCCTCACCAAAGCATCCCCCATGGTGACCACGGGACCCAGCACCGCACCGGCATCTTTTGGGGGTTTGTCATCGACAAATTCCTCCGTGGGCACCCATGCCAGCACCCAACTGGGTTTTGGGATCAGAGCGGCTGCTCAAGATCTGAGCTGCATCTTTTCAGCTCTCAGAATTACAGCAGGCACTAGGGCCCCCCAAGCACCACACACAGCAATGGGGTAAGTGGGGTTCTGACCTACAGGGCCCCCCACACCAGAGCTAACCCCATGGTGACCACGGGCCCCAGCCCCGCACAAGCATCTTCTGGGTGTTCATCATCGAGAAATTCCACAATGGGCACCCGCGCCAGCACCCAGCTGGATTTGGGGAACGATGGAGCCACTACCCAGCCCATCACTGGGGCCCCTGATTGGCAGCAGTTAGGAACCCCCGCCTATGACAGCTCTCTCCTGTATTTGAAACGGAGAGCTCCAGCCTTCTCATCTGTTCCAGCTCCCCCAGCTAAGCGCAGCCGTGCACAAGCATCTTCTGGGGGTTCATCATCGACAAATTCCGCCGTGGGCAACCATGCCAGCACCCAGCTGGGTTTGGAGAGCAGAGCGGCTACCCAAGATCTAAGCTGCATCTTTGCAGCTCTCAGCATTATAAGCAGCAATCTGGGCCCCCCGAGGACCACACACAGCAATGGGGGAAGCGTGGGCCTGAACTCCAGGGCCCTCCCCACCAGAGCTTCCCCCATGGTGACCACGGGACCCAGCCCCGCACAAGCATCTTTTGGGGATTTGTCATCGACAAATTCCTCCGTGGGCACCCATGCCAGCACACAGCTGGGTTTTTTTTGTTTTGTTTTGTTTTTTTTTTTTTGCGGTATGCGGGCCTCTCACTGTTCTGGCCTCCCCCGTTGCGGAGCACAGGCTCCGGACGCACAGGCTCCGGACGCGCAGGCTCAGCGCCCATGGCTCACGGGCTGAGCCGCTCCGCGGCATATGCGATCCCCCCAGACCGGGGAACGAACCCGTATCCCCTGCATCGGCAGGCGGACTCTCAACCACTTGCGCCACCAGGGAGGCCCCCCAGCTGGGTTTTGAGAGCAGAGCGGCTGCCGAAGATCTGAGCTGCATCTTTTCAGCTCTCAGCATTACAGCAGGAACTTGGGCCCGCTGCGCACCTCACACAGCAATGGGGTAAATGGGGTCCTGACCTACAGGGCCCTCCTCACCAGAGCTAACCCCATGGTGACCACGGGCCCCAGCCCCACACAAGCATCTTCTGGGTGTTCATCATCGACAAATTCCACCATGGGCACCCGCGCCAGCACCCAGCTGGATTTGGGGAACGATGGAGCCACTGCCCAGCCCATCACTGGGGCCCCTGATTGGCAACAGTTAGGAACCCCCGCCTATGACAGCTCTCTCCTGTATTTGAAACGGAGAGCTCCAGCCTTCTCATCTGTTCCAGCTCCCCCAGCTAAGCGCAGCCGTGCACAAGCATCTTCTGGGGGTTCATCATCGACAAATTCCACCGTGGGCAACCATGCCAGCACCCAGCTGGGTTTGGAGAGCAGAGCGGCTACCCAAGATCTAAGCTGCATCTTTGCAGCTCTCAGCATTATAAGCAGGAATCTGGGCACCCCGAGGACCACACACAGCAATGGGGGAAGCGTGGGCCTGAACTCCAGGGCCCTCCCCACCAGAGCTTCCCCCATGGTGACCACGGGACCCAGCCCCGCACAAGCATCTTTTGGGGGTTTGTCATCGACAAATTCCTCCGTGGGCACCCATGCCAGCACCCAGCTGGGTTTTGAGAGCAGAGCGGCTGCCGAAGATCTGAGCTGCATCTTTTCAGCTCTCAGCATTACAGCAGGAACTTGGGCCCGCTGAGCACCTCACACAGCAATGGGGGAAGTGGGGTCCTGACCTACAGGGCCCTCCTCACCAGAGCTAACCCCATGGTGACCACGGGACCCAGCCCCGCACCAGCATCTTCTGGTGGTTCATCATCGACAAATTCCACCATGGGCACCCATGCCAGCACCCAGCTCGATTTTGGGAGCCCTGGAGCCACTACCCAGCCCATCTCTGGGGCCCATAATTGGCAGCAGTGAGGAACCCCCGCCTATGACAGCTCTCTCCTTTATTTGAAATGGAGAGCTTCAGACTTCGCCTTTGCTCCAGCCCCCCCCGCCCCAGCTAAAAGCAGCCACGCACAAGCATCTTCTGGGGGTTCATCATCTTCAAATTCCACCGTGGGCACACATGCCAGCAGCCAACTCGGTTTTGAGAGCAGAGTGTCTGTCCAGATCTGAGCTGCATATTTTCAGCTCTCAGCATTATAGCAGGAATCTGGGCCCCCTGAGCACCACACACAGCAATGGGGGAAGCGTGGCTCTGAACTCCGGGGCCCTGCTCACCAGAGCTACCCCCATGGTGACCACGGGACCCAGCCGCGCACAAGCATCTTCTGGGGGTACATCATCGACAAATTACACCGAGGGCACCTATGACAGAATCCAGCTGAGTTTTGGGAGCCCTGGAGCCATTACCCAGCCAATCACTGGGCCCCTAAGTGGCAGCTGCGAGGAACGCCCGCCTATGAAAGCTCACTCCTGTATTTGAAATGGAGAGCTCCAGGCTTGGTGTATGCTCCAGCCCCCCCAGCTAACTGCAGCCGCGCACAAGCATCTCCTGGGGGTTCATTATCTTCAAATTACACAGTGGGCACCCATGCCAGCACACAGCTGGGTTTGGAGAGCAGAGCGGCTACCCAAGATCTAAGCTGCATCTTTTCAGCTCTCAGCATTATAGCAGCAATCTGGGCCCCCCGAGCACCACACACAGCAATGGGGGAAGCGTGGGCCTGAACTCCAGGGCCCTCCTCACCAAAGCATCCCCCATGGTGACCACGGGACCCAGCACCGCACCGGCATCTTTTGGGGGTTTGTCATCGACAAATTCCTCCGTGGGCACCCATGCCAGCACCCAGCTGGGTTTTGGGATCAGAGCGGCTGCTCAAGAACTGAGCTGCATCTTTTCAGCTCTCAGAATTACAGCAGGCACTAGGGCCCCCCGAGCACCACACACAGCAATGGGGTAAGTGGGGTTCTGACCTACAGGGCCCTCCTCACCAGAGCTAACCCCATGGTGACCACGGGCCCCAGCCCCGCACAAGCATCTTCTAGGTGTTCATCATCGAGAAATTCCACCATGGGCACGCGCGCCAGCACCCAGCTGGATTTGGGGAACGATGGAGCCACTACCCAGCCCATCACTGGGGCCCCTGATTGGCAGCAGTTAGGAACCCCCGCCTATGACATCTCTCTCCTGTATTTGAAACGGAGAGCTCCAGCCTTCTCATCTGTTCCAGCTCCCCCAGCTAAGCGCAGCCGTGCACAAACATCTTCCGCGGCTTCATCATCGACAAATTCCAGCGTGGGCAACCATGCCAGCACCCAGCTGGGTTTGGAGAGCAGAGCAGCTACCCAAGATCTAAGCTGCATCTTTGCAGCTCTCAGCATTATAAGCAGCAATCTGGGCCCCCCGAGGACCACACACAGCAATGGGGGATGCGTGGGTCTGAACTCCAGGGCCCTCCCCACCAGAGCTTCCCCCATGGTGACCACGGGACCCAGCCCCGCACAAGCATCTTTTGGGGGTTTGTCATCGACAAATTCCTCCGTGGGCACCCATGCCAGCACCCAGCTGGGTTTTGAGAGCAGAGCGGCTGCCGAAGATCTGAGCTGCATCTTTTCAGCTCTCAGCATTACAGCAGGAACTTGGGCCCGCTGAGCACCTCACACAGCAATGGGGGAAGTGGGGTCCTGACCTACAGGGCCCTCCTCACCAGAGCTAACCCCATGGTGACCACGGGACCCAGCCCCGCACCAGCATCTTCTGGTGGTTCATCATCGACAAATTCCACCATGGGCACCCATGCCAGCACCCAGCTCGATTTTGGGAGCCCTGGAGCCACTACCCAGCCCATCTCTGGGGCCCATAATTGGCAGCAGTGAGGAACCCCCGCCTATGACAGCTCTCTCCTTTATTTGAAATGGAGAGCTTCAGACTTCGCCTTTGCTCCAGCCCCACCCCCCAGCTAAGCGCAGCCACGCACAAGCATCTTCTGGGGGTTCATGATCTTCAAATTCCACCGTGGGCACACATGCCAGCAGCCAACTCGGTTTTGAGAGCAGAGTGTCTGTCCAGATCTGAGCTGCATATTTTCAGCTCTCAGCATTATAGCAGGAATCTGGGCCCCCTGAGCACCACACACAACAATGGGGGAAGCGTGGCTCTGAACTCCGGGGCCCTGCTCACCAGAGCTACCCCCATGGTGACCACGGGACCCAGCCGCGCACAAGCATCTTCTGGGGGTACATCATCGACAGATTACACCGAGGGCACCTATGACAGAATCCAGCTGAATTTTGGGAGCCCTGGAGCCATTACCCAGCCAATCACTGGGCCCCTAAGTGGCAGCTGCGAGGAACGCCCGCCTATGAAAGCTCACTCCTGTATTTGAAATGGAGAGCTCCAGGCTTGGTGTATGCTCCAGCCCCCCCAGCTAACTGCAGCCGCGCACAAGCATCTCCTGGGGGTTCATTATCTTCAAATTACACAGTGGGCACCCATGCCAGCACCCAGCTGGGTTTGGAGAGCAGAGCGGCTACCCAAGATCTAAGCTGCATCTTTTCAGCTCTCAGCATTATAGCAGCAATCTGGGCCCCCCGAGCACCACACACAGCAATGGGGGAAGCATGGGCCTGAACTCCAGGGCCCTCCTCACCAAAGCATCCCCCATGGTGACCACGGGACCCAGCACCGCACCGGCATCTTTTGGGGGTTTGTCATCGACAAATTCCTCCGTGGACACCCATGCCAGCACCCAGCTGGGTTTTGGGATCAGAGCGGCTACCCAAGATCTAAGCTGCATCTTTGCAGCTCTCAGCATTATAGCAGCAATCTGGGCCTCCCGAGCACCACACACAGCAATGGGGTAAGTGGGGTCCTGACCTACAGGGCCCTCCTCACCAGAGCTAACCCCATGGTGACCACGGGCCCCAGCCCCACACAATCATCTTCTGGGTGTTCATCATCGACAAATTCCACCATGGGCACCCGCGCCAGCACCCAGCTGGATTTGGGGAACGATGGAGCCACTACCCAGCCCATCACTGGGGCCCCTTATTGGCAACAGTTAGGAACCCCCGCCTATGACAGCTCTCTCCTGTATTTGAAACGGAGAGCTCCAGCCTTCTCATCTGTTCCAGCTCCCCCAGCTAAGCGCAGCCGTGCACAAGCATCTTCTGGGGGTTCATCATCGACAAATTCCACCGTGGGCAACCATGCCAGCACCCAGCTGGGTTTGGAGAGCAGAGCAGCTACCCAAGATCTAAGCTGCATCTTTGCAGCTCTCAGCATTATAAGCAGCAATCTGGGCCCCCCGAGGACCACACACAGCAATGGGGGAAGCATGGGCCTGAACTCCAGGGCCCTCCCCACCAGAGCTTCCCCCATGGTGACCACGGGACCCAGCACCGCACGAGCATCTTTTGGGGGTTTGTCATCGACAAATTCCTCCGTGGGCACCCATGCCAGCACCCAGCTGGGTTTTGGGTTCAGAGCGGCTGCTCAAGATCTGAGTTGCATCTTTTCAGCTCTCAGAATTACAGCAGGCACTAGGGCCCCCCGAGCACCACACACAGCAATGGTTTAAGTGGGGTTCTGACCTACAGGTCCCTCCTCACCAGAGCTAACCCCAGGGTGACCACGGGCCCAAGCCCCGCACAAGCATCTTCTGGGTGTTCATCATCGACAAATTCCACCATGGGCACCCGCGCCAGCACCCAGCTGGATTTGGGGAATGATGGAGCCACTACCCAGCCCATCACTGGGGCCCCTGATTGGCAGCAGTTAGGAACCCCCGCCTATGACAGCTCTCTCCTGTATTTGAAACGGAGAGCTCCAGCCTTCTCATCTGTTCCAGCTCCCCCAGCTAAGCGCAGCCGTGCACAAGCATCTTCTGGGGGTTCATCATCGACAAATTCCGCCGTGGGCAACCATGCCAGCACCCAGCTGGGTTTGGAGAGCAGAGCGGCTACCCAAGATCTAAGCTGCATCTTTGCAGCTCTCAGCATTATAAGCAGCAATCTGGGCCCCCCGAGGACCACACACAGCAATGGGGGAAGCTTGGGCCTGAATTCCAGGGCCCTCCTCTCCAGAGCTTCCCCCATGGTGACCACGGGACCCAGCCCCGCACAAGCATCTTTTGGGGGTTTGTCATCGACAAATTCCTCCGTGGGCACCCATGCCAGCACCCAGCTGGGTTTTGAGAGCAGAGCGGCTGCCGAAGATCTGAGCTGCATCTTTTCAGCTCTCAGCATTACAGCAGGAACTTGGGCCCGCTGAGCACCTCACACAGCAATGGGGGAAGTGGGGTCCTGACCTACAGGGCCCTCCTCACCAGAGCTAACCCCATGGTGACCACGGGACCCAGCCCCGCACCAGCATCTTCTGGTGGTTCATCATCGACAAATTCCACCATGGGCACCCATGCCAGCACCCAGCTCGATTTTGGGAGCCCTGGAGCCACTACCCAGCCCATCTCTGGGGCCCATAATTGGCAGCAGTGAGGAACCCCCGCCTATGACAGCTCTCTCCTTTATTTGAAATGGAGAGCTTCAGACTTCGCCTTTGCTCCAGCCCCCCCCCCCAGCTAAAAGCAGCCACGCACAAGCATCTTCTGGGGGTTCATGATCTTCAAATTCCACCGTGGGCACACATGCCAACAGCCAACTCGGTTTTGAGAGCAGAGTGTCTGTCCAGATCTGAGCTGCATATTTTCAGCTCTCAGCATTATAGCAGGAATCTGGGCCCCCTGAGCACCACACACAGCAATGGGGGAAGCGTGGCTCTGAACTCCGGGGCCCTGCTCACCAGAGCTACCCCCATGGTGACCACGGGACCCAGCCGCGCACAAGCATCTTCTGGGGGTACATCATCGACAAATTACACCGAGGGCACCTATGACAGAATCCAGCTGAGTTTTGGGAGCCCTGGAGCCATTACCCAGCCAATCACTGGGCCCCTGAGTGGCAGCTGCGAGGAACGCCCGCCTAGGAAAGCTCACTCCTGTATTTGAAATGGAGAGCTCCAGCCTTGGTGTATGCTCCAGCCCCCCCAGCTAAGTGCAGCCGCGCACAAGCATCTCCTGGGGGTTCATTATCTTCAAATTACACAGTGGGCACCCATGCCAGCACCCAGCTGGGTTTGGAGAGCAGAGCGGCTACCCAAGATCTAAGCTGCATCTTTTCAGCTCTCAGCATTATAGCAGCAATCTGGGCCCCCCGAGCACCACACACAGCAATGGGGGAAGCGTGGGCCTGAACTCCAGGGCCCTCCTCACCAAAGCATCCCCCATGGTGACCACGGGACCCAGCACCGCACCGGCATCTTTTGGGGGTTTGTCATCGACAAATTCCTCCGTGGGCACCCATGCCAGCACCCAGCTGGGTTTTGGGATCAGAGCGGCAACCCAAGATCTGAGCTGCATCTTTTTAGCTCTCAGCATTATAGCAGCAATCTGGGCCCCCCGAGCACCACACACAGCAATGGGGGAAGCCTGGGCCTGAACTCCAGGGCCCTCCTCACCAAAGCATCCCCCATGGTGACCACGGGACCCAGCACAGCACCGGCATCTTTTGGGGGTTTGTCATCGACAAATTCCTCCGTGGGCACCCATGCCAGCACCCAGCTGGGTTTTGGGATCAGAGCGGCTACCCAAGATCTAAGCTGCATCTTTTCAGCTCTCAGCATTATAGGAGCAATCTGGGCCTCCCGAGCACCACACACAGCAATGGGGTAAGTGGGGTCCTGACCTACAGGGCCCTCCTCACCAGAGCTAACCCCATGGTGACCACGGGCCCCAGCCCCACACAAGCATCTTCTGGGTGTTCATCATCGACAAATTCCACCATGGGCACCCGCGCCAGCACCCAGCTGGATTTGGGGAACGATGGAGCCACTGCCCAGCCCATCACTGGGGCCCCTGATTGGCAACAGTTAGGAACCCCCGCCTATGACAGCTCTCTCCTGTATTTGAAACGGAGAGCTCCAGCCTTCTCATCTGTTCCAGCTCCCCCAGCTAAGCGCAGCCGTGCACAAGCATCTTCTGGGGGTTCATCATCGACAAATTCCACCGTGGGCAACCATGCCAGCACCCAGCTGGGTTTGGAGAGCAGAGCGGCTACCCAAGATCTAAGCTGCATCTTTGCAGCTCTCAGCATTATAAGCAGGAATCTGGGCACCCCGAGGACCACACACAGCAATGGGGGAAGCGTGGGCCTGAACTCCAGGGCCCTCCCCACCAGAGCTTCCCCCATGGTGACCACGGGACCCAGCCCCGCACAAGCATCTTTTGGGGGTTTGTCATCGACAAATTCCTCCGTGGGCACCCATGCCAGCACCCAGCTGGGTTTTGAGAGCAGAGCGGCTGCCGAAGATCTGAGCTGCATCTTTTCAGCTCTCAGCATTACAGCAGGAACTTGGGCCCGCTGAGCACCTCACACAGCAATGGGGGAAGTGGGGTCCTGACCTACAGGGCCCTCCTCACCAGAGCTAACCCCATGGTGACCACGGGACCCAGCCCCGCACCAGCATCTTCTGGTGGTTCATCATCGACAAATTCCACCATGGGCACCCATGCCAGCACCCAGCTCGATTTTGGGAGCCCTGGAGCCACTACCCAGCCCATCTCTGGGGCCCATAATTGGCAGCAGTGAGGAACCCCCGCCTATGACAGTTCTCTCCTTTATTTGAAATGGAGAGCTTCAGACTTCGCCTTTGCTCCAGCCCCCCCCGCCCCAGCTAAAAGCAGCCACGCACAAGCATCTTCTGGGGGTTCATCATCTTCAAATTCCACCGTGGGCACACATGCCAGCAGCCAACTCGGTTTTGAGAGCAGAGTGTCTGTCCAGATCTGAGCTGCATATTTTCAGCTCTCAGCATTATAGCAGGAATCTGGGCCCCCTGAGCACCACACACAGCAATGGGGGAAGCGTGGCTCTGAACTCCGGGGCCCTGCTCACCAGAGCTACCCCCATGGTGACCACGGGACCCAGCCGCGCACAAGCATCTTCTGGGGGTACATCATCGACAAATTACACCGAGGGCACCTATGACAGAATCCAGCTGAGTTTTGGGAGCCCTGGAGCCATTACCCAGCCAATCACTGGGCCCCTAAGTGGCAGCTGCGAGGAACGCCCGCCTATGAAAGCTCACTCCTGTATTTGAAATGGAGAGCTCCAGGCTTGGTGTATGCTCCAGCCCCCCCAGCTAACTGCAGCCGCGCACAAGCATCTCCTGGGGGTTCATTATCTTCAAATTACACAGTGGGCACCCATGCCAGCACCCAGCTGGGTTTGGAGAGCAGAGCGGCTACCCAAGATCTAAGCTGCATCTTTTCAGCTCTCAGCATTATAGCAGCAATCTGGGCCCCCCGAGCACCACACACAGCAATGGGGGAAGCGTGGGCCTGAACTCCAGGGCCCTCCTCACCAAAGCATCCCCCATGGTGACCACGGGACCCAGCACCGCACCGGCATCTTTTGGGGGTTTGTCATCGACAAATTCCTCCGTGGGCACCCATGCCAGCACCCAGCTGGGTTTTGGGATCAGAGCGGCTGCTCAAGAACTGAGCTGCATCTTTTCAGCTCTCAGAATTACAGCAGGCACTAGGGCCCCCCGAGCACCACACACAGCAATGGGGTAAGTGGGGTTCTGACCTACAGGGCCCTCCTCACCAGAGCTAACCCCATGGTGACCACGGGCCCCAGCCCCGCACAAGCATCTTCTAGGTGTTCATCATCGAGAAATTCCACCATGGGCACGCGCGCCAGCACCCAGCTGGATTTGGGGAACGATGGAGCCACTACCCAGCCCATCACTGGGGCCCCTGATTGGCAGCAGTTAGGAACCCCCGCCTATGACATCTCTCTCCTGTATTTGAAACGGAGAGCTCCAGCCTTCTCATCTGTTCCAGCTCCCCCAGCTAAGCGCAGCCGTGCACAAACATCTTCCGCGGCTTCATCATCGACAAATTCCAGCGTGGGCAACCATGCCAGCACCCAGCTGGGTTTGGAGAGCAGAGCAGCTACCCAAGATCTAAGCTGCATCTTTGCAGCTCTCAGCATTATAAGCAGCAATCTGGGCCCCCCGAGGACCACACACAGCAATGGGGGATGCGTGGGCCTGAACTCCAGGGCCCTCCCCACCAGAGCTTCCCCCATGGTGACCACGGGACCCAGCCCCGCACAAGCATCTTTTGGGGGTTTGTCATCGACAAATTCCTCCGTGGGCACCCATGCCAGCACCCAGCTGGGTTTTGAGAGCAGAGCGGCTGCCGAAGATCTGAGCTGCATCTTTTCAGCTCTCAGCATTACAGCAGGAACTTGGGCCCGCTGAGCACCTCACACAGCAATGGGGGAAGTGGGGTCCTGACCTACAGGGCCCTCCTCACCAGAGCTAACCCCATGGTGACCACGGGACCCAGCCCCGCACCAGCATCTTCTGGTGGTTCATCATCGACAAATTCCACCATGGGCACCCATGCCAGCACCCAGCTCGATTTTGGGAGCCCTGGAGCCACTACCCAGCCCATCTCTGGGGCCCATAATTGGCAGCAGTGAGGAACCCCCGCCTATGACAGCTCTCTCCTTTATTTGAAATGGAGAGCTTCAGACTTCGCCTTTGCTCCAGCCCCACCCCCCAGCTAAGCGCAGCCACGCACAAGCATCTTCTGGGGGTTCATGATCTTCAAATTCCACCGTGGGCACACATGCCAGCAGCCAACTCGGTTTTGAGAGCAGAGTGTCTGTCCAGATCTGAGCTGCATATTTTCAGCTCTCAGCATTATAGCAGGAATCTGGGCCCCCTGAGCACCACACACAACAATGGGGGAAGCGTGGCTCTGAACTCCGGGGCCCTGCTCACCAGAGCTACCCCCATGGTGACCACGGGACCCAGCCGCGCACAAGCATCTTCTGGGGGTACATCATCGACAAATTACACCGAGGGCACCTATGACAGAATCCAGCTGAGTTTTGGGAGCCCTGGAGCCATTACCCAGCCAATCACTGGGCCCCTAAGTGGCAGCTGCGAGGAACGCCCGCCTATGAAAGCTCACTCCTGTATTTGAAATGGAGAGCTCCAGGCTTGGTGTATGCTCCAGCCCCCCCAGCTAACTGCAGCCGCGCACAAGCATCTCCTGGGGGTTCATTATCTTCAAATTACACAGTGGGCACCCATGCCAGCACCCAGCTGGGTTTGGAGAGCAGAGCGGCTACCCAAGATCTAAGCTGCATCTTTTCAGCTCTCAGCATTATAGCAGCAATCTGGGCCCCCCGAGCACCACACACAGCAATGGGGGAAGCATGGGCCTGAACTCCAGGGCCCTCCTCACCAAAGCATCCCCCATGGTGACCACGGGACCCAGCACCGCACCGGCATCTTTTGGGGGTTTGTCATCGACAAATTCCTCCGTGGGCACCCATGCCAGCACCCAGCTGGGTTTTGGGATCAGAGCGGCTACCCAAGATCTAAGCTGCATCTTTGCAGCTCTCAGCATTATAGCAGCAATCTGGGCCTCCCGAGCACCACACACAGCAATGGGGTAAGTGGGGTCCTGACCTACAGGGCCCTCCTCACCAGAGCTAACCCCATGGTGACCACGGGCCCCAGCCCCACACAATCATCTTCTGGGTGTTCATCATCGACAAATTCCACCATGGGCACCCGCGCCAGCACCCAGCTGGATTTGGGGAACGATGGAGCCACTACCCAGCCCATCACTGGGGCCCCTGATTGGCAACAGTTAGGAACCCCCGCCTATGACAGCTCTCTCCTGTATTTGAAACGGAGAGCTCCAGCCTTCTCATCTGTTCCAGCTCCCCCAGCTAAGCGCAGCCGTGCACAAGCATCTTCTGGGGGTTCATCATCGACAAATTCCACCGTGGGCAACCATGCCAGCACCCAGCTGGGTTTGGAGAGCAGAGCAGCTACCCAAGATCTAAGCTGCATCTTTGCAGCTCTCAGCATTATAAGCAGCAATCTGGGCCCCCCGAGGACCACACACAGCAATGGGGGAAGCATGGGCCTGAACTCCAGGGCCCTCCCCACCAGAGCTTCCCCCATGGTGACCACGGGACCCAGCACCGCACGAGCATCTTTTGGGGGTTTGTCATCGACAAATTCCTCCGTGGGCACCCATGCCAGCACCCAGCTGGGTTTTGGGTTCAGAGCGGCTGCTCAAGATCTGAGTTGCATCTTTTCAGCTCTCAGAATTACAGCAGGCACTAGGGCCCCCCGAGCACCACACACAGCAATGGTTTAAGTGGGGTTCTGACCTACAGGTCCCTCCTCACCAGAGCTAACCCCAGGGTGACCACGGGCCCAAGCCCCGCACAAGCATCTTCTGGGTGTTCATCATCGACAAATTCCACCATGGGCACCCGCGCCAGCACCCAGCTGGATTTGGGGAACGATGGAGCCACTACCCAGCCCATCACTGGGGCCCCTGATTGGCAGCAGTTAGGAACCCCCGCCTATGACAGCTCTCTCCTGTATTTGAAACGGAGAGCTCCAGCCTTCTCATCTGTTCCAGCTCCCCCAGCTAAGCGCAGCCGTGCACAAGCATCTTCTGGGGGTTCATCATCGACAAATTCCGCCGTGGGCAACCATGCCAGCACCCAGCTGGGTTTGGAGAGCAGAGCGGCTACCCAAGATCTAAGCTGCATCTTTGTATCTCTCAGCATTATAAGCAGCAATCTGGGCCCCCCGAGGACCACACACAGCAATGGGGGAAGCTTGGGCCTGAATTCCAGGGCCCTCCTCTCCAGAGCTTCCCCCATGGTGACCACGGGACCCAGCCCCGCACAAGCATCTTTTGGGGGTTTGTCATCGACAAATTCCTCCGTGGGCACCCATGCCAGCACCCAGCTGGGTTTTGAGAGCAGAGCGGCTGCCGAAGATCTGAGCTGCATCTTTTCAGCTCTCAGCATTACAGCAGGAACTTGGGCCCGCTGAGCACCTCACACAGCAATGGGGGAAGTGGGGTCCTGACCTACAGGGCCCTCCTCACCAGAGCTAACCCCATGGTGACCACGGGACCCAGCCCCGCACCAGCATCTTCTGGTGGTTCATCATCGACAAATTCCACCATGGGCACCCATGCCAGCACCCAGCTCGATTTTGGGAGCCCTGGAGCCACTACCCAGCCCATCTCTGGGGCCCATAATTGGCAGCAGTGAGGAACCCCCGCCTATGACAGCTCTCTCCTTTATTTGAAATGGAGAGCTTCAGACTTCGCCTTTGCTCCAGCCCCTGCCCCAGCTAAAAGCAGCCACGCACAAGCATCTTCTGGGGGTTCATGATCTTCAAATTCCACCGTGGGCACACATGCCAACAGCCAACTCGGTTTTGAGAGCAGAGTGTCTGTCCAGATCTGAGCTGCATATTTTCAGCTCTCAGCATTATAGCAGGAATCTGGGCCCCCTGAGCACCACACACAGCAATGGGGGAAGCGTGGCTCTGAACTCCGGGGCCCTGCTCACCAGAGCTACCCCCATGGTGACCACGGGACCCAGCCGCGCAGAAGCATCTTCTGGGGGTACATCATCGACAAATTACACCGAGGGCACCTATGACAGAATCCAGCTGAGTTTTGGGAGCCCTGGAGCCATTACCCAGCCAATCACTGGGCCCCTGAGTGGCAGCTGCGAGGAACGCCCGCCTAGGAAAGCTCACTCCTGTATTTGAAATGGAGAGCTCCAGCCTTGGTGTATGCTCCAGCCCCCCCAGCTAAGTGCAGCCGCGCACAAGCATCTCCTGGGGGTTCATTATCTTCAAATTACACAGTGGGCACCCATGCCAGCACCCAGCTGGGTTTGGAGAGCAGAGCGGCTACCCAAGATCTAAGCTGCATCTTTTCAGCTCTCAGCATTATAGCAGCAATCTGGGCCCCCCGAGCACCACACACAGCAATGGGGGAAGCGTGGGCCTGAACTCCAGGGCCCTCCTCACCAAAGCATCCCCCATGGTGACCACGGGACCCAGCACCGCACCGGCATCTTTTGGGGGTTTGTCATCGACAAATTCCTCCGTGGGCACCCATGCCAGCACCCAGCTGGGTTTTGGGATCAGAGCGGCTGCTCAAGATCTGAGCTGCATCTTTTCAGCTCTCAGAATTACAGCAGGCACTAGGGCCCCCCGAGCACCACACACAGCAATGGGGTAAGTGGCGTTCTGACCTACAGGGCCCCCCACACCAGATCTAACTCCATGGTGACCACGGGCCCCAGCCCCGCAAGCATCTTCTGGGTGTTCATCATCGACAAATTCCACCATGTGCACCCGCGCCAGCACCCAGCTGGATTTGGGGAACGATGGAGCCACTACCCAGCCCATCACTGGGGCCCCTGATTGGCAGCAGTTAGGAACCCCCGCCTATGACAGCTCTCTCCTGTATTTGAAACGGAGAGCTCCAGCCTTCTCATCTGTTCCAGCTCCCCCAGCTAAGCGCAGCCGTGCACAAGCATCTTCTGGGGGTTCATCATCAACAAATTCCACCGTGGGCAACCATGCCAGCACCCAGCTGGATTTGGAGAGCAGAGCAGCTACCCAAGATCTAAGCTGCATCTTTGCAGCTCTCAGCATTATAAGCAGCAATCTGGGCCCCCCGAGGACCACACACAGCAATGGTGGAAGCGTGGGCCTGAACTCCAGGGTGCTCCCCACCAGAGCTTCCCCCATGGTGACCACGGGACCCAGCACCGCACAAGCATCTTTTGGGGGTTTGTCATCGACAAATTCCTCCGTGGGCACCCATGCCAGCACCCAGCTGGGTTTTGAGAGCAGAGCGGCTGCCGAAGATCTGAGCTGCATCTTTTTAGCTCTCAGCATTATAGCAGCAATCTGGGCCACCCGAGCACCACACACAGCAATGGGGGAAGCGTGGGCCTGAACTCCAGGGCCCTCCTCACCAAAGCATCCCCCATGGTGACCACGGGACCCAGCACAGCACCGGCATCTTTTGGGGGTTTGTCATCGACAAATTCCTCCGTGGGCACCCATGCCAGCACCCAGCTGGGTTTTGGGATCAGAGCGGCTACCCAAGATCTAAGCTGCATCTTTTCAGCTCTCAGCATTATAGCAGCAATCTGGGCCTCCCGAGCACCACACAGCAATGGGGTAAGTGGGGTCCTGACCTACAGAGCCCTCCTCACCAGAGCTAACCCCATGGTGACCACGGGCCCCAGCCCCACACAAGCATCTTCTGGGTGTTCATCATCGACAAATTCCACCATGGGCACCCGCGCCAGCACCCAGCTGGATTTGGGGAACGATGGAGCCACTACCCAGCCCATCACTGGGGCCCCTGATTGGCAACAGTTAGGAACCCCCGCCTATGACAGCTCTCTCCTGTATTTGAAACGGAGAGCTCCAGCCTTCTCATCTGTTCCAGCTCCCCCAGCTAAGCGCAGCCGTGCACAATCATCTTCTGGGGGTTCATCATCGACAAATTCCACCGTGGGCAACCATGCCAGCACCCAGCTGGGTTTGGAGAGCAGAGCGGCTACCCAAGATCTAAGCTGCATCTTTGCAGCTCTCAGCATTATAAGCAGCAATCTGGGCCCCCCGAGGACCACACACAGCAATGGGGGAAGCGTGGGCCTGAACTCCAGGGCCCTCCCCACCAGAGCTTCCCCCATGGTGACCACGGGACCCAGCCCCGCACAAGCATCTTTTCGGGGTTTGTCATCGACAAATTCCTCCGTGGGCACCCATGCCAGCACCCAGCTGGGTTTTGAGAGCAGAGCGGCTGCCGAAGATCTGAGCTGCATCTTTTCAGCTCTCAGCATTACAGCAGGAACTTGGGCCCCCTGAGCACCTCACACAGCAATGGGGGAAGTGGGGTCCTGACCTACAGGGCCCTCCTCACCAGAGCTAACCCCATGGTGACCACGGGACCCAGCCCCGCACCAGCATCTTCTGGTGGTTCATCATCGACAAATTCCACCATGGGCACCCATGCCAGCACCCAGCTCGATTTTGGGAGCCCTGGAGACACTACCCAGCCCATCTCTGGGGCCCATAATTGGCAGCAGTGAGGAACCCCCGCCTATGACAGTTCTCTCCTTTATTTGAAATGGAGAGCTTCAGACTTCGCCTTTGCTCCAGCCCCCCCCCCCAGCTAAAAGCAGCCACGCACAAGCATCTTCTGGGGGTTCATCATCTTCAAATTCCACCGTGGGCACACATGCCAGCAGCCAACTCGGTTTTGAGAGCAGAGTGTCTGTCCAGATCTGAGCTGCATATTTTCAGCTCTCAGCATTATAGCAGGAATCTGGGCCCCCTGAGCACCACACACAGCAATGGGGGAAGCGTGGCTCTGAACTCCGGGGCCCTGCTCACCAGAGCTACCCCCATGGTGACCACGGGACCCAGCCGCGCACAAGCATCTTCTGGGGGTACATCATCGACAAATTACACCGAGGGCACCTATGACAGAATCCAGCTGAGTTTTGGGAGCCCTGGAGCCATTACCCAGCCAATCACTGGGCCCCTAAGTGGCAGCTGCGAGGAACGCCCGCCTATGAAAGCTCACTCCTGTATTTAAAATGGAGAGCTCCAGGCTTGGTGTATGCTCCAGCCCCCCCAGCTAACTGCAGCCGCGCACAAGCATCTCCTGGGGGTTCATTATCTTCAAATTACACAGTGGGCACCCATGCCAGCACCCAGCTGGGTTTGGAGAGCAGAGCGGCTACCCAAGATCTAAGCTGCATCTTTTCAGCTCTCAGCATTATAGCAGCAATCTGGGCCCCCCGAGCACCACACACAGCAATGGGGGAAGCATGGGCCTGAACTCCAGGGCCCTCCTCACCAAAGCATCCCCCATGGTGACCACGGGACCCAGCACCGCACCGGCATCTTTTGGGGGTTTGTCATCGACAAATTCCTCCGTGGGCACCCACGTCAGCACCCAGCTGGGTTTTGGGATCAGAGCGGCTGCTCAAGATCTGAGCTGCATCTTTTCAGCTCTCAGAATTACAGCAGGCACTAGGCCCCCCGAGCACCACACACAGCAATGGGGTAAGTTGGGTTCTGACCTACAGGGCCCTCCTCACCAGAGCTAACCCCATGGTGACCACGGGCCCCAGCCCCGAACAAGCATCTTCTAGGTGTTCATCATCGAGAAATTCCACCATGGGCACGCGCGCCAGCACCCAGCTGGATTTGGGGAACGATGGAGCCACTACCCAGCCCATCACTGGGGCCCCTGATTGGCAGCAGTTAGGAACCCCCGCCTATGACATCTCTCTCCTGTATTTGAAACGGAGAGCTCCAGCCTTCTCATCTGTTCCAGCTCCCCCAGCTAAGCGCAGCCGTGCACAAACATCTTCCGCGGCTTCATCATCGACAAATTCCAGCGTGGGCAACCATGCCAGCACCCAGCTGGGTTTGGAGAGCAGAGCGGCTACCCAAGATCTAAGCTGCATCTTTGCAGCTCTCAGCATTATAAGCAGCAATCTGGGCCCCCCGAGGACCACACACAGCAATGGGGGAAGCGTGGGCCTGAACTCCAGGGCCCTCCCCACCAGAGCTTCCCCCATGGTGACCACGGGACCCAGCACCGCACAAGCATCTTTTGGGGGTTTGTCATCGACAAATTCCTCCATGGGCACCCATGCCAGCACCCAGCTGGGTTTTGAGAGCAGAGCGGCTGCCGAAGATCTGAGCTGCATCTTTTCAGCTCTCAGCATTACAGCAGGAACTTGGGCCCGCTGAGCACCTCACACATAAATGGGGGAAGTGGGGTCCTGACCTACAGGGCCCTCCTCACCAGAGCTAACCCCATGGTGACCACGGGACCCAGCCCCGCACCAGCATCTTCTGGTGGTTCATCATCGACCAATTCCACCATGGGCACCCATGCCAGCACCCAGCTCGATTTTGGGAGCCCTGGAGCCACTACCCAGCCCATCTCGGGGGCCCATAATTGGCAGCAGTGAGGAACCCCCGCCTATGACAGCTCTCTCCTTTATTTGAAATGGAGAGCTTCAGACTTCGCCTTTGCTCCAGCCCCACCCCCCAGCTAAGCGCAGCCACGCACAAGCATCTTCTGGGGGTTCATGATCTTCAAATTCCACCGTGGGCACACATGCCAGCAGCCAACTCGGTTTTGAGAGCAGAGTGTCTGTCCAGATCTGAGCTGCATATTTTCAGCTCTCAGCATTATAGCAGGAATCTGGGCCCCCTGAGCACCACACACAACAATGGGGGAAGCGTGGCTCTGAACTCCGGGGACCTGCTCACCAGAGCTACCCCCATGGTGACCACGGGACCCAGCCCCGCACAAGCATCTTCTGGGGGTACATCATCGACAAATTACACCGAGGGCACCTATGACAGAATACAGCTGAGTTTTGGGAGCCCTGGAGCCATTACCCAGCCAATCAGTGGGCCCCTGAGTGGCAGCTGCGAGGAACGCCCGCCTAGGAAAGCTCACTCCTGTATTTGAAATGGAGAGCTCCAGCCTTGGTGTATGCTCCAGCCCCCCCCAGCTAAGTGCAGCCGCGCACAAGCATCTCCTGGGGGTTCATTATCTTCAAATTACACAGTGGGCACCCATGCCAGCACCCAGCTGGGTTTGGAGAGCAGAGTGGCTACCCAAGATCTAAGCTGCATCTTTTCAGCTCTCAGCATTATAGCAGCAATCTGGGCCGCCCGAGCACCACACACAGCAATGGAGGAAGCGTGGGCCTGAACTCCAGGGCCCTCCTCACCAAAGCATCCCCCATGGTGACCACGGGACCCAGCACCGCACAGGCATCTTTTCGGGTTTGTCATCGACAAATTCCTCCGTGGGCACCCATGCCAGCACCCAGCTGGGTTTTGGGATCAGAGCGGCTGCTCAAGAACTGAGCTGCATCTTTTCAGCTCTCAGAATTACAGCAGGCACTAGGGCCCCCCGAGCACCACACACAGCAATGGGGTAAGTGGGGTTCTGACCTACAGGGCCCTCCTCACCAGAGCTAACCCCATGGTGACCACGGGCCCCAGCCCCGCACAAGCATCTTCTGGGTGTTCATCATCGACAAATTCCACCATGGGCACCCGCGCCAGCACCCAGCTGGATTTGGGGAACGATGGAGCCACTACCCAGCCCATCACTGGGGCCCCTGATTGGCAGCAGTTAGGAACCCCCGCCTATGACAGCTCTCTCCTGTATTTGAAACGGAGAGCTCGAGCCTTCTCATCTGTTCCAGCTCCCCCAGCTAAGCACAGCCGTGCACAAGCATCTTCCGCGGGTTCATCATCGACAAATTCCACCGTGGGCAACCATGCCAGCACCCAGCTGGGTTTGGTGAGCAGAGCGGCTACCCAAGATCTAAGCTGCATCTTTGCAGCTCTCAGCATTATAAGCAGCAATCTGGGCCCCCCGAGGACCACACACAGCAATGGGGGAAGCATGGGCCTGAACTCCAGGGCCCTCCCCACCAGAGCTTCCCCCATGATGACCACGGGACCCAGCCCCGCACAAGCATCTTTTGGGGGTTTGTCATCGACAAATTCCTCCGTGGGCACACATGCCAGCACCCAGCTGGGTTTTTTTTTTTTTTTTTTTTTTTTGCTCTACGCGGGCCTCTCATTGCTGTGGCCTCTCCCGTTGCGGAGCACAGGCTCCGGACACACAGGCCCCGCGGCGATGGCTCGCGGGCCCAGCCGCTCCGCGGCATGTGGGATCCTCCGGGATCGGGGCACGAACCCGTGTCCCCTGCATCGGCAGGCGGACTCTCAACCACTGCGCCACCAGGGAGGCCCCCAGCTGGGTTTTGAGAGCAGAGCGGCTGCCGAAGATCTGAGCTGCATCTTTTCAGCTCTCAGCATTACAGCAGGAACTTGGGCCCGCTGAGCACCTCACACAGCAATGGGGGAAGTGGGGTCCTGACCTACAGGGCCCTCCTCACCAGAACTAACCCCATGGTGACCACGGGACCCAGCCCCGCACCAGCATCTTCTGGTGGTTCATCATCGACAAATTCCACCATGGGCACCCATGCCAGCACTCTGCTCGATTTTGGGAGCCCTGGAGCCATTACCCAGCCAATCACTGGGCCCCTGAGTGGCAGCTGCGAGGAACGCCCGCCTAGGAAAGCTCACTCCTGTATTTGAAATGGAGAGCTCCAGCCTTGGTGTATGCTCCAGCCCACCCCAGCTAACTGCAGCCGCGCAAAAGCATCTCCTGGAGGTTCATTATCTTCAAATTACACAGTGGGCACCCATGCCAGCACCCAGCTGGGTTTGGAGAGCAGAGTGGCTACCCAAGATCTAAGCTGCATCTTTTCAGCTCTCAGCATTATAGCAGCAATCTGGGCCCCCCGAGCACCACACACAGCAATGGAGGAAGCGTGGACTTGAACTCCAGGGCCCTCCGCACCAAAGCATCCCCCATGGTGACCACGGGACCCAGCACCGCACAGGCATCTTTTGGGGGTTTGTCATCGACAAATTCCTCCGTGGGCACCCATGCCAGCACCCAGCTGGGTTTTGGGATCAGAGCGGCTGCTCAAGATCTGAGCTGCATCTTTTCAGCTCTCAGAATTACAGCAGGCACTAGGGCCCCCCGAGCACCACACACAGCAATGGGGTAAGTGGGGTTCTGACCTACAGGGCCCTCCTCACCAGAGCTAACCCCATGGTGTCAACGGGCCCCAGCCCCGCACAAGCATCTTCTGGGTGTTCATCATCGAGAAATTCCACCATGGGCACCCGCGCCAGCACCCAGCTGGATTTGGGGAACGATGAAGCCACTACCCAGCCCATCACTGGGGTCCCTGATTGGCAGCAGTTAGGAACCCCCGCCTATGACAGCTCTCTCCTGTATTTGAAACGGAGAGCTCCAGCCTTCTCATCTGTTCCAGCTCCCCCAGCTAAGCGCAGCCGTGCACAAGCATCTTCTGGGGTTTCATCATCGACAAATTCCGCCGTGGGCAACCATGCCAGCACTCAGCTGGGTTTGGAGAGCAGAGCGGCTACCCAAGATCTAAGCTGCATCTTTGCAGCTCTCAGCATTATAAGCAGCAATCTGGGCCCCCCGAGGACCACACACAGCAATGGGGGAAGCATGGGCCTGAACTCCAGGGCCCTCCCCACCAGAGCTTCCCGCATGGTGACCACGGGACCCAGCCCCGCACAAGCATCTTTTGGGGGTTTGTCATCGACAAATTCCTCCGTGGGCACCCATGCCAGCACCTAGCTGGGTTTTGAGAGCAGAGCGGCTGCCGAAGATCTGAGCTGCACCTTTTCAGCTCTCAGCATTACAGCAGGAACTTGGGCCCGCTGAGCACCTCACACAGCAATGGGGGAAGTGGGGTCCTGACCTACAGGGCCCGCCTCACCAGAGCTAACCCAAAGGTAACCACGGGACCCAGCCCCGCACCAGCATCTTCTGGGGGTACATCATCGACAAATTCCACCATGAGCACCCATGCCAGCACCCAGCTCGAATTTCGAGCCCTGGAGCCATTACCCAGCCAATCACTGGGCCCTGAGTGGCAGCTGCGAGGAACGCCCGCCTAGGAAAGCTCAATCCTGTATTTGAAATGGAGAGCTCCAGCCTTGGTGTATGCTCCAGCCCCCCCAGCTAAGTGCAGCCGCGCACAAGCATCTCCTGGGGGTTCATTATCTTCAAATTACACAGTGGGCACCCATGCCAGCACCCAGCTGGGTTTGGAGAGCAGAGCGGCTACCCAAGATCTAAGCTGCATCTTTTCAGCTCTCAGCATTATAGCAGCAATCTGGGCCCCCCGAGCACCACACACAGCAATGGAGGAAACGTGGACCTGAACTCCAGGGCCCTCCTCACCAAAGCATCCCCCATGGTGACCACGGGACCCAGCACCGCACAAGCATCTTCAGGGGGTTCATGATCTTCAAATTCCACCGTGGGCACACATGCCAGCAGCCAACTCGGTTTTGAGAGCAGCGTGTCTGTCCTGATCTGAGCTGCATACTTTCAGCTCTCTGCATTATAGCAGGAATCTGGGCCCCCTGAGCACCACACACAGCAATGGGGGAAGCGTGGCTCTGAACTCCGGGGCCCTGCTCACCAGAGCTACCCCCATGGGGACCACGGGACCCAGCCGCGCACAAGCATCTTCTGGGGGTACATCATCGACAAATTACACCGAGGGCACCTATGACAGAATCCAGCTGAGTTTTGGGAGCCCTGGAGCCATTACCCAGCCAATCACTGGGCCCCTGAGTGGCAGCTGCGAGGAACGCCCGCCTAGGAAAGCTCACTCCTGTATTTGAAATGGAGAGCTCCAGCCTTGGTGTATGCTCCAGCCAACCCCAGCTAAATGCAGCCGCGCACAAGCATCTCCTGGGGGTTCATTATCTTCAAATTACACAGTGGGCACCCATGCCAGCACCCAGCTGGGTTTGGAGAGCAGAGCGGCTACCCAAGATCTAAGCTGCATCTTTTCAGCTCTCAGCATTATAGCAGCAATCTGGGCCGCCCGAGCACCACACACAGCAATGGGGGAAGCGTGGGCCTGAACTCCAGGGCCCTCCTCACCAAAGCATCCCCCATGGTGACCACGAGACCCAGCACCGCACCGGCATCTTTTGGGGGTTTGTCATCGACAAATTCCTCCGTGGGCACCCATGCCAGCACCCAGCTGGGTTTTGGGATCAGAGCGGCTACCCAAGATCTAAGCTGCATCTTTTCAGCTCTCAGCATTATAGCAGCAATCTGGGCCTCCCGAGCACCACACACAGCAATGGGGTAAATGGGGTCCTGACCTACAGGGCCCTCCTCACCAGAGCTAACCCCATGGTGACCACGGGCCCCAGCCCCGCACAGGCATCTTCTGGGTGTTCATCATCGACAAATTCCACCATGGGCACCCGCGCCAGCACCCAGCTGGATTTGGGGAACGATGGAGCCACTACCCAGCCCATCACTGGGGCCCCTGATTGGCAGCAGTTAGGAACCCCCGCCTATGACAGCTCTCTCCTGTATTTGAAACGGAGAGCTCCAGCCTTCTCATCTGTTCCAGCTCCCCCAGCTAAGCGCAGCCGTGCACAAGCATCTTCTGGGGTTTCATCATCGACAAATTCTGCCGTGGGCAACCATGCCAGCACTCAGCTGGGTTTGGAGAGCAGAGCGGCTACCCAAGATCTAAGCTGCATCTTTGCAGCTCTCAGCATTATAAGCAGCAATCTGGGCCCCCCGAGGACCACACACAGCAATGGGGTAAATGGGGTCCTGACCTACAGGGCCCTCCTCACCAGAGCTAACCCCATGGTGACCACGGGCCCCAGCCCCGCACAGGCATCTTCTGGGTGTTCATCATCGACAAATTCCACCATGGGCACCCGCGCCAGCACCCAGCTGGATTTGGGGAACGATGGAGCCACTACCCAGCCCATCACTGGGGCCCCTGATTGGCAGCAGTTAGGAACCCCCGCCTATGACAGCTCTCTCCTGTATTTGAAACGGAGAGCTCCAGCCTTCTCGTCTGTTCCAGCTCCCCCAGCTAAGCGCAGCCGTGCACAAGCATCTTCTGGGGTTTCATCATCGACAAATTCCGCCGTGGGCAACCATGCCAGCACTCAGCTGGGTTTGGAGAGCAGAGCGGCTACCCAAGATCTAAGCTGCCTCTTTTCAGCTCTGAGCAATACATCAGGAATCCGGGGGCCAATGAGAACCACACACAGCAGTGGGGGAAGTGTGGGCCTGAAATCAAGGTCCCACCTCACCAGAGCTACGCCCATGGTGACCACGGGACCCAGCCCCGCACAAACATCTTCTGGGGGGTCATCATCGTCAAATTCCTCCGTGGGCACCATGCTAGCACACAGTTGGATTTTTGGAGCCCTGGAGCCAGTACCAAGCCCATCTGTGGGTACCCTGATTGGCAGCAGAGAGGAAGCCCTGCCTATGACAACTCTCGCCTTTATTAAAAACGGAGAGCTCCAGCCTTCGCCTCTGCTCCAGGCCCCCCAGCTAGGAGCAACCGCGCACAAGCATTTCCGGTGTTTCATCACTGACAAATTCCACCGTGGGCACCCATGCCAGCACCCACCTGGGTTTTGAGAACAGAGCAGCTGCCCAAGATCTGAGCTGCATCTTTGCAGCTGTGAGCATTACAGCAGGAACCAGGGGGCCCCTGAGCACCACACACAAAAATTGGAGAAGCGTGGGCCGGAACTCCCAGGGCCTCATCACCAGAGCTACCCCCATGGTGCCCACGGGACCCATCCCCACACCAGCATCTTCTGGGAGTTCATCACTGACAAATGCCACCATGGGAATCCATGCCAGCACCCACCTGCGTTTGGGGAGCCATGGAGCCATACCCAGCCCATCTCTGGGGCCCATAATTGGCAGCAGTGAGGAACCCCCGCCTCTGATGGCTCTCTCCTGTATTTGAAACGGAGAGCTCCAGCCTTCTCATCTGTTCCAGCTCCCCCAGCTAAGCACAGCCGTGCACAAGCATCTTCCGCGGGTTCATCATCGACAAATTCCACCGTGGGCACCCATGCCAGCACCCAGCTGGGTTTTGAGAGCAGAGCGGCTGCCCAAGATCTGAGCTGCATCTTTTCAGCTCTCAGCATTACAGCAGGAACTTGGGCCCGCTGAGCACCTCACACAGCAATGGGGGAAGTGGGGTCCTGACCTACAGGGCCCTCCTCACCAGAGCTAACCCCATGGTGACCACGGGCCCCAGCCCCGCACAAGCATCTTCTGGGTGTTCATCATCGAGAAATTCCACCATGGGCACCCGCGCCAGCACCCAGCTGGATTTGGGGAACGATGGAGCCACTACCCAGCCCATCACTGGGGCCCCTGATTGGCAACAGTTAGGAACCCCCGCCTATGACAGCTCTCTCCTGTATTTGAAACGGAGAGCTCCAGCCTTCTCATCTGTTCCAGCTCCCCCAGCTAAGCGCAGCCGTGCACAAGCATCTTCTGGGGGTTCATCATCGACAAATTCCACCGTGGGCAACCATGCCAGCACCCAGCTGGGTTTGGAGAGCAGAGCGGCTACCCAAGATCTAAGCTGCATCTTTGCAGCTCTCAGCATTATAAGCAGCAATCTGGGCCCCCCGAGGACCACACACAGCAATGGGGGAAGCGTGGGCCTGAACTCCAGGGCCCTCCCCACCAGAGCTTCCCCCATGTTGACCACGGAACCCAGCCCCGCACAAGCATCTTTTGGGAGTTTGTCATCGACAAATTCCTCCGTGGGCACCCATGCCAGCACCCAGCTGGGTTTTGAGAGCAGAGCGGCTGCCGAAGATCTGAGCTGCATCTTTCCAGCTCTCAGCATTACAGCAGGAACTTGGGCCCGCTGAGCACCTCACACAGCAATGGGGGAAGTGGGGTCCTGACCTACAGGGCCCTCCTCACCAGAGCTAACCCCATGGTGACCACGGGACCAAGCCCCACACCAGCATCTTCTGGTGGTTCATCATCGACAAATTCCACCATGGGCACCCATGCCATCACACAGCTCGAATTTGGGAGCCCTGGAGCCACTACCCAGCCCATCTCTGGGGCCCATAATTGGCAGCAGTGAGGAACCCCCGCCTATGACAGTTCTCTCCTTTATTTGAAATGGAGAGCTTCAGACTTCGCCTTTGCTCCAGCTCCCCCAGCTAAGCACAGCCACGCACAAGCATCTTCTGGGGGTTCATCATCTTCAAATTCCACCGTGGGCACACATGCCAGCAGCCAACTCGGTTTTGAGAGCAGAGTGTCTGTCCAGATCTGAGCTGCATATTTTCAGCTCTCAGCATTATAGCAGGAATCTGGGCCCCCTGAGCACCACACACAGCAATGGGGGAAGCGTGGCTCTGAACTCCGGGGCCCTGCTCACCAGAGCTACCCCCATGGTGACCACGGGACCCATCCGCGCACAAGCATCTTCTGGGGGTACATCATCGACAAATTACACCGAGGGCACCTATGACAGAATCCAGCTGAGTTTTGGGAGCCGTGGAGCCATTACCCAACCAATCACTGGGCCCCTGAGTGGCAGCTGCGAGGAACGCCCGCCTATGAAAGCTCACTCCTGTATTTGAAATGGAGAGCTCCAGCCTTGGTGTATGCTCCAGCCCCCCCAGCTAAGTGCAGCCGCGCACAAGCATCTCCTGGGGGTTCATTATCTTCAAATTACACAGTGGGCACCCATGCCAGCACCCAGCTGGGTTTGGAGAGCAGAGCGGCTACCCAAGATCTAAGCTGCATCTTTTCAGCTCTCAGCATTATAGCAGCAATCTGGGCCCCCCGAGCACCACACACAGCAATGGGGGAAGCGTGGGCCTGAACTCCAGGGCCCTCCTCACCAAAGCATCCCCCATGGTGACCACGGGACCCAGCACCGCACAGGCATCTTTTCGGGTTTGTCATCGACAAATTCCTCCGTGGGCACCCATGCCAGCACCCAGCTGGGTTTTGGGATCAGAGCGGCTGCTCAAGATCTGAGCTGCATCTTTTCAGCTCTCAGAATTACAGCAGGCACTAGGGCCCCCCGAGCACCACACACAGCAATGGGGTAAATGGGGTCCTGACCTACAGGGCCCTCCTCACCAGAGCTAACCCCATGGTGACCACGGGACCCTGCCCCGCACAAGCATCTTCTGGGTGTTCATCATCGAGAAATTCCACCACAGGCACCCGCGCCAGCACCCAGCTGGATTTGGGGAACGATGGAGCCACTACCCAGCCCATCACTGGGGCCCCTGATTGGCAGCAGTTAGGAACCCCCGCCTATGACAGCTCTCTCCTGTATTTGAAACGGAGAGCTCCAGCCTTCTCATCTGTTCCAGCTCCCCCAGCTAAGCGCAGCCGTGCACAAGCATCTTCCGCGGGTTCATCATCGACAAATTCCACCGTGGGCAACCATGCCAGCACCCAGCTGGGTTTGGAGAGCAGAGCGGCTACCCAAGATCTAAGCTGCATCTTTGCAGCTCTCAGCATTATAAGCAGCAATCTGGGCCCCCCGAGGACCACACACAGCAATGGGGGAAGCGTGGGCCTGAACTCCAGGGCCCTCCCCACCAGAGCTTCCCCCATGGTGACCACGGGACCCAGCCCCGCACAAGCATCTTTTGGGGATTTGTCATCGACAAATTCCTCTGTGGGCACCCATGCCAGCACCCAGCTGGGTTTTGAGAGCAGAGCGGCTGCCGAAGATCTGAGCTGCATCTTTTCAGCTCTCAGCATTACAGCAGGAACTTGGGCCCGCTGAGCACCTCACACAGCAATGGGGGAAGTGGGGTCCTGACCTACAGGGCCCTTCTCACCAGAGCTAACCCCATGGTGACCACGGGACCCAGCCCCACACCAGCATCTTCTGGTGGTTCATCATCGACAAATTCCACCATGGGCACCCATGCCAGCACCCAGCTCGATTTTGGGAGCCCTGGAGCCACTACCCAGCCCATCTCTGGGGCCCATAATTGGCAGCAGTGAGGAACCCCCGCCTATGACAGCTCTCTCCTTTATTTGAAATGGAGAGCTTCAGACTTCGCCTTTGCTCCAGCCCCCCCAGCTAAGCGCAGCCACGCACAAGCATCTTCTGGGGGTTCATGATCTTCAAATTCCACCGTGGGCACACATGCCAGCAGCCAACTCGGTTTTGAGAGCAGAGTGTCTGTCCAGATCTGAGCTGCATATTTTCAGCTCTCAGCATTATAGCAGGAATCTGGGCCCCCTGAGCACCACACACAGCAATGGGGGAAGCGTGGCTCTGAACTCCGGGGCCCTGCTCACCAGAGCTACCCCCATGGTGACCACGGGACCCATCCGCGCACAAGCATCTTCTGGGGGTACATCATCGACAAATTACACCGAGGGCACGTATGACAGAATCCAGCTGAGTTTTGGGAGCCCTGGAGCCATTACCCAGCCAATCACTGGGCCCCTGAGTGGCAGCTGCGAGGAACGCCCGCCTATGAAAGCTCACTCCTGTATTTGAAATGGAGAGCTCCAGCCTTGGTGTATGCTCCAGCCCCCCCAGCTAAGTGCAGCCGCGCACAAGCATCTCCTGGGGGTTCATTATCTTCAAATTACACAGTGGGCACCCATGCCAGCACCCAGCTGGGTTTGGAGAGCAGAGCGGCTACCCAAGATCTAAGCTGCATCTTTTCAGCTCTCAGCATTATAGCAACAATCTGGGCCCCCCGAGCACCACACACAGCAATGGGGGAAGCGTGGGCCTGAACTCCAGGGCCCTCCTCACCAAAGCATCCCCCATGGTGACCACGTGACCCAGCACCGCACCGGCATCTTTTGGGGGTTTGTCATCGACAAATTCCTCCGTGGGCACCCATGCCAGCACCCAGCTGGGTTTTGGGCTCAGAGCGGCTGCTCAAGATCTGAGCTGCATCTTTTCAGCTCTCAGAATTACAGCAGGCACTAGGGCCCCCCGAGCACCACACACAGCAATGGGGTAAGTGGGGTCCTGACCTACAGGGCCCTCCTCACCAGAGCTAACCCCATGGTGTCAACGGGCCCCAGCCCCGCACAAGCATCTTCTGGGTGTTCATCATCGAGAAATTCCACCATAGGCACCCGCGCCAGCACCAAGCTAGATTTGGGGAACGATGGAGCCACTACCCAGCCCATCACTGGGGCCCCTGATTGGCAGCAGTTAGGAACCCCCGCCTATGACAGCTCTCTCCTGTATTTGAAACGGAGAGCTCCAGCCTTCTCATCTGTTCCAGCTCCCCCAGCTAAGAGCAGCCGTGCACAAGCATCTTCCGGGGGTTCATCATCGACAAATTCCACCGTGGGCAACCATGCCAGCACCCTGCTGGGTTTCGAGAGCAGAGCGTCTGCACAATAACTGAGCTGCCTCTTTTCAGCTCTGAGCAATACATCAGGAATCCGGGGGCCAATGAGAACCACACACAGCAGTGGGGGAGGCGTGAGCCTGAACTCCAGGGCCCTCCTCACCAAAGCATCCCCCATGGTGACCACGGGACCCAGCACCGCACAGGCATCTTTTGGGGGTTTGTCATCGACAAATTCCTCCGTGGGCACCCATGCCAGCACCCAGCTGGGTTTTGGGATCAGAGCGGCTGCTCAAGATCTGAGCTGCATCTTTTCAGCTCTCAGAATTACAGCAGGCACTAGGGCCCCCCGAGCACCACACACAGCAATGGGGGAAGCGTGGGCCTGAACTCCAGGGCCCTCCCCACCAGAGCTTCCCCCATGGTGACCACGGGACCCAGCCCCGCACAAGCATCTTTTGGGGGTTTGTCATCGACAAATTCCTCCGTGGGCACCCATGCCAGCACCCAGCTGGGTTTTGAGAGCAGAGCGGCTGCCAAAGATCTGAGCTGCATCTTTTCAGCTCTCAGCATTACAGCAGGAACTTGGGCCCGCTGAGCACCTCACACAGCAATGGGGGAAGTGGGGTCCTGACCTACAGGGCCCTCCTCACCAGAGCTAACCCCATGGTGACCACGGGACCCAGCCCCCACCAGCATCTTCTGGTGGTTCATCATCGACAAATTCCACCATGGGCACCCATGCCAGCAACCAGCTCGATTTTCGGAGCCCTGGAGCCATTACCCAGCCAATCACTGGGCCCCTGAGTGGCAGCTGCGAGGAACGCCCGCCTAGGAAAGCTCACTCCTGTATTTGAAAGGGAGAGCTCCAGCCTTGGTGTATGCTCCAGCCCCCCCAGCTAAGTGCAGCCGCACACAAACATCTCCTGGGGGTTCATTATCTTCAAATTACACAGTGGGCACCCATGCCAGCACCCAGCTGGGTTTGGAGAGCAGAGCGGCTACCCAAGATCTAAGCTGCATCTTTTCAGCTCTCAGCATTATAGCAGCAATCTGGGCCCCCCGAGCACCACACACAGCAATGGGGGAAGCGTGGACCTGAACTCCAGGGCCCTCCTCACCAAAGCATCCCCCATGGTGAACACGGGACCCAGCACCGCACAGGCATCTTTTGGGGGTTTGTCATCGATAAATTCCTCCGTGGGCACCCATGCCAGCACCCAGCTGGGTTTTGAGAGCAGAGCGGCTGCCGAAGATCTGAGCTGCATCTTTTCAGCTCTCAGCATTAAAGCAGGAACTTGGGCCCGCTGAGCACCTCACACAGCAATGGGGGAAGTGGGGTCCTGACCTACAGGGCCCTCCTCACCAGAGCTAACCCCATGGTGACCACGGGACCCAGTCCCGCACCAGCATCTTCTGGTGGTTCATCATCGACAAATTCTCCATGGGCACCCATGCCAGCACCCAGCTCGATTTTGGGAGCCCTGGAGCCACTACCCAGCCCATCTCTGGGGCCCATAATTGGCAGCAGTGAGGAACCCCCGCCTATGACAGCTCTCTCCTTTATTTGAAATGGAGAGCTTCAGACTTCGCCTTTGCTCCAGCCCCTCCCACCCCAGCTAAGCGCCGCCACGCACAAGCATCTTCTGGGGGTTCATCATCTTCAAATTCCACCGTGGGCACACATGCCAGCAGCCAACTCGGTTTTGAGAGCAGAGTGTCTGTCCAGATCTGAGCTGCATATTTTCAGCTCTCAGCATTATAGCAGGAATCTGGGCCCCCTGAGCACCACACACAGCAATGGGGGAAGCGTGGCTCTGAACTCCGGGGCCCTGCTCACCAGAGCTACCCCCATGGTGACCACGGGACCCAGCCCCGCACCAGCATCTTCTGGTGGTTCATCATCGACAAATTCCACCATGGGCACCCATGCCAGCACCCAGCTCGATTTTGGAAGCCCTGGAGCCATTACCCAGCCAATCACTGGGCCCCTGAGTGGCAGCTTCGAGGAACGCCCGCCTAGGAAAGCTCACTCCTGTATTTGAAATGGAGAGCTCCAGCCTTGGTGTATGCTCCAGCCACCCCAGCTAAGTGCAGCCGCACACAAACATCTCCTGGGGGTTCATTATCTTCAAATTACACAGTGGGCACCCATGCCAGCACCCAGCTTGGTTTGGAGAGCAGAGCGGCTACCCAAGATCTAAGCTGCATCTTTTCAGCTCTCAGCAGTTTAGCAGCAATCTGGGCCCCCCGAGCACCACACACAGCAATGGGGGAAGCGTGGGCCTGAACTCCAGGGCCCTCCTCACCAAAGCATCCCCCATGGTGACCACGGGACCCAACACCGCACCGGCATCTTTTGGGGGTTTGTCATCGACAAATTCCTCCGTGGGCACCCACGTCAGCACCCAGCTGGCTTTTGGGATCAGAGCGGCTGCTCAAGATCTGAGCTGCATCTTTTCAGGTCTCAGAATTACAGCAGGCACTAGGGCCCCCCGAGCACCACACACAGCAATGGGGTAAGTGGGGTCCTGACCTACAGGGCCCTCCTCACCAGAGCTAACCCCATGGTGACCACGGGCGCCAGCCCCGCACAAGCATCTTCTGAGTGTTCATCATCGAGAAATTCCACCATGGGCACGCGCGCCAGCACCCAGCTGGATTTGGGGAACGATGGAGCCACTACCCAGCCCATCACTGGGGCCCCTGATTGGCAGCAGTTAGGAACCCCCGCCTATGACAGCTCTCTCCTGTATTTGAAACGGAGAGCTCCAGCCTTCTCATCTGTTCCAGCTCCCCCAGCTAAGCACAGCCGTGCACAAGCATCTTCCGCGGGTTCATCATCGACAAATTCCACCGTGGGCAACCATGCCAGCACCCAGCTGGGTTTGGAGAGCAGAGCGGCTACCCAAGATCTAAGCTGCATCTTTGCAGCTCTCAGCATTATAAGCAGCAATCTGGGCCCCCCGAGGACCACACACAGCAATGGGGGAAGCGTGGGCCTGAACTCCAGGGCCCTCCCCACCAGAGCTTCCCCCATGGTGACCACGGGACCCAGCCCCGCACAAGCATCATTTGGGGGTTTGTCATCGATAAATTCCTCCGTGGGCACCCATGCCAGCACCCAGCTGGGTTTTGAGAGCAGAGCGGCTGCCAAAGATCTGAGCTGCATCTTTTCAGCTCTCAGCATTAAAGCAGGAACTTGGGCCCGCTGAGCACCTCACACAGCAATGGGGGAAGTGGGGTCCTGACCTACAGGGCCCTCCTCACCAGAGCTAACCCCATGGTGACCACGGGACCCAGTCCCGCACCAGCATCTTCTGGTGGTTCATCATCGACAAATTCTCCATGGGCACCCATGCCAGCACCCAGCTCGATTTTGGGAGCCCTGGAGCCACTACCCAGCCCATCTCTGGGGCCCATAATTGGCAGCAGTGAGGAACCCCCGCCTATGACAGCTCTCTCCTTTATTTGAAATGGAGAGCTTCAGACTTCGCCTTTGCTCCAGCCCCTCCCACCCCAGCTAAGCGCCGCCACGCACAAGCATCTTCTGGGGGTTCATCATCTTCAAATTCCACCGTGGGCACACATGCCAGCAGCCAACTCGGTTTTGAGAGCAGAGTGTCTGTCCAGATCTGAGCTGCATATTTTCAGCTCTCAGCATTATAGCAGAAATCTGGGCCCCCTGAGCACCACACACAGCAATGGGGGAAGCGTGGCTCTGAACTCCGGGGCCCTGCTCACCAGAGCTACCCCCATGGTGACCACGGGACCCAGCCCCGCACCAGCATCTTCTGGTGGTTCATCATTGACAAATTCCACCATGGGCACCCATGCCAGCACCCAGCTCGATTTTGGAAGCCCTGGAGCCATTACCCAGCCAATCACTGGGCCCCTGAGTGGCAGCTGCGAGGAACGCCCGCCTAGGAAAGCTCACTCCTGTATTTGAAATGGAGAGCTCCAGCCTTGGTGTATGCTCCAGCCACCCCAGCTAAGTGCAGCCGCACACAAACATCTCCTTAGGGTTCATTATCTTCAAATTACACAGTGGGCACCCATGCCAGCACCCAGCTGGGTTTGGAGAGCAGAGCGGCTACCCAAGATCTAAGCTGCATCTCTTCAACTCTCAGCAGTTTAGCAGCAATCTGGGCCCCCCGAGCACCACACACAGCAATGGGGGAAGCGTGGGCCTGAACTCCAGGGCCCTCCTCACCAAAGCATCCCCCATGGTGACCACGGGACCCAGCACCGCACCGGCATCTTTTGGGGGTTTGTCATCGACAAATTCCTCCGTGGGCACCCACGTCAGCACCCAGCTGGGTTTTGGGATCAGAGCGGCTGCTCAAGATCTGAGCTGCATCTTTTCAGCTCTCAGAATTACAGCAGGCACTAGGGCCCCCCGAGCACCACACACAGCAATGGGGTAAGTGGGGTCCTGACCTACAGGGCCCTCCTCACCAGAGCTAACCCCATGGTGACCACGGGCGCCAGCCCCGCACAAGCATCTTCTGAGTGTTCATCATCGAGAAATTCCACCATGGGCACCCGCGCCAGCACCCAGCTGGATTTGGGGAACGATGGAGCCACCACCCAGCCCATCACTGGGGCCCCTGATTGGCAGCAGTTAGGAACCCCCGCCTATGACAGCTCTCTCCTGTATTTGAAACGGAGAGCTCCAGCCTTCTCATCTGTTCCAGCTCCCCCAGCTAAGCGCAGCCGTGCACAAGCATCTTCTGGGGGTTCATCATCGACAAATTCCACCGTGGGCAACCATGCCAGCACCCAGCTGGGTTTGGAGAGCAGAGCGGCTACCCAAGATCTAAGCTGCATCTTTGCAGCTCTCAGCATTATAAGCAGCAATCTGGGCGCCCCGAGGACCACACACAACAATAGGGGAAGCGTGGGCCTGAACTCCAGGGCCCTCCCGACCGGAGCTTCCCCCATGGTGACCACGGGACCCAGCCCCGCACAAGCAACTTTTGGGGGTTTGTCATCCACAAATTCCTCCGTGGGCACCCATGCCAGCACCCAGCTGGGTTTTGAGAGCAGAGCGGCTGCCGAAGATCTGAGCTGCATCTTTTCATCTCTCAGCATTACAGCAGGAACTTGGGCCCGCTGAGCACCTCACACAGCAATGGGGGAAGTGGGGTCCTGACCTACAGGGCCCTCCTCACCAGAGCTAACCCCATGGTGACCACAGGACCCAGCCCCACACCAGCATCTTCTGGTGGTTCATCATCGAAAAATTCCACCATGGGCACCCATGCCAGCACACAGCTCGATTTTGGGAGCCCTGGAGCCACTACCCAGCCCATCTCTGGGGCCCATAATTGGCAGCAGTGAGGAACCCCCGCCTATGACAGCTCTCTCCTTTATTTGAAATTGAGAGCTCCAGCCTTCGCCTCTGCTCCAGCTCCACCAGCTAAGCGCAGCCACACACAAGCATCTTCTGTGGGTTCATCATCGAGAAATTCCACCATGGGCACTCATGCCAGCAACCAGCTCGATTTTGGGAGCCCTGGAGCCACTACCCAGCCCATCTCTGGGGCCCATAATTGGCAGCAGTGAGGAACCCCCGCCTATGACAGCTCTCTCCTTTATTTGAAATGGAGAGCTTCAGACTTCGCCTTTGCTTCAGCCCCACCCCCCAGCTAAGCGCAGCCACGCACAAGCATCTTCTGGGGGTTCATCATCTTCAAATTCCACCGAGGGCACACATGCCAGCAGCCAACTCGGTTTTGAGAGCAGAGTGTCTGTCCAGATCTGAGCTGCATATTTTCAGCTCTCAGCATTATAGCAGGAATCTGGGCCCCCTGAGCACCACACACAGCAATGGGGGAAGCGTGGCTCTGAACTCCGGGGCCCTGCTCACCAAAGCATCCCCCATGGTGACCACGGGACCCAGCACCGCACCGGCATCTTTTGGGGGTTTGTCATCGACAAATTCCTCCGTGGGCACCCACGCCAGCACCCAGCTGGGTTTTGGGATCAGAGCGGCTGCTCAAGATCTGAGCTGCATCTTTTCAGCTCTCAGAATTACAGCAGGCACTAGGGCCCCCCGAGCACCACACACAGAAATGGGGGAAGTGGGGTCCTGACCTACAGGACCCCCTCTCCAGAGCTAACCCCATGGTGACCACGGGCGCCAGCCCCGCACAAGCATCTTCTGGGTGTTCATCATCGAGAAATTCCACCATGGGCACCCGCGCCAGCACCCAGCTGGATTTGGGGAACGATGGAGCCACTACCCAGCCCATCACTGGGGCCCCTGATTGGTAGCAGTTAGGAACCCCCGCCTATGACAGCTCTCTCCTGTATTTGAAACGGAGAGCTCCAGCCTTCTCATCTGTTCCAGCTCCCCCAGCTAAGCGCAGCCGTGCACAAGCATCTTCTGAGGGTTCATCATCGACAAATTCCACCGTGGGCAACCATGCCAGCACCCAGCTGGGTTTGGAGAGCAGAGCGGCTACCCAAGATCTAAGCTGCATCTTTGCAGCTCTCAGCATTATAAGCAGCAATCTGGGCCCCCCGAGGACCACACACAGCAATGGGGGAAGCGTGGGCCTGAACTCCAGGGCCCTCCCCACCAGAGCTTCCCCCATGGTGACCACGGAACCCAGCCCCGCACAAGCATCTTTTGGGGGTTTGTCATCGACAAATTCCTCCGTGGGGACCCACGCCAGCACCCAGCTGGGTTTTGAGAGCAGAGCAGCTGCCGAAGATCTGAGCTGCATCTTTCCAGCTCTCAGCATTACAGCAGGAACTTGGGCCCGCTGAGCACCTCACACAGCAATGGGGGAAGTGGGGTCCTGACCTACAGGGCCCTCCTCACCAGAGCTAACCCCATGGTGACCACGGGACCAAGCCCCACACCAGCATCTTCTGGTGGTTCATCATCGACAAATTCCACCATGGGCACCCATGCCATCACCCAGCTCGATTTGGGGAGCCCTGGAGCCACTACCCAGCCCATCTCTGGGGCCCATAATTGGCAGCAGTGAGGAACCCCCGCCTATGACAGCTCTCTCCTTTATTTGAAATGGAGAGCTTCAGACTTCGCCTTTGCTCCAGCCCCCCCAGCTAAGCACAGCCACGCACAAGCATCTTCTGGGGGTTCATCATCTTCAAATTCCACCGTGGGCACACATGCCAGCAGCCAACTCGGTTTTGAGAGCAGAGTGTCTGTCCAGATCTGAGCTGCATATTTTCAGCTCTCAGCATTATAGCAGGAATCTGGGCCCCCTGAGCACCACACACAGCAATGGGGGAAGCGTGGCTCTGAACTCCGGGGCCCTGCTCACCAGAGCTACCCCCATGGTGACCACGGGACCCAGCCCCGCACCAGCATCTTCTGGTGGTTCATCATCGACAAATTCCACCATGGGCACCCATGCCAGCACCCAGCTCGATTTTGGAAGCCCTGGAGCCATTACCCAGCCAATCACTGGGCCCCTGAGTGGCAGCTTCGAGGAACGCCCGCCTAGGAAAGCTCACTCCTGTATTTGAAATGGAGAGCTCCAGCCTTGGTGTATGCTCCAGCCACCCCAGCTAAGTGCAGCCGCACACAAACATCTCCTGGGGGTTCATTATCTTCAAATTACACAGTGGGCACCCATGCCAGCACCCAGCTGGGTTTGGAGAGCAGAGCGGCTACCCAAGATCTAAGCTGCATCTTTTCAGCTCTCAGCAGTTTAGCAGCAATCTGGGCCCCCCGAGCACCACACACAGCAATGGGGGAAGCGTGGGCCTGAACTCCAGGGCCCTCCTCACCAAAGCATCCCCCATGGTGACCACGGGACCCAGCACCGCACCGGCATCTTTTGGGGGTTTGTCATCGACAAATTCCTCCGTGGGCACCCACGTCAGCACCCAGCTGGCTTTTGGGATCAGAGCGGCTGCTCAAGATCTGAGCTGCATCTTTTCAGGTCTCAGAATTACAGCAGGCACTAGGGCCCCCCGAGCACCACACACAGCAATGGGGTAAGTGGGGTCCTGACCTACAGGGCCCTCCTCACCAGAGCTAACCCCATGGTGACCACGGGCGCCAGCCCCGCACAAGCATCTTCTGAGTGTTCATCATCGAGAAATTCCAACATGGGCACCCGCGCCAGCACCCAGCTGGATTTGGGGAACGATGGAGCCACCACCCAGCCCATCACTGGGGCCCCTGATTGGCAGCAGTTAGGAACCCCCGCCTATGACAGCTCTCTCCTGTATTTGAAACAGAGAGCTCCAGCCTTCTCATCTGTTCCAGCTCCCCCAGCTAAGCGCAGCCGTGCACAAGCATCTTCTGGGGGTTCATCATCGACAAATTCCACCGTGGGCAACCATGCCAGCACCCAGCTGGGTTTGGAGAGAAGAGCGGCTACCCAAGATCTAAGCTGCATCTTTGCAGCTCTCAGCATTATAAGCAGCAATCTGGGCGCCCCGAGGACCACACACAGCAATAGGGGAAGCGTGGGCCTGAACTCCAGGGCCCTCCCCACCAGAGCTTCCCCCATGGTGACAACAGGACCCAGCCCCGCACAAGCAACTTTTGGGGGTTTGTCATCGACAAATTCCTCCGTGGGCACCCATGCCAGCACCCAGCTGGGTTTTGAGAGCAGAGCGGCTGCCGAAGATCTGAGCTGCATCTTTTCATCTCTCAGCATTACAGCAGGAACTTGGGCCCGCTGAGCACCTCACACAGCAATGGGGGAAGTGGGGTCCTGACCTACAGGGCCCTCCTCACCAGAGCTAACCCCATGGTGACCACGGGACCCAGCCCCACACCAGCATCTTCTGGTGGTTCATCATCGAAAAATTCCACCATGGGCACCCATGCCAGCACACAGCTCTATTTTGGGAGCCCTGGAGCCACTACCCAGCCCATCTCTGGGGACCATAATTGGCAGCAGTGAGGAACCCCCGCCTATGACAGCTCTCTCCTTTATTTGAAATGGAGAGCTCCAGCCTTCGCCTCTGCTCCAGCTCCACCAGCTAAGCGCAGCCACACACAAGCATCTTCTGTGGGTTCATCATCGAGAAATTCCACCATGGGCACTCATGCCAGCAACCAGCTCGATTTTGGGAGCCCTGGAGCCACTACCCAGCCCATCTCTGGGGCCCATAATTGGCAGCAGTGAGGAACCCCCGCCTATGACAGCTCTCTCCTTTATTTGAAATGGAGAGCTTCAGACTTCGCCTTTGCTTCAGCCCCACCCCCCAGCTAAGCGCAGCCACGCACAAGCATCTTCTGGGGGTTCATCATCTTCAAATTCCACCGTGGGCACACATGCCAGCAGCCAACTCGGTTTTGAGAGCAGAGTGTCTGTCCAGATCTGAGCTGCATATTTTCAGCTCTCAGCATTATAGCAGGAATCTGGGCCCCCTGAGCACCACACACAGCAATGGGGGAAGCGTGGCTCTGAACTCCGGGGCCCTGCTCACCAAAGCATCCCCCATGGTGACCACGGGACCCAGCACCGCACCGGCATCTTTTGGGGGTTTGTCATCGACAAATTCCTCCGTGAGCACCCACGCCAGCACCCAGCTGGGTTTTGGGATCAGAGTGGCTGCTCAAGATCTGAGCTGCATCTTTTCAGCTCTCAGAATTACAGCAGGCACTAGGGCCTCCCGAGCACCACACACAGAAATGGGGGAAGTGGGGTCCTGACCTACAGGGCCCCCCTCACCAGAGCTAACCCCATGGTGACCACGGGCGCCAGCCCCGCACAAGCATCTTCTGGGTGTTCATCATCGAGAAATTCCACCATGGGCACCCGCGCCAGCACCCAGCTGGATTTGGGGAACGATGGAGCCACTACCCAGCCCATCACTGGGGCCCCTGATTGGCAGCAGTTATGAACCCCGCCTATGACAGCTCTCTCCTGTATTTGAAACGGAGAGCTCCAGCCTTCTCATCTGTTCCAGCTCCCCCAGCTAAGCGCAGCCGTGCACAAGCATCTTCTGGGGGTTCATCATCGACAAATTCCACCGTGGGCAACCATGCCAGCACCCAGCTGGGTTTGGAGAGCAGAGCGGCTACCCAAGATCTAAGCTGCATCTTTGCAGCTCTCAGCATTATAAGCAGCAATCTGGGCCCCCCGAGGACCACACACAGCAATGGGGGAAGCGTGGGCCTGAACTCCAGGGCCCTCCCCACCAGAGCTTCCCCCATGGTGACCACGGGACCCAGCCCCGCACAAGCATCTTTTGGGGGTTTGTCATCGACAAATTCCTCCGTGGGCACCCATGCCAGCACCCAGCTGGGTTTTGAGAGCAGAGTGGCTGCCCAAGATCTGAGCTGCATCTTTTCAGCTCTCAGCATTACAGCAAGAACTTGGGCCCGCTGAGCACCTCACACAGCAATGGGGGAAGTGGGGTCCTGACCTACAGGGCCCTCCTCACCAGAGCTAACCCCATGGTGACCACGGGACCCAGCCCCGCACCAGCATCTTCTGGTGGTTCATCATCGACAAATTCCACCATGGGCACCCATGCCAGCACCCAGCTCGATTTTGGGAGCCCTGGAGCCACTACCCAGCCCATCTCTGGGGCCCATAATTGGCAGCAGTGAGGAACCCCCGCCTATGACAGCTCTCTCCTTTATTTGAAATGGAGAGCTTCAGACTTCGCCTTTGCTTCAGCCCCACCCCCCAGCTAAGCGCAGCCATGCACAAGCATCTTCTGGGGGTTCATCATCTTCAAATTCCACCGTGGGCACACATGCCAGCAGCCAACTCGGTTTTGAGAGCAGAGTGTCTGTCCAGATCTGAGCTGCATATTTTCAGCTCTCAGCATTATAGCAGGAATCTGGGCCCCCTGAGCACCACACACAGCAATGGGGGAAGCGTGGCTCTGAACTCCGGGGCCCTGCTCACCAAAGCATCCCCCATGGTGACCACGGGACCCAGCACCGCACCGGCATCTTTTGGGGGTTTCTCATCGACAAATTCCTCCGTGGGCACCCACGCCAGCACCCAGCTGTGTTTTGAGAGCAGAGCAGCTGCCGAAGATCTGAGCTGCATCTTTCCAGCTCTCAGCATTACAGCAGGAACTTGGGCCCGCTGAGCACCTCACACAGCAATGGGGGAAGTGGGGTCCTGACCTACAGGGCCCTCCTCACCAGAGCTAACCCCATGGTGACCACGGGACCAAGCCCCACACCAGCATCTTCTGGTGGTTCATCATCGACAAATTCCACCATGGGCACCCATGCCATCACCCAGCTCGATTTTGGGAGCCCTGGAGCCACTACCCAGCCCATCTCTGGGGCCCATAATTGGCAGCAGTGAGGAACCCCCGCCTATGACAGCTCTCTCCTTTATTTGAAATGGAGAGCTTCAGACTTCGCCTTTGCTCCAGCCCCCCCAGCTAAGCACAGCAACGCACAAGCATCTTCTGGGGGTTCATCATCTTCAAATTCCACCGTGGGCACACATGCCAGCAGCCAACTCGGTTTTGAGAGCAGAGTGTCTGTCCAGATCTGAGCTGCATATTTTCAGCTCTCAGCATTATAGCAGGAATCTGGGCCCCCTGAGCAACACACACAGCAATGGGGGAAGCGTGGCTCTGAACTCCGGGGCCCTGCTCACCAGAGCTACCCCCATGGTGACCACGGGACCCAGCCCCGCACCAGCATCTTCTGGTGGTTCATCATCGACAAATTCCACCATGGGCACCCATGCCAGCACCCAGCTCGATTTTGGAAGCCCTGGAGCCATTACCCAGCCAATCACTGGGCCCCTGAGTGGCAGCTGCGAGGAACGCCCGCCTAGGAAAGCTCACTCCTGTATTTGAAATGGAGAGCTCCAGCCTTGGTGTATGCTCCAGCCACCCCAGCTAAGTGCAGCCGCACACAAACATCTCCTGGGGGTTCATTATCTTCAAATTACACAGTGGGCACCCATGCAAGCACCCAGCTGGGTTTGGAGAGCAGAGCGGCTACCCAAGATCTAAGCTGCATCTTTTCAGCTCTCAGCAGTTTAGCAGCAATCTGGGCCCCCCGAGCACCACACACAGCAATGGGGGAAGCGTGGGCCTGAACTCCAGGGCCCTCCTCACCAAAGCATCCCCCATGGTGACCACGGGACCCAACACCGCAGCGGCATCTTTTGGGGGTTTGTCATCGACAAATTCCTCCGTGGGCACCCACGTCAGCACCCAGCTGGGTTTTGGGATCAGAGCGGCTGCTCAAGATCTGAGCTGCATCTTTTCAGCTCTCAGAATTACAGCAGGCACTAGGGCCCCCCGAGCACCACACACAGCAATGGGGTAAGTGGGGTCCTGACCTACAGGGCCCTCCTCACCAGAGCTAACCCCATGGTGACCACGGGCGCCAGCCCCGCACAAGCATCTTCTGAGTGTTCATCATCGAGAAATTCCACCATGGGCACCCGCGCCAGCACCCAGCTGGATTTGGGGAACGATGGAGCCACCACCCAGCCCAACACTGGGGCCCCTGATTGGCAGCAGTTAGGAACCCCCGCCTATGACAGCTCTCTCCTGTATTTGAAACAGAGAGCTCCAGCCTTCTCATCTGTTCCAGCTCCCCCAGCTAAGCGCAGCCGTGCACAAGCATCTTCTGGGGGTTCATCATTGACAAATTCCACCGTGGGCAACCATGCCAGCACCCAGCTGGGTTTTGAGAGCAGAGCGGCTGCCGAAGATCTGAGCTGCATCTTTTCAGCTCTCAGCATTACAGCAGGAACTTGGGCCCGCTGAGCACCTCACACAGCAATGGGGGAAGTGGGGTCCTGACCTACAGGGCCCCCCTCACCAGAGCTAACCCCATGGTGACCACGGGCGCCAGCCCCGCACAAGCATCTTCTGGGTGTTCATCATCGAGAAATTCCACCATGGGCACCCGCGCCAGCACCCAGCTGGATTTGGGGAACGATGGAGCCACTACCCAGCCCATCACTGGGGCCCCTGATTGGCAGCAGTTAGGAACCCCGCCTATGACAGCTCTCTCCTGTATTTGAAACGGAGAGCTCCAGCCTTCTCATCTGTTCCAGCTCCCCCAGCTAAGCGCAGCCGTGCACAAGCATCTTCTGGGGGTTCATCATCGACAAATTCCACCGTGGGCAACCATGCCAGCACCCAGCTGGGTTTGGAGAGCAGAGCGGCTACCCAAGATCTAAGCTGCATCTTTGCAGCTCTCAGCATTATAAGCAGCAATCTGGGCCCCCCGAGGACCACACACAGCAATGGGGGAAGCGTGGGCCTGAACTCCAGGGCCCTCCCCACCAGAGCTTCCCCCATGGTGACCACGGGACCCAGCCCCGCACAAGCATCTTTTGGGGGTTTGTCATCGACAAATTCCTCCGTGGGCACCCATGCCAGCACCCAGCTGGGTTTTGAGAGCAGAGCGGCTGCCCAAGATCTGAGCTGCATCTTTTCAGCTCTCAGCATTACAGCAGGAACTTGGGCCCGCTGAGCACCTCACACAGCAATGGTGGAAGTGGGGTCCTGACCTACAGGGCCCTCCTCACCAGAGCTAACCCCATGGTGACCACGGGACCCAGCCCCGCACCAGCATCTTCTGGTGGTTCATCATCGACAAATTCCACCATGGGCACCCATGCCAGCACCCAGCTCGATTTTGGGAGCCCTGGAGCCACTACCCAGCCCATCTCTGGGGCCCATAATTGGCAGCAGTGAGGAACCCCCGCCTATGATAGCTCTCTCCTTTATTTGAAATGGAGAGCTTCAGACTTCGCCTTTGCTTCAGCCCCACCCCCCAGCTAAGCGCAGCCATGCACAAGCATCTTCTGGGGGTTCATCATCTTCAAATTCCACCGTGTGCACACATGCCAGCAGCCAACTCGGTTTTGAGAGCAGAGTGTCTGTCCAGATCTGAGCTGCATATTTTCAGGTCTCAGCATTATAGCAGGAATCTGGGCCCCCTGAGCACCACACACAGCAATGGGGGAAGCGTGGCTCTGAACTCCGGGGCCCTGCTCACCAAAGCATCCCCCATGGTGACCACAGGACCCAGCACCGCACCGGCATCTTTTGGGGGTTTGTCATCGACAAATTCCTCCGTGGGCACCCACGCCAGCACCCAGCTGGGTTTTGGGATCAGAGCGGCTGCTCAAGATCTGAGCTGCATCTTTTCAGCTCTCAGAATTACAGCAGGCACTAGGGCCCCCCGAGCACCACACACAGAAATGGGGGAAGTGGGGTCCTGACCTACAGGGCCCCCCTCACCAGAGCTAACCCCATGATGACCACGGGCGCCAGCCCCGCACAAGCATCTTCTGGGTGTTCATCATCGAGAAATTCCACCATGGTCACCCGCGCCAGCACCCAGCTGGATTTGGGGAACGATGGAGCCACTACCCAGCCCATCACTGGGGCCCCTGATTGGCAGCAGTTAGGAACCCCGCCTATGACAGCTCTCTCCTGTATTTGAAACGGAGAGCTCCAGCCTTCTCATCTGTTCCAGCTCCCCCAGCTAAGCGCAGCCGTGCACAAGCATCTTCTGGGGGTTCATCATCGACAAATTCCACCGTGGGCAACCATGCCAGCACCCAGCTGGGTTTGGAGAGCAGAGCGGCTACCCAAGATCTAAGCTGCATCTTTGCAGCTCTCAGCATTATAAGCAGCAATCTGGCCCCCCGAGGACCACACACAGCAATGGGGGAAGCGTGGGCCTGAACTCCAGGGCCCTCCCCACCAGAGCTTCCCCCATAGTGACCACGGGACCCAGCCCCGCACAAGCATCTTTTCTGGGTTTCTCATCGACAAATTCCTCCGTGGGCACCCATGCCAGCACCCAGCTGGGTTTTGAGAGCAGAGCGGCTGCCGAAGATCTGAGCTGCATCTTTTCAGCTCTCAGCATTACAGCAGGAACTTGGGCCTGCTGAGCACCTCACACAGCAATGGGGGAAGTGGGGTCCTGACCTACAGGGCCCTCCTCACCAGAGCTAACCCCATGGTGACCACGGGACCCAGCCCCGCACCAGCATCTTCTGGTGGTTCATCATCGACAAATTCCACCATGGGCACCCATGCCAGCACCCAGCTCGATTTGGGGAGCCCTGGAGCCACTACCCAGCCCATCTCTGGGGCCCATAATTGGCAGCAGTGAGGAACCCCCGCCTATGACAGCTCTCTCCTTTATTTGAAATGGAGAGCTTCAGACTTCGCCTTTGCTCCAGCCCCACCAGCTAAGCGCAGCCACGCACAAGCATCTTCTGGGGGTTCATCATCTTCAAATTCCACCGTGGGCACACATGCCAGCAGCCAACTTGGTTTTGAGAGCAGAGTGACTGTCCAAGATCTGAGCTGCATCTTTTCAGCTCTCAGCATTATAGCAGGAATCTGGGCCCCCTGAGCACCACACACAGCAATGGGGGAAGCGTGGCTCTGAACTCCGGGGCCCTGCTCACCAGAGCTACCCCCATGGTTACGACGGGACCCAGCCACGCACAAGCATCTTCTGGGGGTACATCATCGACAAATTACACCGAGGGCACCTATGACAGAATCCAGCTGAGTTTTGGGAGCCCTGGAGCCATTACCCAGCCAATCACTGGGCCCCTGAGTGGCAGCTGCGAGGAACGCCCGCCTATGAAAGCTCACTCCTGTATTTGAAATGGAGAGCTCCAGCCTTGGTGTATGCTCCAGCCCACCCCAGCTAAGTGCAGCCGCGCACAAGCATCTCCTGGGGGTTCATTATCTTCAAATTACACAGTGGGCACCCATGCCAGCACCCAGCTGGGTTTGGAGAGCAGAGCGGCTACCCAAGATCTAAGCTGCATCTTTTCAGCTCTCAGCATTATAGCAGCAATCTGGGCCGCCCGAGCACCACACACAGCAATGGGGGAAGCGTGGGCCTGAACTCCAGGGCCCTCCTCACCAAAGCATCCCCCATGGTGACCACGGGACCCAGCACCGCACCGGCATCTTTTGGGGGTTTGTCATCGACAAATTCCTCCGTGGGCACCCATGCCAGCACCCAGCTGGGTTTTGGGATCAGAGCGGCTGCTCAAGATCTGAGCTGCATCTTTTCAGCTCTCAGAATTACAGCAGGCACTAGGGCACCCCGAGCACCACACACAGCAATGGGGGAAGTGGGGTCCTGACCTACAGGGCCCTCCTCACCAGAGCTAACCCCATGGTGACCACGGGACCCAGCCCCACACTAGCATCTTCTGGTGGTTCATCATCGAAAAATTCCACCATGGGCACTCATGCCAGCACACAGCTCGATTTTGGGAGCCCTGGAGCCACTACCCAGCCCATCGCTGGGGACCATAATTGGCAGCAGTGAGGAACCCCCGCCTATGACAGCTCTCTCCTTTATTTGAAACGGAGAGCTCCAGCCTTCTCATCTGTTCCAGCTCCCCCAGCTAAGCACAGCCGTGCACAAGCATCTTCCGCGGTTTCATCATCGACAAACTCCACCGTGGGCAACCATGCCAGCACCCAGCTGGGTTTGGAGAGAAGAGCGGCTACCCAAGATCTAAGCTGCATCTTTGCAGCTCTCAGCATTATAAGCAGCAATCTGGGCCCCCCGAGGACCACACACAGCAATGGGGGAAGCGTGGGCCTGAACTCCAGGGCCCTCCCCACCAGAGCTTCCCCCATGGTGACCACGGGACCCAGCCCCGCACAAGCATCTTTTGGGGGTTTGTCATCGACAAATTCCTCCGTGGGCACCCATGCCAGCACCCAGCTGGGTTTTGAGAGCAGAGTGGCTGCCGAAGATCTGAGCTGCATCTTTTCAGCTCTCAGCATTACAGCAGGAACTTGGGCCCGCTGAGCACCTCACACAGCAATGGGGGAAGTGGGGTCCTGACCTACAGGGCCCTCCTCACCAGAGCTAACCCCATGGTGACCACCGGACCCAGCCCCGCACCAGCATCTTCTGGTGGTTCATCATCGACAAATTCCACCATGGGCACCCTTGCCAGCACCCAGCTCGATTTTGGGAGCCCTGGAGCCACTACCCAGCCCATCTCTGGGGCCCATAATTGGCAGCAGTGAGGAACCCCCGCCTATGACAGCTCTCTCCTTTATTTGAAATGGAGAGCTTCAGACTTCGCCTTTGCTCCAGCCCCACCAGCTAAGCGCAGCCACGCACAAGCATCTTCTGGGGGTCCATCATCTTCAAATTCCACCGTGGGCACACATGCCAGCAGCCAACTTGGTTTTGAGAGCAGAGTGTCTGTCCAGATCTGAGCTGCATCTTTTCAGCTCTCAGCATTATAGCAGGAATCTGGGCCCCCTGAGCACCACACACAACAATGGGGGAAGCGTGGCTCTGAACTCCGGGGACCTGCTCACCAGAGCTACCCCCATGGTGACCACGGGACCCAGCCCCGCACAAGCATCTTCTGGGGGTACATCATCGACAAATTACACCGAGGGCACCTATGAAAGAATACAGCTGAGTTTTGGGAGCCCTGGAGCCATTACCCAGCCAATCACTGGGCCCCTGAGTGGCAGCTGCGAGGAACGCCCGCCTAGGAAAGCTCACTCCTGTATTTGAAATGGAGAGCTCCAGGCTTGGTGTATGCTCCAGCCCCCCCAGCTAAGTGCAGCCGCGCACAAGCATCTCCTGGGGGTTCATTATCTTCAAATTACACAGTGGGCACCCATGCCAGCACCCAGCTGGGTTTGGAGAGCAGAGTGGCTACCCAAGATCTAAGCTGCATCTTTTCAGCTCTCAGCATTATAGCAGCAATCTGGGCCGCCCGAGCACCACACACAGCAATGGAGGAAGCGTGGGCCTGAACTCCAGGGCCCTCCTCACCAAAGCATCCCCCATGGTGACCACGGGACCCAGCACCGCACAGGCATCTTTTCGGGTTTGTCATCGACAAATTCCTCCGTGGGCACCCATGCCAGCACCCAGCTGGGTTTTGGGATCAGAGCGGCTGCTCAAGAACTGAGCTGCATCTTTTCAGCTCTCAGAATTACAGCAGGCACTAGGGCCCCCCGAGCACCACACACAGCAATGGGGTAAGTGGGGTTCTGACCTACAGGGCCCTCCTCACCAGAGCTAACCCCATGGTGACCACGGGCCCCAGCCCCGCACAAGCATCTTCTGGGTGTTCATCATCGACAAATTCCACCATGGGCACCCGCGCCAGCACCCAGCTGGATTTGGGGAACGATGGAGCCACTACCCAGCCCATCACTGGGGCCCCTGATTGGCAGCAGTTAGGAACCCCCGCCTATGACAGCTCTCTCCTGTATTTGAAACGGAGAGCTCCAGCCTTCTCATCTGTTCCAGCTCCCCCAGCTAAGCGCAGCCGTGCACAAGCATCTTCCGCGGGTTCATCATCGACAAATTCCACCGTGGGCAACCATGCCAGCACCCAGCTGGGTTTGGAGAGCAGAGCGGCTACCCAAGATCTAAGCTGCATCTTTGCAGCTCTCAGCATTATAAGCAGCAATCTGGGCCCCCCGAGGACCACACACAGCAATGGGGGAAGCGTGGGCCTGAACTCCAGGGCCCTCCCCACCAGAGCTTCCCCCATGGTGACCACGGGACCCAGCCCCGCACAAGCATCTTTTGGGGGTTTGTCATCGACAAATTCCTCCGTGGGCACACATGCCAGCACCCAGCTGGGTTTTTTTTTTTTTTTTTTTTTTTGCTCTACGCGGGCCTCTCATTGCTGTGGCCTCTCCCGTTGCGGAGCACAGGCTCCGGACACACAGGCCCCGCGGCGATGGCTCGCGGGCCCAGCCGCTCCGCGGCATGTGGGATCCTCCGGGATCGGGGCACGAACCCGTGTCCCCTGCATCGGCAGGCGGACTCTCAACCACTGCGCCACCAGGGAGACCCCCAGCTGGGTTTTGAGAGCAGAGCGGCTGCCGAAGATCTGAGCTGCATCTTTTCAGCTCTCAGCATTACAGCAGGAACTTGGGCCCGCTGAGCACCTCACACAGCAATGGGGGAAGTGGGGTCCTGACCTACAGGGCCCTCCTCACCAGAACTAACCCCATGGTGACCACGGGACCCAGCCCCGCACCAGCATCTTCTGGTGGTTCATCATCGACAAATTCCACCATGGGCACCCATGCCAGCACTCTGCTCGATTTTGGGAGCCCTGGAGCCATTACCCAGCCAATCACTGGGCCCCTGAGTGGCAGCTGCGAGGAACGCCCGCCTAGGAAAGCTCACTCCTGTATTTGAAATGGAGAGCTCCAGACTTGGTGTATGCTCCAGCCCACCCCAGCTAACTGCAGCCGCGCAAAAGCATCTCCTGGAGGTTCATTATCTTCAAATTACACAGTGGGCACCCATGCCAGCACCCAGCTGGGTTTGGAGAGCAGAGTGGCTACCCAAGATCTAAGCTGCATCTTTTCAGCTCTCAGCATTATAGCAGCAATCTGGGCCCCCCGAGCACCACACACAGCAATGGAGGAAGCGTGGACTTGAACTCCAGGGCCCTCTGCACCAAAGCATCCCCCATGGTGACCATGGGACCCAGCACCGCACAGGCATCTTTTGGGGGTTTGTCATCGACAAATTCCTCCGTGGGCACCCATGCCAGCACCCAGCTGGGTTTTGGGATCAGAGCGGCTGCTCAAGATCTGAGCTGCATCTTTTCAGCTCTCAGAATTACAGCAGGCACTAGGGCCCCCCGAGCACCACACACAGCAATGGGGTAAGTGGGGTTCTGACCTACAGGGCCCTCCTCACCAGAGCTAACCCCATGGTGTCAACGGGCCCCAGCCCCGCACAAGCATCTTCTGGGTGTTCATCATCGAGAAATTCCACCATGGGCACCCGCGCCAGCACCCAGCTGGATTTGGGGAACGATGAAGCCACTACCCAGCCCATCACTGGGGCCCCTGATTGGCAGCAGTTAGGAACCCCCGCCTATGACAGCTCTCTCCTGTATTTGAAACGGAGAGCTCCAGCCTTCTCATCTGTTCCAGCTCCCCCAGCTAAGCGCAGCCGTGCACAAGCATCTTCTGGGGTTTCATCATCGACAAATTCCGCCGTGGGCAACCATGCCAGCACTCAGGTGGGTTTGGAGAGCAGAGCGGCTACCCAAGATCTAAGCTGCATCTTTGTAGCTCTCAGCATTATAAGCAGCAATCTGGGCCCCCCGAGGACCACACACAGCAATGGGGGAAGCATGGGCCTGAACTCCAGGGCCCTCCCCACCAGAGCTTCCCCCATGGTGACCACGGGACCCAGCCCCGCACAAGCATCTTTTGGGGGTTTGTCATCGACAAATTCCTCCGTGGGCACCCATGCCAGCACCCAGCTGGGTTTTGAGAGCAGAGCGGCTGCCGAAGATCTGAGCTGCACCTTTTCAGCTCTCAGCATTACAGCAGGAACTTGGGCCCGCTGAGCACCTCACACAGCAATGGGGGAAGTGGGGTCCTGACCTACAGGGCCCTCCTCACCAGAGCTAACCCCATGGTGACCACGGGACCCAGCCCCGCACCAGCATCTTCTGGTGGTTCATCATCGACAAATTCCACCATGAGCACCCATGCCAGCACCCAGCTCGAATTTCGAGCCCTGGAGCCATTACCCAGCCAATCACTGGGCCCTGAGTGGCAGCTGCGAGGAACGCCCGCCTATGAAAGCTCAATCCTGTATTTGAAATGGAGAGCTCCAGCCTTGGTGTATGCTCCAGCCCCCCCAGCTAAGTGCAGCCGCGCACAAGCATCTCCTGGGGGTTCATTATCTTCAAATTACACAGTGGGCACCCATGCCAGCACCCAGCTGGGTTTGGAGAGCAGAGCGGCTACCCAAGATCTAAGCTGCATCTTTTCAGCTCTCAGCATTATAGCAGCAATCTGGGCCCCCCGAGCACCACACACAGCAATGGAGGAAGCGTGGACCTGAACTCCAGGGCCCTCCTCACCAAAGCATCCCCCATGGTGACCACGGGACCCAGCACCGCACAAGCATCTTCAGGGGGTTCATGATCTTCAAATTCCACCGTGGGCACACATGCCAGCAGCCAACTCGGTTTTGAGAGCAGCGTGTCTGTCCTGATCTGAGCTGCATACTTTCAGCTCTCTGCATTATAGCAGGAATCTGGGCCCCCTGAGCACCACACACAGCAATGGGGGAAGCGTGGCTCTGAACTCCGGGGCCCTGCTCACCAGAGCTACCCCCATGGGGACCACGGGACCCAGCCGCGCACAAGCATCTTCTGGGGGTACATCATCGACAAATTACACCGAGGGCACCTATGACAGAATCCAGCTGAGTTTTGGGAGCCCTGGAGCCATTACCCAGCCAATCACTGGGCCCCTGAGTGGCAGCTGCGAGGAACGCCCGCCTAGGAAAGCTCACTCCTGTATTTGAAATGGAGAGCTCCAGCCTTGGTGTATGCTCCAGCCAACCCCAGCTAAATGCAGCCGCGCACAAGCATCTCCTGGGGGTTCATTATCTTCAAATTACACAGTGGGCACCCATGCCAGCACCCAGCTGGGTTTGGAGAGCAGAGCGGCTACCCAAGATCTAAGCTGCATCTTTTCAGCTCTCAGCATTATAGCAGCAATCTGGGCCGCCCGAGCACCACACACAGCAATGGGGGAAGCGTGGGCCTGAACTCCAGGGCCCTCCTCACCAAAGCATCCCCCATGGTGACCACGAGACCCAGCACCGCACCGGCATCTTTTGGGGGTTTGTCATCGACAAATTCCTCCGTGGGCACCCATGCCAGCACCCAGCTGGGTTTTGGGATCAGAGTGGCTACCCAAGATCTAAGCTGCATCTTTTCAGCTCTCAGCATTATAGCAGCAATCTGGGCCTCCCGAGCACCACACACAGCAATGGGGTAAATGGGGTCCTGACCTACAGGGCCCTCCTCACCAGAGCTAACCCCATGGTGACCACGGGCCCCAGCCCCGCACAGGCATCTTCTGGGTGTTCATCATCGACAAATTCCACCATGGGCACCCGCGCCAGCACCCAGCTGGATTTGGGGAACGATGGAGCCACTACCCAGCCCATCACTGGGGCCCCTGATTGGCAGCAGTTAGGAACCCCCGCCTATGACAGCTCTCTCCTGTATTTGAAATGGAGAGCTCCAGCCTTCTCATCTGTTCCAGCTCCCCCAGCTAAGCGCAGCCGTGCACAAGCATCTTCCGCGGGTTCATCATTGACAAATTCCACCGTGGGCAACCATGCCAGCACCCAGCTGGGTTTGGAGAGCAGAGCGGCTACCCAAGATCTAAGCTGCCTCTTTTCAGCTCTGAGCAATACATCAGGAATCCGGGGGCCAATGAGAACCACACACAGCAGTGGGGGAAGTGTGGGCCTGAAATCAAGGTCCCACCTCACCAGAGCTACGCCCATGGTGACCACGGGACCCAGCCCCGCACAAACATCTTCTGGGGGGTCATCATCGTCAAATTCCTCCGTGGGCACCATGCTAGCACACAGTTGGATTTTTGGAGCCCTGGAGCCAGTACCAAGCCCATCTGTGGGTACCCTGATTGGCAGCAGAGAGGAAGCCCTGCCTATGACAACTCTCGCCTTTATTAAAAACGGAGAGCTCCAGCCTTCGCCTCTGCTCCAGGCCCCCCAGCTAGGAGCAACCGCGCACAAGCATTTCCGGTGTTTCATCACTGACAAATTCCACCGTGGGCACCCATGCCAGCACCCACCTGGGTTTTGAGAACAGAGCAGCTGCCCAAGATCTGAGCTGCATCTTTGCAGCTGTGAGCATTACAGCAGGAACCAGGGGGCCCCTGAGCACCACACACAAAAATTGGAGAAGCGTGGGCCGGAACTCCCAGGGCCTCATCACCAGAGCTACCCCCATGGTGCCCACGGGACCCATCCCCACACCAGCATCTTCTGGGAGTTCATCACTGACAAATGCCACCATGGGAATCCATGCCAGCACCCACCTGCGTTTGGGGAGCCATGGAGCCATACCCAGCCCATCTCTGGGGCCCATAATTGGCAGCAGTGAGGAACCCCCGCCTCTGATGGCTCTCTCCTGTATTTGAAACGGAGAGCTCCAGCCTTCTCATCTGTTCCAGCTCCCCCAGCTAAGCACAGCCGTGCACAAGCATCTTCCGCGGGTTCATCATCGACAAATTCCACCGTGGGCAACCATGCCAGCACCCAGCTGGGTTTGGAGAGCAGAGCGGCTACCCAAGATCTAAGCTGCATCTTTGCAGCTCTCAGCATTATAAGCAGCAATCTGGGCCCCCCGAGGACCACACACAGCAATGGGGGAAGCGTGGGCCTGAACTCCAGGGCCCTCCCCACCAGAGCTTCCCCCATGTTGACCACGGAACCCAGCCCCGCACAAGCATCTTTTGGGAGTTTGTCATCGACAAATTCCTCCGTGGGCACCCATGCCAGCACCCAGCTGGGTTTTGAGAGCAGAGCGGCTGCCGAAGATCTGAGCTGCATCTTTCCAGCTCTCAGCATTACAGCAGGAACTTGGGCCCGCTGAGCACCTCACACAGCAATGGGGGAAGTGGGGTCCTGACCTACAGGGCCCTCCTCACCAGAGCTAACCCCATGGTGACCACGGGACCAAGCCCCACACCAGCATCTTCTGGTGGTTCATCATCGACAAATTCCACCATGGGCACCCATGCCATCACCCAGCTCGAATTTGGGAGCCCTGGAGCCACTACCCAGCCCATCTCTGGGGCCCATAATTGGCAGCAGTGAGGAACCCCCGCCTATGACAGCTCTCTCCTTTATTTGAAATGGAGAGCTTCAGACTTCGCCTTTGCTCCAGCTCCCCCAGCTAAGCACAGCCACGCACAAGCATCTTCTGGGGGTTCATCATCTTCAAATTCCACCGTGGGCACACATGCCAGCAGCCAACTCGGTTTTGAGAGCAGAGTGTCTGTCCAGATCTGAGCTGCATCTTTTCAGCTCTCAGCATTATAGCAGGAATCTGGGCCCCCTGAGCACCACACACAGCAATGGGGGAAGCGTGGCTCTGAACTCCGGGGCCCTGCTCACCAGAGCTACCCCCATGGTGACCACGGGACCCAGCCGCGCACAAGCATCTTCTGGGGGTACATCATCGACAAATTACACCGAGGGCACCTATGACAGAATCCAGCTGAGTTTTGGGAGCCCTGGAGCCATTACCCAGCCAATCACTGGGCCCCTGAGTGGCAACTGCGAGGAACGCCCGCCTATGAAAGCTCACTCCTGTATTTGAAATGGAGAGCTCCAGCCTTGGTGTATGCTCCAGCCCCCCCAGCTAAGTGCAGCCGCGCACAAGCATCTCCTGGGGGTTCATTATCTTCAAATTACACAGTGGGCACCCATGCCAGCACCCAGCTGGGTTTGGAGAGCAGAGCGGCTACCCAAGATCTAAGCTGCATCTTTTCAGCTCTCAGCATTATAGCAGCAATCTGGGCCCCCCGAGCACCACACACAGCAATGGGGGAAGCGTGGGCCTGAACTCCAGGGCCCTCCTCACCAAAGCATCCCCCATGGTGACCACGGGACCCAGCACCGCACAGGCATCTTTTCGGGTTTGTCATCGACAAATTCCTCCGTGGGCACCCATGCCAGCACCCAGCTGGGTTTTGGGATCAGAGCGGCTGCTCAAGATCTGAGCTGCATCTTTTCAGCTCTCAGAATTACAGCAGGCACTAGGGCCCCCCGAGCACCACACACAGCAATGGGGTAAATGGGGTCCTGACCTACAGGGCCCTCCTCACCAGAGCTAACCCCATGGTGACCACGGGACCCTGCCCCGCACAAGCATCTTCTGGGTGTTCATCATCGAGAAATTCCACCACAGGCACCCGCGCCAGCACCCAGCTGGATTTGGGGAACGATGGAGCCACTACCCAGCCCATCACTGGGGCCCCTGATTGGCAGCAGTTAGGAACCCCCGCCTATGACAGCTCTCTCCTGTATTTGAAACGGAGAGCTCCAGCCTTCTCATCTGTTCCAGCTCCCCCAGCTAAGCGCAGCCGTGCACAAGCATCTTCCGCGGGTTCATCATCGACAAATTCCACCGTGGGCAACCATGCCAGCACCCAGCTGGGTTTGGAGAGCAGAGCGGCTACCCAAGATCTAAGCTGCATCTTTGCAGCTCTCAGCATTATAAGCAGCAATCTGGGCCCCCCGAGGACCACACACAGCAATGGGGGAAGCGTGGGCCTGAACTCCAGGGCCCTCCCCACCAGAGCTTCCCCCATGGTGACCACGGGACCCAGCCCCGCACAAGCATCTTTTGGGGATTTGTCATCGACAAATTCCTCCGTGGGCACCCATGCCAGCACTCAGCTGGGTTTTGAGAGCAGAGCGGCTGCCGAAGATCTGAGCTGCATCTTTTCAGCTCTCAGCATTACAGCAGGAACTTGGGCCCGCTGAGCACCTCACACAGCAATGGGGGAAGTGGGGTCCTGACCTACAGGGCCCTTCTCACCAGAGCTAACCCCATGGTGACCACGGGACCCAGCCCCACACCAGCATCTTCTGGTGGTTCATCATCGACAAATTCCACCATGGGCACCCATGCCAGCACCCAGCTCGATTTTGGGAGCCCTGGAGCCACTACCCAGCCCATCTCTGGGGCCCATAATTGGCAGCAGTGAGGAACCCCCGCCTATGACAGCTCTCTCCTTTATTTGAAATGGAGAGCTTCAGACTTCGCCTTTGCTCCAGCCCCCCCAGCTAAGCGCAGCCACGCACAAGCATCTTCTGGGGGTTTATGATCTTCAAATTCCACCGTGGGCACACATGCCAGCAGCCAACTCGGTTTTGAGAGCAGAGTGTCTGTCCAGATCTGAGCTGCATATTTTCAGCTCTCAGCATTATAGCAGGAATCTGGGCCCCCTGAGAACCACACACAGCAATGGGGGAAGCGTGGCTCTGAACTCCGGGGCCCTGCTCACCAGAGCTACCCCCATGGTGACCACGGGACCCATCCGCGCACAAGCATCTTCTGGGGGTACATCATCGACAAATTACACCGAGGGCACCTATGACAGAATACAGCTGAGTTTTGGGAGCCCTGGAGCCATTACCCAGCCAATCACTGGGCCCCTGAGTGGCAGCTGCGAGGAACGCCCGCCTATGAAAGCTCACTCCTGTATTTGAAATGGAGAGCTCCAGCCTTGGTGTATGCTCCAGCCCCCCCAGCTAAGTGCAGCCGCGCACAAGCATCTCCTGGGGGTTCATTATCTTCAAATTACACAGTGGGCACCCATGCCAGCACCCAGCTGGGTTTGGAGAGCAGAGCGGCTACCCAAGATCTAAGCTGCATCTTTTCAGCTCTCAGCATTATAGCAACAATCTGGGCCCCCCGAGCACCACACACAGCAATGGGGGAAGCGTGGGCCTGAACTCCAGGGCCCTCCTCACCAAAGCATCCCCCATGGTGACCACGTGACCCAGCACCGCACAGGCATCTTTTGGGGGTTTGTCATCGACAAATTCCTCCGTGGGCACCCATGCCAGCACCCAGCTGGGTTTTGGGATCAGAGCGGCTGCTCAAGAACTGAGCTGCATCTTTTCAGCTCTCAGAATTACAGCAGGCACTAGGGCCCCCCGAGCACCACACACAGCAATGGGGTAAGTGGGGTCCTGACCTACAGGGCCCTCCTCACCAGAGCTAACCCCATGGTGTCAACAGGCCCCAGCCCCGCACAAGCATCTTCTGGGTGTTCATCATCGAGAAATTCCACCATAGGCACCCGCGCCAGCACCAAGCTAGATTTGGGGTACGATGGAGCCACTACCCAGCCCATCACTGGGGCTCCTGATTGGCAGCAGTTAGGAACCCCCGCCTATGACAGCTCTCTCCTGTATTTGAAACGGAGAGCTCCAGCCTTCTCATCTGTTCCAGCTCCCCCAGCTAAGAGCAGCCGTGCACAAGCATCTTCCGGGGGTTCATCATCGACAAATTCCACCGTGGGCAACCATGCCAGCACCCTGCTGGGTTTCGAGAGCAGAGCGTCTGCACAATAACTGAGCTGCCTCTTTTCAGCTCTGAGCAATACATCAGGAATCCGGGGGCCAATGAGAACCACACACAGCAGTGGGGGAGGCGTGAGCCTGAACTCCAGGGCCCTCCTCACCAAAGCATCCCCCATGGTGACCACGGGACCCAGCACCGCACAGGCATCTTTTGGGGGTTTGTCATCGACAAATTCCTCCGTGGGCACCCATGCCAGCACCCAGCTGGGTTTTGGGATCAGAGCGGCTGCTCAAGATCTGAGCTGCATCTTTTCAGCTCTCAGAATTACAGCAGGCACTAGGGCCCCCCGAGCACCACACACAGCAATGGGGGAAGCGTGGGCCTGAACTCCAGGGCCCTCCCCACCAGAGCTTCCCCCATGGTGACCACGGGACCCAGCCCCGCACAAGCATCTTTTGGGGGTTTGTCATCGACAAATTCCTCCGTGGGCACCCATGCCAGCACCCAGCTGGGTTTTGAGAGCAGAGCGGCTGCCAAAGATCTGAGCTGCATCTTTTCAGCTCTCAGCATTACAGCAGGAACTTGGGCCCGCTGAGCACCTCACACAGCAATGGGGGAAGTGGGGTCCTGACCTACAGGGCCCTCCTCACCAGAGCTAACCCCATGGTGACCACGGGACCCAGCCCCGCACCAGCATCTTCTGGTGGTTCATCATCGACAAATTCCACCATGGGCACACATGCCAGCAACCAGCTCGATTTTCGGAGCCCTGGAGCCATTACCCAGCCAATCACTGGGCCCCTGAGTGGCAGCTGCGAGGAACGCCCGCCTAGGAAAGCTCACTCCTGTATTTGAAAGGGAGAGCTCCAGCCTTGGTGTATGCTCCAGCCCCCCCAGCTAAGTGCAGCCGCACACAAACATCTCCTGGGGGTTCATTATCTTCAAATTACACAGTGGGCACCCATGCCAGCACCCAGCTGGGTTTGGAGAGCAGAGCGGCTACCCAAGATCTAAGCTGCATCTTTTCAGCTCTCAGCATTATAGCAGCAATCTGGGCCCCCCGAGCACCACACACAGCAATGGAGGAAGCGTGGACCTGAACTCCAGGGCCCTCCTCACCAAAGCATCCCCCATGGTGACCACGGGACCCAGCACCGCACAAGCATCTTCAAGGGGTTCATGATCTTCAAATTCCACCGTGGGCACACATGCCAGCAGCCAACTCGGTTTTGAGAGCAGCGTGTCTGTCCTGATCTGAGCTGCATACTTTCAGCTCTCTGCATTATAGCAGGAATCTGGGCCCCCTGAGCACCACACACAGCAATGGGGGAAGCGTGGCTCTGAACTCCGGGGCCCTGCTCACCAGAGCTACCCCCATGGGGACCACGGGACCCAGCCGCGCACAAGCATCTTCTGGGGGTACATCATCGACAAATTACACCGAGGGCACCTATGACAGAATCCAGCTGAGTTTTGGGAGCCCTGGAGCCATTACCCAGCCAATCACTGGGCCCCTGAGTGGCAGCTGCGAGGAACGCCCGCCTAGGAAAGCTCACTCCTGTATTTGAAATGGAGAGCTCCAGCCTTGGTGTATGCTCCAGCCAACCCCAGCTAAATGCAGCCGCGCACAAGCATCTCCTGGGGGTTCATTATCTTCAAATTACACAGTGGGCACCCATGCCAGCACCCAGCTGGGTTTGGAGAGCAGAGCGGCTACCCAAGATCTAAGCTGCATCTTTTCAGCTCTCAGCATTATAGCAGCAATCTGGGCCGCCCGAGCACCACACACAGCAATGGGGGAAGCGTGGGCCTGAACTCCAGGGCCCTCCTCACCAAAGCATCCCCCATGGTGACCACGAGACCCAGCACCGCACCGGCATCTTTTGGGGGTTTGTCATCGACAAATTCCTCCGTGGGCACCCATGCCAGCACCCAGCTGGGTTTTGGGATCAGAGTGGCTACCCAAGATCTAAGCTGCATCTTTTCAGCTCTCAGCATTATAGCAGCAATCTGGGCCTCCCGAGCACCACACACAGCAATGGGGTAAATGGGGTCCTGACCTACAGGGCCCTCCTCACCAGAGCTAACCCCATGGTGACCACGGGCCCCAGCCCCGCACAGGCATCTTCTGGGTGTTCATCATCGACAAATTCCACCATGGGCACCCGCGCCAGCACCCAGCTGGATTTGGGGAACGATGGAGCCACTACCCAGCCCATCACTGGGGCCCCTGATTGGCAGCAGTTAGGAACCCCCGCCTATGACAGCTCTCTCCTGTATTTGAAATGGAGAGCTCCAGCCTTCTCATCTGTTCCAGCTCCCCCAGCTAAGCGCAGCCGTGCACAAGCATCTTCCGCGGGTTCATCATTGACAAATTCCACCGTGGGCAACCATGCCAGCACCCAGCTGGGTTTGGAGAGCAGAGCGGCTACCCAAGATCTAAGCTGCCTCTTTTCAGCTCTGAGCAATACATCAGGAATCCGGGGGCCAATGAGAACCACACACAGCAGTGGGGGAAGTGTGGGCCTGAAATCAAGGTCCCACCTCACCAGAGCTACGCCCATGGTGACCACGGGACCCAGCCCCGCACAAACATCTTCTGGGGGGTCATCATCGTCAAATTCCTCCGTGGGCACCATGCTAGCACACAGTTGGATTTTTGGAGCCCTGGAGCCAGTACCAAGCCCATCTGTGGGTACCCTGATTGGCAGCAGAGAGGAAGCCCTGCCTATGACAACTCTCGCCTTTATTAAAAACGGAGAGCTCCAGCCTTCGCCTCTGCTCCAGGCCCCCCAGCTAGGAGCAACCGCGCACAAGCATTTCCGGTGTTTCATCACTGACAAATTCCACCGTGGGCACCCATGCCAGCACCCACCTGGGTTTTGAGAACAGAGCAGCTGCCCAAGATCTGAGCTGCATCTTTGCAGCTGTGAGCATTACAGCAGGAACCAGGGGGCCCCTGAGCACCACACACAAAAATTGGAGAAGCGTGGGCCGGAACTCCCAGGGCCTCATCACCAGAGCTACCCCCATGGTGCCCACGGGACCCATCCCCACACCAGCATCTTCTGGGAGTTCATCACTGACAAATGCCACCATGGGAATCCATGCCAGCACCCACCTGCGTTTGGGGAGCCATGGAGCCATACCCAGCCCATCTCTGGGGCCCATAATTGGCAGCAGTGAGGAACCCCCGCCTCTGATGGCTCTCTCCTGTATTTGAAACGGAGAGCTCCAGCCTTCTCATCTGTTCCAGCTCCCCCAGCTAAGCACAGCCGTGCACAAGCATCTTCCGCGGGTTCATCATCGACAAATTCCACCGTGGGCAACCATGCCAGCACCCAGCTGGGTTTGGAGAGCAGAGCGGCTACCCAAGATCTAAGCTGCATCTTTGCAGCTCTCAGCATTATAAGCAGCAATCTGGGCCCCCCGAGGACCACACACAGCAATGGGGGAAGCGTGGGCCTGAACTCCAGGGCCCTCCCCACCAGAGCTTCCCCCATGTTGACCACGGAACCCAGCCCCGCACAAGCATCTTTTGGGAGTTTGTCATCGACAAATTCCTCCGTGGGCACCCATGCCAGCACCCAGCTGGGTTTTGAGAGCAGAGCGGCTGCCGAAGATCTGAGCTGCATCTTTCCAGCTCTCAGCATTACAGCAGGAACTTGGGCCCGCTGAGCACCTCACACAGCAATGGGGGAAGTGGGGTCCTGACCTACAGGGCCCTCCTCACCAGAGCTAACCCCATGGTGACCACGGGACCAAGCCCCACACCAGCATCTTCTGGTGGTTCATCATCGACAAATTCCACCATGGGCACCCATGCCATCACCCAGCTCGAATTTGGGAGCCCTGGAGCCACTACCCAGCCCATCTCTGGGGCCCATAATTGGCAGCAGTGAGGAACCCCCGCCTATGACAGCTCTCTCCTTTATTTGAAATGGAGAGCTTCAGACTTCGCCTTTGCTCCAGCTCCCCCAGCTAAGCACAGCCACGCACAAGCATCTTCTGGGGGTTCATCATCTTCAAATTCCACCGTGGGCACACATGCCAGCAGCCAACTCGGTTTTGAGAGCAGAGTGTCTGTCCAGATCTGAGCTGCATCTTTTCAGCTCTCAGCATTATAGCAGGAATCTGGGCCCCCTGAGCACCACACACAGCAATGGGGGAAGCGTGGCTCTGAACTCCGGGGCCCTGCTCACCAGAGCTACCCCCATGGTGACCACGGGACCCAGCCGCGCACAAGCATCTTCTGGGGGTACATCATCGACAAATTACACCGAGGGCACCTATGACAGAATCCAGCTGAGTTTTGGGAGCCCTGGAGCCATTACCCAGCCAATCACTGGGCCCCTGAGTGGCAACTGCGAGGAACGCCCGCCTATGAAAGCTCACTCCTGTATTTGAAATGGAGAGCTCCAGCCTTGGTGTATGCTCCAGCCCCCCCAGCTAAGTGCAGCCGCGCACAAGCATCTCCTGGGGGTTCATTATCTTCAAATTACACAGTGGGCACCCATGCCAGCACCCAGCTGGGTTTGGAGAGCAGAGCGGCTACCCAAGATCTAAGCTGCATCTTTTCAGCTCTCAGCATTATAGCAGCAATCTGGGCCCCCCGAGCACCACACACAGCAATGGGGGAAGCGTGGGCCTGAACTCCAGGGCCCTCCTCACCAAAGCATCCCCCATGGTGACCACGGGACCCAGCACCGCACAGGCATCTTTTCGGGTTTGTCATCGACAAATTCCTCCGTGGGCACCCATGCCAGCACCCAGCTGGGTTTTGGGATCAGAGCGGCTGCTCAAGATCTGAGCTGCATCTTTTCAGCTCTCAGAATTACAGCAGGCACTAGGGCCCCCCGAGCACCACACACAGCAATGGGGTAAATGGGGTCCTGACCTACAGGGCCCTCCTCACCAGAGCTAACCCCATGGTGACCACGGGACCCTGCCCCGCACAAGCATCTTCTGGGTGTTCATCATCGAGAAATTCCACCACAGGCACCCGCGCCAGCACCCAGCTGGATTTGGGGAACGATGGAGCCACTACCCAGCCCATCACTGGGGCCCCTGATTGGCAGCAGTTAGGAACCCCCGCCTATGACAGCTCTCTCCTGTATTTGAAACGGAGAGCTCCAGCCTTCTCATCTGTTCCAGCTCCCCCAGCTAAGCGCAGCCGTGCACAAGCATCTTCCGCGGGTTCATCATCGACAAATTCCACCGTGGGCAACCATGCCAGCACCCAGCTGGGTTTGGAGAGCAGAGCGGCTACCCAAGATCTAAGCTGCATCTTTGCAGCTCTCAGCATTATAAGCAGCAATCTGGGCCCCCCGAGGACCACACACAGCAATGGGGGAAGCGTGGGCCTGAACTCCAGGGCCCTCCCCACCAGAGCTTCCCCCATGGTGACCACGGGACCCAGCCCCGCACAAGCATCTTTTGGGGATTTGTCATCGACAAATTCCTCCGTGGGCACCCATGCCAGCACTCAGCTGGGTTTTGAGAGCAGAGCGGCTGCCGAAGATCTGAGCTGCATCTTTTCAGCTCTCAGCATTACAGCAGGAACTTGGGCCCGCTGAGCACCTCACACAGCAATGGGGGAAGTGGGGTCCTGACCTACAGGGCCCTTCTCACCAGAGCTAACCCCATGGTGACCACGGGACCCAGCCCCACACCAGCATCTTCTGGTGGTTCATCATCGACAAATTCCACCATGGGCACCCATGCCAGCACCCAGCTCGATTTTGGGAGCCCTGGAGCCACTACCCAGCCCATCTCTGGGGCCCATAATTGGCAGCAGTGAGGAACCCCCGCCTATGACAGCTCTCTCCTTTATTTGAAATGGAGAGCTTCAGACTTCGCCTTTGCTCCAGCCCCCCCAGCTAAGCGCAGCCACGCACAAGCATCTTCTGGGGGTTCATGATCTTCAAATTCCACCGTGGGCACACATGCCAGCAGCCAACTCGGTTTTGAGAGCAGAGTGTCTGTCCAGATCTGAGCTGCATATTTTCAGCTCTCAGCATTATAGCAGGAATCTGGGCCCCCTGAGCACCACACACAGCAATGGGGGAAGCGTGGCTCTGAACTCCGGGGCCCTGCTCACCAGAGCTACCCCCATGGTGACCACGGGACCCATCCGCGCACAAGCATCTTCTGGGGGTACATCATCGACAAATTACACCGAGGTCACGTATGACAGAATCCAGCTGAGTTTTGGGAGCCCTGGAGCCATTACCCAGCCAATCACTGGGCCCCTGAGTGGCAGCTGCGAGGAACGCCCGCCTATGAAAGCTCACTCCTGTATTTGAAATGGAGAGCTCCAGCCTTGGTGTATGCTCCAGCCCCCCCAGCTAAGTGCAGCCGCGCACAAGCATCTCCTGGGGGTTCATTATCTTCAAATTACACAGTGGGCACCCATGCCAGCACCCAGCTGGGTTTGGAGAGCAGAGCGGCTACCCAAGATCTAAGCTGCATCTTTTCAGCTCTCAGCATTATAGCAACAATCTGGGCCCCCCGAGCACCACACACAGCAATGGGGGAAGCGTGGGCCTGAACTCCAGGGCCCTCCTCACCAAAGCATCCCCCATGGTGACCACGTGACCCAGCACCGCACAGGCATCTTTTGGGGGTTTGTCATCGACAAATTCCTCCGTGGGCACCCATGCCAGCACCCAGCTGGGTTTTGGGCTCAGAGCGGCTGCTCAAGATCTGAGCTGCATCTTTTCAGCTCTCAGAATTACAGCAGGCACTAGGGCCCCCCGAGCACCACACACAGCAATGGGGTAAGTGGGGTCCTGACCTACAGGGCCCTCCTCACCAGAGCTAACCCCATGGTGTCAACGGGCCCCAGCCCCGCACAAGCATCTTCTGGGTGTTCATCATCGAGAAATTCCACCATAGGCACCCGCGCCAGCACCAAGCTAGATTTGGGGTACGATGGAGCCACTACCCAGCCCATCACTGGGGCCCCTGATTGGCAGCAGTTAGGAACCCCCGCCTATGACAGCTCTCTCCTGTATTTGAAACGGAGAGCTCCAGCCTTCTCATCTGTTCCAGCTCCCCCAGCTAAGAGCATCCGTGCACAAGCATCTTCCGGGGGTTCATCATCGACAAATTCCACCGTGGGCAACCATGCCAGCACCCTGCTGGGTTTCGAGAGCAGAGCGTCTGCACAATAACTGAGCTGCCTCTTTTCAGCTCTGAGCAATACATCAGGAATCCGGGGGCCAATGAGAACCACACACAGCAGTGGGGGAGGCGTGAGCCTGAACTCCAGGGCCCTCCTCACCAAAGCATCCCCCATGGTGACCACGGGACCCAGCACCGCACAGGCATCTTTTGGGGGTTTGTCATCGACAAATTCCTCCGTGGGCACCCATGCCAGCACCCAGCTGGGTTTTGGGATCAGAGCGGCTGCTCAAGATCTGAGCTGCATCTTTTCAGCTCTCAGAATTACAGCAGGCACTAGGGCCCCCCGAGCACCACACACAGCAATGGGGGAAGCGTGGGCCTGAACTCCAGGGCCCTCCCCACCAGAGCTTCCCCCATGGTGACCACGGGACCCAGCCCCGCACAAGCATCTTTTGGGGGTTTGTCATCGACAAATTCCTCCGTGGGCACCCATGCCAGCACCCAGCTGGGTTTTGAGAGCAGAGCGGCTGCCAAAGATCTGAGCTGCATCTTTTCAGCTCTCAGCATTACAGCAGGAACTTGGGCCCGCTGAGCACCTCACACAGCAATGGGGGAAGTGGGGTCCTGACCTACAGGGCCCTCCTCACCAGAGCTAACCCCATGGTGACCACGGGACCCAGCCCCCACCAGCATCTTCTGGTGGTTCATCATCGACAAATTCCACCATGGGCACCCATGCCAGCAACCAGCTCGATTTTCGGAGCCCTGGAGCCATTACCCAGCCAATCACTGGGCCCCTGAGTGGCAGCTGCGAGGAACGCCCGCCTAGGAAAGCTCACTCCTGTATTTGAAAGGGAGAGCTCCAGCCTTGGTGTATGCTCCAGCCCCCCCAGCTAAGTGCAGCCGCACACAAACATCTCCTGGGGGTTCATTATCTTCAAATTACACAGTGGGCACCCATGCCAGCACCCAGCTGGGTTTGGAGAGCAGAGCGGCTACCCAAGATCTAAGCTGCATCTTTTCAGCTCTCAGCATTATAGCAGCAATCTGGGCCCCCCGAGCACCACACACAGCAATGGGGGAAGCGTGGGCCTGAACTCCAGGGCCCTCCTCACCAAAGCATCCCCCATGGTGACCACGGGACCCAGCACCGCACAGGCATCTTTTCGGGTTTGTCATCGACAAATTCCTCCGTGGGCACCCATGCCAGCACCCAGCTGGGTTTTGGGATCAGAGCGGCTGCTCAAGATCTGAGCTGCATCTTTTCAGCTCTCAGAATTACAGCAGGCACTAGGGCCCCCCGAGCACCACACACAGCAATGGGGTAAATGGGGTCCTGACCTACAGGGCCCTCCTCACCAGAGCTAACCCCATGGTGACCACGGGACCCTGCCCCGCACAAGCATCTTCTGGGTGTTCATCATCGAGAAATTCCACCACAGGCACCCGCGCCAGCACCCAGCTGGATTTGGGGAACGATGGAGCCACTACCCAGCCCATCACTGGGGCCCCTGATTGGCAGCAGTTAGGAACCCCCGCCTATGACAGCTCTCTCCTGTATTTGAAACGGAGAGCTCCAGCCTTCTCATCTGTTCCAGCTCCCCCAGCTAAGCGCAGCCGTGCACAAGCATCTTCCGCGGGTTCATCATCGACAAATTCCACCGTGGGCAACCATGCCAGCACCCAGCTGGGTTTGGAGAGCAGAGCGGCTACCCAAGATCTAAGCTGCCTCTTTTCAGCTCTGAGCAATACATCAGGAATCCGGGGGCCAATGAGAACCACACACAGCAGTGGGGGAAGTGTGGGCCTGAAATCAAGGTCCCACCTCACCAGAGCTACGCCCATGGTGACCACGGGACCCAGCCCCGCACAAACATCTTCTGGGGGGTCATCATCGTCAAATTCCTCCGTGGGCACCATGCTAGCACACAGTTGGATTTTTGGAGCCCTGGAGCCAGTACCAAGCCCATCTGTGGGTACCCTGATTGGCAGCAGAGAGGAAGCCCTGCCTATGACAACTCTCGCCTTTATTAAAAACGGAGAGCTCCAGCCTTCGCCTCTGCTCCAGGCCCCCCAGCTAGGAGCAACCGCGCACAAGCATTTCCGGTGTTTCATCACTGACAAATTCCACCGTGGGCACCCATGCCAGCACCCACCTGGGTTTTGAGAACAGAGCAGCTGCCCAAGATCTGAGCTGCATCTTTGCAGCTGTGAGCATTACAGCAGGAACCAGGGGGCCCCTGAGCACCACACACAAAAATTGGAGAAGCGTGGGCCGGAACTCCCAGGGCCTCATCACCAGAGCTACCCCCATGGTGCCCACGGGACCCATCCCCACACCAGCATCTTCTGGGAGTTCATCACTGACAAATGCCACCATGGGAATCCATGCCAGCACCCACCTGCGTTTGGGGAACCATGGAGCCATACCCAGCCCATCTCTGGGGCCCATAATTGGCAGCAGTGAGGAACCCCCGCCTCTGATGGCTCTCTCCTGTATTTGAAACGGAGAGCTCCAGCCTTCTCATCTGTTCCAGCTCCCCCAGCTAAGCACAGCCGTGCACAAGCATCTTCCGCGGGTTCATCATCGACAAATTCCACCGTGGGCAACCATGCCAGCACCCAGCTGGGTTTGGAGAGCAGAGCGGCTACCCAAGATCTAAGCTGCATCTTTGCAGCTCTCAGCATTATAAGCAGCAATCTGGGCCCCCCGAGGACCACACACAGCAATGGGGGAAGCGTGGGCCTGAACTCCAGGGCCCTCCCCACCAGAGCTTCCCCCATGTTGACCACGGAACCCAGCCCCGCACAAGCATCTTTTGGGAGTTTGTCATCGACAAATTCCTCCGTGGGCACCCATGCCAGCACCCAGCTGGGTTTTGAGAGCAGAGCGGCTGCCGAAGATCTGAGCTGCATCTTTCCAGCTCTCAGCATTACAGCAGGAACTTGGGCCCGCTGAGCACCTCACACAGCAATGGGGGAAGTGGGGTCCTGACCTACAGGGCCCTCCTCACCAGAGCTAACCCCATGGTGACCACGGGACCAAGCCCCACACCAGCATCTTCTGGTGGTTCATCATCGACAAATTCCACCATGGGCACCCATGCCATCACCCAGCTCGAATTTGGGAGCCCTGGAGCCACTACCCAGCCCATCTCTGGGGCCCATAATTGGCAGCAGTGAGGAACCCCCGCCTATGACAGCTCTCTCCTTTATTTGAAATGGAGAGCTTCAGACTTCGCCTTTGCTCCAGCTCCCCCAGCTAAGCACAGCCACGCACAAGCATCTTCTGGGGGTTCATCATCTTCAAATTCCACCGTGGGCACACATGCCAGCAGCCAACTCGGTTTTGAGAGCAGAGTGTCTGTCCAGATCTGAGCTGCATCTTTTCAGCTCTCAGCATTATAGCAGGAATCTGGGCCCCCTGAGCACCACACACAGCAATGGGGGAAGCGTGGCTCTGAACTCCGGGGCCCTGCTCACCAGAGCTACCCCCATGGTGACCACGGGACCCAGCCGCGCACAAGCATCTTCTGGGGGTACATCATCGACAAATTACACCGAGGGCACCTATGACAGAATCCAGCTGAGTTTTGGGAGCCCTGGAGCCATTACCCAGCCAATCACTGGGCCCCTGAGTGGCAACTGCGAGGAACGCCCGCCTATGAAAGCTCACTCCTGTATTTGAAATGGAGAGCTCCAGCCTTGGTGTATGCTCCAGCCCCCCCAGCTAAGTGCAGCCGCGCACAAGCATCTCCTGGGGGTTCATTATCTTCAAATTACACAGTGGGCACCCATGCCAGCACCCAGCTGGGTTTGGAGAGCAGAGCGGCTACCCAAGATCTAAGCTGCATCTTTTCAGCTCTCAGCATTATAGCAGCAATCTGGGCCCCCCGAGCACCACACACAGCAATGGGGGAAGCGTGGGCCTGAACTCCAGGGCCCTCCTCACCAAAGCATCCCCCATGGTGACCACGGGACCCAGCACCGCACAGGCATCTTTTCGGGTTTGTCATCGACAAATTCCTCCGTGGGCACCCATGCCAGCACCCAGCTGGGTTTTGGGATCAGAGCGGCTGCTCAAGATCTGAGCTGCATCTTTTCAGCTCTCAGAATTACAGCAGGCACTAGGGCCCCCCGAGCACCACACACAGCAATGGGGTAAATGGGGTCCTGACCTACAGGGCCCTCCTCACCAGAGCTAACCCCATGGTGACCACGGGACCCTGCCCCGCACAAGCATCTTCTGGGTGTTCATCATCGAGAAATTCCACCACAGGCACCCGCGCCAGCACCCAGCTGGATTTGGGGAACGATGGAGCCACTACCCAGCCCATCACTGGGGCCCCTGATTGGCAGCAGTTAGGAACCCCCGCCTATGACAGCTCTCTCCTGTATTTGAAACGGAGAGCTCCAGCCTTCTCATCTGTTCCAGCTCCCCCAGCTAAGCGCAGCCGTGCACAAGCATCTTCCGCGGGTTCATCATCGACAAATTCCACCGTGGGCAACCATGCCAGCACCCAGCTGGGTTTGGAGAGCAGAGCGGCTACCCAAGATCTAAGCTGCATCTTTGCAGCTCTCAGCATTATAAGCAGCAATCTGGGCCCCCCGAGGACCACACACAGCAATGGGGGAAGCGTGGGCCTGAACTCCAGGGCCCTCCCCACCAGAGCTTCCCCCATGGTGACCACGGGACCCAGCCCCGCACAAGCATCTTTTGGGGATTTGTCATCGACAAATTCCTCCGTGGGCACCCATGCCAGCACTCAGCTGGGTTTTGAGAGCAGAGCGGCTGCCGAAGATCTGAGCTGCATCTTTTCAGCTCTCAGCATTACAGCAGGAACTTGGGCCCGCTGAGCACCTCACACAGCAATGGGGGAAGTGGGGTCCTGACCTACAGGGCCCTTCTCACCAGAGCTAACCCCATGGTGACCACGGGACCCAGCCCCACACCAGCATCTTCTGGTGGTTCATCATCGACAAATTCCACCATGGGCACCCATGCCAGCACCCAGCTCGATTTTGGGAGCCCTGGAGCCACTACCCAGCCCATCTCTGGGGCCCATAATTGGCAGCAGTGAGGAACCCCCGCCTATGACAGCTCTCTCCTTTATTTGAAATGGAGAGCTTCAGACTTCGCCTTTGCTCCAGCCCCCCCAGCTAAGCGCAGCCACGCACAAGCATCTTCTGGGGGTTCATGATCTTCAAATTCCACCGTGGGCACACATGCCAGCAGCCAACTCGGTTTTGAGAGCAGAGTGTCTGTCCAGATCTGAGCTGCATATTTTCAGCTCTCAGCATTATAGCAGGAATCTGGGCCCCCTGAGCACCACACACAGCAATGGGGGAAGCGTGGCTCTGAACTCCGGGGCCCTGCTCACCAGAGCTACCCCCATGGTGACCACGGGACCCATCCGCGCACAAGCATCTTCTGGGGGTACATCATCGACAAATTACACCGAGGTCACGTATGACAGAATCCAGCTGAGTTTTGGGAGCCCTGGAGCCATTACCCAGCCAATCACTGGGCCCCTGAGTGGCAGCTGCGAGGAACGCCCGCCTATGAAAGCTCACTCCTGTATTTGAAATGGAGAGCTCCAGCCTTGGTGTATGCTCCAGCCCCCCCAGCTAAGTGCAGCCGCGCACAAGCATCTCCTGGGGGTTCATTATCTTCAAATTACACAGTGGGCACCCATGCCAGCACCCAGCTGGGTTTGGAGAGCAGAGCGGCTACCCAAGATCTAAGCTGCATCTTTTCAGCTCTCAGCATTATAGCAACAATCTGGGCCCCCCGAGCACCACACACAGCAATGGGGGAAGCGTGGGCCTGAACTCCAGGGCCCTCCTCACCAAAGCATCCCCCATGGTGACCACGTGACCCAGCACCGCACAGGCATCTTTTGGGGGTTTGTCATCGACAAATTCCTCCGTGGGCACCCATGCCAGCACCCAGCTGGGTTTTGGGCTCAGAGCGGCTGCTCAAGATCTGAGCTGCATCTTTTCAGCTCTCAGAATTACAGCAGGCACTAGGGCCCCCCGAGCACCACACACAGCAATGGGGTAAGTGGGGTCCTGACCTACAGGGCCCTCCTCACCAGAGCTAACCCCATGGTGTCAACGGGCCCCAGCCCCGCACAAGCATCTTCTGGGTGTTCATCATCGAGAAATTCCACCATAGGCACCCGCGCCAGCACCAAGCTAGATTTGGGGTACGATGGAGCCACTACCCAGCCCATCACTGGGGCCCCTGATTGGCAGCAGTTAGGAACCCCCGCCTATGACAGCTCTCTCCTGTATTTGAAACGGAGAGCTCCAGCCTTCTCATCTGTTCCAGCTCCCCCAGCTAAGAGCAGCCGTGCACAAGCATCTTCCGGGGGTTCATCATCGACAAATTCCACCGTGGGCAACCATGCCAGCACCCTGCTGGGTTTCGAGAGCAGAGCGTCTGCACAATAACTGAGCTGCCTCTTTTCAGCTCTGAGCAATACATCAGGAATCCGGGGGCCAATGAGAACCACACACAGCAGTGGGGGAGGCGTGAGCCTGAACTCCAGGGCCCTCCTCACCAAAGCATCCCCCATGGTGACCACGGGACCCAGCACCGCACAGGCATCTTTTGGGGGTTTGTCATCGACAAATTCCTCCGTGGGCACCCATGCCAGCACCCAGCTGGGTTTTGGGATCAGAGCGGCTGCTCAAGATCTGAGCTGCATCTTTTCAGCTCTCAGAATTACAGCAGGCACTAGGGCCCCCCGAGCACCACACACAGCAATGGGGGAAGCGTGGGCCTGAACTCCAGGGCCCTCCCCACCAGAGCTTCCCCCATGGTGACCACGGGACCCAGCCCCGCACAAGCATCTTTTGGGGGTTTGTCATCGACAAATTCCTCCGTGGGCACCCATGCCAGCACCCAGCTGGGTTTTGAGAGCAGAGCGGCTGCCAAAGATCTGAGCTGCATCTTTTCAGCTCTCAGCATTACAGCAGGAACTTGGGCCCGCTGAGCACCTCACACAGCAATGGGGGAAGTGGGGTCCTGACCTACAGGGCCCTCCTCACCAGAGCTAACCCCATGGTGACCACGGGACCCAGCCCCCACCAGCATCTTCTGGTGGTTCATCATCGACAAATTCCACCATGGGCACCCATGCCAGCAACCAGCTCGATTTTCGGAGCCCTGGAGCCATTACCCAGCCAATCACTGGGCCCCTGAGTGGCAGCTGCGAGGAACGCCCGCCTAGGAAAGCTCACTCCTGTATTTGAAAGGGAGAGCTCCAGCCTTGGTGTATGCTCCAGCCCCCCCAGCTAAGTGCAGCCGCACACAAACATCTCCTGGGGGTTCATTATCTTCAAATTACACAGTGGGCACCCATGCCAGCACCCAGCTGGGTTTGGAGAGCAGAGCGGCTACCCAAGATCTAAGCTGCATCTTTTCAGCTCTCAGCATTATAGCAGCAATCTGGGCCCCCCGAGCACCACACACAGCAATGGGGGAAGCGTGGGCCTGAACTCCAGGGCCCTCCTCACCAAAGCATCCCCCATGGTGACCACGGGACCCAGCACCGCACAGGCATCTTTTCGGGTTTGTCATCGACAAATTCCTCCGTGGGCACCCATGCCAGCACCCAGCTGGGTTTTGGGATCAGAGCGGCTGCTCAAGATCTGAGCTGCATCTTTTCAGCTCTCAGAATTACAGCAGGCACTAGGGCCCCCCGAGCACCACACACAGCAATGGGGTAAATGGGGTCCTGACCTACAGGGCCCTCCTCACCAGAGCTAACCCCATGGTGACCACGGGACCCTGCCCCGCACAAGCATCTTCTGGGTGTTCATCATCGAGAAATTCCACCACAGGCACCCGCGCCAGCACCCAGCTGGATTTGGGGAACGATGGAGCCACTACCCAGCCCATCACTGGGGCCCCTGATTGGCAGCAGTTAGGAACCCCCGCCTATGACAGCTCTCTCCTGTATTTGAAACGGAGAGCTCCAGCCTTCTCATCTGTTCCAGCTCCCCCAGCTAAGCGCAGCCGTGCACAAGCATCTTCCGCGGGTTCATCATCGACAAATTCCACCGTGGGCAACCATGCCAGCACCCAGCTGGGTTTGGAGAGCAGAGCGGCTACCCAAGATCTAAGCTGCATCTTTGCAGCTCTCAGCATTATAAGCAGCAATCTGGGCCCCCCGAGGACCACACACAGCAATGGGGGAAGCGTGGGCCTGAACTCCAGGGCCCTCCCCACCAGAGCTTCCCCCATGGTGACCACGGGACCCAGCCCCGCACAAGCATCTTTTGGGGATTTGTCATCGACAAATTCCTCCGTGGGCACCCATGCCAGCACTCAGCTGGGTTTTGAGAGCAGAGCGGCTGCCGAAGATCTGAGCTGCATCTTTTCAGCTCTCAGCATTACAGCAGGAACTTGGGCCCGCTGAGCACCTCACACAGCAATGGGGGAAGTGGGGTCCTGACCTACAGGGCCCTTCTCACCAGAGCTAACCCCATGGTGACCACGGGACCCAGCCCCACACCAGCATCTTCTGGTGGTTCATCATCGACAAATTCCACCATGGGCACCCATGCCAGCACCCAGCTCGATTTTGGGAGCCCTGGAGCCACTACCCAGCCCATCTCTGGGGCCCATAATTGGCAGCAGTGAGGAACCCCCGCCTATGACAGCTCTCTCCTTTATTTGAAATGGAGAGCTTCAGACTTCGCCTTTGCTCCAGCCCCCCCAGCTAAGCGCAGCCACGCACAAGCATCTTCTGGGGGTTCATGATCTTCAAATTCCACCGTGGGCACACATGCCAGCAGCCAACTCGGTTTTGAGAGCAGAGTGTCTGTCCAGATCTGAGCTGCATATTTTCAGCTCTCAGCATTATAGCAGGAATCTGGGCCCCCTGAGCACCACACACAGCAATGGGGGAAGCGTGGCTCTGAACTCCGGGGCCCTGCTCACCAGAGCTACCCCCATGGTGACCACGGGACCCATCCGCGCACAAGCATCTTCTGGGGGTACATCATCGACAAATTACACCGAGGTCACGTATGACAGAATCCAGCTGAGTTTTGGGAGCCCTGGAGCCATTACCCAGCCAATCACTGGGCCCCTGAGTGGCAGCTGCGAGGAACGCCCGCCTATGAAAGCTCACTCCTGTATTTGAAATGGAGAGCTCCAGCCTTGGTGTATGCTCCAGCCCCCCCAGCTAAGTGCAGCCGCGCACAAGCATCTCCTGGGGGTTCATTATCTTCAAATTACACAGTGGGCACCCATGCCAGCACCCAGCTGGGTTTGGAGAGCAGAGCGGCTACCCAAGATCTAAGCTGCATCTTTTCAGCTCTCAGCATTATAGCAACAATCTGGGCCCCCCGAGCACCACACACAGCAATGGGGGAAGCGTGGGCCTGAACTCCAGGGCCCTCCTCACCAAAGCATCCCCCATGGTGACCACGTGACCCAGCACCGCACAGGCATCTTTTGGGGGTTTGTCATCGACAAATTCCTCCGTGGGCACCCATGCCAGCACCCAGCTGGGTTTTGGGCTCAGAGCGGCTGCTCAAGATCTGAGCTGCATCTTTTCAGCTCTCAGAATTACAGCAGGCACTAGGGCCCCCCGAGCACCACACACAGCAATGGGGTAAGTGGGGTCCTGACCTACAGGGCCCTCCTCACCAGAGCTAACCCCATGGTGTCAACGGGCCCCAGCCCTGCACAAGCATCTTCTGGGTGTTCATCATCGAGAAATTCCACCATAGGCACCCGCGCCAGCACCAAGCTAGATTTGGGGTACGATGGAGCCACTACCCAGCCCATCACTGGGGCCCCTGATTGGCAGCAGTTAGGAACCCCCGCCTATGACAGCTCTCTCCTGTATTTGAAACGGAGAGCTCCAGCCTTCTCATCTGTTCCAGCTCCCCCAGCTAAGAGCAGCCGTGCACAAGCATCTTCCGGGGGTTCATCATCGACAAATTCCACCGTGGGCAACCATGCCAGCACCCTGCTGGGTTTCGAGAGCAGAGCGTCTGCACAATAACTGAGCTGCCTCTTTTCAGCTCTGAGCAATACATCAGGAATCCGGGGGCCAATGAGAACCACACACAGCAGTGGGGGAGGCGTGAGCCTGAACTCCAGGGCCCTCCTCACCAAAGCATCCCCCATGGTGACCACGGGACCCAGCACCGCACAGGCATCTTTTGGGGGTTTGTCATCGACAAATTCCTCCGTGGGCACCCATGCCAGCACCCAGCTGGGTTTTGGGATCAGAGCGGCTGCTCAAGATCTGAGCTGCATCTTTTCAGCTCTCAGAATTACAGCAGGCACTAGGGCCCCCCGAGCACCACACACAGCAATGGGGGAAGCGTGGGCCTGAACTCCAGGGCCCTCCCCACCAGAGCTTCCCCCATGGTGACCACGGGACCCAGCCCCGCACAAGCATCTTTTGGGGGTTTGTCATCGACAAATTCCTCCGTGGGCACCCATGCCAGCACCCAGCTGGGTTTTGAGAGCAGAGCGGCTGCCAAAGATCTGAGCTGCATCTTTTCAGCTCTCAGCATTACAGCAGGAACTTGGGCCCGCTGAGCACCTCACACAGCAATGGGGGAAGTGGGGTCCTGACCTACAGGGCCCTCCTCACCAGAGCTAACCCCATGGTGACCACGGGACCCAGCCCCGCACCAGCATCTTCTGGTGGTTCATCATCGACAAATTCCACCATGGGCACCCATGCCAGCAACCAGCTCGATTTTCGGAGCCCTGGAGCCATTACCCAGCCAATCACTGGGCCCCTGAGTGGCAGCTGCGAGGAACGCCCGCCTAGGAAAGCTCACTCCTGTATTTGAAAGGGAGAGCTCCAGCCTTGGTGTATGCTCCAGCCCCCCCAGCTAAGTGCAGCCGCACACAAACATCTCCTGGGGGTTCATTATCTTCAAATTACACAGTGGGCACCCATGCCAGCACCCAGCTGGGTTTGGAGAGCAGAGCGGCTACCCAAGATCTAAGCTGCATCTTTTCAGCTCTCAGCATTATAGCAGCAATCTGGGCCCCCCGAGCACCGCACACAGCAATGGGGGAAGCGTGGACCTGAACTCCAGGGCCCTCCTCACCAAAGCATCCCCCATGGTGACCACGGGACCCAGCACCGCACAGGCATCTTTTGGGGGTTTGTCATCGACAAATTCCTCCGTGGGCACCCACGCCAGCACCCAGCTGGGTTTTGGGATCAGAGCGGCTGCTCAAGATCTGAGCTGCATCTTTTCAGCTCTCAGAATTACAGCAGGCACTAGGGCCCCCCGAGCACCACACACAGCAATGGGGTAAATGGGGTCCTGACCTACAGGGCCCTCCTCACCAGAGCTAACCCCATGGTGACCACGGGCCCCAGCCCCGCACAAGCATCTTCTGGGTGTTCATCATCGAGAAATTCCACCATGGGCACGCGCGCCAGCACCCAGCTGGATTTGGGGAACGATGGAGCCACTACCCAGCCCATCACTGGGGCCCCTGATTGGCAGCAGTTAGGAACCCCCGCCTATGACAGCTCTCTCCTGTATTTGAAACGGAGAGCTCCAGCCTTCTCATCTGTTCCAGCTCCCCCAGCTAAGCACAGCCGTGCACAAGCATCTTCCGCGGGTTCATCATCGACAAATTCCACCGTGGGCAACCATGCCAGCACCCAGCTGGGTTTGGAGAGCAGAGCGGCTACCCAAGATCTAAGCTGCATCTTTGCAGCTCTCAGCATTATAAGCTGCAATCTGGGCCCCCCGAGGACCACACACAGCAATGGGGGAAGCGTGGGCCTGAACTCCAGGGCCCTCCCCACCAGAGCTTCCCCCATGGTGACCACGGGACCCAGCCCCGCACAAGCATCTTTTGGGGGTTTGTCATCGATAAATTCCTCCGTGGGCACCCATGCCAGCACCCAGCTGGGTTTTGAGAGCAGAGCGGCTGCCGAAGATCTGAGCTGCATCTTTTCAGCTCTCAGCATTAAAGCAGGAACTTGGGCCCGCTGAGCACCTCACACAGCAATGGGGGAAGTGGGGTCCTGACCTACAGGGCCCTCCTCACCAGAGCTAACCCCATGGTGACCACGGGACCCAGTCCCGCACCAGCATCTTCTGGTGGTTCATCATCGACAAATTCTCCATGGGCACCCATGCCAGCACCCAGCTCGATTTTGGGAGCCCTGGAGCCACTACCCAGCCCATCTCTGGGGCCCATAATTGGCAGCAGTGAGGAACCCCCGCCTATGACAGCTCTCTCCTTTATTTGAAATGGAGAGCTTCAGACTTCGCCTTTGCTCCAGCCCCTCCCACCTCAGCTAAGCGCCGCCACGCACAAGCATCTTCTGGGGGTTCATCATCTTCAAATTCCACCGTGGGCACACATGCCAGCAGCCAACTCGGTTTTGAGAGCAGAGTGTCTGTCCAGATCTGAGCTGCATATTTTCAGCTCTCAGCATTATAGCAGAAATCTGGGCCCCCTGAGCACCACACACAGCAATGGGGGAAGCGTGGCTCTAAACTCCGGGGCCCTGCTCACCAGAGCTACCCCCATGGTGACCACGGGACCCAGCCCCGCACCAGCATCTTCTGGTGGTTCATCATTGACAAATTCCACCATGGGCACCCATGCCAGCACCCAGCTCGATTTTGGAAGCCCTGGAGCCATTACCCAGCCAATCACTGGGCCCCTGAGTGGCAGCTGCGAGGAACGCCCGCCTAGGAAAGCTCACTCCTGTATTTGAAATGGAGAGCTCCAGCCTTGGTGTATGCTCCAGCCACCCCAGCTAAGTGCAGCCGCACACAAACATCTCCTTAGGGTTCATTATCTTCAAATTACACAGTGGGCACCCATGCCAGCACCCAGCTGGGTTTGGAGAGCAGAGCGGCTACCCAAGATCTAAGCTGCATCTCTTCAACTCTCAGCAGTTTAGCAGCAATCTGGGCCCCCCGAGCACCACACACAGCAATGGGGGAAGCGTGGGCCTGAACTCCAGGGCCCTCCTCACCAAAGCATCCCCCATGGTGACCAAGGGACCCAGCACCGCACCGGCATCTTTTGGGGGTTTGTCATCGACAAATTCCTCCGTGGGCACCCACGTCAGCACCCAGCTGGGTTTTGGGATCAGAGCGGCTGCTCAAGATCTGAGCTGCATCTTTTCAGCTCTCAGAATTACAGCAGGCACTAGGGCCCCCCGAGCACCACACACAGCAATGGGGTAAGTGGGGTCCTGACCTACAGGGCCCTCCTCACCAGAGCTAACCCCATGGTGACCACGGGCGCCAGCCCCGCACAAGCATCTTCTGAGTGTTCATCATCGAGAAATTCCACCATGGGCACCCGCGCCAGCACCCAGCTGGATTTGGGGAACGATGGAGCCACCACCCAGCCCATCACTGGGGCCCCTGATTGGCAGCAGTTAGGAACCCCCGCCTATGACAGCTCTCTCCTGTATTTGAAACGGAGAGCTCCAGCCTTCTCATCTGTTCCAGCTCCCCCAGCTAAGCACAGCCGTGCACAAGCATCTTCCGCGGTTTCATCATCGACAAACTCCACCGTGGGCAACCATGCCAGCACCCAGCTGGGTTTGGAGAGCAGAGCGGCTACCCAAGATCTAAGCTGCATCTTTGCAGCTCTCAGCATTATAAGCAGCAATCTGGGCGCCCCGAGGACCACACACAACAATAGGGGAAGCGTGGGCCTGAACTCCAGGGCCCTCCCGACCGGAGCTTCCCCCATGGTGACCACGGGACCCAGCCCCGCACAAGCAACTTTTGGGGGTTTGTCATCCACAAATTCCTCCGTGGGCACCCATGCCAGCACCCAGCTGGGTTTTGAGAGCAGAGCGGCTGCCGAAGATCTGAGCTGCATCTTTTCATCTCTCAGCATTACAGCAGGAACTTGGGCCCGCTGAGCACCTCACACAGCAATGGGGGAAGTGGGGTCCTGACCTACAGGGCCCTCCTCACCAGAGCTAACCCCATGGTGACCACAGGACCCAGCCCCACACCAGCATCTTCTGGTGGTTCATCATCGAAAAATTCCACCATGGGCACCCATGCCAGCACACAGCTCGATTTTGGGAGCCCTGGAGCCACTACCCAGCCCATCTCTGGGGCCCATAATTGGCAGCAGTGAGGAACCCCCGCCTATGACAGCTCTCTCCTTTATTTGAAATTGAGAGCTCCAGCCTTCGCCTCTGCTCCAGCTCCACCAGCTAAGCGCAGCCACACACAAGCATCTTCTGTGGGTTCATCATCGAGAAATTCCACCATGGGCACTCATGCCAGCAACCAGCTCGATTTTGGGAGCCCTGGAGCCACTACCCAGCCCATCTCTGGGGCCCATAATTGGCAGCAGTGAGGAACCCCCGCCTATGACAGCTCTCTCCTTTATTTGAAATGGAGAGCTTCAGACTTCGCCTTTGCTTCAGCCCCACCCCCCAGCTAAGCGCAGCCACGCACAAGCATCTTCTGGGGGTTCATCATCTTCAAATTCCACCGAGGGCACACATGCCAGCAGCCAACTCGGTTTTGAGAGCAGAGTGTCTGTCCAGATCTGAGCTGCATATTTTCAGCTCTCAGCATTATAGCAGGAATCTGGGCCCCCTGAGCACCACACACAGCAATGGGGGAAGCGTGGCTCTGAACTCCGGGGCCCTGCTCACCAAAGCATCCCCCATGGTGACCACGGGACCCAGCACCGCACCGGCATCTTTTGGGGGTTTGTCATCGACAAATTCCTCCGTGGGCACCCACGCCAGCACCCAGCTGGGTTTTGGGATCAGAGCGGCTGCTCAAGATCTGAGCTGCATCTTTTCAGCTCTCAGAATTACAGCAGGCACTAGGGCCCCCCGAGCACCACACACAGAAATGGGGGAAGTGGGGTCCTGACCTACAGGACCCACTCACCAGAGCTAACCCCATGGTGACCACGGGCGCCAGCCCCGCACAAGCATCTTCTGGGTGTTCATCATCGAGAAATTCCACCATGGGCACACGCGCCAGCACCCAGCTGGATTTGGGGAACGATGGAGCCACTACCCAGCCCATCACTGGGGCCCCTGATTGGTAGCAGTTAGGAACCCCCGCCTATGACAGCTCTCTCCTGTATTTGAAACGGAGAGCTCCAGCCTTCTCATCTGTTCCAGCTCCCCCAGCTAAGCGCAGCCGTGCACAAGCATCTTCTGAGGGTTCATCATCGACAAATTCCACCGTGGGCAACCATGCCAGCACCCAGCTGGGTTTGGAGAGCAGAGCGGCTACCCAAGATCTAAGCTGCATCTTTGCAGCTCTCAGCATTATAAGCAGCAATCTGGGCCCCCCGAGGACCACACACAGCAATGGGGGAAGCGTGGGCCTGAACTCCAGGGCCCTCCCCACCAGAGCTTCCCCCATGGTGACCACGGAACCCAGCCCCGCACAAGCATCTTTTGGGGGTTTGTCATCGACAAATTCCTCCGTGGGCACCCACGCCAGCACCCAGCTGGGTTTTGAGAGCAGAGCAGCTGCCGAAGATCTGAGCTGCATCTTTCCAGCTCTCAGCATTACAGCAGGAACTTGGGCCCGCTGAGCACCTCACACAGCAATGGGGGAAGTGGGGTCCTGACCTACAGGGCCCTCCTCACCAGAGTTAACCCCATGGTGACCATGGGACCAAGCCCCACACCAGCATCTTCTGGTGGTTCATCATCGACAAATTCCACCATGGGCACCCATGCCATCACCCAGCTCGATTTGGGGAGCCCTGGAGCCACTACCCAGCCCATCTCTGGGGCCCATAATTGGCAGCAGTGAGGAACCCCCGCCTATGACAGCTCTCTCCTTTATTTGAAATGGAGAGCTTCAGACTTCGCCTTTGCTCCAGCCCCCCCAGCTAAGCACAGCCACGCACAAGCATCTTCTGGGGGTTCATCATCTTCAAATTCCACCGTGGGCACACATGCCAGCAGCCAACTCGGTTTTGAGAGCAGAGTGTCTGTCCAGATCTGAGCTGCATATTTTCAGCTCTCAGCATTATAGCAGGAATCTGGGCCCCCTGAGCACCACACACAGCAATGGGGGAAGCGTGGCTCTGAACTCCGGGGCCCTGCTCACTAGAGCTACCCCCATGGTGACCACGGGACCCAGCCCCGCACCAGCATCTTCTGGTGGTTCATCATCGACAAATTCCACCATGGGCACCCATGCCAGCACCCAGCTCGATTTTGGAAGCCCTGGAGCCATTACCCAGCCAATCACTGGGCCCCTGAGTGGCAGCTTCGAGGAACGCCCGCCTAGGAAAGCTCACTCCTGTATTTGAAATGGAGAGCTCCAGCCTTGGTGTATGCTCCAGCCACCCCAGCTAAGTGCAGCCGCACACAAACATCTCCTGGGGGTTCATTATCTTCAAATTACACAGTGGGCAACCATGCCAGCACCCAGCTGGGTTTGGAGAGCAGAGCGGCTACCCAAGATCTAAGCTGCATCTTTTCAGCTCTCAGCAGTTTAGCAGCAATCTGGGCCCCCCGAGCACCACACACAGCAATGGGGGAAGCGTGGGCCTGAACTCCAGGGCCCTCCTCACCAAAGCATCCCCCATGGTGACCACGGGACCCAACACCGCACCGGCATCTTTTGGGGGTTTGTCATCGACAAATTCCTCCGTGGGCACCCACGTCAGCACCCAGCTGGGTTTTGGGATCAGAGCGGCTGCTCAAGATCTGAGCTGCATCTTTTCAGGTCTCAGAATTACAGCAGGCACTAGGGCCCCCCGAGCACCACACACAGCAATGGGGTAAGTGGGGTCCTGACCTACAGGGCCCTCCTCACCAGAGCTAACCCCATGGTGACCACGGGCGCCAGCCCCGCACAAGCATCTTCTGAGTGTTCATCATCGAGAAATTCCAACATGGGCACCCGCGCCAGCACCCAGCTGGATTTGGGGAACGATGGAGCCACCACCCAGCCCATCACTGGGGCCCCTGATTGGCAGCAGTTAGGAACCCCCGCCTATGAGAGCTCTCTCCTGTATTTGAAACAGAGAGCTCCAGCCTTCTCATCTGTTCCAGCTCCCCCAGCTAAGCGCAGCCGTGCACAAGCATCTTCTGGGGGTTCATCATCGACAAATTCCACCGTGGGCAACCATGCCAGCACCCAGCTGGGTTTGGAGAGAAGAGCGGCTACCCAAGATCTAAGCTGCATCTTTGCAGCTCTCAGCATTATAAGCAGCAATCTGGGCGCCCCGAGGACCACACACAGCAATAGGGGAAGCGTGGGCCTGAACTCCAGGGCCCTCCCCACCAGAGCTTCCCCCATGGTGACAACAGGACCCAGCCCCGCACAAGCAACTTTTGGGGGTTTGTCATCGACAAATTCCTCCGTGGGCACCCATGCCAGCACCCAGCTGGGTTTTGAGAGCAGAGCGGCTGCCGAAGATCTGAGCTGCATCTTTTCATCTCTCAGCATTACAGCAGGAACTTGGGCCCGCTGAGCACCTCACACAGCAATGGGGGAAGTGGGGTCCTGACCTACAGGGCCCTCCTCACCAGAGCTAACCCCATGGTGACCACGGGACCCAGCCCCACACCAGCATCTTCTGGTGGTTCATCATCGAAAAATTCCACCATGGGCACCCATGCCAGCACACAGCTCTATTTTGGGAGCCCTGGAGCCACTACCCAGCCCATCTCTGGGGCCCATAATTGGCAGCAGTGAGGAACCCCCGCCTATGACAGCTCTCTCCTTTATTTGAAATGGAGAGCTCCAGCCTTCGCCTCTGTTCCAGCTCCACCAGCTAAGCGCAGCCACACACAAGCATCTTCTGTGGGTTCATCATCGAGAAATTCCACCATGGGCACGCATGCCAGCAACCAGCTCGATTTTGGGAGCCCTGGAGCCACTACCCAGCCCATCTCTGGGGCCCATAATTGGCAGCAGTGAGGAACCCCCGCCTATGACAGCTCTCTCCTTTATTTGAAATGGAGAGCTTCAGACTTCGCCTTTGCTTCAGCCCCACCCCCCAGCTAAGCGCAGCCACGCACAAGCATCTTCTGGGGGTTCATCATCTTCAAATTCCACCGTGGGCACACATGCCAGCAGCCAACTCGGTTTTGAGAGCAGAGTGTCTGTCCAGATCTGAGCTGCATATTTTCAGCTCTCAGCATTATAGCAGGAATCTGGGCCCCCTGAGCACCACACACAGCAATGGGGGAAGCGTGGCTCTGAACTCCGGGGCCCTGCTCACCAAAGCATCCCCCATGGTGACCACGGGACCCAGCACCGCACCGGCATCTTTTGGGGGTTTGTCATCGACAAATTCCTCCGTGGGCACCCACGCCAGCACCCAGCTGGGTTTTGGGATCAGAGCGGCTGCTCAAGATCTGAGCTGCATCTTTTCAGCTCTCAGAATTACAGCAGGCACTAGGGCCTCCCGAGCACCACACACAGAAATGGGGGAAGTGGGGTCCTGACCTACAGGGCCCCCCTCACCAGAGCTAACCCCATGGTGACCACGGGCGCCAGCCCCGCACAAGCATCTTCTGGGTGTTCATCATCGAGAAATTCCACCATGGGCACCCGCGCCAGCACCCAGCTGGATTTGGGGAACGATGGAGCCACTACCCAGCCCATCACTGGGGCCCCTGATTGGTAGCAGTTAGGAACCCCCGCCTATGACAGCTCTCTCCTGTATTTGAAACGGAGAGCTCCAGCCTTCTCATCTGTTCCAGCTCCCCCAGCTAAGCGCAGCCGTGCACAAGCATCTTCTGGGGGTTCATCATCGACAAATTCCACCGTGGGCAACCATGCCAGCACCCAGCTGGGTTTGGAGAGCAGAGCGGCTACCCAAGATCTAAGCTGCATCTTTGCAGCTCTCAGCATTATAAGCAGCAATCTGGGCCCCCCGAGGACCACACACAGCAATGGGGGAAGCGTGGGCCTGAACTCCAGGGCCCTCCCCACCAGAGCTTCCCCCATGGTGACCACGGGATCCAGCCCCGCACAAGCATCTTTTGGGGGTTTGTCATCGACAAATTCCTCCGTGGGCACCCATGCCAGCACCCAGCTGGGTTTTGAGACCAGGGCAGCTGCCGAAGATCTGAGCTGCATCTTTCCAGCTCTCAGCATTACAGCAGGAACTTGGGCCCGCTGAGCACCTCACACAGCAATGGGGGAAGTGGGGTCCTGACCTACAGGGCCCTCCTCACCAGAGCTAACCCCATGGTGACCATGGGACCAAGCCCCACACCAGCATCTTCTGGTGGTTCATCATCGACAAATTCCACCATGGGCACCCATGCCATCACCCAGCTCGATTTGGGGAGCCCTGGAGCCACTACCCAGCCCATCTCTGGGGCCCATAATTGGCAGCAGTGAGGAACCCCCGCCTATGACAGCTCTCTCCTTTATTTGAAATGGAGAGCTTCAGACTTCGCCTTTGCTCCAGCCCCCCCAGCTAAGCACAGCCACGCACAAGCATCTTCTGGGGGTTCATCATCTTCAAATTCCACCGTGGGCACACATGCCAGCAGCCAACTCGGTTTTGAGAGCAGAGTGTCTGTCCAGATCTGAGCTGCATATTTTCAGCTCTCAGCATTATAGCAGGAATCTGGGCCCCCTGAGCACCACACACAGCAATGGGGGAAGCGTGACTCTGAACTCCGGGGCCCTGCTCACCAGAGCTACCCCCATGGTGACCACGGGACCCAGCCCCGCACCAGCATCTTCTGGTGGTTCATCATCGACAAATTCCACCATGGGCACCCATGCCAGCACCCAGCTCGATTTTGGAAGCCCTGGAGCCATTACCCAGCCAATCACTGGGCCCCTGAGTGGAGGTGCGAGGAACGCCCGCCTAGGAAAGCTCACTCCTGTATTTGAAATGGAGAGCTCCAGCCTCGGTGTATGCTCCAGCCACCCCAGCTAAGCGCAGCCGTGCACAAGCATCTTCTGGGGGTTCATCATCGACAAATTCCACCGTGGGCAACCATGCCAGCACCCAGCTGGGTTTTGAGAGCAGAGCGGCTGCCGAAGATCTGAGCTGCATCTTTTCAGCTCTCAGCATTACAGCAGGAACTTGGGCCCGCTGAGCACCTCACACAGCAATGGGGGAAGTGGGGTCCTGACCTACAGGGCACCCCTCACCAGAGCTAACCCCATGGTGACCACGGGCGCCAGCCCCGCACAAGCATCTTCTGGGTGTTCATCATCGAGAAATTCCACCATGGGCACCCGCGCCAGCACCCAGCTGGATTTGGGGAACGATGGAGCCACTACCCAGCCCATCACTGGGGCCCCTGATTGGCAGCAGTTAGGAACCCCGCCTATGACAACTCTCTCCTGTATTTGAAACGGAGAGCTCCAGCCTTCTCATCTGTTCCAGCTCCCCCAGCTAAGCGCAGCCGTGCACAAGCATCTTCTGGGGGTTCATCATCGACAAATTCCACCGTGGGCAACCATGCCAGCACCCAGCTGGGTTTGGAGAGCAGAGCGGCTACCCAAGATCTAAGCTGCATCTTTGCAGCTCTCAGCATTATAAGCAGCAATCTGGGCCCCCCGAGGACCACACACAGCAATGGGGGAAGCGTGGGCCTGAACTCCAGGGCCCTCCCCACCAGAGCTTCCCCCATGGTGACCACGGGACCCAGCCCCGCACAAGCATCTTTTGGGGGTTTGTCATCGACAAATTCCTCCGTGGGCACCCATGCCAGCACCCAGCTGGGTTTTGAGAGCAGAGCGGCTGCCCAAGATCTGAGCTGCATCTTTTTAGCTCTCAGCATTACAGCAGGAACTTGGGCCCGCTGAGCACCTCACACAGCAATGGGGGAAGTGGGGTCCTGACCTACAGGGCCCTCCTCACCAGAGCTAACCCCATGGTGACCACGGGACCCAGCCCCGCACCAGCATCTTCTGGTGGTTCATCATCGACAAATTCCACCATGGGCACCCATGCCAGCACCCAGCTCGATTTTGGGAGCCCTGGAGCCACTACCCAGCCCATCTCTGGGGCCCATAATTGGCAGCAGTGAGGAACCCCCGCCTATGACAGCTCTCTCCTTTATTTGAAATGGAGAGCTCTAGCCTTCGCCTCTGCTCCAGCTCCACCAGCTAAGCGCTGCCACACACAAGCATCTTCTGTGGGTTCATCATCAAGAAATTCCACCATGGGCACTCATGCCAGCAACCAGCTCGATTTTGGGAGCCCTGGAGCCACTACCCAGCCCATCTCTGGGGCCCATAATTGGCAGCAGTGAGGAACCCCCGCCTATGATAGCTCTCTCCTTTATTTGAAATGGAGAGCTTCAGACTTCGCCTTTGCTTCAGCCCCACCCCCCAGCTAAACGCAGCCATGCACAAGCATCTTCTGGGGGTTCATCATCTTCAAATTCCACCGTGGGCACACATGCCAGCAGCCAACTCGGTTTTGAGAGCAGAGTGTCTGTCCAGATCTGAGCTGCATATTTTCAGCTCTCAGCATTATAGCAGGAATCTGGGCCCCCTGAGCACCACACACAGCAATGGGGGAAGCGTGGCTCTGAACTCCGGGGCCCTGCTCACCAAAGCATCCCCCATGGTGACCACGGGACCCAGCACCGCACAAGCATCTTCAGGGGGTTCATGATCTTCAAATTCCACCGTGGGCACACATGCCAGCAGCCAACTCGGTTTTGAGAGCAGCGTGTCTGTCCTGATCTGAGCTGCATACTTTCAGCTCTCTGCATTATAGCAGGAATCTGGGCCCCCTGAGCACCACACACAGCAATGGGGGAAGCGTGGCTCTGAACTCCGGGGCCCTGCTCACCAGAGCTACCCCCATGGGGACCACGGGACCCAGCCGCGCACAAGCATCTTCTGGGGGTACATCATCGACAAATTACACCGAGGGCACCTATGACAGAATCCAGCTGAGTTTTGGGAGCCCTGGAGCCATTACCCAGCCAATCACTGGGCCCCTGAGTGGCAGCTGCGAGGAACGCCCGCCTAGGAAAGCTCACTCCTGTATTTGAAATGGAGAGCTCCAGCCTTGGTGTATGCTCCAGCCAACCCCAGCTAAATGCAGCCGCGCACAAGCATCTCCTGGGGGTTCATTATCTTCAAATTACACAGTGGGCACCCATGCCAGCACCCAGCTGGGTTTGGAGAGCAGAGCGGCTACCCAAGATCTAAGCTGCATCTTTTCAGCTCTCAGCATTATAGCAGCAATCTGGGCCGCCCGAGCACCACACACAGCAATGGGGGAAGCGTGGGCCTGAACTCCAGGGCCCTCCTCACCAAAGCATCCCCCATGGTGACCACGAGACCCAGCACCGCACCGGCATCTTTTGGGGGTTTGTCATCGACAAATTCCTCCGTGGGCACCCATGCCAGCACCCAGCTGGGTTTTGGGATCAGAGCGGCTACCCAAGATCTAAGCTGCATCTTTTCAGCTCTCAGCATTATAGCAGCAATCTGGGCCTCCCGAGCACCACACACAGCAATGGGGTAAATGGGGTCCTGACCTACAGGGCCCTCCTCACCAGAGCTAACCCCATGGTGACCACGGGCCCCAGCCCCGCACAGGCATCTTCTGGGTGTTCATCATCGACAAATTCCACCATGGGCACCCGCGCCAGCACCCAGCTGGATTTGGGGAACGATGGAGCCACTACCCAGCCCATCACTGGGGCCCCTGATTGGCAGCAGTTAGGAACCCCCGCCTATGACAGCTCTCTCCTGTATTTGAAACGGAGAGCTCCAGCCTTCTCATCTGTTCCAGCTCCCCCAGCTAAGCGCAGCCGTGCACAAGCATCTTCTGGGGTTTCATCATCGACAAATTCCGCCGTGGGCAACCATGCCAGCACTCAGCTGGGTTTGGAGAGCAGAGCGGCTACCCAAGATCTAAGCTGCATCTTTGCAGCTCTCAGCATTATAAGCAGCAATCTGGGCCCCCCGAGGAACACACAGCAATGGGGTAAATGGGGTCCTGACCTACAGGGCCCTCCTCACCAGAGCTAACCCCATGGTGACCACGGGCCCCAGCCCCGCACAGGCATCTTCTGGGTGTTCATCATCGACAAATTCCACCATGGGCACCCGCGCCAGCACCCAGCTGGATTTGGGGAACGATGGAGCCACTACCCAGCCCATCACTGGGGCCCCTGATTGGCAGCAGTTAGGAACCCCCGCCTATGACAGCTCTCTCCTGTATTTGAAACGGAGAGCTCCAGCCTTCTCATCTGTTCCAGCTCCCCCAGCTAAGCGCAGCCGTGCACAAGCATCTTCTGGGGTTTCATCATCGACAAATTCCGCCGTGGGCAACCACGCCAGCACTCAGCTGGGTTTGGAGAGCAGAGCGGCTACCCAAGATCTAAGCTGCCTCTTTTCAGCTCTGAGCAATACATCAGGAATCCGGGGGCCAATGAGAACCACACACAGCAGTGGGGGAAGTGTGGGCCTGAAATCAAGGTCCCACCTCACCAGAGCTACGCCCATGGTGACCACGGGACCCAGCCCCGCACAAACATCTTCTGGGGGGTCATCATCGTCAAATTCCTCCGTGGGCACCATGCTAGCACACAGTTGGATTTTTGGAGCCCTGGAGCCAGTACCAAGCCCATCTGTGGGTACCCTGATTGGCAGCAGAGAGGAAGCCCTGCCTATGACAACTCTCGCCTTTATTAAAAATGGAGAGCTCCAGCCTTCGCCTCTGCTCCAGGCCCCCCAGCTAGGAGCAACCGCGCACAAGCATTTCCGGTGTTTCATCACTGACAAATTCCACCGTGGGCACCCATGCCAGCACCCACCTGGGTTTTGAGAACAGAGCAGCTGCCCAAGATCTGAGCTGCATCTTTGCAGCTGTGAGCATTACAGCAGGAACCAGGGGGCCCCTGAGCACCACACACAAAAATTGGAGAAGCGTGGGCCGGAACTCGCAGGGCCTCATCACCAGAGCTACCCCCATGGTGCCCACGGGACCCATCCCCACACCAGCATCTTCTGGGAGTTCATCACTGACAAATGCCACCATGGGAATCCATGCCAGCACCCACCTGCGTTTGGGGAGCCATGGAGCCATACCCAGCCCATCTCTGGGGCCCATAATTGGCAGCAGTGAGGAAGCCCCGCCTCTGATGGCTCTCTCCTGTATTTGAAACGGAGAGCTCCAGCCTTCTCATCTGTTCCAGCTCCCCCAGCTAAGCACAGCCGTGCACAAGCATCTTCCGCGGGTTCATCATCGACAAATTCCACCGTGGGCAACCATGCCAGCACCCAGCTGGGTTTGGAGAGCAGAGCGGCTACCCAAGATCTAAGCTGCATCTTTGCAGCTCTCAGCATTATAAGCAGCAATCTGGGCCCCCCGAGGACCACACACAGCAATGGGGGAAGCGTGGGCCTGAACTCCAGGGCCCTCCCCACCAGAGCTTCCCCCATGTTGACCACGGAACCCAGCCCCGCACAAGCATCTTTTGGGAGTTTGTCATCGACAAATTCCTCCGTGGGCACCCATGCCAGCACCCAGCTGGGTTTTGAGAGCAGAGCGGCTGCCGAAGATCTGAGCTGCATCTTTCCAGCTCTCAGCATTACAGCAGGAACTTGGGCCCGCTGAGCACCTCACACAGCAATGGGGGAAGTGGGGTCCTGACCTACAGGGCCCTCCTCACCAGAGCTAACCCCATGGTGACCACGGGACCAAGCCCCACACCAGCATCTTCTGGTGGTTCATCATCGACAAATTCCACCATGGGCACCCATGCCATCACCCAGCTCGAATTTGGGAGCCCTGGAGCCACTACCCAGCCCATCTCTGGGGCCCATAATTGGCAGCAGTGAGGAACCCCCGCCTATGACAGTTCTCTCCTTTATTTGAAATGGAGAGCTTCAGACTTCGCCTTTGCTCCAGCTCCCCCAGCTAAGCACAGCCACGCACAAGCATCTTCTAGGGGTTCATCATCTTCAAATTCCACCGTGGGCACACATGCCAGCAGCCAACTCGGTTTTGAGAGCAGAGTGTCTGTCCAGATCTGAGCTGCATCTTTTCAGCTCTCAGCATTATAGCAGGAATCTGGGCCCCCTGAGCACCACACACAGCAATGGGGGAAGCGTGGCTCTGAACTCCGGGGCCCTGCTCACCAGAGCTACCCCCATGGTGACCACGGGACCCAGCCGCGCACAAGCATCTTCTGGGGGTACATCATCGACAAATTACACCGAGGGCACCTATGACAGAATCCAGCTGAGTTTTGGGAGCCCTGGAGCCATTACCCAGCCAATCACTGGGCCCCTGAGTGGCAGCTGCGAGGAACGCCCGCCTATGAAAGCTCACTCCTGTATTTGAAATGGAGAGCTCCAGCCTTGGTGTATGCTCCAGCCCCCCCAGCTAAGTGCAGCCGCGCACAAGCATCTCCTGGGGGTTCATTATCTTCAAATTACACATTGGGCACCCATGCCAGCACCCAGCTGGGTTTGGAGAGCAGAGCGGCTACCCAAGATCTAAGCTGCATCTTTTCAGCTCTCAGCATTATAGCAGCAATCTGGGCCCCCCGAGCACCACACACAGCAATGGGGGAAGCGTGGGCCTGAACTCCAGGGCCCTCCTCACCAAAGCATCCCCCATGGTGACCACGGGACCCAGCACCGCACAGGCATCTTTTCGGGTTTGTCATCGACAAATTCCTCCGTGGGCACCCATGCCAGCACCCAGCTGGGTTTTGGGATCAGAGCGGCTGCTCAAGATCTGAGCTGCATCTTTTCAGCTCTCAGAATTACAGCAGGCACTAGGGCCCCCCGAGCACCACACACAGCAATGGGGTAAATGGGGTCCTGACCTACAGGGCCCTCCTCACCAGAGCTAACCCCATGGTGACCACGGGACCCTGCCCCGCACAAGCATCTTCTGGGTGTTCATCATCGAGAAATTCCACCACAGGCACCCGCGCCAGCACCCAGCTGGATTTGGGGAACGATGGAGCCACTACCCAGCCCATCACTGGGGCCCCTGATTGGCAGCAGTTAGGAACCCCCGCCTATGACAGCTCTCTCCTGTATTTGAAACGGAGAGCTCCAGCCTTCTCATCTGTTCCAGCTCCCCCAGCTAAGCGCAGCCGTGCACAAGCATCTTCCGCGGGTTCATCATCGACAAATTCCACCGTGGGCAACCATGCCAGCACCCAGCTGGGTTTGGAGAGCAGAGCGGCTACCCAAGATCTAAGCTGCATCTTTGCAGCTCTCAGCATTATAAGCAGCAATCTGGGCCCCCCGAGGACCACACACAGCAATGGGGGAAGCGTGGGCCTGAACTCCAGGGCCCTCCCCACCAGAGCTTCCCCCATGGTGACCACGGGACCCAGCCCCGCACAAGCATCTTTTGGGGATTTGTCATCGACAAATTCCTCTGTGGGCACCCATGCCAGCACCCAGCTGGGTTTTGAGAGCAGAGCGGCTGCCGAAGATCTGAGCTGCATCTTTTCAGCTCTCAGCATTACAGCAGGAACTTGGGCCCGCTGAGCACCTCACACAGCAATGGGGGAAGTGGGGTCCTGACCTACAGGGCCCTTCTCACCAGAGCTAACCCCATGGTGACCACGGGACCCAGCCCCACACCAGCATCTTCTGGTGGTTCATCATCGACAAATTCCACCATGGGCACCCATGCCAGCACCCAGCTCGATTTTGGGAGCCCTGGAGCCACTACCCAGCCCATCTCTGGGGCCCATAATTGGCAGCAGTGAGGAACCCCCGCCTATGACAGCTCTCTCCTTTATTTGAAATGGAGAGCTTCAGACTTCGCCTTTGCTCCAGCCCCCCCAGCTAAGCGCAGCCACGCACAAGCATCTTCTGGGGGTTCATGATCTTCAAATTCCACCGTGGGCACACATGCCAGCAGCCAACTCGGTTTTGAGAGCAGAGTGTCTGTCCAGATCTGAGCTGCATATTTTCAGCTCTCAGCATTATAGCAGGAATCTGGGCCCCCTGAGCACCACACACAGCAATGGGGGAAGCGTGGCTCTGAACTCCGGGGCCCTGCTCACCAGAGCTACCCCCATGGTGACCACGGGACCCATCCGCGCACAAGCATCTTCTGGGGGTACATCATCGACAAATTACACCGAGGTCACGTATGACAGAATCCAGCTGAGTTTGGGAGCCCTGGAGCCATTACCCAGCCAATCACTGGGCCCCTGAGTGGCAGCTGCGAGGAACGCCCGCCTATGAAAGCTCACTCCTGTATTTGAAATGGAGAGCTCCAGCCTTGGTGTATGCTCCAGCCCCCCCAGCTAAGTGCAGCCGCGCACAAGCATCTCCTGGGGGTTCATTATCTTCAAATTACACAGTGGGCACCCATGCCAGCACCCAGCTGGGTTTGGAGAGCAGAGCGGCTACCCAAGATCTAAGCTGCATCTTTTCAGCTCTCAGCATTATAGCAGCAATCTGGGCCCCCCGAGCACCACACACAGCAATGGGGGAAGCGTGGGCCTGAACTCCAGGGCCCTCCTCACCAAAGCATCCCCCATGGTGACCACGGGACCCAGCACCGCACAGGCATCTTTTCGGGTTTGTCATCGACAAATTCCTCCGTGGGCACCCATGCCAGCACCCAGCTGGGTTTTGGGATCAGAGCGGCTGCTCAAGATCTGAGCTGCATCTTTTCAGCTCTCAGAATTACAGCAGGCACTAGGGCCCCCCGAGCACCACACACAGCAATGGGGTAAATGGGGTCCTGACCTACAGGGCCCTCCTCACCAGAGCTAACCCCATGGTGACCACGGGACCCTGCCCCGCACAAGCATCTTCTGGGTGTTCATCATCGAGAAATTCCACCACAGGCACCCGCGCCAGCACCCAGCTGGATTTGGGGAACGATGGAGCCACTACCCAGCCCATCACTGGGGCCCCTGATTGGCAGCAGTTAGGAACCCCCGCCTATGACAGCTCTCTCCTGTATTTGAAACGGAGAGCTCCAGCCTTCTCATCTGTTCCAGCTCCCCCAGCTAAGCGCAGCCGTGCACAAGCATCTTCCGCGGGTTCATCATCGACAAATTCCACCGTGGGCAACCATGCCAGCACCCAGCTGGGTTTGGAGAGCAGAGCGGCTACCCAAGATCTAAGCTGCATCTTTGCAGCTCTCAGCATTATAAGCAGCAATCTGGGCCCCCCGAGGACCACACACAGCAATGGGGGAAGCGTGGGCCTGAACTCCAGGGCCCTCCCCACCAGAGCTTCCCCCATGGTGACCACGGGACCCAGCCCCGCACAAGCATCTTTTGGGGATTTGTCATCGACAAATTCCTCTGTGGGCACCCATGCCAGCACCCAGCTGGGTTTTGAGAGCAGAGCGGCTGCCGAAGATCTGAGCTGCATCTTTTCAGCTCTCAGCATTACAGCAGGAACTTGGGCCCGCTGAGCACCTCACACAGCAATGGGGGAAGTGGGGTCCTGACCTACAGGGCCCTTCTCACCAGAGCTAACCCCATGGTGACCACGGGACCCAGCCCCACACCAGCATCTTCTGGTGGTTCATCATCGACAAATTCCACCATGGGCACCCATGCCAGCACCCAGCTCGATTTTGGGAGCCCTGGAGCCACTACCCAGCCCATCTCTGGGGCCCATAATTGGCAGCAGTGAGGAACCCCCGCCTATGACAGCTCTCTCCTTTATTTGAAATGGAGAGCTTCAGACTTCGCCTTTGCTCCAGCCCCCCCAGCTAAGCGCAGCCACGCACAAGCATCTTCTGGGGGTTCATGATCTTCAAATTCCACCGTGGGCACACATGCCAGCAGCCAACTCGGTTTTGAGAGCAGAGTGTCTGTCCAGATCTGAGCTGCATATTTTCAGCTCTCAGCATTATAGCAGGAATCTGGGCCCCCTGAGAACCACACACAGCAATGGGGGAAGCGTGGCTCTGAACTCCGGGGCCCTGCTCACCAGAGCTACCCCCATGGTGACCACGGGACCCATCCGCGCACAAGCATCTTCTGGGGGTACATCATCGACAAATTACACCGAGGTCACGTATGACAGAATCCAGCTGAGTTTGGGAGCCCTGGAGCCATTACCCAGCCAATCACTGGGCCCCTGAGTGGCAGCTGCGAGGAACGCCCGCCTATGAAAGCTCACTCCTGTATTTGAAATGGAGAGCTCCAGCCTTGGTGTATGCTCCAGCCCCCCCAGCTAAGTGCAGCCGCGCACAAGCATCTCCTGGGGGTTCATTATCTTCAAATTACACAGTGGGCACCCATGCCAGCACCCAGCTGGGTTTGGAGAGCAGAGCGGCTACCCAAGATCTAAGCTGCATCTTTTCAGCTCTCAGCATTATAGCAGCAATCTGGGCCCCCCGAGCACCACACACAGCAATGGGGGAAGCGTGGGCCTGAACTCCAGGGCCCTCCTCACCAAAGCATCCCCCATGGTGACCACGGGACCCAGCACCGCACAGGCATCTTTTCGGGTTTGTCATCGACAAATTCCTCCGTGGGCACCCATGCCAGCACCCAGCTGGGTTTTGGGATCAGAGCGGCTGCTCAAGATCTGAGCTGCATCTTTTCAGCTCTCAGAATTACAGCAGGCACTAGGGCCCCCCGAGCACCACACACAGCAATGGGGTAAATGGGGTCCTGACCTACAGGGCCCTCCTCACCAGAGCTAACCCCATGGTGACCACGGGACCCTGCCCCGCACAAGCATCTTCTGGGTGTTCATCATCGAGAAATTCCACCACAGGCACCCGCGCCAGCACCCAGCTGGATTTGGGGAACGATGGAGCCACTACCCAGCCCATCACTGGGGCCCCTGATTGGCAGCAGTTAGGAACCCCCGCCTATGACAGCTCTCTCCTGTATTTGAAACGGAGAGCTCCAGCCTTCTCATCTGTTCCAGCTCCCCCAGCTAAGCGCAGCCGTGCACAAGCATCTTCCGCGGGTTCATCATCGACAAATTCCACCGTGGGCAACCATGCCAGCACCCAGCTGGGTTTGGAGAGCAGAGCGGCTACCCAAGATCTAAGCTGCATCTTTGCAGCTCTCAGCATTATAAGCAGCAATCTGGGCCCCCCGAGGACCACACACAGCAATGGGGGAAGCGTGGGCCTGAACTCCAGGGCCCTCCCCACCAGAGATTCCCCCATGGTGACCACGGGACCCAGCCCCGCACAAGCATCTTTTGGGGATTTGTCATCGACAAATTCCTCTGTGGGCACCCATGCCAGCACCCAGCTGGGTTTTGAGAGCAGAGCGGCTGCCGAAGATCTGAGCTGCATCTTTTCAGCTCTCAGCATTACAGCAGGAACTTGGGCCCGCTGAGCACCTCACACAGCAATGGGGGAAGTGGGGTCCTGACCTACAGGGCCCTTCTCACCAGAGCTAACCCCATGGTGACCACGGGACCCAGCCCCACACCAGCATCTTCTGGTGGTTCATCATCGACAAATTCCACCATGGGCACCCATGCCAGCACCCAGCTCGATTTTGGGAGCCCTGGAGCCACTACCCAGCCCATCTCTGGGGCCCATAATTGGCAGCAGTGAGGAACCCCCGCCTATGACAGCTCTCTCCTTTATTTGAAATGGAGAGCTTCAGACTTCGCCTTTGCTCCAGCCCCCCCAGCTAAGCGCAGCCACGCACAAGCATCTTCTGGGGGTTCATGATCTTCAAATTCCACCGTGGGCACACATGCCAGCAGCCAACTCGGTTTTGAGAGCAGAGTGTCTGTCCAGATCTGAGCTGCATATTTTCAGCTCTCAGTATTATAGCAGGAATCTGGGCCCCCTGAGCACCACACACAGCAATGGGGGAAGCGTGGCTCTGAACTCCGGGGCCCTGCTCACCAGAGCTACCCCCATGGTGACCACGGGACCCATCCGCGCACAAGCATCTTCTGGGGGTACATCATCGACAAATTACACCGAGGGCACCTATGACAGAATCCAGCTGAGTTTTGGGAGCCCTGGAGCCATTACCCAGCCAATCACTGGGCCCCTGAGTGGCAGCTGCGAGGAACGCCCGCCTATGAAAGCTCACTCCTGTATTTGAAATGGAGAGCTCCAGCCTTGGTGTATGCTCCAGCCCCCCCAGCTAAGTGCAGCCGCGCACAAGCATCTCCTGGGGGTTCATTATCTTCAAATTACACAGTGGGCACCCATGCCAGCACCCAGCTGGGTTTGGAGAGCAGAGCGGCTACCCAAGATCTAAGCTGCATCTTTTCAGCTCTCAGCATTATAGCAACAATCTGGGCCCCCCGAGCACCACACACAGCAATGGGGGAAGCGTGGGCCTGAACTCCAGGGCCCTCCTCACCAAAGCATCCCCCATGGTGACCACGTGACCCAGCACCGCACAGGCATCTTTTGGGGGTTTGTCATCGACAAATTCCTCCGTGGGCACCCATGCCAGCACCCAGCTGGGTTTTGGGCTCAGAGCGGCTGCTCAAGATCTGAGCTGCATCTTTTCAGCTCTCAGAATTACAGCAGGCACTAGGGCCCCCCGAGCACCACACACAGCAATGGGGTAAGTGGGGTCCTGACCTACAGGGCCCTCCTCACCAGAGCTAACCCCATGGTGTCAACGGGCCCCAGCCCCGCACAAGCATCTTCTGGGTGTTCATCATCGAGAAATTCCACCATAGGCACCCGCGCCAGCACCAAGCTAGATTTGGGGTACGATGGAGCCACTACCCAGCCCATCACTGGGGCCCCTGATTGGCAGCAGTTAGGAACCCCCGCCTATGACAGCTCTCTCCTGTATTTGAAACGGAGAGCTCCAGCCTTCTCATCTGTTCCAGCTCCCCCAGCTAAGAGCAGCCGTGCACAAGCATCTTCCGGGGGTTCATCATCGACAAATTCCACCGTGGGCAACCATGCCAGCACCCTGCTGGGTTTCGAGAGCAGAGCGTCTGCACAATAACTGAGCTGCCTCTTTTCAGCTCTGAGCAATACATCAGGAATCCGGGGGCCAATGAGAACCACACACAGCAGTGGGGGAGGCGTGAGCCTGAACTCCAGGGCCCTCCTCACCAAAGCATCCCCCATGGTGACCACGGGACCCAGCACCGCACAGGCATCTTTTGGGGGTTTGTCATCGACAAATTCCTCCGTGGGCACCCATGCCAGCACCCAGCTGGGTTTTGGGATCAGAGCGGCTGCTCAAGATCTGAGCTGCATCTTTTCAGCTCTCAGAATTACAGCAGGCACTAGGGCCCCCCGAGCACCACACACAGCAATGGGGGAAGCGTGGGCCTGAACTCCAGGGCCCTCCCCACCAGAGCTTCCCCCATGGTGACCACGGGACCCAGCCCCGCACAAGCATCTTTTGGGGGTTTGTCATCGACAAATTCCTCCGTGGGCACCCATGCCAGCACCCAGCTGGGTTTTGAGAGCAGAGCGGCTGCCAAAGATCTGAGCTGCATCTTTTCAGCTCTCAGCATTACAGCAGGAACTTGGGCCCGCTGAGCACCTCACACAGCAATGGGGGAAGTGGGGTCCTGACCTACAGGGCCCTCCTCACCAGAGCTAACCCCATGGTGACCACGGGACCCAGCCCCGCACCAGCATCTTCTGGTGGTTCATCATCGACAAATTCCACCATGGGCACCCATGCCAGCAACCAGCTCGATTTTCGGAGCCCTGGAGCCATTACCCAGCCAATCACTGGGCCCCTGAGTGGCAGCTGCGAGGAACGCCCGCCTAGGAAAGCTCACTCCTGTATTTGAAAGGGAGAGCTCCAGCCTTGGTGTATGCTCCAGCCCCCCCAGCTAAGTGCAGCCGCACACAAACATCTCCTGGGGGTTCATTATCTTCAAATTACACAGTGGGCACCCATGCCAGCACCCAGCTGGGTTTGGAGAGCAGAGCGGCTACCCAAGATCTAAGCTGCATCTTTTCAGCTCTCAGCATTATAGCAGCAATCTGGGCCCCCCGAGCACCGCACACAGCAATGGGGGAAGCGTGGACCTGAACTCCAGGGCCCTCCTCACCAAAGCATCCCCCATGGTGACCACGGGACCCAGCACCGCACAGGCATCTTTTGGGGGTTTGTCATCGACAAATTCCTCCGTGGGCACCCACGCCAGCACCCAGCTGGGTTTTGGGATCAGAGCGGCTGCTCAAGATCTGAGCTGCATCTTTTCAGCTCTCAGAATTACAGCAGGCACTAGGGCCCCCCGAGCACCACACACAGCAATGGGGTAAATGGGGTCCTGACCTACAGGGCCCTCCTCACCAGAGCTAACCCCATGGTGACCACGGGCCCCAGCCCCGCACAAGCATCTTCTGGGTGTTCATCATCGAGAAATTCCACCATGGGCACGCGCGCCAGCACCCAGCTGGATTTGGGGAACGATGGAGCCACTACCCAGCCCATCACTGGGGCCCCTGATTGGCAGCAGTTAGGAACCCCCGCCTATGACAGCTCTCTCCTGTATTTGAAACGGAGAGCTCCAGCCTTCTCATCTGTTCCAGCTCCCCCAGCTAAGCACAGCCGTGCACAAGCATCTTCCGCGGGTTCATCATCGACAAATTCCACCGTGGGCAACCATGCCAGCACCCAGCTGGGTTTGGAGAGCAGAGCGGCTACCCAAGATCTAAGCTGCATCTTTGCAGCTCTCAGCATTATAAGCAGCAATCTGGGCCCCCCGAGGACCACACACAGCAATGGGGGAAGCGTGGGCCTGAACTCCAGGGCCCTCCCCACCAGAGCTTCCCCCATGGTGACCACGGGACCCAGCCCCGCACAAGCATCTTTTGGGGGTTTGTCATCGATAAATTCCTCCGTGGGCACCCATGCCAGCACCCAGCTGGGTTTTGAGAGCAGAGCGGCTGCCGAAGATCTGAGCTGCATCTTTTCAGCTCTCAGCATTAAAGCAGGAACTTGGGCCCGCTGAGCACCTCACACAGCAATGGGGGAAGTGGGGTCCTGACCTACAGGGCCCTCCTCACCAGAGCTAACCCCATGGTGACCACGGGACCCAGTCCCGCACCAGCATCTTCTGGTGGTTCATCATCGACAAATTCTCCATGGGCACCCATGCCAGCACCCAGCTCGATTTTGGGAGCCCTGGAGCCACTACCCAGCCCATCTCTGGTGCCCATAATTGGCAGCAGTGAGGAACCCCCGCCTATGACAGCTCTCTCCTTTATTTGAAATGGAGAGCTTCAGACTTCGCCTTTGCTCCAGCCCCTCCCACCCCAGCTAAGCGCCGCCACGCACAAGCATCTTCTGGGGGTTCATCATCTTCAAATTCCACCGTGGGCACACATGCCAGCAGCCAACTCGGTTTTGAGAGCAGAGTGTCTGTCCAGATCTGAGCTGCATATTTTCAGCTCTCAGCATTATAGCAGAAATCTGGGCCCCCTGAGCACCACACACAGCAATGGGGGAAGCGTGGCTCTGAACTCCGGGGCCCTGCTCACCAGAGCTACCCCCATGGTGACCACGGGACCCAGCCCCGCACCAGCATCTTCTGGTGGTTCATCATTGACAAATTCCACCATGGGCACCCATGCCAGCACCCAGCTCGATTTTGGAAGCCCTGGAGCCATTACCCAGCCAATCACTGGGCCCCTGAGTGGCAGCTGCGAGGAACGCCCGCCTAGGAAAGCTCACTCCTGTATTTGAAATGGAGAGCTCCAGCCTTGGTGTATGCTCCAGCCACCCCAGCTAAGTGCAGCCGCACACAAACATCTCCTTAGGGTTCATTATCTTCAAATTACACAGTGGGCACCCATGCCAGCACCCAGCTGGGTTTGGAGAGCAGAGCGGCTACCCAAGATCTAAGCTGCATCTCTTCAACTCTCAGCAGTTTAGCAGCAATCTGGGCCCCCCGAGCACCACACACAGCAATGGGGGAAGCGTGGGCCTGAACTCCAGGGCCCTCCTCACCAAAGCATCCCCCATGGTGACCAAGGGACCCAGCACCGCACCGGCATCTTTTGGGGGTTTGTCATCGACAAATTCCTCCGTGGGCACCCACGTCAGCACCCAGCTGGGTTTTGGGATCAGAGCGGCTGCTCAAGATCTGAGCTGCATCTTTTCAGCTCTCAGAATTACAGCAGGCACTAGGGCCCCCCGAGCACCACACACAGCAATGGGGTAAGTGGGGTCCTGACCTACAGGGCCCTCCTCACCAGAGCTAACCCCATGGTGACCACGGGCGCCAGCCCCGCACAAGCATCTTCTGAGTGTTCATCATCGAGAAATTCCACCATGGGCACCCGCGCCAGCACCCAGCTGGATTTGGGGAACGATGGAGCCACCACCCAGCCCATCACTGGGGCCCCTGATTGGCAGCAGTTAGGAACCCCCGCCTATGACAGCTCTCTCCTGTATTTGAAACGGAGAGCTCCAGCCTTCTCATCTGTTCCAGCTCCCCCAGCTAAGCGCAGCCGTGCACAAGCATCTTCTGGGGGTTCATCATCGACAAATTCCACCGTGGGCAACCATGCCAGCACCCAGCTGGGTTTGGAGAGCAGAGCGGCTACCCAAGATCTAAGCTGCATCTTTGCAGCTCTCAGCATTATAAGCAGCAATCTGGGCGCCCCGAGGACCACACACAACAATAGGGGAAGCGTGGGCCTGAACTCCAGGGCCCTCCCGACCGGAGCTTCCCCCATGGTGACCACGGGACCCAGCCCCGCACAAGCAACTTTTGGGGGTTTGTCATCCACAAATTCCTCCGTGGGCACCCATGCCAGCACCCAGCTGGGTTTTGAGAGCAGAGCGGCTGCCGAAGATCTGAGCTGCATCTTTTCATCTCTCAGCATTACAGCAGGAACTTGGGCCCGCTGAGCACCTCACACAGCAATGGGGGAAGTGGGGTCCTGACCTACAGGGCCCTCCTCACCAGAGCTAACCCCATGGTGACCACAGGACCCAGCCCCACACCAGCATCTTCTGGTGGTTCATCATCGACAAATTCCACCATGGGCACCCATGCCAGCACACAGCTCGATTTTGGGAGCCCTGGAGCCACTACCCAGCCCATCTCTGGGGCCCATAATTGGCAGCAGTGAGGAACCCCCGCCTATGACAGCTCTCTCCTTTATTTGAAATTGAGAGCTCCAGCCTTCGCCTCTGCTCCAGCTCCACCAGCTAAGCGCAGCCACACACAAGCATCTTCTGTGGGTTCATCATCGAGAAATTCCACCATGGGCACTCATGCCAGCAACCAGCTCGATTTTGGGAGCCCTGGAGCCACTACCCAGCCCATCTCTGGGGCCCATAATTGGCAGCAGTGAGGAACCCCCGCCTATGACAGCTCTCTCCTTTATTTGAAATGGAGAGCTTCAGACTTCGCCTTTGCTTCAGCCCCACCCCCCAGCTAAGCGCAGCCACGCACAAGCATCTTCTGGGGGTTCATCATCTTCAAATTCCACCGAGGGCACACATGCCAGCAGCCAACTCGGTTTTGAGAGCAGAGTGTCTGTCCAGATCTGAGCTGCATATTTTCAGCTCTCAGCATTATAGCAGGAATCTGGGCCCCCTGAGCACCACACACAGCAATGGGGGAAGCGTGGCTCTGAACTCCGGGGCCCTGCTCACCAAAGCATCCCCCATGGTGACCACGGGACCCAGCACCGCACCGGCATCTTTTGGGGGTTTGTCATCGACAAATTCCTCCGTGGGCACCCACGCCAGCACCCAGCTGGGTTTTGGGATCAGAGCGGCTGCTCAAGATCTGAGCTGCATCTTTTCAGCTCTCAGAATTACAGCAGGCACTAGGGCCCCCCGAGCACCACACACAGAAATGGGGGAAGTGGGGTCCTGACCTACAGGACCCCCTCACCAGAGCTAACCCCATGGTGACCACGGGCGCCAGCCCCGCACAAGCATCTTCTGGGTGTTCATCATCGAGAAATTCCACCATGGGCACACGCGCCAGCACCCAGCTGGATTTGGGGAACGATGGAGCCACTACCCAGCCCATCACTGGGGCCCCTGATTGGTAGCAGTTAGGAACCCCCGCCTATGACAGCTCTCTCCTGTATTTGAAACGGAGAGCTCCAGCCTTCTCATCTGTTCCAGCTCCCCCAGCTAAGCGCAGCCGTGCACAAGCATCTTCTGAGGGTTCATCATCGACAAATTCCACCGTGGGCAACCATGCCAGCACCCAGCTGGGTTTGGAGAGCAGAGCGGCTACCCAAGATCTAAGCTGCATCTTTGCAGCTCTCAGCATTATAAGCAGCAATCTGGGCCCCCCGAGGACCACACACAGCAATGGGGGAAGCGTGGGCCTGAACTCCAGGGCCCTCCCCACCAGAGCTTCCCCCATGGTGACCACGGAACCCAGCCCCGCACAAGCATCTTTTGGGGGTTTGTCATCGACAAATTCCTCCGTGGGCACCCACGCCAGCACCCAGCTGTGTTTTGAGAGCAGAGCAGCTGCCGAAGATCTGAGCTGCATCTTTCCAGCTCTCAGCATTACAGCAGGAACTTGGGCCCGCTGAGCACCTCACACAGCAATGGGGGAAGTGGGGTCCTGACCTACAGGGCCCTCCTCACCAGAGCTAACCCCATGGTGACCACGGGACCAAGCCCCACACCAGCATCTTCTGGTGGTTCATCATCGACAAATTCCACCATGGGCACCCATGCCATCACCCAGCTCGATTTGGGGAGCCCTGGAGCCACTACCCAGCCCATCTCTGGGGCCCATAATTGGCAGCAGTGAGGAACCCCCGCCTATGACAGCTCTCTCCTTTATTTGAAATGGAGAGCTTCAGACTTCGCCTTTGCTCCAGCCCCCCCAGCTAAGCACAGCCACGCACAAGCATCTTCTGGGGGTTCATCATCTTCAAATTCCACCGTGGGCACACATGCCAGCAGCCAACTCGGTTTTGAGAGCAGAGTGTCTGTCCAGATCTGAGCTGCATATTTTCAGCTCTCAGCATTATAGCAGGAATCTGGGCCCCCTGAGCACCACACACAGCAATGGGGGAAGCGTGGCTCTGAACTCCGGGGCCCTGCTCACCAGAGCTACCCCCATGGTGACCACGGGACCCAGCCCCGCACCAGCATCTTCTGGTGGTTCATCATCGACAAATTCCACCATGGGCACCCATGCCAGCACCCAGCTCGATTTTGGAAGCCCTGGAGCCATTACCCAGCCAATCACTGGGCCCCTGAGTGGCAGCTTCGAGGAACGCCCGCCTAGGAAAGCTCACTCCTGTATTTGAAATGGAGAGCTCCAGCCTTGGTGTATGCTCCAGCCACCCCAGCTAAGTGCAGCCGCACACAAACATCTCCTGGGGGTTCATTATCTTCAAATTACACAGTGGGCACCCATGCCAGCACCCAGCTGGGTTTGGAGAGCAGAGCGGCTACCCAAGATCTAAGCTGCATCTTTTCAGCTCTCAGCAGTTTAGCAGCAATCTGGGCCCCCCGAGCACCACACACAGCAATGGGGGAAGCGTGGGCCTGAACTCCAGGGCCCTCCTCACCAAAGCATCCCCCATGGTGACCACGGGACCCAACACCGCACCGGCATCTTTTGGGGGTTTGTCATCGACAAATTCCTCCGTGGGCACCCACGTCAGCACCCAGCTGGCTTTTGGGATCAGAGCGGCTGCTCAAGATCTGAGCTGCATCTTTTCAGGTCTCAGAATTACAGCAGGCACTAGGGCCCCCCGAGCACCACACACAGCAATGGGGTAAGTGGGGTCCTGACCTACAGGGCCCTCCTCACCAGAGCTAACCCCATGGTGACCACGGGCGCCAGCCCCGCACAAGCATCTTCTGAGTGTTCATCATCGAGAAATTCCAACATGGGCACCCGCGCCAGCACCCAGCTGGATTTGGGGAACGATGGAGCCACCACCCAGCCCATCACTGGGGCCTCTGATTGGCAGCAGTTAGGAACCCCCGCCTATGAGAGCTCTCTCCTGTATTTGAAACAGAGAGCTCCAGCCTTCTCATCTGTTCCAGCTCCCCCAGCTAAGCGCAGCCGTGCACAAGCATCTTCTGGGGGTTCATCATCGACAAATTCCACCGTGGGCAACCATGCCAGCACCCAGCTGGGTTTGGAGAGCAGAGCGGCTACCCAAGATCTAAGCTGCATCTTTGCAGCTCTCAGCATTATAAGCAGCAATCTGGGCGCCCCGAGGACCACACACAGCAATAGGGGAAGCGTGGGCCTGAACTCCAGGGCCCTCCCCACCAGAGCTTCCCCCATGGTGACAACAGGACCCAGCCCCGCACAAGCAACTTTTGGGGGTTTGTCATCGACAAATTCCTCCGTGGGCACCCATGCCAGCACCCAGCTGGGTTTTGAGAGCAGAGCGGCTGCCGAAGATCTGAGCTGCATCTTTTCATCTCTCAGCATTACAGCAGGAACTTGGGCCCGCTGAGCACCTCACACAGCAATGGGGGAAGTGGGGTCCTGACCTACAGGGCCCTCCTCACCAGAGCTAACCCCATGGTGACCACGGGACCCAGCCCCACACCAGCATCTTCTGGTGGTTCATCATCGAAAAATTCCACCATGGGCACCCATGCCAGCACACAGCTCTATTTTGGGAGGCCTGGAGCCACTACCCAGCCCATCTCTGGGGCCCATAATTGGCAGCAGTGAGGAACCCCCGCCTATGACAGCTCTCTCCTTTATTTGAAATGGAGAGCTCCAGCCTTCGCCTCTGTTCCAGCTCCACCAGCTAAGCGCAGCCACACACAAGCATCTTCTGTGGGTTCATCATCGAGAAATTCCACCATGGGCACGCATGCCAGCAACCAGCTCGATTTTGGGAGCCCTGGAGCCACTACCCAGCCCATCTCTGGGGCCCATAATTGGCAGCAGTGAGGAACCCCCGCCTATGACAGCTCTCTCCTTTATTTGAAATGGAGAGCTTCAGACTTCGCCTTTGCTTCAGCCCCACCCCCCAGCTAAGCGCAGCCACGCACAAGCATCTTCTGGGGGTTCATCATCTTCAAATTCCACCGTGGGCACACATGCCAGCAGCCAACTCGGTTTTGAGAGCAGAGTGTCTGTCCAGATCTGAGCTGCATATTTTCAGCTCTCAGCATTATAGCAGGAATCTGGGCCCCCTGAGCACCACACACAGCAATGGGGGAAGCGTGGCTCTGAACTCCGGGGCCCTGCTCACCAAAGCATCCCCCATGGTGACCACGGGACCCAGCACCGCACCGGCATCTTTTGGGGGTTTGTCATCGACAAATTCCTCCGTGGGCACCCACGCCAGCACCCAGCTGGGTTTTGGGATCAGAGCGGCTGCTCAAGATCTGAGCTGCATCTTTTCAGCTCTCAGAATTACAGCAGGCACTAGGGCCTCCCGAGCACCACACACAGAAATGGGGGAAGTGGGGTCCTGACCTACAGGGCCCCCCTCACCAGAGCTAACCCCATGGTGACCACGGGTGCCAGCCCCGCACAAGCATCTTCTGGGTGTTCATCATCGAGAAATTCCACCATGGGCACCCGCGCCAGCACCCAGCTGGATTTGGGGAACGATGGAGCCACTACCCAGCCCACCACTGGGGCCCCTGATTGGCAGCAGTTAGGAACCCCCGCCTATGACAGCTCTCTCCTGTATTTGAAACCGAGAGCTCCAGCCTTCTCATCTGTTCCAGCTCCCCCAGCTAAGCGCAGCCGTGCACAAGCATCTTCTGGGGGTTCATCATCGACAAATTCCACCGTGGGCAACCATGCCAGCACCCAGCTGGGTTTGGAGAGAAGAGCGGCTACCCAAGATCTAAGCTGCATCTTTGCAGCTCTCAGCATTATAAGCAGCAATCTGGGCCCCCCGAGGACCACACACAGCAATGGGGGAAGCGTGGGCCTGAACTCCAGGGCCCTCCCCACCAGAGCTTCCCCCATTGTGACCACGGGACCCAGCCCCGCACAAGCATCTTTTGGGGGTTTGTCATCGACAAATTCCTCCGTGGGCACCCATGCCAGCACCCAGCTGGGTTTTGAGAGCAGAGTGGCTTCCCAAGATCTGAGCTGCATCTTTTCAGCTCTCAGCATTACAGCAGGAACTTGGGCCCGCTGAGCACCTCACACAGCAATGGGGGAAGTGGGGTCCTGACCTACAGGGCCCTCCTCACCAGAGCTAACCCCATGGTGACCACGGGACCCAGCCCCGCACCAGCATCTTCTGGTGGTTCATCATCGACAAATTCCACCATGGGCACCCATGCCAGCACCCAGCTCGATTTTGGGAGCCCTGGAGCCACTACCCAGCCCATCTCTGGGGCCCATAATTGGCAGCAGTGAGGAACCCCCGCCTATGACAGCTCTCTCCTTTATTTGAAATGGAGAGCTCTAGCCTTCGCCTCTGCTCCAGCTCCACCAGCTAAGCGCTGCCACACACAAGCATCTTCTGTGGGTTCATCATCGAGAAATTCCACCATGGGCACTCATGCCAGCAACCAGCTCGATTTTGGGAGCCCTGGAGCCACTACCCAGCCCATCTCTGGGGCCCATAATTGGCAGCAGTGAGGAACCCCCGCCTATGACAGCTCTCTCCTTTATTTGAAATGGAGAGCTTCAGACTTCGCCTTTGCTTCAGCCCCACCCCCCAGCTAAGCGCAGCCATGCACAAGCATCTTCTGGGGGTTCATCATCTTCAAATTCCACCGTGGGCACACATGCCAGCAGCCAACTCGGTTTTGAGAGCAGAGTGTCTGTCCAGATCTGAGCTGCATATTTTCAGCTCTCAGCATTATAGCAGGAATCTGGGCCCCCTGAGCACCACACACAGCAATGGGGGAAGCGTGGCTCTGAACTCCGGGGCCCTGCTCACCAAAGCATCCCCCATGGTGACCACGGGACCCAGCACCGCACCGGCATCTTTTGGGGGTTTCTCATCGACAAATTCCTCCGTGGGCACCCACGCCAGCACCCAGCTGTGTTTTGAGAGCAGAGCAGCTGCCGAAGATCTGAGCTGCATCTTTCCAGCTCTCAGCATTACAGCAGGAACTTGGGCCCGCTGAGCACCTCACACAGCAATGGGGGAAGTGGGGTCCTGACCTACAGGGCCCTCCTCACCAGAGCTAACCCCATGGTGACCACGGGACCAAGCCCCACACCAGCATCTTCTGGTGGTTCATCATCGACAAATTCCACCATGGGCACCCATGCCATCACCCAGCTCGATTTGGGGAGCCCTGGAGCCACTACCCAGCCCATCTCTGGGGCCCATAATTGGCAGCAGTGAGGAACCCCCGCCTATGACAGCTCTCTCCTTTATTTGAAATGGAGAGCTTCAGACTTCGCCTTTGCTCCAGCCCCCCCAGCTAAGCACAGCCACGCACAAGCATCTTCTGGGGGTTCATCATCTTCAAATTCCACCGTGGGCACACATGCCAGCAGCCAACTCGGTTTTGAGAGCAGAGTGTCTGTCCAGATCTGAGCTGCATATTTTCAGCTCTCAGCATTATAGCAGGAATCTGGGCCCCCTGAGCACCACACACAGCAATGGGGGAAGCGTGGCTCTGAACTCCGGGGCCCTGCTCACCAGAGCTACCCCCATGGTGACCACGGGACCCAGCCCCGCACCAGCATCTTCTGGTGGTTCATCATCGACAAATTCCACCATGGGCACCCATGCCAGCACCCAGCTCGATTTTGGAAGCCCTGGAGCCATTACCCAGCCAATCACTGGGCCCCTGAGTGGCAGCTGCGAGGAACGCCCGCCTAGGAAAGCTCACTCCTGTATTTGAAATGGAGAGCTCCAGCCTCGGTGTATGCTCCAGCCACCCCAGCTAAGTGCAGCCGCACACAAACATCTCCTGGGGGTTCATTATCTTCAAATTACACAGTGGGCACCCATGCAAGCACCCAGCTGGGTTTGGAGAGCAGAGCGGCTACCCAAGATCTAAGCTGCATCTTTTCAGCTCTCAGCAGTTTAGCAGCAATCTGGGCCCCCCGAGCACCACACACAGCAATGGGGGAAGCGTGGGCCTGAACTCCAGGGCCCTCCTCACCAAAGCATCCCCCATGGTGACCACGGGACCCAACACCGCACCGGCATCTTTTGGGGGTTTGTCATCGACAAATTCCTCCGTGGGCACCCACGTCAGCACCCAGCTGGGTTTTGGGATCAGAGCGGCTGCTCAAGATCTGAGCTGCATCTTTTCAGCTCTCAGAATTACAGCAGGCACTAGGGCCCCCCGAGCACCACACACAGCAATGGGGTAAGTGGGGTCCTGACCTACAGGGCCCTCCTCACCAGAGCTAACCCCATGGTGACCACGGGCGCCAGCCCCGCACAAGCATCTTCTGAGTGTTCATCATCGAGAAATTCCACCATGGGCACCCGCGCCAGCACCCAGCTGGATTTGGGGAACGATGGAGCCACCACCCAGCCCATCACTGGGGCCCCTGATTGGAAGCAGTTAGGAACCCCCGCCTATGACAGCTCTCTCCTGTATTTGAAACAGAGAGCTCCAGCCTTCTCAACTGTTCCAGCTCCCCCAGCTAAGCGTAGCCGTGCACAAGCATCTTCTGGGGGTTCATCATCGACAAATTCCACCGTGGGCAACCATGCCAGCACCCAGCTGGGTTTTGAGAGCAGAGCGGCTGCCGAAGATCTGAGCTGCATCTTTTCAGCTCTCAGCATTACAGCAGGAACTTGGGCCCGCTGAGCACCTCACACAGCAATGGGGGAAGTGGGGTCCTGACCTACAGGGCCCCCCTCACCAGAGCTAACCCCATGGTGACCACGGGCGCCAGCCCCGCACAAGCATCTTCTGGGTGTTCATCATCGAGAAATTCCACCATGGGCACCCGCGCCAGCACCCAGCTGGATTTGGGGAACGATGGAGCCACTACCCAGCCCATCACTGGGGCCCCTGATTGGCAGCAGTTAGGAACCCCGCCTATGACAGCTCTCTCCTCTATTTGAAACGGAGAGCTCCAGCCTTCTCATCTGTTCCAGCTCCCCCAGCTAAGCGCAGCCGTGCACAAGCATCTTCTGGGGGTTCATCATCGACAAATTCCACCGTGGGCAACCATGCCAGCACCCAGCTGGGTTTGGAGAGCAGAGCGGCTACCCAAGATCTAAGCTGCATCTTTGCAGCTCTCAGCATTATAAGCAGCAATCTGGGCCCCCCGAGGACCACACACAGCAACGGGGGAAGCGTGGGCCTGAACTCCAGGGCCCTCCCCACCAGAGCTTCCCCCATGGTGACCACGGGACCCAGCCCCGCACAAGCATCTTTTGGGGGTTTGTCATCGACAAATTCCTCCGTGGGCACCCATGCCAGCACCCAGCTGGGTTTTGAGAGCAGAGCGGCTGCCCAAGATCTGAGCTGCATCTTTTCAGCTCTCAGCATTACAGCAGGAACTTGGGCCCGCTGAGCACGTCACACAGCAATGGGGGAAGTGGGGTCCTGACCTACAGGGCCCTCCTCACCAGAGCTAACCCCATGGTGACCACGGGACCCAGCCCCGCACCAGCATCTTCTGGTGGTTCATCATCGACAAATTCCACCATGGGCACCCATGCCAGCACCCAGCTCGATTTTGGGAGCCCTGGAGCCACTACCCAGCCCATCTCTGGGGCCCATAATTGGCAGCAGTGAGGAACCCCCGCCTATGACAGCTCTCTCCTTTATTTGAAATGGAGAGCTCTAGCCTTCGCCTCTGCTCCAGCTCCACCAGCTAAGCGCTGCCACACACAAGCATCTTCTGTGGGTTCATCATCAAGAAATTCCACCATGGGCACTCATGCCAGCAACCAGCTCGATTTTGGGAGCCCTGGAGCCACTACCCAGCCCATCTCTGGGGCCCATAATTGGCAGCAGTGAGGAACCCCCGCCTATGATAGCTCTCTCCTTTATTTGAAATGGAGAGCTTCAGACTTCGCCTTTGCTTCAGCCCCACCCCCCAGCTAAGCGCAGCCATGCACAAGCATCTTCTGGGGGTTCATCATCTTCAAATTCCACCGTGGGCACACATGCCAGCAGCCAACTCGGTTTTGAGAGCAGAGTGTCTGTCCAGATCTGAGCTGCATATTTTCAGCTCTCAGCATTATAGCAGGAATCTGGGCCCCCTGAGCACCACACACAGCAATGGGGGAAGCGTGGCTCTGAACTCCGGGGCCCTGCTCACCAAAGCATCCCCCATGGTGACCACGGGACCCAGCACCGCACCGGCATCTTTTGGGGGTTTGTCATCGACAAATTCCTCCGTGGGCACCCACGCCAGCACCCAGCTGGGTTTTGGGATCAGAGCGGCTGCTCAAGATCTGAGCTGCATCTTTTCAGCTCTCAGAATTACAGCAGGCACTAGGGCCCCCCGAGCACCACACACAGAAATGGGGGAAGTGGGGTCCTGACCTACAGGGCCCCCCTCACCAGAGCTAACCCCATGATGACCACGGGCGCCAGCCCCGCACAAGCATCTTCTGGGTGTTCATCATCGAGAAATTCCACCATGGTCACCCGCGCCAGCACCCAGCTGGATTTGGGGAACGATGGAGCCACTACCCAGCCCATCACTGGGGCCCCTGATTGGCAGCAGTTAGGAACCCCGCCTATGACAGCTCTCTCCTGTATTTGAAACGGAGAGCTCCAGCCTTCTCATCTGTTCCAGCTCCCCCAGCTAAGCGCAGCCGTGCACAAGCATCTTCTGGGGGTTCATCATCGACAAATTCCACCGTGGGCAACCATGCCAGCACCCAGCTGGGTTTGGAGAGCAGAGCGGCTACCCAAGATCTAAGCTGCATCTTTGCAGCTCTCAGCATTATAAGCAGCAATCTGGCCCCCCGAGGACCACACACAGCAATGGGGGAATCGTGGGCCTGAACTCCAGGGCCCTCCCCACCAGAGCTTCCCCCATGGTGACCACGGGACCCAGCCCCGCACAAGCATCTTTTCTGGGTTTGTCATCGACAAATTCCTCCGTGGGCACCCATGCCAGCACCCAGCTGGGTTTTGAGAGCAGAGCGGCTGCCGAAGATCTGAGCTGCATCTTTTCAGCTCTCAGCATTACAGCAGGAACTTGGGCCCGCTGAGCACCTCACACAGCAATGGGGGAAGTGGGGTCCTGACCTACAGGGCCCTCCTCACCAGAGCTAACCCCATGGTGACCACGGGACCCAGCCCCGCACCAGCATCTTCTGGTGGTTCATCATCGACAAATTCCACCATGGGCACCCATGCCAGCACCCAGCTCGATTTGGGGAGCCCTGGAGCCACTACCCAGCCCATCTCTGGGGCCCATAATTGGCAGCAGTGAGGAACCCCCGCCTATGACAGCTCTCTCCTTTATTTGAAATGGAGAGCTTCAGACTTCGCCTTTGCTCCAGCCCCACCAGCTAAGCGCAGCCACGCACAAGCATCTTCTGGGGGTTCATCATCTTCAAATTCCACCGTGGGCACACATGCCAGCAGCCAACTCGGTTTTGAGAGCAGAGTGTCTGTCCAGATCTGAGCTGCATATTTTCAGCTCTCAGCATTATAGCAGGAATCTGGGCCCCCTGAGCACCACACACATCAATGGGGGAAGCGTGGCTCTGAACTCCGGGGCCCTGCTCACCAGAGCTACCCCCATGGTGACCACGGGACCCATCCGCGCACAAGCATCTTCTGGGGGTACATCATCGACAAATTACACCGAGGGCACCTATGAGAGAATCCAGCTGAGTTTTGGGAGCCCTGGAGCCATTACCCAGCCAATCACTGGGCCCCTGAGTGGCAGCTGCGAGGAACGCCCGCCTATGAAAGCTCACTCCTGTATTTGAAATGGAGAGCTCCAGCCTTGGTGTATGCTCCAGCCCACCCCAGCTAAGTGCAGCCGCGCACAAGCATCTCCTGGGGGTTCATTATCTTCAAATTACACAGTGGGCACCCATGCCAGCACCCAGCTGGGTTTGGAGAGCAGAGCGGCTACCCAAGATCTAAGCTGCATCTTTTCAGCTCTCAGCATTATAGCAGCAATCTGGGCCCCCCGAGCACCACACACAGCAATGGGGGAAGCGTGGGCCTGAACTCCAGGGCCCTCCTCACCAAAGCATCCCCCATGGTGACCACGGGACCCAGCACCGCACCGGCATCTTTTGGGGGTTTGTCATCGACAAATTCCTCCGTGGGCACCCATGCCAGCACCCAGCTGGGTTTTGGGATCAGAGCGGCTGCTCAAGATCTGAGCTGCATCTTTTCAGCTCTCAGAATTACAGCAGGCACTAGGGCCCCCCGAGCACCACACACAGCAATGGGGTAAGTGGGGTCCTGACCTACAGGGCCCTCCTCACCAGAGCTAACCCCATGGTGACCACGGGCGCCAGCCCCGCACAAGCATCTTCTGAGTGTTCATCATCGAGAAATTCCACCATGGGCACCCGCGCCAGCACCCAGCTGGATTTGGGGAACGATGGAGCCACCACCCAGCCCATCACTGGGGCCCCTGATTGGCAGCAGTTAGGAACCCCCGCCTATGACAGCTCTCTCCTGTATTTGAAACGGAGAGCTCCAGCCTTCTCATCTGTTCCAGCTCCCCCAGCTAAGCGCAGCCGTGCACAAGCATCTTCTGGGGATTCATCATCGACAAATTCCACCGTGGGCAACCATGCCAGCACCCAGCTGGGTTTGGAGAGCAGAGCGGCTACCCAAGATCTAAGCTGCATCTTTGCAGCTCTCAGCATTATAAGCAGCAATCTGGGCGCCCCGAGGACCACACACAACAATAGGGGAAGCGTGGGCCTGAACTCCAGGGCCCTCCCGACCGGAGCTTCCCCCATGGTGACCACGGGACTCAGCCCCGCACAAGCAACTTTTGGGGGTTTGTCATCCACAAATTCCTCTGTGGGCACCCATGCCAGCACCCAGCTGGGTTTTGAGAGCAGAGCGGCTGCCGAAGATCTGAGCTGCATCTTTTCATCTCTCAGCATTACAGCAGGAACTTGGGCCCGCTGAGCACCTCACACAGCAATGGGGGAAGTGGGGTCCTGACCTACAGGGCCCTCCTCACCAGAGCTAACCCCATGGTGACCACAGGACCCAGCCCCACACCAGCATCTTCTGGTGGTTCATCATCGAAAAATTCCACCATGGGCACCCATGCCAGCACACAGCTCGATTTTGGGAGCCCTGGAGCCACTACCCAGCCCATCTCTGGGGCCCATAATTGGCAGCAGTGAGGAACCCCCGCCTATGACAGCTCTCTCCTTTATTTGAAATTGAGAGCTCCAGCCTTCGCCTCTGCTCCAGCTCCACCAGCTAAGCGCAGCCACACACAAGCATCTTCTGTGGGTTCATCATCGAGAAATTCCACCATGGGCACTCATGCCAGCAACCAGCTCGATTTTGGGAGCCCTGGAGCCACTACCCAGCCCATCTCTGGGGCCCATAATTGGCAGCAGTGAGGAACCCCCGCCTATGACAGCTCTCTCCTTTATTTGAAATGGAGAGCTTCAGACTTCGCCTTTGCTTCAGCCCCACCCCCCAGCTAAGCGCAGCCACGCACAAGCATCTTCTGGGGGTTCATCATCTTCAAATTCCACCGAGGGCACACATGCCAGCAGCCAACTCGGTTTTGAGAGCAGAGTGTCTGTCCAGATCTGAGCTGCATATTTTCAGCTCTCAGCATTATAGCAGGAATCTGGGCCCCCTGAGCACCACACACAGCAATGGGGGAAGCGTGGCTCTGAACTCCGGGGCCCTGCTCACCAAAGCATCCCCCATGGTGACCACGGGACCCAGCACCGCACCGGCATCTTTTGGGGGTTTGTCATCGACAAATTCCTCCGTGGGCACCCACGCCAGCACCCAGCTGGGTTTTGGGATCAGAGCGGCTGCTCAAGATCTGAGCTGCATCTTTTCAGCTCTCAGAATTACAGCAGGCACTAGGGCCCCCCGAGCACCACACACAGAAATGGGGGAAGTGGGGTCCTGACCTACAGGACCCCCTCACCAGAGCTAACCCCATGGTGACCACGGGCGCCAGCCCCGCACAAGCATCTTCTGGGTGTTCATCATCGAGAAATTCCACCATGGGCACACGCGCCAGCACCCAGCTGGATTTGGGGAACGATGGAGCCACTACCCAGCCCATCACTGGGGCCCCTGATTGGTAGCAGTTAGGAACCCCCGCCTATGACAGCTCTCTCCTGTATTTGAAACGGAGAGCTCCAGCCTTCTCATCTGTTCCAGCTCCCCCAGCTAAGCGCAGCCGTGCACAAGCATCTTCTGAGGGTTCATCATCGACAAATTCCACCGTGGGCAACCATGCCAGCACCCAGCTGGGTTTGGAGAGCAGAGCGGCTACCCAAGATCTAAGCTGCATCTTTGCAGCTCTCAGCATTATAAGCAGCAATCTGGGCCCCCCGAGGACCACACACAGCAATGGGGGAAGCGTGGGCCTGAACTCCAGGGCCCTCCCCACCAGAGCTTCCCCCATGGTGACCACGGAACCCAGCCCCGCACAAGCATCTTTTGGGGGTTTGTCATCGACAAATTCCTCCGTGGGCACCCACGCCAGCACCCAGCTGGGTTTTGAGAGCAGAGCAGCTGCCGAAGATCTGAGCTGCATCTTTCCAGCTCTCAGCATTACAGCAGGAACTTGGGCCCGCTGAGCACCTCACACAGCAATGGGGGAAGTGGGGTCCTGACCTACAGGGCCCTCCTCACCAGAGCTAACCCCATGGTGACCACGGGACCAAGCCCCACACCAGCATCTTCTGGTGGTTCATCATCGACAAATTCCACCATGGGCACCCATGCCATCACCCAGCTCGATTTGGGGAGCCCTGGAGCCACTACCCAGCCCATCTCTGGGGCCCATAATTGGCAGCAGTGAGGAACCCCCGCCTATGACAGCTCTCTCCTTTATTTGAAATGGAGAGCTTCAGACTTCGCCTTTGCTCCAGCCCCCCCAGCTAAGCACAGCCACGCACAAGCATCTTCTGGGGGTTCATCATCTTCAAATTCCACCGTGGGCACACATGCCAGCAGCCAACTCGGTTTTGAGAGCAGAGTGTCTGTCCAGATCTGAGCTGCATATTTTCAGCTCTCAGCATTATAGCAGGAATCTGGGCCCCCTGAGCACCACACACAGCAATGGGGGAAGCGTGGCTCTGAACTCCGGGGCCCTGCTCACCAGAGCTACCCCCATGGTGACCACGGGACCCAGCCCCGCACCAGCATCTTCTGGTGGTTCATCATCGACAAATTCCACCATGGGCACCCATGCCAACACCCAGCTCGATTTTGGAAGCCCTGGAGCCATTACCCAGCCAATCACTGGGCCCCTGAGTGGCAGCTTCGAGGAACGCCCGCCTAGGAAAGCTCACTCCTGTATTTGAAATGGAGAGCTCCAGCCTTGGTGTATGCTCCAGCCACCCCAGCTAAGTGCAGCCGCACACAAACATCTCCTGGGGGTTCATTATCTTCAAATTACACAGTGGGCACCCATGCCAGCACCCAGCTGGGTTTGGAGAGCAGAGCGGCTACCCAAGATCTAAGCTGCATCTTTTCAGCTCTCAGCATTATAGCAGCAATCTGGGCCCCCCGAGCACCACACACAGCAATGGGGGAAGCGTGGGCCTGAACTCCAGGGCCCTCCTCACCAAAGCATCCCCCATGGTGACCACGGGACCCAACACCGCACCGGCATCTTTTGGGGGTTTGTCATCGACAAATTCCTCCGTGGGCACCCACGTCAGCACCCAGCTGGGTTTTGGGATCAGAGCGGCTGCTCAAGATCTGAGCTGCATCTTTTCAGGTCTCAGAATTACAGCAGGCACTAGGGCCCCCCGAGCACCACACACAGCAATGGGGTAAGTGGGGTCCTGACCTACAGGGCCCTCCTCACCAGAGCTAACCCCATGGTGACCACGGGCGCCAGCCCCGCACAAGCATCTTCTGAGTGTTCATCATCGAGAAATTCCAACATGGGCACCCGCGCCAGCACCCAGCTGGATTTGGGGAACGATGGAGCCACCACCCAGCCCATCACTGGGGCCCCTGATTGGCAGCAGTTAGGAACCCCCGCCTATGAGAGCTCTCTCCTGTATTTGAAACAGAGAGCTCCAGCCTTCTCATCTGTTCCAGCTCCCCCAGCTAAGCGCAGCCGTGCACAAGCATCTTCTGGGGGTTCATCATCGACAAATTCCACCGTGGGCAACCATGCCAGCACCCAGCTGGGTTTGGAGAGAAGAGCGGCTACCCAAGATCTAAGCTGCATCTTTGCAGCTCTCAGCATTATAAGCAGCAATCTGGGCGCCCCGAGGACCACACACAGCAATAGGGGAAGCGTGGGCCTGAACTCCAGGGCCCTCCCCACCAGAGCTTCCCCCATGGTGACAACAGGACCCAGCCCCGCACAAGCAACTTTTGGGGGTTTGTCATCGACAAATTCCTCCGTGGGCACCCATGCCAGCACCCAGCTGGGTTTTGAGAGCAGAGCGGCTGCCGAAGATCTGAGCTGCATCTTTTCATCTCTCAGCATTACAGCAGGAACTTGGGCCCGCTGAGCACCTCACACAGCAATGGGGGAAGTGGGGTCCTGACCTACAGGGCCCTCCTCACCAGAGCTAACCCCATGGTGACCACGGGACCCAGCCCCACACCAGCATCTTCTGGTGGTTCATCATCGAAAAATTCCACCATGGGCACCCATGCCAGCACACAGCTCTATTTTGGGAGGCCTGGAGCCACTACCCAGCCCATCTCTGGGGCCCATAATTGGCAGCAGTGAGGAACCCCCGCCTATGACAGCTCTCTCCTTTATTTGAAATGGAGAGCTCCAGCCTTCGCCTCTGTTCCAGCTCCACCAGCTAAGCGCAGCCACACACAAGCATCTTCTGTGGGTTCATCATCGAGAAATTCCACCATGGGCACGCATGCCAGCAACCAGCTCGATTTTGGGAGCCCTGGAGCCACTACCCAGCCCATCTCTGGGGCCCATAATTGGCAGCAGTGAGGAACCCCCGCCTATGACAGCTCTCTCCTTTATTTGAAATGGAGAGCTTCAGACTTCGCCTTTGCTTCAGCCCCACCCCCCAGCTAAGCGCAGCCACGCACAAGCATCTTCTGGGGGTTCATCATCTTCAAATTCCACCGTGGGCACACATGCCAGCAGCCAACTCGGTTTTGAGAGCAGAGTGTCTGTCCAGATCTGAGCTGCATATTTTCAGCTCTCAGCATTATAGCAGGAATCTGGGCCCCCTGAGCACCACACACAGCAATGGGGGAAGCGTGGCTCTGAACTCCGGGGCCCTGCTCACCAAAGCATCCCCCATGGTGACCACGGGACCCAGCACCGCACCGGCATCTTTTGGGGGTTTGTCATCGACAAATTCCTCCGTGGGCACCCACGCCAGCACCCAGCTGGGTTTTGGGATCAGAGCGGCTGCTCAAGATCTGAGCTGCATCTTTTCAGCTCTCAGAATTACAGCAGGCACTAGGGCCTCCCGAGCACCACACACAGAAATGGGGGAAGTGGGGTCCTGACCTACAGGGCCCCCCTCACCAGAGCTAACCCCATGGTGACCACGGGCGCCAGCCCCGCACAAGCATCTTCTGGGTGTTCATCATCGAGAAATTCCACCATGGGCACCCGCGCCAGCACCCAGCTGGATTTGGGGAACGATGGAGCCACTACCCAGCCCACCACTGGGGCCCCTGATTGGCAGCAGTTAGGAACCCCGCCTATGACAGCTCTCTCCTGTATTTGAAACGGAGAGCTCCAGCCTTCTCATCTGTTCCAGCTCCCCCAGCTAAGCGCAGCCGTGCACAAGCATCTTCTGGGGGTTCATCATCGACAAATTCCACCGTGGGCAACCATGCCAGCACCCAGCTGGGTTTGGAGAGAAGAGCGGCTACCCAAGATCTAAGCTGCATCTTTGCAGCTCTCAGCATTATAAGCAGCAATCTGGGCCCCCCGAGGACCACACACAGCAATGGGGGAAGCGTGGGCCTGAACTCCAGGGCCCTCCCCACCAGAGCTTCCCCCATGGTGACCACGGGACCCAGCCCCGCACAAGCATCTTTTGGGGGTTTGTCATCGACAAATTCCTCCGTGGGCACCCATGCCAGCACCCAGCTGGGTTTTGAGAGCAGAGTGGCTGCCCAAGATCTGAGCTGCATCTTTTCAGCTCTCAGCATTACAGCAGGAACTTGGGCCCGCTGAGCACCTCACACAGCAATGGGGGAAGTGGGGTCCTGACCTACAGGGCCCTCCTCACCAGAGCTAACCCCATGGTGACCACGGGACCCAGCCCCGCACCAGCATCTTCTGGTGGTTCATCATCGACAAATTCCACCATGGGCACCCATGCCAGCACCCAGCTCGATTTTGGAAGCCCTGGAGCCATTACCCAGCCAATCACTGGGCCCCTGAGTGGCAGCTGCGAGGAACGCCCGCCTAGGAAAGCTCACTCCTGTATTTGAAATGGAGAGCTCCAGCCTTGGTGTATGCTCCAGCCCACCCCAGCTAAGTGCAGCCGCGCACAAGCATCTCCTGGGGGTTCATTATCTTCAAATTCCACCGTGGGCACACATGCCAGCAGCCAACTCGGTTTTGAGAGCAGAGTGTCTGTCCAGATCTGAGCTGCATATTTTCAGCTCTCAGCATTATAGCAGGAATCTGGGCCCCCTGAGCACCACACACAGCAATGGGGGAAGCGTGGCTCTGAACTCCGGGGCCCTGCTCACCAAAGCATCCCCCATGGTGACCACGGGACCCAGCACCGCACCGGCATCTTTTGGGGGTTTGTCATCGACAAATTCCTCCGTGGGCACCCACGCCAGCACCCAGCTGGGTTTTGGGATCAGAGCGGCTGCTCAAGATCTGAGCTGCATCTTTTCAGCTCTCAGAATTACAGCAGGCACTAGGGCCCCCCGAGCACCACACACAGAAATGGGGGAAGTGGGGTCCTGACCTACAGGACCTCCTCACCAGAGCTAACGCCATGGTGACCACGGGCGCCAGCCCCGCACAAGCATCTTCTGGGTGTTCATCATCGAGAAATTCCACCATGGGCACCCGCGCCAGCACCCAGCTGGATTTGGGGAACGATGGAGCCACTACCCAGCCCATCACTGGGGCCCCTGATTGGCAGCAGTTAGGAACCCCCGCCTATGACAGCTCTCTCCTGTATTTGAAACGGAGAGCTCCAGCCTTCTCATCTGTTCCAGCTCCCCCAGCTAAGCGCAGCCGTGCACAAGCATCTTCTGAGGGTTCATCATCGACAAATTCCACCGTGGGCAACCATGCCAGCACCCAGCTGGGTTTGGAGAGCAGAGCGGCTACCCAAGATCTAAGCTGCATCTTCGCAGCTCTCAGCATTATAAGCAGCAATCTGGGCCCCCCGAGGACCACACACAGCAATGGGGGAAGCGTGGGCCTGAACTCCAGGGCCCTCCCCACCAGAGCTTCCCCCATGGTGACCACGGAACCCAGCCCCGCACAAGCATCTTTTGGGGGTTTGTCATCGACAAATTTCTCCGTGGGCACCCATGCCAGCACCCAGCTGAGTTTTGAGAGCAGAGCGGCTGCCGAAGATCTGAGCTGCATCTTTCCAGCTCTCAGCATTACAGCAGGAACTTGGGCCCGCTGAGCACCTCACACAGCAATGGGGGAAGTGGGGTCCTGACCTACAGGGCCCTCCTCACCAGAGCTAACCCCATGGTGACCACGGGACCAAGCCCCACACCAGCATCTTCTGGTGGTTCATCATCGACAAATTCCACCATGGGCACCCATGCCATCACCCAGCTCGATTTGGGGAGCCCTGGAGCCACTACCCAGCCCATCTCTGGGGCCCATAATTGGCAGCAGTGAGGAACCCCCGCCTATGACAGCTCTCTCCTTTATTTGAAATGGAGAGCTTCAGACTTCGCCTTTGCTCCAGCCCCCCCAGCTAAGCACAGCCACGCACAAGCATCTTCTGGGGGTTCATCATCTTCAAATTCCACCGTGGGCACACATGCCAGCAGCCAACTCGGTTTTGAGAGCAGAGTGTCTGTCCAGATCTGAGCTGCATATTTTCAGCTCTCAGCATTATAGCAGGAATCTGGGCCCCCTGAGCACCACACACAGCAATGTGGGAAGCGTGGCTCTGAACTCCAGGGCCCTGCTCACCAGAGCTACCCCCATGGTGACCACGGGACCCAGCCCCGCACCAGCATCTTCTGGTGGTTCATCATCGACAAATTCCACCATGGGCACCCATGCCAGCACCCAGCTCGATTTTGGAAGCCCTGGAGCCATTACCCAGCCAATCACTGGGCCCCTGAGTGGCAGCTGCGAGGAACGCCCGCCTAGGAAAGCTCATTCCTGTATTTGAAATGGAGAGCTCCAGCCTTGGTGTATGCTCCAGCCACCCCAGCTAAGTGCAGCCGCACACAAACATCTCCTGGGGGTTCATTATCTTCAAATTACACAGTGGGCACCCATGCCAGCACCCAGCTGGGTTTGGAGAGCAGAGCGGCTACCCAAGATCTAAGCTGCATCTTTTCAGCTCTCAGCAGTTTAGCAGCAATCAGGGCCCCCCGAGCACCACACACAGCAATGGGGGAAGCGTGGGCCTGAACTCCAGGGCCCTCCTCACCAAAGCATCCCCCATGGTGACCACGGGACCCAGCACCGCACCGGCATCTTTTGGGGGTTTGTCATCGACAAATTCCTCCGTGGGCACCCACGTCAGCACCCAGCTGGGTTTTGGGATCAGAGCGGCTGCTCAAGATCTGAGCTGCATCTTTTCAGGTCTCAGCATTACAGCAGGAACTTGGGCCCGCTGAGCACCTCACACAGCAATGGGGGAAGTGGGGTCCTGACCTACAGGGCCCTCCTCACCAGAGCTAACCCCATGGTGACCACGGGACCCAGCCCCGCACCAGCATCTTCTGGTGGTTCATCATCGACAAATTCCACCATGGGCACCCATGCCAGCACCCAGCTCGATTTTGGGAGCCCTGGAGCCACTACCCAGCCCATCTCTGGGGCCCATAATTGGCAGCAGTGAGGAACCCCCGCCTATGACAGCTCTCTCCTTTATTTGAAATGGAGAGCTTCAGACTTCGCCTTTGCTCCAGCCCCACCAGCTAAGCGCAGCCACGCACAAGCATCTTCTGGGGGTTCATCATCTTCAAATTCCACCGTGGGCACACATGCCAGCAGCCAACTCGGTTTTGAGAGCAGAGTGTCTGTCCAGATCTGAGCTGCATATTTTCAGCTCTCAGCATTATAGCAGGAATCTGGGCCCCCTGAGCACCACACACATCAATGGGGGAAGCGTGGCTCTGAACTCCGGGGCCCTGCTCACCAGAGCTACCCCCATGGTGACCACGGGACCCATCCGCGCACAAGCATCTTCTGGGGGTACATCATCGACAAATTACACCGAGGGCACCTATGAGAGAATCCAGCTGAGTTTTGGGAGCCCTGGAGCCATTACCCAGCCAATCACTGGGCCCCTGAGTGGCAGCTGCGAGGAACGCCCGCCTATGAAAGCTCACTCCTGTATTTGAAATGGAGAGCTCCAGCCTTGGTGTATGCTCCAGCCCACCCCAGCTAAGTGCAGCCGCGCACAAGCATCTCCTGGGGGTTCATTATCTTCAAATTACACAGTGGGCACCCATGCCAGCACCCAGCTGGGTTTGGAGAGCAGAGCGGCTACCCAAGATCTAAGCTGCATCTTTTCAGCTCTCAGCATTATAGCAGCAATCTGGGCCCCCCGAGCACCACACACAGCAATGGGGGAAGCGTGGGCCTGAACTCCAGGGCCCTCCTCACCAAAGCATCCCCCATGGTGACCACGGGACCCAGCACCGCACCGGCATCTTTTGGGGGTTTGTCATCGACAAATTCCTCCGTGGGCACCCATGCCAGCACCCAGCTGGGTTTTGGGATCAGAGCGGCTGCTCAAGATCTGAGCTGCATCTTTTCAGCTCTCAGAATTACAGCAGGCACTAGGGCCCCCCGAGCACCACACACAGCAATGGGGTAAGTGGGGTCCTGACCTACAGGGCCCTCCTCACCAGAGCTAACCCCATGGTGACCACGGGCGCCAGCCCCGCACAAGCATCTTCTGAGTGTTCATCATCGAGAAATTCCACCATGGGCACCCGCGCCAGCACCCAGCTGGATTTGGGGAACGATGGAGCCACCACCCAGCCCATCACTGGGGCCCCTGATTGGCAGCAGTTAGGAACCCCCGCCTATGACAGCTCTCTCCTGTATTTGAAACGGAGAGCTCCAGCCTTCTCATCTGTTCCAGCTCCCCCAGCTAAGCGCAGCCGTGCACAAGCATCTTCTGGGGATTCATCATCGACAAATTCCACCGTGGGCAACCATGCCAGCACCCAGCTGGGTTTGGAGAGCAGAGCGGCTACCCAAGATCTAAGCTGCATCTTTGCAGCTCTCAGCATTATAAGCAGCAATCTGGGCGCCCCGAGGACCACACACAACAATAGGGGAAGCGTGGGCCTGAACTCCAGGGCCCTCCCGACCGGAGCTTCCCCCATGGTGACCACGGGACCCAGCCCCGCACAAGCAACTTTTGGGGGTTTGTCATCCACAAATTCCTCTGTGGGCACCCATGCCAGCACCCAGCTGGGTTTTGAGAGCAGAGCGGCTGCCGAAGATCTGAGCTGCATCTTTTCATCTCTCAGCATTACAGCAGGAACTTGGGCCCGCTGAGCACCTCACACAGCAATGGGGGAAGTGGGGTCCTGACCTACAGGGCCCTCCTCACCAGAGCTAACCCCATGGTGACCACAGGACCCAGCCCCACACCAGCATCTTCTGGTGGTTCATCATCGAAAAATTCCACCATGGGCACCCATGCCAGCACACAGCTCGATTTTGGGAGCCCTGGAGCCACTACCCAGCCCATCTCTGGGGCCCATAATTGGCAGCAGTGAGGAACCCCCGCCTATGACAGCTCTCTCCTTTATTTGAAATTGAGAGCTCCAGCCTTCGCCTCTGCTCCAGCTCCACCAGCTAAGCGCAGCCACACACAAGCATCTTCTGTGGGTTCATCATCGAGAAATTCCACCATGGGCACTCATGCCAGCAACCAGCTCGATTTTGGGAGCCCTGGAGCCACTACCCAGCCCATCTCTGGGGCCCATAATTGGCAGCAGTGAGGAACCCCCGCCTATGACAGCTCTCTCCTTTATTTGAAATGGAGAGCTTCAGACTTCGCCTTTGCTTCAGCCCCACCCCCCAGCTAAGCGCAGCCACGCACAAGCATCTTCTGGGGGTTCATCATCTTCAAATTCCACCGAGGGCACACATGCCAGCAGCCAACTCGGTTTTGAGAGCAGAGTGTCTGTCCAGATCTGAGCTGCATATTTTCAGCTCTCAGCATTATAGCAGGAATCTGGGCCCCCTGAGCACCACACACAGCAATGGGGGAAGCGTGGCTCTGAACTCCGGGGCCCTGCTCACCAAAGCATCCCCCATGGTGACCACGGGACCCAGCACCGCACCGGCATCTTTTGGGGGTTTGTCATCGACAAATTCCTCCGTGGGCACCCACGCCAGCACCCAGCTGGGTTTTGGGATCAGAGCGGCTGCTCAAGATCTGAGCTGCATCTTTTCAGCTCTCAGAATTACAGCAGGCACTAGGGCCCCCCGAGCACCACACACAGAAATGGGGGAAGTGGGGTCCTGACCTACAGGACCCCCTCACCAGAGCTAACCCCATGGTGACCACGGGCGCCAGCCCCGCACAAGCATCTTCTGGGTGTTCATCATCGAGAAATTCCACCATGGGCACACGCGCCAGCACCCAGCTGGATTTGGGGAACGATGGAGCCACTACCCAGCCCATCACTGGGGCCCCTGATTGGTAGCAGTTAGGAACCCCCGCCTATGACAGCTCTCTCCTGTATTTGAAACGGAGAGCTCCAGCCTTCTCATCTGTTCCAGCTCCCCCAGCTAAGCGCAGCCGTGCACAAGCATCTTCTGAGGGTTCATCATCGACAAATTCCACCGTGGGCAACCATGCCAGCACCCAGCTGGGTTTGGAGAGCAGAGCGGCTACCCAAGATCTAAGCTGCATCTTTGCAGCTCTCAGCATTATAAGCAGCAATCTGGGCCCCCCGAGGACCACACACAGCAATGGGGGAAGCGTGGGCCTGAACTCCAGGGCCCTCCCCACCAGAGCTTCCCCCATGGTGACCACGGAACCCAGCCCCGCACAAGCATCTTTTGGGGGTTTGTCATCGACAAATTCCTCCGTGGGCACCCACGCCAGCACCCAGCTGGGTTTTGAGAGCAGAGCAGCTGCCGAAGATCTGAGCTGCATCTTTCCAGCTCTCAGCATTACAGCAGGAACTTGGGCCCGCTGAGCACCTCACACAGCAATGGGGGAAGTGGGGTCCTGACCTACAGGGCCCTCCTCACCAGAGCTAACCCCATGGTGACCACGGGACCAAGCCCCACACCAGCATCTTCTGGTGGTTCATCATCGACAAATTCCACCATGGGCACCCATGCCATCACCCAGCTCGATTTGGGGAGCCCTGGAGCCACTACCCAGCCCATCTCTGGGGCCCATAATTGGCAGCAGTGAGGAACCCCCGCCTATGACAGCTCTCTCCTTTATTTGAAATGGAGAGCTTCAGACTTCGCCTTTGCTCCAGCCCCCCCAGCTAAGCACAGCCACGCACAAGCATCTTCTGGGGGTTCATCATCTTCAAATTCCACCGTGGGCACACATGCCAGCAGCCAACTCGGTTTTGAGAGCAGAGTGTCTGTCCAGATCTGAGCTGCATATTTTCAGCTCTCAGCATTATAGCAGGAATCTGGGCCCCCTGAGCACCACACACAGCAATGGGGGAAGCGTGGCTCTGAACTCCGGGGCCCTGCTCACCAGAGCTACCCCCATGGTGACCACGGGACCCAGCCCCGCACCAGCATCTTCTGGTGGTTCATCATCGACAAATTCCACCATGGGCACCCATGCCAACACCCAGCTCGATTTTGGAAGCCCTGGAGCCATTACCCAGCCAATCACTGGGCCCCTGAGTGGCAGCTTCGAGGAACGCCCGCCTAGGAAAGCTCACTCCTGTATTTGAAATGGAGAGCTCCAGCCTTGGTGTATGCTCCAGCCACCCCAGCTAAGTGCAGCCGCACACAAACATCTCCTGGGGGTTCATTATCTTCAAATTACACAGTGGGCACCCATGCCAGCACCCAGCTGGGTTTGGAGAGCAGAGCGGCTACCCAAGATCTAAGCTGCATCTTTTCAGCTCTCAGCATTATAGCAGCAATCTGGGCCCCCCGAGCACCACACACAGCAATGGGGGAAGCGTGGGCCTGAACTCCAGGGCCCTCCTCACCAAAGCATCCCCCATGGTGACCACGGGACCCAACACCGCACCGGCATCTTTTGGGGGTTTGTCATCGACAAATTCCTCCGTGGGCACCCACGTCAGCACCCAGCTGGGTTTTGGGATCAGAGCGGCTGCTCAAGATCTGAGCTGCATCTTTTCAGGTCTCAGAATTACAGCAGGCACTAGGGCCCCCCGAGCACCACACACAGCAATGGGGTAAGTGGGGTCCTGACCTACAGGGCCCTCCTCACCAGAGCTAACCCCATGGTGACCACGGGCGCCAGCCCCGCACAAGCATCTTCTGAGTGTTCATCATCGAGAAATTCCAACATGGGCACCCGCGCCAGCACCCAGCTGGATTTGGGGAACGATGGAGCCACCACCCAGCCCATCACTGGGGCCCCTGATTGGCAGCAGTTAGGAACCCCCGCCTATGAGAGCTCTCTCCTGTATTTGAAACAGAGAGCTCCAGCCTTCTCATCTGTTCCAGCTCCCCCAGCTAAGCGCAGCCGTGCACAAGCATCTTCTGGGGGTTCATCATCGACAAATTCCACCGTGGGCAACCATGCCAGCACCCAGCTGGGTTTGGAGAGAAGAGCGGCTACCCAAGATCTAAGCTGCATCTTTGCAGCTCTCAGCATTATAAGCAGCAATCTGGGCGCCCCGAGGACCACACACAGCAATAGGGGAAGCGTGGGCCTGAACTCCAGGGCCCTCCCCACCAGAGCTTCCCCCATGGTGACAACAGGACCCAGCCCCGCACAAGCAACTTTTGGGGGTTTGTCATCGACAAATTCCTCCGTGGGCACCCATGCCAGCACCCAGCTGGGTTTTGAGAGCAGAGCGGCTGCCGAAGATCTGAGCTGCATCTTTTCATCTCTCAGCATTACAGCAGGAACTTGGGCCCGCTGAGCACCTCACACAGCAATGGGGGAAGTGGGGTCCTGACCTACAGGGCCCTCCTCACCAGAGCTAACCCCATGGTGACCACGGGACCCAGCCCCACACCAGCATCTTCTGGTGGTTCATCATCGAAAAATTCCACCATGGGCACCCATGCCAGCACACAGCTCTATTTTGGGAGGCCTGGAGCCACTACCCAGCCCATCTCTGGGGCCCATAATTGGCAGCAGTGAGGAACCCCCGCCTATGACAGCTCTCTCCTTTATTTGAAATGGAGAGCTCCAGCCTTCGCCTCTGTTCCAGCTCCACCAGCTAAGCGCAGCCACACACAAGCATCTTCTGTGGGTTCATCATCGAGAAATTCCACCATGGGCACGCATGCCAGCAACCAGCTCGATTTTGGGAGCCCTGGAGCCACTACCCAGCCCATCTCTGGGGCCCATAATTGGCAGCAGTGAGGAACCCCCGCCTATGACAGCTCTCTCCTTTATTTGAAATGGAGAGCTTCAGACTTCGCCTTTGCTTCAGCCCCACCCCCCAGCTAAGCGCAGCCACGCACAAGCATCTTCTGGGGGTTCATCATCTTCAAATTCCACCGTGGGCACACATGCCAGCAGCCAACTCGGTTTTGAGAGCAGAGTGTCTGTCCAGATCTGAGCTGCATATTTTCAGCTCTCAGCATTATAGCAGGAATCTGGGCCCCCTGAGCACCACACACAGCAATGGGGGAAGCGTGGCTCTGAACTCCGGGGCCCTGCTCACCAAAGCATCCCCCATGGTGACCACGGGACCCAGCACCGCACCGGCATCTTTTGGGGGTTTGTCATCGACAAATTCCTCCGTGGGCACCCACGCCAGCACCCAGCTGGGTTTTGGGATCAGAGCGGCTGCTCAAGATCTGAGCTGCATCTTTTCAGCTCTCAGAATTACAGCAGGCACTAGGGCCTCCCGAGCACCACACACAGAAATGGGGGAAGTGGGGTCCTGACCTACAGGGCCCCCCTCACCAGAGCTAACCCCATGGTGACCACGGGCGCCAGCCCCGCACAAGCATCTTCTGGGTGTTCATCATCGAGAAATTCCACCATGGGCACCCGCGCCAGCACCCAGCTGGATTTGGGGAACGATGGAGCCACTACCCAGCCCACCACTGGGGCCCCTGATTGGCAGCAGTTAGGAACCCCGCCTATGACAGCTCTCTCCTGTATTTGAAACGGAGAGCTCCAGCCTTCTCATCTGTTCCAGCTCCCCCAGCTAAGCGCAGCCGTGCACAAGCATCTTCTGGGGGTTCATCATCGACAAATTCCACCGTGGGCAACCATGCCAGCACCCAGCTGGGTTTGGAGAGAAGAGCGGCTACCCAAGATCTAAGCTGCATCTTTGCAGCTCTCAGCATTATAAGCAGCAATCTGGGCCCCCCGAGGACCACACACAGCAATGGGGGAAGCGTGGGCCTGAACTCCAGGGCCCTCCCCACCAGAGCTTCCCCCATGGTGACCACGGGACCCAGCCCCGCACAAGCATCTTTTGGGGGTTTGTCATCGACAAATTCCTCCGTGGGCACCCATGCCAGCACCCAGCTGGGTTTTGAGAGCAGAGTGGCTGCCCAAGATCTGAGCTGCATCTTTTCAGCTCTCAGCATTACAGCAGGAACTTGGGCCCGCTGAGCACCTCACACAGCAATGGGGGAAGTGGGGTCCTGACCTACAGGGCCCTCCTCACCAGAGCTAACCCCATGGTGACCACGGGACCCAGCCCCGCACCAGCATCTTCTGGTGGTTCATCATCGACAAATTCCACCATGGGCACCCATGCCAGCACCCAGCTCGATTTTGGGAGCCCTGGAGCCACTACCCAGCCCATCTCTGGGGCCCATAATTGGCAGCAGTGAGGAACCCCCGCCTATGACAGCTCTCTCCTTTATTTGAAATGGAGAGCTCTAGCCTTCGCCTCTGCTCCAGCTCCACCAGCTAAGCGCTGCCACACACAAGCATCTTCTGTGGGTTCATCATCGAGAAATTCCACCATGGGCACTCATGCCAGCAACCAGCTCGATTTTGGGAGCCCTGGAGCCACTACCCAGCCCATCTCTGGGGCCCATAATTGGCAGCAGTGAGGAACCCCCGCCTATGACAGCTCTCTCCTTTATTTGAAATGGAGAGCTTCAGACTTCGCCTTTGCTTCAGCCCCACCCCCCAGCTAAGCGCAGCCATGCACAAGCATCTTCTGGGGGTTCATCATCTTCAAATTCCACCGTGGGCACACATGCCAGCAGCCAACTCGGTTTTGAGAGCAGAGTGTCTGTCCAGATCTGAGCTGCATATTTTCAGCTCTCAGCATTATAGCAGGAATCTGGGCCCCCTGAGCACCACACACAGCAATGGGGGAAGCGTGGCTCTGAACTCCGGGGCCCTGCTCACCAAAGCATCCCCCATGGTGACCACGGGACCCAGCACCGCACCGGCATCTTTTGGGGGTTTCTCATCGACAAATTCCTCCGTGGGCACCCACGCCAGCACCCAGCTGTGTTTTGAGAGCAGAGCAGCTGCCGAAGATCTGAGCTGCATCTTTCCAGCTCTCAGCATTACAGCAGGAACTTGGGCCCGCTGAGCACCTCACACAGCAATGGGGGAAGTGGGGTCCTGACCTACAGGGCCCTCCTCACCAGAGCTAACCCCATGGTGACCACGGGACCAAGCCCCACACCAGCATCTTCTGGTGGTTCATCATCGACAAATTCCACCATGGGCACCCATGCCATCACCCAGCTCGATTTGGGGAGCCCTGGAGCCACTACCCAGCCCATCTCTGGGGCCCATAATTGGCAGCAGTGAGGAACCCCCGCCTATGACAGCTCTCTCCTTTATTTGAAATGGAGAGCTTCAGACTTCGCCTTTGCTCCAGCCCCCCCAGCTAAGCACAGCCACGCACAAGCATCTTCTGGGGGTTCATCATCTTCAAATTCCACCGTGGGCACACATGCCAGCAGCCAACTCGGTTTTGAGAGCAGAGTGTCTGTCCAGATCTGAGCTGCATATTTTCAGCTCTCAGCATTATAGCAGGAATCTGGGCCCCCTGAGCACCACACACAGCAATGGGGGAAGCGTGGCTCTGAACTCCGGGGCCCTGCTCACCAGAGTTACCCCCATGGTGACCACGGGACCCAGCCCCGCACCAGCATCTTCTGGTGGTTCATCATCGACAAATTCCACCATGGGCACCCATGCCAGCACCCAGCTCGATTTTGGAAGCCCTGGAGCCATTACCCAGCCAATCACTGGGCCCCTGAGTGGCAGCTGCGAGGAACGCCCGCCTAGGAAAGCTCACTCCTGTATTTGAAATGGAGAGCTCCAGCCTTGGTGTATGCTCCAGCCCACCCCAGCTAAGTGCAGCCGCGCACAAGCATCTCCTGGGGGTTCATTATCTTCAAATTCCACCGTGGGCACACATGCCAGCAGCCAACTCGGTTTTGAGAGCAGAGTGTCTGTCCAGATCTGAGCTGCATATTTTCAGCTCTCAGCATTATAGCAGGAATCTGGGCCCCCTGAGCACCACACACAGCAATGGGGGAAGCGTGGCTCTGAACTCCGGGGCCCTGCTCACCAAAGCATCCCCCATGGTGACCACGGGACCCAGCACCGCACCGGCATCTTTTGGGGGTTTGTCATCGACAAATTCCTCCGTGGGCACCCACGCCAGCACCCAGCTGGGTTTTGGGATCAGAGCGGCTGCTCAAGATCTGAGCTGCATCTTTTCAGCTCTCAGAATTACAGCAGGCACTAGGGCCCCCCGAGCACCACACACAGAAATGGGGGAAGTGGGGTCCTGACCTACAGGACCTCCTCACCAGAGCTAACGCCATGGTGACCACGGGCGCCAGCCCCGCACAAGCATCTTCTGGGTGTTCATCATCGAGAAATTCCACCATGGGCACCCGCGCCAGCACCCAGCTGGATTTGGGGAACGATGGAGCCACTACCCAGCCCATCACTGGGGCCCCTGATTGGCAGCAGTTAGGAACCCCCGCCTATGACAGCTCTCTCCTGTATTTGAAACGGAGAGCTCCAGCCTTCTCATCTGTTCCAGCTCCCCCAGCTAAGCGCAGCCGTGCACAAGCATCTTCTGAGGGTTCATCATCGACAAATTCCACCGTGGGCAACCATGCCAGCACCCAGCTGGGTTTGGAGAGCAGAGCGGCTACCCAAGATCTAAGCTGCATCTTCGCAGCTCTCAGCATTATAAGCAGCAATCTGGGCCCCCCGAGGACCACACACAGCAATGGGGGAAGCGTGGGCCTGAACTCCAGGGCCCTCCCCACCAGAGCTTCCCCCATGGTGACCACGGAACCCAGCCCCGCACAAGCATCTTTTGGGGGTTTGTCATCGACAAATTTCTCCGTGGGCACCCATGCCAGCACCCAGCTGAGTTTTGAGAGCAGAGCGGCTGCCGAAGATCTGAGCTGCATCTTTCCAGCTCTCAGCATTACAGCAGGAACTTGGGCCCGCTGAGCACCTCACACAGCAATGGGGGAAGTGGGGTCCTGACCTACAGGGCCCTCCTCACCAGAGCTAACCCCATGGTGACCACGGGACCAAGCCCCACACCAGCATCTTCTGGTGGTTCATCATCGACAAATTCCACCATGGGCACCCATGCCATCACCCAGCTCGATTTGGGGAGCCCTGGAGCCACTACCCAGCCCATCTCTGGGGCCCATAATTGGCAGCAGTGAGGAACCCCCGCCTATGACAGCTCTCTCCTTTATTTGAAATGGAGAGCTTCAGACTTCGCCTTTGCTCCAGCCCCCCCAGCTAAGCACAGCCACGCACAAGCATCTTCTGGGGGTTCATCATCTTCAAATTCCACCGTGGGCACACATGCCAGCAGCCAACTCGGTTTTGAGAGCAGAGTGTCTGTCCAGATCTGAGCTGCATATTTTCAGCTCTCAGCATTATAGCAGGAATCTGGGCCCCCTGAGCACCACACACAGCAATGTGGGAAGCGTGGCTCTGAACTCCAGGGCCCTGCTCACCAGAGCTACCCCCATGGTGACCACGGGACCCAGCCACGCACCAGCATCTTCTGGTGGTTCATCATCGACAAATTCCACCATGGGCACCCATGCCAGCACCCAGCTCGATTTTGGAAGCCCTGGAGCCATTACCCAGCCAATCACTGGGCCCCTGAGTGGCAGCTGCGAGGAACGCCCGCCTAGGAAAGCTCATTCCTGTATTTGAAATGGAGAGCTCCAGCCTTGGTGTATGCTCCAGCCACCCCAGCTAAGTGCAGCCGCACACAAACATCTCCTGGGGGTTCATTATCTTCAAATTACACAGTGGGCACCCATGCCAGCACCCAGCTGGGTTTGGAGAGCAGAGCGGCTACCCAAGATCTAAGCTGCATCTTTTCAGCTCTCAGCAGTTTAGCAGCAATCAGGGCCCCCCGAGCACCACACACAGCAATGGGGGAAGCGTGGGCCTGAACTCCAGGGCCCTCCTCACCAAAGCATCCCCCATGGTGACCACGGGACCCAGCACCGCACCGGCATCTTTTGGGGGTTTGTCATCGACAAATTCCTCCGTGGGCACCCACGTCAGCACCCAGCTGGGTTTTGGGATCAGAGCGGCTGCTCAAGATCTGAGCTGCATCTTTTCAGGTCTCAGAATTACAGCAGGCACTAGGGCCCCCCGAGCACCACACACAGCAATGGGGTAAGTGGGGTCCTGACCTACAGGGCCCGCCTCACCAGAGCTAACCCCATGGTGACCACGGGCGCCAGCCCCGCACAAGCATCTTCTGAGTGTTCATCATCGAAAAATTCCACCATGGGCACCCGCGCCAGCACCCAGCTGGATTTGGGGAACGATGGAGCCACTACCCAGCCCATCACTGGGGCCCCTGATTGGCAGCAGTTAGGAACCCCCGCCTATGACAGCTCTCTCCTGTATTTGAAACGGAGAGCTCCAGCCTTCTCATCTGTTCCAGCTCCCCCAGCTAAGCGCAGCCGTGCACAAGCATCTTCTGGGGGTTCATCATCGACAAATTGCACCGTGGGCAACCATGCCAGCACCCAGCTGGGTTTGGAGAGCAGAGCGGCTACCCAAGATCTAAGCTGCATCTTTGCAGCTCTCAGCATTATAAGCAGCAATCTGGGCGCCCCGAGGACCACACACAGCAATAGGGGAAGCGTGGGCCTGAACTCCAGGGCCCTCCCCACCAGAGCTTCCCCCATGGTGACCACGGGACCCAGCCCCGCACAAGCAACTTTTGGGGGTTTGTCATCGACAAATTCCTCCGTGGGCACCCATGCCAGCACCCAGCTGGGTTTTGAGAGCAGAGCGGCTGCCGAAGATCTGAGCTGCATCTTTTCAGCTCTCAGCATTACAGCAGGAACTTGGGCCCGCTGAGCACCTCACACAGCAATGGGGGAAGTGGGGTCCTGACCTACAGGGCCCTCCTCACCAGAGCTAACCCCATGGTGACCACGGGACCCAGCCCCACACCAGCATCTTCTGGTGGTTCATCATCGACAAATTCCACCATGGGCACCCATGCCAGCACCCAGCTCGATTTTGGGAGCCCTGGAGCCACTACCCAGCCCATCTCTGGGGCCCATAATTGGCAGCAGTGAGGAACCCCCGCCTATGACAGCTCTCTCCTTTATTTGAAATGGAGAGCTCTAGCCTTCGCCTCTGCTCCAGCTCCACCAGCTAAGCGCAGCCACACACAAGCATCTTCTGTGGGTTCATCATCGAGAAATTCCACCATGGGCACTCATGCCAGCAACCAGCTCGATTTTGGGAGCCCTGGAGCCACTACCCAGCCCATCTCTGGGGCCCATAATTGGCAGCAGTGAGGAACCCCCGCCTATGACAGCTCTCTCCTTTATTTGAAATGGAGAGCTTCAGACTTCGCCTTTGCTTCAGCCCCACCCCCCAGCTAAGCGCAGCCACGCACAAGCATCTTCTGGGGGTTCATCATCTTCAAATTCCACCGTGGGCACACATGCCAGCAGCCAACTCGGTTTTGAGAGCAGAGTGTCTGTCCAGATCTGAGCTGCATATTTTCAGCTCTCAGCATTATAGCAGGAATCTGGGCCCCCTGAGCACCACACACAGCAATGGGGGAAGCGTGGCTCTGAACTCCGGGGCCCTGGTCACCAAAGCATCCCCCATGGTGACCACGGGACCCAGCACCGCACCGGCATCTTTTGGGGGTTTGTCATCGACAAATTCCTCCGTGGGCACCCACGCCAGCACCCAGCTGGGTTTTGGGATCAGAGCGGCTGCTCAAGATCTGAGCTGCATCTTTTCAGCTCTCAGAATTACAGCAGGCACTAGGGCCCCCCGAGCACCACACACAGAAATGGGGGAAGTGGGGTCCTGACCTACAGGACCCCCTCACCAGAGCTAACCCCATGGTGACCACGGGCGCCAGCCCCGCACAAGCATCTTCTGGGTGTTCATCATCGAGAAATTCCACCATGGGCACCCGCGCCAGCACCCAGCTGGATTTGGGGAACGATGGAGCCACTACCCAGCCCATCACTGGGGCCCCTGATTGGCAGCAGTTAGGAACCCCCGCCTATGACAGCTCTCTCCTGTATTTGAAACGGAGAGCTCCAGCCTTCTCATCTGTTCCAGCTCCCCCAGCTAAGCGCAGCCGTGCACAAGCATCTTCTGGGGGTTCATCATCAACAAATTCCACCGTGGGCAACCATGCCAGCACCCAGCTGGGTTTGGAGAGCAGAGCGGCTACCCAAGATCTAAGCTGCATCTTTGCAGCTCTCAGCATTATAAGCAGCAATCTGGGCCCCCCGAGGACCACACACAGCAATGGGGGAAGCGTGGGCCTGAACTCCAGGGCCCTCCCCACCAGAGCTTCCCCCATGGTGACCACGGAACCCAGCCCCGCACAAGCATCTTTTGGGGGTTTGTCATCGACAAATTTCTCCGTGGGCACCCATGCCAGCACCCAGCTGAGTTTTGAGAGCAGAGCGGCTGCCGAAGATCTGAGCTGCATCTTTCCAGCTCTCAGCATTACAGCAGGAACTTGGGCCCGCTGAGCACCTCACACAGCAATGGGGGAAGTGGGGTCCTGACCTACAGGGCCCTCCTCACCAGAGCTAATCCCATGGTGACCACGGGACCAAGCCCCACACCAGCATCTTCTGGTGGTTCATCATCGACAAATTCCACCATGGGCACCCATGCCATCACCCAGCTCGATTTGGGGAGCCCTGGAGCCACTACCCAGCCCATCTCTGGGGCCCATAATTGGCAGCAGTGAGGAACCCCCGCCTATGACAGCTCTCTCCTTTATTTGAAATGGAGAGCTTCAGACTTCGCCTTTGCTCCAGCCCCCCCAGCTAAGCACAGCCACGCACAAGCATCTTCTGGGGGTTCATCATCTTCAAATTCCACCGTGGGCACACATGCCAGCAGCCAACTCGGTTTTGAGAGCAGAGTGTCTGTCCAGATCTGAGCTGCATATTTTCAGCTCTCAGCATTATAGCAGGAATCTGGGCCCCCTGAGCACCACACACAGCAATGGGGGAAGCGTGGCTCTGAACTCCGGGGCCCTGCTCACCAGAGCTTCCCCCATGGTGACCACGGGACCCATCCGCGCACAAGCATCTTCTGGGGGTACATCATCGACAAATTACACCGAGGGCACCTATGACAGAATCCAGCTGAGTTTTTGGAGCCCTGGAGCCATTACCCAGCCAATCACTGGGCCCCTGAGTGGCAGCTGCGAGGAACGCCCGCCTATGAAAGCTCACTCCTGTATTTGAAATGGAGAGCTCCAGCCTTGATGTATGCTCCAGCCCCCCCAGCTAAGTGCAGCCGCGCACAAGCATCTCCTGGGGGTTCATTATCTTCAAATTACACAGTGGGCACCCATGCCAGCACCCAGCTGGGTTTGGAGAGCAGAGCGGCTACCCAAGATCTAAGTTGCATCTTTTCAGCTCTCAGCATTATAGCAGCAATCTGGGCCCCCCGAGCACCACACACAGCAATGGGGGAAGCGTGGGCCTGAACTCCAGGGCCCTCCTCACCAAAGCATCCCCCATGGTGACCACGGGACCCAGCACCGCACCGGCATCTTTTGGGGGTTTGTCATCGACAAATTCCTCCGTGGGCACCCATGCCAGCACCCAGCTGGGTTTTGGGATCAGAGCGGCTGCTGAAGATCTGAGCTGCATCTTTTCAGCTCTCAGAATTACAGCAGGCACTTGGGCCCCCCGAGCACCACACACAGCAATGGGGGAAGTGGGGTCCTGACCTACAGGGCCCTCCTCACCAGCGCTAACCCCATGGTGACCACGGGACCCAGCCCCACACCAGCATCTTCTGGTGGTTCATCATCGAAAAATTCCACCATGGGCACCCATGCCAGCACACAGCTCGATTTTGGGAGCCCTGGAGCCACTACCCAGCCCATCTCTGGGGCCCATAATTGGCAGCAGTGAGGAACCCCCGCCTATGACAGCTCTCTCCTTTATTTGAAATGGAGAGCTCTAGCCTTCTCATCTGTTCCAGCTCCACCAGCTAAGCGCAGCCACACACAAGCATCTTCTGTGGGTTCATCATCGAGAAATTCCACCATGGGCACTCATGCCAGCAACCAGCTCGATTTTGGGAGCCCTGGAGCCACTACCCAGCCCATCTCTGGGGCCCATAATTGGCAGCAGTGAGGAACCCCCGCCTATGACAGCTCTCTCCTTTATTTGAAATGGAGAGCTTCAGACTTCGCCTTTGCTTCAGCCCCACCCCCCAGCTAAGCGCAGCCACGCACAAGCATCTTCTGGGGGTTCATCACCTTCAAATTCCACCGTGGGCACACATGCCAGCAGCCAACTCGGTTTTGAGAGCAGAGTGTCTGTCCAGATCTGAGCTGCATATTTTCAGCTCTCAGCATTATAGCAGGAATCTGGGCTCCCTGAGCACCACACACAGCAATGGGGGAAGCGTGGCTCTGAACTCCGGGGCCCTGCTCACCAAAGCATCCCCCATGGTGACCACGGGACCCAGCACCGCACCGGCATCTTTTGGGGGTTTGTCATCGACAAATTCCTCCGTGGGCACCCATGCCAGCACCCAGCTGGGTTTTGGGATCAGAGCGGCTCCTCAAGATCTGAGCTGCATCTTTTCAGCTCTCAGAATTACAGCAGGCACTAGGGCCCCCCGAGCACCACACACAGAAATGGGGGAAGTGGGGTCCTGACCTACAGGGCACCCCTCACCAGAGCTAACCCCATGTTGACCACGGGCGCCAGCCCCGCACAAGCATCTTCTGGGTGTTCATCATCGAGAAATTCCACCATGGGCACCCGCGCCAGCACCCAGCTGGATTTCGGGAACGATGGAGCCACTACCCAGCCCATCACTGGGGCCCCTGATTGGCAGCAGTTAGGAACCCCCGCCTATGACAGCTCTCTCCTGTATTTGAAACGGAGAGCTCCAGCCTTCTCATCTGTTCCAGCTCCCCCAGCTAAGCGCAGCCGTGCACAAGCATCTTCTGGGGGTTCATCATCGACAAATTGCACCGTGGGCAACCATGCCAGCACCCAGCTGGGTTTGGAGAGCAGAGCGGCTACCCAAGATCTAAGCTGCATCTTTGCAGCTCTCAGCATTATAAGCAGCAATCTGGGCCCCCCGAGGACCACACACAGCAATGGGGGAAGCGTGGGCCTGAACTCCAGGGCCCTCCCCACCAGAGCTTCCCCCATGGTGACCACGGAACCCAGCCCCGCACAAGCATCTTTTGGGAGTTTGTCATCGACAAATTCCTCCGTGGGCACCCATGCCAGCACCCAGCTGGGTCTTGAGATCAGAGCGGCTGCCGAAGATCTGAGCTGCATCTTTCCAGCTCTCAGCATTACAGCAGGAACTTGGGCCCGCTGAGCACCTCACACAGCAATGGGGGAAGTGGGGTCCTGACCTACAGGGCCCTCCTCACCAGAGCTAACCCCATGGTGACCACGGGACCCAGCCCCACACCAGCATCTTCTGGTGGTTCATCATCGACAAATTCCACCATGGGCACCCATGCCATCACCCAGCTCGAATTTGGGAGCCCTGGAGCCACTACCCAGCCCATCTCTGGGGCCCATAATTGGCAGCAGTGAGGAACCCCCGCCTATGACAGCTCTCTCCTTTATTTGAAATGGAGAGCTTCAGACTTCGCCTTTGCTCCAGCTCCCCCAGCTAAGCACAGCCACGCACAAGCATCTTCTGGGGGTTCATCATCTTCAAATTCCACCGTGGGCACACATGCCAGCAGCCAACTCGGTTTTGAGAGCAGAGTGTCTGTCCAGATCTGAGCTGCATATTTTCAGCTCTCAGCATTATAGCAGGAATCTGGGCCCCCTGAGCACCACACACAGCAATGGGGGAAGCGTGGCTCTGAACTCCGGGGCCCTGCTCACCAGAGCTACCCCCATGGTGACCACGGGACCCATCCGCGCACAAGCATCTTCTGGGGGTACATCATCGACAAATTACACCGAGGGCACCTATGACAGAATCCAGCTGAGTTTTGGGAGCCCTGGAGCCATTACCCAGCCAATCACTGGGCCCCTGAGTGGCAGCTGCGAGGAACGCCCGCCTATGAAAGCTCACTCCTGTATTTGAAATGGAGAGCTCCAGCCTTGGTGTATGCTCCAGCCCACCCCAGCTAAGTGCAGCCGCGCACAAGCATCTCCTGGGGGTTCATTATCTTCAAATTACACAGTGGGCATCCATGCCAGCACCCAGCTGGGTTTGGAGAGCAGAGCGGCTACCCAAGATCTAAGCTGCATCTTTTCAGCTCTCAGCATTATAGCAGCAATCTGGGCCCCCCGAGCACCACACACAGCAATGGGGGAAGCGTGGGCCTGAACTCCAGGGCCCTCCTCACCAAAGCATCCCCCATGGTGACCACGGGACCCAGCACCGCACCGGCATCTTTTGGGGGTTTGTCATCGACAAATTCCTCCATGGGCACCCATGCCAGCACCCAGCTGGGTTTTGGGATCAGAGCGGCTGCTCAAGATCTGAGCTGCATCTTTTCAGCTCTCAGAATTACAGCAGGCACTAGGGCCCCCCGAGCACCACACACAGAAATGGGGGAAGTGGGGTCCTGACCTACAGGGCACCCCTCACCAGAGCTAACCCCATGGTGACCACGGGCGCCAGCCCCGCACAAGCATCTTCTGGGTGTTCATCATCGAGAAATTCCACCATGGGCACCCGCGCCAGCACCCAGCTGGATTTGGGGAACGATGGAGCCACTACCCAGCCCATCACTGGGGCCCCTGATTGGCAGCAGTTAGGAACCCCCGCCTATGACAGCTCTCTCCTGTATTTGAAACGGAGAGCTCCAGCCTTCTCATCTGTTCCAGCTCCCCCAGCTAAGCGCAGCCGTGCACAAGCATCTTCTGGGGGTTCATCATCGACAAATTCCACCGTGGGCAACCATGCCAGCACCCAGCTGGGTTTGGAGAGCAGAGCGGCTACCCAAGATCTAAGCTGCATCTTTGCAGCTCTCAGCATTATAAGCAGCAATCTGGGCCCCCCGAGGACCACACACAGCAATGGGGGAAGCGTGGGCCTGAACTCCAGGGCCCTCCCCACCAGAGCTTCCCCCATGGTGACCACGGGATCCAGCCCCGCACAAGCATCTTTTGGGGGTTTGTCATCGACAAATTCCTCCGTGGGCACCCATGCCAGCACCCAGCTGGGTTTTGAGACCAGGGCAGCTGCCGAAGATCTGAGCTGCATCTTTCCAGCTCTCAGCATTACAGCAGGAACTTGGGCCCGCTGAGCACCTCACACAGCAATGGGGGAAGTGGGGTCCTGACCTACAGGGCCCTCCTCACCAGAGCTAACCCCATGGTGACCACGGGACCAAGCCCCACACCAGCATCTTCTGGTGGTTCATCATCGACAAATTCCACCATGGGCACCCATGCCATCACCCAGCTCGATTTGGGGAGCCCTGGAGCCACTACCCAGCCCATCTCTGGGGCCCATAATTGGCAGCAGTGAGGAACCCCCGCCTATGACAGCTCTCTCCTTTATTTGAAATGGAGAGCTTCAGACTTCGCCTTTGCTCCAGCACCCCCAGCTAAGCACAGCCACGCACAAGCATCTTCTGGGGGTTCATCATCTTCAAATTCCACCGTGGGCACACATGCCAGCAGCCAACTCGGTTTTGAGAGCAGAGTGTCTGTCCAGATCTGAGCTGCATATTTTCAGCTCTCAGCATTATAGCAGGAATCTGGGCCCCCTGAGCACCACACACAGCAATGGGGGAAGCGTGGCTCTGAACTCCAGGGCCCTGCTCACCAGAGCTACCCCCATGGTTACCACGGGACCCAGCCCCGCACCAGCATCTTCTGGTGGTTCATCATCGACAAATTCCACCATGGGCACCCATGCCAGCACCCAGCTCGATTTTGGAAGCCCTGGAGCCATTACCCAGCCAATCACTGGGCCCCTGAGTGGCAGCTGCGAGGAACGCCCGCCTATGAAAGCTCACTCCTGTATTTGAAATGGAGAGCTCCAGCCTTGGTGTATGCTCCAGCTACCCCAGCTAAGTGCAGCCGCACACAAACATCTCCTGGGGGTTCATTATCTTCAAATTACACAGTGGGCACCCATGCCAGCACCCAGCTGGGTTTGGAGAGCAGAGCGGCTACCCAAGATCTAAGCTGCATCTTTTCAGCTCTCAGCAGTTTAGCAGCAATCAGGGCCCCCCGAGCACCACACACAGCAATGGGGGAAGCGTGGGCCTGAACTCCAGGGCCCTCCTCACCAAAGCATCCCCCATGGTGACCACGGGACCCAGCACCGCACCGGCATCTTTTGGGGGTTTGTCATCGACAAATTCCTCCGTGGGCACCCACGTCAGCACCCAGCTGGGTTTTGGGATCAGAGCGGCTGCTCAAGATCTGAGCTGCATCTTTTCAGGTCTCAGAATTACAGCAGGCACTAGGGCCCCCCGAGCACCACACACAGCAATGGGGTAAGTGGGGTCCTGACCTACAGGGCCCTCCTCACCAGAGCTAACCCCATGGTGACCACGGGACCCAGCCCCACACCAGCATCTTCTGGTGGTTCATCATCGACAAATTCCACCATGGGCACCCATGCCAGCACACAGCTCGATTTTGGGAGCCCTGGAGCCACTACCCAGCCCATCTCTGGGGCCCATAATTGGCAGCAGTGAGGAACCCCCGCCTATGACAGCTCTCTCCTTTATTTGAAATGGAGAGCTCTAGCCTTCGCCTCTGCTCCAGCTCCACCAGCTAAGCGCAGCCACACACAAGCATCTTCTGTGGGTTCATCATCGAGAAATTCCACCATGGGCACTCATGCCAGCAACCAGCTCGATTTTGGGAGCCCTGGAGCCACTACCCAGCCCATCTCTGGGGCCCATAATTGGCAGCAGTGAGGAACCCCCGCCTATGACAGCTCTCTCCTTTATTTGAAATGGAGAGCTTCAGACTTCGCCTTTGCTTCAGCCCCACCCCCCAGCTAAGCGCAGCCACGCACAAGCATCTTCTGGGGGTTCATCATCTTCAAATTCCACCGTGGGCACACATGCCAGCAGCCAACTCGGTTTTGAGAGCAGAGTGTCTGTCCAGATCTGAGCTGCATATTTTCAGCTCTCAGCATTATAGCAGGAATCTGGGCCCCCTGAGCACCACACACAGCAATGGGGGAAGCGTGGCTCTGAACTCCGGGGCCCTGCTCACCAAAGCATCCCCCATGGTGACCACGGGACCCAGCACCGCACCGGCATCTTTTGGGGGTTTGTCATCGACAAATTCCTCCGTGGGCACCCACGCCAGCACCCAGCTGGGTTTTGGGATCAGAGCGGCTGCTCAAGATATGAGCTGCATCTTTTCAGCTCTCAGAATTACAGCAGGCACTAGGGCCCCCCGAGCACCACACACAGAAATGGGGGAAGTGGGGTCCTGACCTACAGGACCCCCTCACCAGAGCTAACCCCATGGTGACCACGGGCGCCAGCCCCGCACAAGCATCTTCTGGGTGTTCATCATCGAGAAATTCCACCATGGGCACCCGCGCCAGCACCCAGCTGGATTTGGGGAACGATGGAGCCACTACCCAGCCCATCACTGGGGCCCCTGATTGGCAGCAGTTAGGAACCCCCGCCTATGACAGCTCTCTCCTGTATTTGAAACGGAGAGCTCCAGCCTTCTCATCTGTTCCAGCTCCCCCAGCTAAGCGCAGCCGTGCACAAGCATCTTCTGGGGGTTCATCATCAACAAATTCCACCGTGGGCAACCATGCCAGCACCCAGCTGGGTTTGGAGAGCAGAGCGGCTACCCAAGATCTAAGCTGCATCTTTGCAGCTCTCAGCATTATAAGCAGCAATCTGGGCCCCCCGAGGACCACACACAGCAATGGGGGAAGCGTGGGCCTGAACTCCAGGGCCCTCCCCACCAGAGCTTCCCCCATGGTGACCACGGAACCCAGCCCCGCACAAGCATCTTTTGGGGGTTTGTCATCGACAAATTTCTCCGTGGGCACCCATGCCAGCACCCAGCTGAGTTTTGAGAGCAGAGCGGCTGCCGAAGATCTGAGCTGCATCTTTCCAGCTCTCAGCATTACAGCAGGAACTTGGGCCCGCTGAGCACCTCACACAGCAATGGGGGAAGTGGGGTCCTGACCTACAGGGCCCTCCTCACCAGAGCTAACCCCATGGTGACCACGGGACCAAGCCCCACACCAGCATCTTCTGGTGGTTCATCATCGACAAATTCCACCATGGGCACCCATGCCATCACCCAGCTCGATTTGGGGAGCCCTGGAGCCACTACCCAGCCCATCTCTGGGGCCCATAATTGGCAGCAGTGAGGAACCCCCGCCTATGACAGCTCTCTCCTTTATTTGAAATGGAGAGCTTCAGACTTCGCCTTTGCTCCAGCCCCCCCAGCTAAGCACAGCCACGCACAAGCATCTTCTGGGGGTTCATCATCTTCAAATTCCACCGTGGGCACACATGCCAGCAGCCAACTCGGTTTTGAGAGCAGAGTGTCTGTCCAGATCTGAGCTGCATATTTTCAGCTCTCAGCATTATAGCAGGAATCTGGGCCCCCTGAGCACCACACACAGCAATGGGGGAAGCGTGGCTCTGAACTCCGGGGCCCTGCTCACCAGAGCTTCCCCCATGGTGACCACGGGACCCATCCGCGCACAAGCATCTTCTGGGGGTACATCATCGACAAATTACACCGAGGGCACCTATGACAGAATCCAGCTGAGTTTTTGGAGCCCTGGAGCCATTACCCAGCCAATCACTGGGCCCCTGAGTGGCAGCTGCGAGGAACGCCCGCCTATGAAAGCTCACTCCTGTATTTGAAATGGAGAGCTCCAGCCTTGGTGTATGCTCCAGCCCCCCCAGCTAAGTGCAGCCGCGCACAAGCATCTCCTGGGGGTTCATTATCTTCAAATTACACAGTGGGCACCCATGCCAGCACCCAGCTGGGTTTGGAGAGCAGAGCGGCTACCCAAGATCTAAGCTGCATCTTTTCAGCTCTCAGCATTATAGCAGCAATCTGGGCCCCCCGAGCACCACACACAGCAATGGGGGAAGCGTGGGCCTGAACTCCAGGGCCCTCCTCACCAAAGCATCCCCCATGGTGACCACGGGACCCAGCACCGCACCGGCATCTTTTGGGGGTTTGTCATCGACAAATTCCTCCGTGGGCACCCATGCCAGCACCCAGCTGGGTTTTGGGATCAGAGCGGCTCCTCAAGATCTGAGCTGCATCTTTTCAGCTCTCAGAATTACAGCAGGCACTAGGGCCCCCCGAGCACCACACACAGAAATGGGGGAAGTGGGGTCCTGACCTACAGGGCACCCCTCATCAGAGCTAACCCCATGGTGACCACGGGACCCAGCACCGCACCGGCATCTTTTGGAGGTTTGTCATCGACAAATTCCTCCGTGGGCACCCATGCCAGCACCCAGCTGGGTTTTGGGATCAGAGCGGCTGCTCCAGATCTGAGCTGCATCTTTTCAGCTCTCAGAATTACAGCAGGCACTAGGGCCCCCCGAGCACCACACACAGCAATGGGGTAAATGGGGTCCTGACCTACTGGGCCCTCCTCACCAGAGCTAACCCCATGGTGACCACGGGCCCCAGCCCCGCACAAGCATCTTCTGGGTGTTCATCATCGAGAAATTCCACCATGGGCACCCGCGCCAGCACCCAGCTGGATTTGGGGAACGATGGAGCCACTACCCAGCCCATCACTGGGGCCCCTGATTGGCAACAGTTAGGAACCCCCGCCTATGACAGCTCTCTCCTGTATTTGAAACGGAGAGCTCCAGCCTTCTCATCTGTTCCAGCTCCCCCAGCTAAGCGCAGCCGTGCACAAGCATCTTCTGGGGGTTCATCATCGACAAATTCCACCGTGGGCAACCATGCCAGCACCCAGCTGGGTTTGGAGAGCAGAGCGGCTACCCAAGATCTAAGCTGCATCTTTGCAGCTCTCAGCATTATAAGCAGCAATCTGGGCCCCCCGAGGACCACACACAGCAATGGGGGAAGCGTGGGCCTGAACTCCAGGGCCCTCCCCACCAGAGCTTCCCCCATGGTGACCATGGGACCCAGCCCCGCACAAGCATCTTTTGGGGGTTTGTCATCGACAAATTCCTCCGTGGGCACCCATGCCAGCACCCAGCTGGTTTTTGAGAGCAGAGTGGCTGCCGAAGATCTGAGCTGCATCTTTTCAGCTCTCAGCATTACAGCAGGAACTTGGGCCCGCTGAGCACCTCACACAGCAATGAGGGAAGTGGGGTCCTGACCTACAGAGCCCTCCTCACCAGAGCTAACCCCATGGTGACCACGGGACCCAGCCCCGCACCAGCATCTTCTGGTGGTTCATCATCGACAAATTCCACCATGGGCACCCATGCCAGCACACAGCTCGATTTTGGGAGCCCTGGAGCCACTACCCAGCCCATCTCTGGGGCCCATAATTGGCAGCAGTGAGGAACCCCCGCCTATGACAGCTCTCTCCTTTATTTGAAATGGAGAGCTTCAGACTTCGCCTTTGCTCCAGCCCCACCAGCTAAGCGCAGCCACGCACAAGCATCTTCTGGGGGTTCATCATCTTCAAATTCCACCGTGGGCACACATGCCAGCAGCCAACTCGGTTTTGAGAGCAGAGTGACTGTCCAAGATCTGAGCTGCATCTTTTCAGCTCTCAGCATTATAGCAGGAATCTGGGCCCCCTGAGCACCACACACAGCAATGGGGGAAGCGTGGCTCTGAACTCCGGGGCCCTGCTCACCAGAGCTACCCCCATGGTTACGACGGGACCCAGCCGCGCACAAGCATCTTCTGGGGGTACGACATCGACAAATTACACCGAGGGCACCTATGACAGAATCCAGCTGAGTTTTGGGAGCCATGGAGCCATTACCCAGCCAATCACTGGGCCCCTGAGTGGCAGCTGCGAGGTACGCCCGCCTATGAAAGCTCACTCCTGTATTTGAAATGGAGAGCTCCAGCCTTGGTGTATGCTCCAGCCCACCCCAGCTAAGTGCAGCCGCGCACAAGCATCTCCTGGGGGTTCATTATCTTCAAATTACACAGTGGGCATCCATGCCAGCACCCAGCTGGGTTTGGAGAGCAGAGCGGCTACCCAAGATCTAAGCTGCATCTTTTCAGCTCTCAGCAGTATAGCAGCAATCTGGGCCCCCCGAGCACCACACACAGCAATGGGGGAAGCGTGGGCCTGAACTCCAGGGCCCTCCTCACCAAAGCATCCCCCATGGTGACCACGGGACCCAGCACCGCACCGGCATCTTTTGGGGGTTTGTCATCGACAAATTCCTCCGTGGACACCCATGCCAGCACCCAGCTGGGTTTTGGGATCAGAGCGGCTGCTCAAGATCTGAGCTGCATCTTTTCAGCTCTCAGAATTACAGCAGGCACTTGGGCCCCCCGAGCACCACACACAGCAATGGGGGAAGTGGGGTCCTGACCTACAGGGCCCTCCTCACCAGCGCTAACCCCATGGTGACCACGGGACCCAGCCCCACACCAGCATCTTCTGGTGGTTCATCATCGAAAAATTCCACCATGGGCACCCATGCCAGCACACAGCTCGATTTTGGGAGCCCTGGAGCCACTACCCAGCCCATCTCTGGGGCCCATAATTGGCAGCAGTGAGGAACCCCCGCCTATGACAGCTCTCTCCTTTATTTGAAATGGAGAGCTCTAGCCTTCTCATCTGTTCCAGCTCCACCAGCTAAGCGCAGCCACACACAAGCATCTTCTGTGGGTTCATCATCGAGAAATTCCACCATGGGCACTCATGCCAGCAACCAGCTCGATTTTGGGAGCCCTGGAGCCACTACCCAGCCCATCTCTGGGGCCCATAATTGGCAGCAGTGAGGAACCCCCGCCTATGACAGCTCTCTCCTTTATTTGAAATGGAGAGCTTCAGACTTCGCCTTTGCTTCAGCCCCACCCCCCAGCTAAGCGCAGCCACGCACAAGCATCTTCTGGGGGTTCATCACCTTCAAATTCCACCGTGGGCACACATGCCAGCAGCCAACTCGGTTTTGAGAGCAGAGTGTCTGTCCAGATCTGAGCTGCATATTTTCAGCTCTCAGCATTATAGCAGGAATCTGGGCCCCCTGAGCACCACACACAGCAATGGGGGAAGCGTGGCTCTGAACTCCGGGGCCCTGCTCACCAAAGCATCCCCCATGGTGACCACGGGACCCAGCACCGCACCGGCATCTTTTGGGGGTTTGTCATCGACAAATTCCTCCGTGGGCACCCATGCCAGCACCCAGCTGGGTTTTGGGATCAGAGCGGCTGCTCAAGATCTGAGCTGCATCTTTTCAGCTCTCAGAATTACAGCAGGCACTAGGGCCCCCCGAGCACCACACACAGAAATGGGGGAAGTGGGGTCCTGACCTACAGGGCACCCCTCACCAGAGCTAACCCCATGGTGACCACGGGCGCCAGCCCCGCACAAGCATCTTCTGGGTGTTCATCATCGAGAAATTCCACCATGGGCACCCGCGCCAGCACCCAGCTGGATTTGGGGAACGATGGAGCCACTACCCAGCCCATCACTGGGGCCCCTGATTGGCAGCAGTTAGGAACCCCCGCCTATGACAGCTCTCTCCTGTATTTGAAACGGAGAGCTCCAGCCTTCTCATCTGTTCCAGCTCCCCCAGCTAAGCGCAGCCGTGCACAAGCATCTTCTGGGGGTTCATCATCGACAAATTGCACCGTGGGCAACCATGCCAGCACCCAGCTGGGTTTGGAGAGCAGAGCGGCTACCCAAGATCTAAGCTGCATCTTTGCAGCTCTCAGCATTATAAGCAGCAATCTGGGCCCCCCGAGGACCACACACAGCAATGGGGGAAGCGTGGGCCTGAACTCCAGGGCCCTCCCCACCAGAGCTTCCCCCATGGTGACCACGGAACCCAGCCCCGCACAAGCATCTTTTGGGAGTTTGTCATCGACAAATTCCTCCGTGGGCACCCATGCCAGCACCCAGCTGGGTTTTGAGAACAGAGCGGCTGCCGAAGATCTGAGCTGCATCTTTCCAGCTCTCAGCATTACAGCAGGAACTTGGGCCCGCTGAGCACCTCACACAGCAATGGGGGAAGTGGGGTCCTGACCTACAGGGCCCTCCTCACCAGAGCTAACCCCATGGTGACCACGGGACCCAGCCCCACACCAGCATCTTCTGGTGGTTCATCATCGACAAATTCCACCATGGGCACCCATGCCATCACCCAGCTCGAATTTGGGAGCCCTGGAGCCACTACCCAGCCCATCTCTGGGGCCCATAATTGGCAGCAGTGAGGAACCCCCGCCTATGACAGCTCTCTCCTTTATTTGAAATGGAGAGCTTCAGACTTCGCCTTTGCTCCAGCTCCCCCAGCTAAGCACAGCCACGCACAAGCATCTTCTGGGGGTTCATCATCTTCAAATTCCACCGTGGGCACACATGCCAGCAGCCAACTCGGTTTTGAGAGCAGAGTGTCTGTCCAGATCTGAGCTGCATATTTTCAGCTCTCAGCATTATAGCAGGAATCTGGGCCCCCTGAGCACCACACACAGCAATGGGGGAAGCGTGGCTCTGAACTCCGGGGCCCTGCTCACCAGAGCTACCCCCATGGTGACCACGGGACCCATCCGCGCACAAGCATCTTCTGGGGGTACATCATCGACAAATTACACCGAGGGCACCTATGACAGAATCCAGCTGAGTTTTGGGAGCCCTGGAGCCATTACCCAGCCAATCACTGGGCCCCTGAGTGGCAGCTGCGAGGAACGCCCGCCTATGAAAGCTCACTCCTGTATTTGAAATGGAGAGCTCCAGCCTTGGTGTATGCTCCAGACCACCCCAGCTAAGTGCAGCCGCGCACAAGCATCTCCTGGGGGTTCATTATCTTCAAATTACACAGTGGGCATCCATGCCAGCACCCAGCTGGTTTTGGAGAGCAGAGCGGCTACCCAAGATCTAAGCTGCATCTTTTCAGCTCTCAGCATTATAGCAGCAATCTGGGCCCCCCGAGCACCACACACAGCAATGGGGGAAGCGTGGGCCTGAACTCCAGGGCCCTCCTCACCAAAGCATCCCCCATGGTGACCACGGGACCCAGCACCGCACCGGCATCTTTTGGGGGTTTGTCATCGACAAATTCCTCCGTGGGCACCCATGCCAGCACCCAGCTGGGTTTTGGGATCAGAGCGGCTGCTCAAGATCTGAGCTGCATCTTTTCAGCTCTCAGAATTACAGCAGGCACTAGGGCCCCCCGAGCACCACACACAGAAATGGGGGAAGTGGGGTTCTGACCTACAGGGCCCTCCTCACCAGAGCTAACCCCATGGTGACCACGGGCCCCAGCCCCGCACAAGCATCTTCTGGGTGTTCATCATCGAGAAATTCCACCATGGGCACCCGCGCCAGCACCCAGCTGGATTTGGGGAATGATCGAGCCACTACCCAGCCCATCACTGGGGCCCCTGATTGGCAGCAGTTAGGAACCCCCGCCTATGACAGCTCTCTCCTGTATTTGAAACGGAGAGCTCCAGCCTTCTCATCTGTTCCAGCTCCCCCAGCTAAGCGCAGCCGTGCACAAGCATCTTCCGCGGGTTCATCATCGACAAATTCCACCGTGGGCAACCATGCCAGCACCCAGCTGGGTTTGGAGAGCAGAGCGGCTACCCAAGATCTAAGCTGCATCTTTGCAGCTCTCAGCATTATAAGCAGCAATCTGGGCCCCCCGAGGACCACACACAGCAATGGGGGAAGCGTGGGCCTGAACTCCAGGGCCCTCCCCACCAGAGCTTCCCCCATGGTGACCACGGGACCCAGCCCCACACAAGCAACTTTTGGGGGTTTGTCATCGACAAATTCCTCCGTGGGCACCCATGCCAGCACCCAGCTGGGTTTTGAGAGCAGAGCGGCTGCCCAAGATCTGAGCTGCATCTTTTCAGCTCTCAGCATTACAGCAGGAACTTGGGCCCGCTGAGCACCTCACACAGCAATGGGGGAAGTGGGGTCCTGACCTACAGGGCCCTCCTCACCAGAGCTAACCCCATGGTGACCACGGGACCCAGCCCCGCACCAGCATCTTCTGGTGGTTCATCATCGACAACTTCCACCATGGGCACCCATGCCAGCACCCAGCTCGATTTTGGGAGCCCTGGAGCCACTACCCAGCCCATCTCTGGGGCCCATAATTGGCAGCAGTGAGGAACCCCCGCCTATGACAGCTCTCTCCTTTATTTGAAATGGAGAGCTTCAGACTTCGCCTTTGCTCCAGCCCCACCAGCTAAGCGCAGCCATGCACAAGCATCTTCTGGGGGTTCATCATCTTCAAATTCCACCGTGGGCACACATGCCAGCAGCCAACTTGGTTTTGAGAGCAGAGTGACTGTCCAAGATCTGAGCTGCATCTTTTCAGCTCTCAGCATTATAGCAGGAATCTGGGCCCCCTGAGCACCACACACAGCAATGGGGGAAGCGTGGCTCTGAACTCCGGGGCCCTGCTCACCAGAGCTACCCCCATGGTGACCACGGGACCCATCCGCGCACAAGCATCTTCTGGGGGTACATCATCGACAAATTACACCGAGGGCACCTATGACAGAATCCAGCTGAGTTTTGGGAGCCCTGGAGCCATTACCCAGCCAATCACTGGGCCCCTGAGTGGCAGCTGCGAGGAACGCCCGCCTATGAAAGCTCACTCCTGTATTTGAAATGGAGAGCTCCAGCCTTGGTGTATGCTCCAGCCCACCCCAGCTAAGTGCAGCCGCGCACAAGCATCTCCTGGGGGTTCATTATCTTCAAATTACACAGTGGGCACCCATGCCAGCACCCAGCTGGGTTTGGAGAGCAGAGCGGCTACCCAAGATCTAAGCTGCATCTTTTCAGCTCTCAGCATTATAGCAGCAATCTGGGCCCCCCGAGCACCACACACAGCAATGGGGGAAGCGTGGGCCTGAACTCCAGGGCCCTCCTCACCAAAGCATCCCCCATGGTGACCACGGGACCCAGCACCGCACCGGCATCTTTTGGGGGTTTGTCATCGACAAATTCCTCCGTGGGCACCCATGCCAGCACCCAGCTGGGTTTTGGGATCAGAGCGGCTGCTCAAGATCTGAGCTGCATCTTTTCAGCTCTCAGAATTACAGCAGGCACTTGGGCCCCCCGAGCACCACACACAGCAATGGGGGAAGTGGGGTCCTGACCTACAGGGCCCTCCTCACCAGCGCTAACCCCATGGTGACCACGGGACCCAGCCCCACACCAGCATCTTCTGGTGGTTCATCATCGAAAAATTCCACCATGGGCACCCATGCCAGCACACAGCTCGATTTTGGGAGCCCTGGAGCCACTACCCAGCCCATCTCTGGGGCCCATAATTGGCAGCAGTGAGGAACCCCCGCCTATGACAGCTCTCTCCTTTATTTGAAATGGAGAGCTTCAGACTTCGCCTTTGCTTCAGCCCCACCCCCCAGCTAAGCGCAGCCACGCACAAGCATCTTCTGGGGGTTCATCACCTTCAAATTCCACCGTGGGCACACATGCCAGCAGCCAACTCGGTTTTGAGAGCAGAGTGTCTGTCCAGATCTGAGCTGCATATTTTCAGCTCTCAGCATTATAGCAGGAATCTGGGCCCCCTGAGCACCACACACAGCAATGGGGGAAGCGTGGCTCTGAACTCCGGGGCCCTGCTCACCAAAGCATCCCCCATGGTGACCACGGGACCCAGCACCGCACCGGCATCTTTTGGGGGTTTGTCATCGACAAATTCCTCCGTGGGCACCCATGCCAGCACCCAGCTGGGTTTTGGGATCAGAGCGGCTCCTCAAGATCTGAGCTGCATCTTTTCAGCTCTCAGAATTACAGCAGGCACTAGGGCCCCCCGAGCACCACACACAGAAATGGGGGAAGTGGGGTCCTGACCTACAGGGCACCCCTCACCAGAGCTAACCCCATGGTGACCACGGGCGCCAGCCCCGCACAAGCATCTTCTGGGTGTTCATCATCGAGAAATTCCACCATGGGCACCCGCGCCAGCACCCAGCTGGATTTGGGGAACGATGGAGCCACTACCCAGCCCATCACTGGGGCCCCTGATTGGCAGCAGTTAGGAACCCCCGCCTATGACAGCTCTCTCCTGTATTTGAAACGGAGAGCTCCAGCCTTCTCATCTGTTCCAGCTCCCCCAGCTAAGCGCAGCCGTGCACAAGCATCTTCTGGGGGTTCATCATCGACAAATTGCACCGTGGGCAACCATGCCAGCACCCAGCTGGGTTTGGAGAGCAGAGCGGCTACCCAAGATCTAAGCTGCATCTTTGCAGCTCTCAGCATTATAAGCAGCAATCTGGGCCCCCCGAGGACCACACACAGCAATGGGGGAAGCGTGGGCCTGAACTCCAGGGCCCTCCCCACCAGAGCTTCCCCCATGGTGACCACGGAACCCAGCCCCGCACAAGCATCTTTTGGGAGTTTGTCATCGACAAATTCCTCCGTGGGCACCCATGCCAGCACCCAGCTGGGTTTTGAGAACAGAGCGGCTGCCGAAGATCTGAGCTACATCTTTCCAGCTCTCAGCATTACAGCAGGAACTTGGGCCCGCTGAGCACCTCACACAGCAATGGGGGAAGTGGGGTCCTGACCTACAGGGCCCTCCTCACCAGAGCTAACCCCATGGTGACCACGGGACCCAGCCCCACACCAGCATCTTCTGGTGGTTCATCATCGACAAATTCCACCATGGGCACCCATGCCATCACCCAGCTCGAATTTGGGAGCCCTGGAGCCACTACCCAGCCCATCTCTGGGGCCCATAATTGGCAGCAGTGAGGAACCCCCGCCTATGACAGCTCTCTCCTTTATTTGAAATGGAGAGCTTCAGACTTCGCCTTTGCTCCAGCTCCCCCAGCTAAGCACAGCCACGCACAAGCATCTTCTGGGGGTTCATCATCTTCAAATTCCACCGTGGGCACACATGCCAGCAGCCAACTCGGTTTTGAGAGCAGAGTGTCTGTCCAGATCTGAGCTGCATATTTTCAGCTCTCAGCATTATAGCAGGAATCTGGGCCCCCTGAGCACCACACACAGCAATGGGGGAAGCGTGGCTCTGAACTCCGGGGCCCTGCTCACCAGAGCTACCCCCATGGTGACCACGGGACCCATCCGCGCACAAGCATCTTCTGGGGGTACATCATCGACAAATTACACCGAGGGCACCTATGACAGAATCCAGCTGAGTTTTGGGAGCCCTGGAGCCATTACCCAGCCAATCACTGGGCCCCTGAGTGGCAGCTGCGAGGAACGCCCGCCTATGAAAGCTCACTCCTGTATTTGAAATGGAGAGCTCCAGCCTTGGTGTATGCTCCAGCCCACCCCAGCTAAGTGCAGCCGCGCACAAGCATCTCCTGGGGGTTCATTATCTTCAAATTACACAGTGGGCATCCATGCCAGCACCCAGCTGGGTTTGGAGAGCAGAGCGGCTACCCAAGATCTAAGCTGCATCTTTTCAGCTCTCAGCATTATAGCAGCAATCTGGGCCCCCCGAGCACCACACACAGCAATGGGGGAAGCGTGGGCCTGAACTCCAGGGCCCTCCTCACCAAAGCATCCCCCATGGTGACCACGGGACCCAGCACCGCACCGGCATCTTTTGGGGGTTTGTCATCGACAAATTCCTCCGTGGGCACCCATGCCAGCACCCAGCTGGGTTTTGGGATCAGAGCGGCTCCTCAAGATCTGAGCTGCATCTTTTCAGCTCTCAGAATTACAGCAGGCACTAGGGCCCCCCGAGCACCACACACAGAAATGGGGGAAGTGGGGTCCTGACCTACAGGGCACCCCTCATCAGAGCTAACCCCATGGTGACCACGGGCGCCAGCCCCGCACAAGCATCTTCTGGGTGTTCATCATCGAGAAATTCCACCATGGGCACCCGCGCCAGCACCCAGCTGGATTTGGGGAACGATGGAGCCACTACCCAGCCCATCACTGGGGCCCCTGATTGGCAGCAGTTAGGAACCCCCGCCTATGACAGCTCTCTCCTGTATTTGAAACGGAGAGCTCCAGCCTTCTCATCTGTTCCAGCTCCCCCAGCTAAGCGCAGCCGTGCACAAGCATCTTCTGGGGGTTCATCATCGACAAATTGCACCGTGGGCAACCATGCCAGCACCCAGCTGGGTTTGGAGAGCAGAGCGGCTACCCAAGATCTAAGCTGCATCTTTGCAGCTCTCAGCATTATAAGCAGCAATCTGGGCCCCCCGAGGACCACACACAGCAATGGGGGAAGCGTGGGCCTGAACTCCAGGGCCCTCCCCACCAGAGCTTCCCCCATGGTGACCACGGGATCCAGCCCCGCACAAGCATCTTTTGGGGGTTTGTCATCGACAAATTCCTCCGTGGGCACCCATGCCAGCACCCAGCTGGGTTTTGAGACCAGGGCAGCTGCCGAAGATCTGAGCTGCATCTTTCCAGCTCTCAGCATTACAGCAGGAACTTGGGCCCGCTGAGCACCTCACACAGCAATGGGGGAAGTGGGGTCCTGACCTACAGGGCCCTCCTCACCAGAGCTAACCCCATGGTGACCACGGGACCAAGCCCCACACCAGCATCTTCTGGTGGTTCATCATCGACAAATTCCACCATGGGCACCCATGCCATCACCCAGCTCGATTTGGGGAGCCCTGGAGCCACTACCCAGCCCATCTCTGGGGCCCATAATTGGCAGCAGTGAGGAACCCCCGCCTATGACAGCTCTCTCCTTTATTTGAAATGGAGAGCTTCAGACTTCGCCTTTGCTCCAGCCCCCCCAGCTAAGCACAGCCACGCACAAGCATCTTCTGGGGGTTCATCATCTTCAAATTCCACCGTGGGCACACATGCCAGCAGCCAACTCGGTTTTGAGAGCAGAGTGTCTGTCCAGATCTGAGCTGCATATTTTCAGCTCTCAGCATTATAGCAGGAATCTGGGCCCCCTGAGCACCACACACAGCAATGGGGGAAGCGTGGCTCTGAACTCCAGGGCCCTGCTCACCAGAGCTACCCCCATGGTTACCACGGGACCCAGCCCCGCACCAGCATCTTCTGGTGGTTCATCATCGACAAATTCCACCATGGGCACCCATGCCAGCACCCAGCTCGATTTTGGAAGCCCTGGAGCCATTACCCAGCCAATCACTGGGCCCGAGTGGCAGCTGCGAGGAACGCCCGCCTATGAAAGCTCACTCCTGTATTTGAAATGGAGAGCTCCAGCCTTGGTGTATGCTCCAGCCACCCCAGCTAAGTGCAGCCGCACACAAACATCTCCTGGGGGTTCATTATCTTCAAATTACACAGTGGGCACACATGCCAGCACCCAGCTGGGTTTGGAGAGCAGAGCGGCTACCCAAGATCTAAGCTGCATCTTTTCAGCTCTCAGCAGTTTAGCAGCAATCAGGGCCCCCCGAGCACCACACACAGCAATGGGGGAAGCGTGGGCCTGAACTCCAGGGCCCTCCTCACCAAAGCATCCCCCATGGTGACCACGGGACCCAGCACCGCACCGGCATCTTTTGGGGGTTTGTCATCGACAAATTCCTCCGTGGGCACCCACGTCAGCACCCAGCTGGGTTTTGGGATCAGAGCGGCTGCTCAAGATCTGAGCTGCATCTTTTCAGGTCTCAGAATTACAGCAGGCACTAGGGCCCCCCGAGCACCACACACAGCAATGGGGTAAGTGGGGTCCTGACCTACAGGGCCCTCCTCACCAGAGCTAACCCCATGGTGACCACGGGACCCAGCCCCACACCAGCATCTTCTGGTGGTTCATCATCGACAAATTCCACCATGGGCACCCATGCCAGCACACAGCTCGATTTTGGGAGCCCTGGAGCCACTACCCAGCCCATCTCTGGGGCCCATAATTGGCAGCAGTGAGGAACCCCCGCCTATGACAGCTCTCTCCTTTATTTGAAATGGAGAGCTCTAGCCTTCGCCTCTGCTCCAGCTCCACCAGCTAAGCGCAGCCACACACAAGCATCTTCTGTGGGTTCATCATCGAGAAATTCCACCATGGGCACTCATGCCAGCAACCAGCTCGATTTTGGGAGCCCTGGAGCCACTACCCAGCCCATCTCTGGGGCCCATAATTGGCAGCAGTGAGGAACCCCCGCCTATGACAGCTCTCTCCTTTATTTGAAATGGAGAGCTTCAGACTTCGCCTTTGCTTCAGCCCCACCCCCCAGCTAAGCGCAGCCACGCACAAGCATCTTCTGGGGGTTCATCACCTTCAAATTCCACCGTGGGCACACATGCCAGCAGCCAACTCGGTTTTGAGAGCAGAGTGTCTGTCCAGATCTGAGCTGCATATTTTCAGCTCTCAGCATTATAGCAGGAATCTGGGCCCCCTGAGCACCACACACAGCAATGGGGGAAGCGTGGCTCTGAACTCCGGGGCCCTGCTCACCAAAGCATCCCCCATGGTGACCACGGGACCCAGCACCGCACCGGCATCTTTTGGGGGTTTGTCATCGACAAATTCCTCCGTGGGCACCCACGCCAGCACCCAGCTGGGTTTTGGGATCAGAGCGGCTGCTCAAGATATGAGCTGCATCTTTTCAGCTCTCAGAATTACAGCAGGCACTAGGGCCCCCCGAGCACCACACACAGAAATGGGGGAAGTGGGGTCCTGACCTACAGGACCCCCTCACCAGAGCTAACCCCATGGTGACCACGGGCGCCAGCCCCGCACAAGCATCTTCTGGGTGTTCATCATCGAGAAATTCCACCATGGGCACCCGCGCCAGCACCCAGCTGGATTTGGGGAACGATGGAGCCACTACCCTGCCCATCACTGGGGCCCCTGATTGGCAGCAGTTAGGAACCCCCGCCTATGACAGCTCTCTCCTGTATTTGAAACGGAGAGCTCCAGCCTTCTCATCTGTTCCAGCTCTCCCAGCTAAGCGCAGCCGTGCACAAGCATCTTCTGGGGGTTCATCATCAACAAATTCCACCGTGGGCAACCATGCCAGCACCCAGCTGGGTTTGGAGAGCAGAGCGGCTACCCAAGATCTAAGCTGCATCTTTGCAGCTCTCAGCATTATAAGCAGCAATCTGGGCCCCCCGAGGACCACACACAGCAATGGGGGAAGCGTGGGCCTGAACTCCAGGGCCCTCCCCACCAGAGCTTCCCCCATGGTGACCACGGAACCCAGCCCCGCACAAGCATCTTTTGGGGGTTTGTCATCGACAAATTTCTCCGTGGGCACCCATGCCAGCACCCAGCTGAGTTTTGAGAGCAGAGCGGCTGCCGAAGATCTGAGCTGCATCTTTTCAGGTCTCAGAATTACAGCAGGCACTAGGGCCCCCCGAGCACCACACACAGCAATGGGGTAAGTGGGGTCCTGACCTACAGGGCCCTCCTCACCAGAGCTAACCCCATGGTGACCACGGGACCAAGCCCCACACCAGCATCTTCTGGTGGTTCATCATCGAAAAATTCCACCATGGGCACCCATGCCATCACCCAGCTCGATTTGGGGAGCCCTGGAGCCACTACCCAGCCCATCTCTGGGGCCCATAATTGGCAGCAGTGAGGAACCCCCGCCTATGACAGCTCTCTCCTTTATTTGAAATGGAGAGCTTCAGACTTCGCCTTTGCTCCAGCCCCCCCAGCTAAGCACAGCCACGCACAAGCATCTTCTGGGGGTTCATCATCTTCAAATTCCACCGTGGGCACACATGCCAGCAGCCAACTCGGTTTTGAGAGCAGAGTGTCTGTCCAGATCTGAGCTGCATATTTTCAGCTCTCAGCATTATAGCAGGAATCTGGGCCCCCTGAGCACCACACACAGCAATGGGGGAAGCGTGGCTCTGAACTCCGGGGCCCTGCTCACCAGAGCTTCCCCCATGGTGACCACGGGACCCATCCGCGCACAAGCATCTTCTGGGGGTACATCATCGACAAATTACACCGAGGGCACCTATGACAGAATCCAGCTGAGTTTTGGGAGCCCTGGAGCCATTACCCAGCCAATCACTGGGCCCCTGAGTGGCAGCTGCGAGGAACGCCCGCCTATGAAAGCTCACTCCTGTATTTGAAATGGAGAGCTCCAGCCTTGGTGTATGCTCCAGCCCCCCCAGCTAAGTGCAGCCGCGCACAAGCATCTCCTGGGGGTTCATTATCTTCAAATTACACAGTGGGCACCCATGCCAGCACCCAGCTGGGTTTGGAGAGCAGAGCGGCTACCCAAGATCTAAGCTGCATCTTTTCAGCTCTCAGCATTATAGCAGCAATCTGGGCCCCCCGAGCACCACACACAGCAATGGGGGAAGCGTGGGCCTGAACTCCAGGGCCCTCCTCACCAAAGCATCCCCCATGGTGACCACGGGACCCAGCACCGCACCGGCATCTTTTGGAGGTTTGTCATCGACAAATTCCTCCGTGGGCACCCATGCCAGCACCCAGCTGGGTTTTGGGATCAGAGCGGCTGCTCCAGATCTGAGCTGCATCTTTTCAGCTCTCAGAATTACAGCAGGCACTAGGGCCCCCCGAGCACCACACACAGCAATGGGGTAAATGGGGTCCTGACCTACAGGGCCCTCCTCACCAGAGCTAACCCCATGGTGACCACGGGCGCCAGCCCCGCACAAGCATCTTCTGGGTGTTCATCATCGAGAAATTCCACCATGGGCACCCGCGCCAGCACCCAGCTGGATTTGGGGAACGATGGAGCCACTACCCAGCCCATCACTGGGGCCCCTGATTGGCAACAGTTAGGAACCCCCGCCTATGACAGCTCTCTCCTGTATTTGAAACGGAGAGCTCCAGCCTTCTCATCTGTTCCAGCTCCCCCAGCTAAGCGCAGCCGTGCACAAGCATCTTCTGGGGGTTCATCATCGACAAATTCCACCGTGGGCAACCATGCCAGCACCCAGCTGGGTTTGGAGAGCAGAGCGGCTACCCAAGATCTAAGCTGCATCTTTGCAGCTCTCAGCATTATAAGCAGCAATCTGGGCCCCCCGAGGACCACACACAGCAATGGGGGAAGCGTGGGCCTGAACTCCAGGGCCCTCCCCACCAGAGCTTCCCCCATGGTGACCATGGGACCCAGCCCCGCACAAGCATCTTTTGGGGGTTTGTCATCGACAAATTCCTCCGTGGGCACCCATGCCAGCACCCAGCTGGTTTTTGAGAGCAGAGTGGCTGCCGAAGATCTGAGCTGCATCTTTTCAGCTCTCAGCATTACAGCAGGAACTTGGGCCCGCTGAGCACCTCACACAGCAATGAGGGAAGTGGGGTCCTGACCTACAGAGCCCTCCTCACCAGAGCTAACCCCATGGTGACCACGGGACCCAGCCCCGCACCAGCATCTTCTGGTGGTTCATCATCGACAAATTCCACCATGGGCACCCATGCCAGCACACAGCTCGATTTTGGGAGCCCTGGAGCCACTACCCAGCCCATCTCTGGGGCCCATAATTGGCAGCAGTGAGGAACCCCCGCCTATGACAGCTCTCTCCTTTATTTGAAATGGAGAGCTTCAGACTTCGCCTTTGCTCCAGCCCCACCAGCTAAGCGCAGCCACGCACAAGCATCTTCTGGGGGTTCATCATCTTCAAATTCCACCGTGGGCACACATGCCAGCAGCCAACTCGGTTTTGAGAGCAGAGTGACTGTCCAAGATCTGAGCTGCATCTTTTCAGCTCTCAGCATTATAGCAGGAATCTGGGCCCCCTGAGCACCACACACAGCAATGGGGGAAGCGTGGCTCTGAACTCCGGGGCCCTGCTCACCAGAGCTACCCCCATGGTTACGACGGGACCCAGCCGCGCACAAGCATCTTCTGGGGGTACGACATCGACAAATTACACCGAGGGCACCTATGACAGAATCCAGCTGAGTTTTGGGAGCCATGGAGCCATTACCCAGCCAATCACTGGGCCCCTGAGTGGCAGCTGCGAGGTACGCCCGCCTATGAAAGCTCACTCCTGTATTTGAAATGGAGAGCTCCAGCCTTGGTGTATGCTCCAGCCCACCCCAGCTAAGTGCAGCCGCGCACAAGCATCTCCTGGGGGTTCATTATCTTCAAATTACACAGTGGGCATCCATGCCAGCACCCAGCTGGGTTTGGAGAGCAGAGCGGCTACCCAAGATCTAAGCTGCATCTTTTCAGCTCTCAGCATTATAGCAGCAATCTGGGCCCCCCGAGCACCACACACAGCAATGGGGGAAGCGTGGGCCTGAACTCCAGGGCCCTCCTCACCAAAGCATCCCCCATGGTGACCACGGGACCCAGCACCGCACCGGCATCTTTTGGGGGTTTGTCATCGACAAATTCCTCCGTGGGCACCCATGCCAGCACCCAGCTGGGTTTTGGGATCAGAGCGGCTGCTCCAGATCTGAGCTGCATCTTTTCAGCTCTCAGAATTACAGCAGGCACTAGGGCCCCCCGAGCACCACACACAGAAATGGGGGAAGTGGGGTCCTGACCTACAGGGCACCCCTCACCAGAGCTAACCCCATGGTGACCACGGGCGCCAGCCCCGCACAAGCATCTTCTGGGTGTTCATCATCGACAAATTCCACCATGGGCACCCGCGCCAGCACCCAGCTGGATTTGGGGAACGATGGAGCCACTACCCAGCCCATCACTGGGGCCCCTGATTGGCAGCAGTTAGGAACCCCCGCCTATGACAGCTCTCTCCTGTATTTGAAACGGAGAGCTCCAGCCTTCTCATCTGTTCCAGCTCCCCCAGCTAAGCGCAGCCGTGCACAAGCATCTTCCGCGGGTTCATCATCGACAAATTCCACCGTGGGCAACCATGCCAGCACCCAGCTGGGTTTGGAGAGCAGAGCGGCTACCCAAGATCTAAGCTGCATCTTTGCAGCTCTCAGCATTATAAGCAGCAATCTGGGCCCCCCGAGGACCACACACAGCAATGGGGGAAGCGTGGGCCTGAACTCCAGGGCCCTCCCCACCAGAGCTTCCACCATGGTGACCACGGGACCCAGCCCCGCACAAGCATCTTTTGGGGGTTTGTCATCGACAAATTCCTCCGTGGGCACCCATGCCAGCACCCAGCTGGGTTTTGAGAGCAGAGCGGCTGCCCAAGATCTGAGCTGCATCTTTTCAGCTCTCAGCATTACAGCAGGAACTTGGGCCCGCTGAGCACCTCACACAGCAATGGGGGAAGTGGGGTCCTGACCTACAGGGCCCTCCTCACCAGAGCTAACCCCATGGTGACCACGGGACCCAGCCCCGCACCAGCATCTTCTGGTGGTTCATCATCGACAACTTCCACCATGGGCACCCATGCCAGCACCCAGCTCGATTTTGGGAGCCCTGGAGCCACTACCCAGCCCATCTCTGGGGCCCATAATTGGCAGCAGTGAGGAACCCCCGCCTATGACAGCTCTCTCCTTTATTTGAAATGGAGAGCTTCAGACTTCGCCTTTGCTCCAGCCCCACCAGCTAAGCGCAGCCACGCACAAGCATCTTCTGGGGGTTCATCATCTTCAAATTCCACCGTGGGCACACATGCCAGCAGCCAACTTGGTTTTGAGAGCAGAGTGACTGTCCAAGATCTGAGCTGCATCTTTTCAGCTCTCAGCATTATAGCAGGAATCTGGGCCCCCTGAGCACCACACACAGCAATGGGGGAAGCGTGGCTCTGAACTCCGGGGCCCTGCTCACCAGAGCTTCCCCCATGGTGACCACGGAACCCATCCGCGCACAAGCATCTTCTGGGGGTACATCATCGACAAATTACACCGAGGGCACCTATGACAGAATCCAGCTGAGTTTTGGGAGCCCTGGAGCCATTACCCAGCCAATCACTGGGCCCCTGAGTGGCAGCTGCGAGGAACGCCCGCCTATGAAAGCTCACTCCTGTATTTGAAATGGAGAGCTCCAGCCTTGGTGTATGCTCCAGCCCACCCCAGCTAAGTGCAGCCGCGCACAAGCATCTCCTGGGGGTTCATTATCTTCAAATTACACAGTGGGCACCCATGCCAGCACCCAGCTGGGTTTGGAGAGCAGAGCGGCTACCCAAGATCTAAGCTGCATCTTTTCAGCTCTCAGCAGTATAGCAGCAATCTGGGCCCCCCGAGCACCACACACAGCAATGGGGGAAGCGTGGGCCTGAACTCCAGGGCCCTCCTCACCAAAGCATCCCCCATGGTGACCACGGGACCCAGCACCGCACCGGCATCTTTTGGGGGTTTGTCATCGACAAATTCCTCCGTGGACACCCATGCCAGCACCCAGCTGGGTTTTGGGATCAGAGCGGCTGCTCAAGATCTGAGCTGCATCTTTTCAGCTCTCAGAATTATAGCAGGCACTTGGGCCCCCCGAGCACCACACACAGCAATGGGGGAAGTGGGGTCCTGACCTACAGGGCCCTCCTCACCAGCGCTAACCCCATGGTGACCACGGGACCCAGCCCCACACCAGCATCTTCTGGTGGTTCATCATCGAAAAATTCCACCATGGGCACCCATGCCAGCACACAGCTCGATTTTGGGAGCCCTGGAGCCACTACCCAGCCCATCTCTGGGGCCCATAATTGGCAGCAGTGAGGAACCCCCGCCTATGACAGCTCTCTCCTTTATTTGAAATGGAGAGCTCTAGCCTTCTCATCTGTTCCAGCTCCACCAGCTAAGCGCAGCCACACACAAGCATCTTCTGTGGGTTCATCATCGAGAAATTCCACCATGGGCACTCATGCCAGCAACCAGCTCGATTTTGGGAGCCCTGGAGCCACTACCCAGCCCATCTCTGGGGCCCATAATTGGCAGCAGTGAGGAACCCCCGCCTATGACAGCTCTCTCCTTTATTTGAAATGGAGAGCTTCAGACTTCGCCTTTGCTTCAGCCCCACCCCCCAGCTAAGCGCAGCCACGCACAAGCATCTTCTGGGGGTTCATCACCTTCAAATTCCACCGTGGGCACACATGCCAGCAGCCAACTCGGTTTTGAGAGCAGAGTGTCTGTCCAGATCTGAGCTGCATATTTTCAGCTCTCAGCATTATAGCAGGAATCTGGGCCCCCTGAGCACCACACACAGCAATGGGGGAAGCGTGGCTCTGAACTCCGGGGCCCTGCTCACCAAAGCATCCCCCATGGTGACCACGGGACCCAGCACCGCACCGGCATCTTTTGGGGGTTTGTCATCGACAAATTCCTCCGTGGGCACCCATGCCAGCACCCAGCTGGGTTTTGGGATCAGAGCGGCTGCTCAAGATCTGAGCTGCATCTTTTCAGCTCTCAGAATTACAGCAGGCACTAGGGCCCCCCGAGCACCACACACAGAAATGGGGGAAGTGGGGTCCTGACCTACAGGGCACCTCTCACCAGAGCTAACCCCATGGTGACCACGGGCGCCAGCCCCGCACAAGCATCTTCTGGGTGTTCATCATCGACAAATTCCACCATGGGCACCCGCGCCAGCACCCAGCTGGATTTGGGGAACGATGGAGCCACTACCCAGCCCATCACTGGGGCCCCTGATTGGCAGCAGTTAGGAACCCCCGCCTATGACAGCTCTCTCCTGTATTTGAAACGGAGAGCTCCAGCCTTCTCATCTGTTCCAGCTCCCCCAGCTAAGCGCAGCCGTGCACAAGCATCTTCTGGGGGTTCATCATCGACAAATTGCACCGTGGGCAACCATGCCAGCACCCAGCTGGGTTTGGAGAGCAGAGCGGCTACCCAAGATCTAAGCTGCATCTTTGCAGCTCTCAGCATTATAAGCAGCAATCTGGGCCCCCCGAGGACCACACACAGCAATGGGGGAAGCGTGGGCCTGAACTCCAGGGCCCTCCCCACCAGAGCTTCCCCCATGGTGACCACGGAACCCAGCCCCGCACAAGCATCTTTTGGGAGTTTGTCATCGACAAATTCCTCCGTGGGCACCCATGCCAGCACCCAGCTGGGTTTTGAGAACAGAGCGGCTGCCGAAGATCTGAGCTGCATCTTTCCAGCTCTCAGCATTACAGCAGGAACTTGGGCCCGCTGAGCACCTCACACAGCAATGGGGGAAGTGGGGTCCTGACCTACAGGGCCCTCCTCACCAGAGCTAACCCCATGGTGACCACGGGACCCAGCCCCACACCAGCATCTTCTGGTGGTTCATCATCGACAAATTCCACCATGGGCACCCATGCCATCACCCAGCTCGAATTTGGGAGCCCTGGAGCCACTACCCAGCCCATCTCTGGGGCCCATAATTGGCAGCAGTGAGGAACCCCCGCCTATGACAGCTCTCTCCTTTATTTGAAATGGAGAGCTTCAGACTTCACCTTTGCTCCAGCTCCCCCAGCTAAGCACAGCCACGCACAAGCATCTTCTGGGGGTTCATCATCTTCAAATTCCACCGTGGGCACACATGCCAGCAGCCAACTCGGTTTTGAGAGCAGAGTGTCTGTCCAGATCTGAGCTGCATATTTTCAGCTCTCAGCATTATAGCAGGAATCTGGGCCCCCTGAGCACCACACACAGCAATGGGGGAAGCGTGGCTCTGAACTCCGGGGCCCTGCTCACCAGAGCTACCCCCATGGTGACCACGGGACCCATCCGCGCACAAGCATCTTCTGGGGGTACATCATCGACAAATTACACCGAGGGCACCTATGACAGAATCCAGCTGAGTTTTGGGAGCCCTGGAGCCATTACCCAGCCAATCACTGGGCCCCTGAGTGGCAGCTGCGAGGAACGCCCGCCTATGAAAGCTCACTCCTGTATTTGAAATGGAGAGCTCCAGCCTTGGTGTATGCTCCAGACCACCCCAGCTAAGTGCAGCCGCGCACAAGCATCTCCTGGGGGTTCATTATCTTCAAATTACACAGTGGGCATCCATGCCAGCACCCAGCTGGTTTTGGAGAGCAGAGCGGCTACCCAAGATCTAAGCTGCATCTTTTCAGCTCTCAGCATTATAGCAGCAATCTGGGCCCCCCGAGCACCACACACAGCAATGGGGGAAGCGTGGGCCTGAACTCCAGGGCCCTCCTCACCAAAGCATCCCCCATGGTGACCACGGGACCCAGCACCGCACCGGCATCTTTTGGGGGTTTGTCATCGACAAATTCCTCCGTGGGCACCCATGCCAGCACCCAGCTGGGTTTTGGGATCAGAGCGGCTGCTCAAGATCTGAGCTGCATCTTTTCAGCTCTCAGAATTACAGCAGGCACTAGGGCCCCCCGAGCACCACACACAGAAATGGGGGAAGTGGGGTTCTGACCTACAGGGCCCTCCTCACCAGAGCTAACCCCATGGTGACCACGCGCCCCAGCCCCGCACAAGCATCTTCTGGGTGTTCATCATCGAGAAATTCCACCATGGGCACCCGCGCCAGCACCCAGCTGGATTTGGGGAATGATCGAGCCACTACCCAGCCCATCACTGGGGCCCCTGATTGGCAGCAGTTAGGAACCCCCGCCTATGACAGCTCTCTCCTGTATTTGAAACGGAGAGCTCCAGCCTTCTCATCTGTTCCAGCTCCCCCAGCTAAGCGCAGCCGTGCACAAGCATCTTCCGCGGGTTCATCATCGACAAATTCCACCGTGGGCAACCATGCCAGCACCCAGCTGGGTTTGGAGAGCAGAGCGGCTACCCAAGATCTAAGCTGCATCTTTGCAGCTCTCAGCATTATAAGCAGCAATCTGGGCCCCCCGAGGACCACACACAGCAATGGGGGAAGCGTGGGCCTGAACTCCAGGGCCCTCCCCACCAGAGCTTCCCCCATGGTGACCACGGGACCCAGCCCCACACAAGCAACTTTTGGGGGTTTGTCATCGACAAATTCCTCCGTGGGCACCCATGCCAGCACCCAGCTGGGTTTTGAGAGCAGAGCGGCTGCCCAAGATCTGAGCTGCATCTTTTCAGCTCTCAGCATTACAGCAGGAACTTGGGCCCGCTGAGCACCTCACACAGCAATGGGGGAAGTGGGGTCCTGACCTACAGGGCCCTCCTCACCAGAGCTAACCCCATGGTGACCACGGGACCCAGCCCCGCACCAGCATCTTCTGGTGGTTCATCATCGACAACTTCCACCATGGGCACCCATGCCAGCACCCAGCTCGATTTTGGGAGCCCTGGAGCCACTACCCAGCCCATCTCTGGGGCCCATAATTGGCAGCAGTGAGGAACCCCCGCCTATGACAGCTCTCTCCTTTATTTGAAATGGAGAGCTTCAGACTTCGCCTTTGCTCCAGCCCCACCAGCTAAGCGCAGCCACGCACAAGCATCTTCTGGGGGTTCATCATCTTCAAATTCCACCGTGGGCACACATGCCAGCAGCCAACTTGGTTTTGAGAGCAGAGTGACTGTCCAAGATCTGAGCTGCATCTTTTCAGCTCTCAGCATTATAGCAGGAATCTGGGCCCCCTGAGCACCACACACAGCAATGGGGGAAGCGTGGCTCTGAACTCCGGGGCCCTGCTCACCAGAGCTACCCCCATGGTTACGACGGGACCCATCCGCGCACAAGCATCTTCAGGGGGTACATCATCGACAAATTACACCGAGGGCACCTATGACAGAATCCAGCTGAGTTTTGGGAGCCCTGGAGCCATTACCCAGCCAATCACTGGGCCCCTGAGTGGCAGCTGCGAGGAACGCCCGCCTATGAAAGCTCACTCCTGTATTTGAAATGGAGAGCTCCAGCCTTGGTGTATGCTCCAGCCCACCCCAGCTAAGTGCAGCCGCGCACAAGCATCTCCTGGGGGTTCATTATCTTCAAATTACACAGTGGGCACCCATGCCAGCACCCAGCTGGGTTTGGAGAGCAGAGCGGCTACCCAAGATCTAAGCTGCATCTTTTCAGCTCTCAGCAGTATAGCAGCAATCTGGGCCCCCCGAGCACCACACACAGCAATGGGGGAAGCGTGGGCCTGAACTCCAGGGCCCTCCTCACCAAAGCATCCCCCATGGTGACCACGGGACCCAGCACCGCACCGGCATCTTTTGGGGGTTTGTCATCGACAAATTCCTCCGTGGACACCCATGCCAGCACCCAGCTGGGTTTTGGGATCAGAGCGGCTGCTCCAGATCTGAGCTGCATCTTTTCAGCTCTCAGAATTACAGCAGGCACTAGGGCCCCCCGAGCACCACACACAGCAATGGGGTAAATGGGGTCCTGACCTACAGGGCCCTCCTCACCAGAGCTAACCCCATGGTGACCACGGGCCCCAGCCCCGCACAAGCATCTTCTGGGTGTTCATCATCGACAAATTCCACCATGGGCACCCGCGCCAGCACCCAGCTGGATTTGGGGAACGATGGAGCCACTACCCAGCCCATCACTGGGGCCCCTGATTGGCAGCAGTTAGGAACCCCCGCCTATGACAGCTCTCTCCTGTATTTGAAACGGAGAGCTCCAGCCTTCTCATCTGTTCCAGCTCCCCCAGCTAAGCGCAGCCGTGCACAAGCATCTTCCGCGGGTTCATCATCGACAAATTCCACCGTGGGCAACCATGCCAGCACCCAGCTGGGTTTGGAGAGCAGAGCGGCTACCCAAGATCTAAGCTGCATCTTTGCAGCTCTCAGCATTATAAGCAGCAATCTGGGCCCCCCGAGGACCACACACAGCAATGGGGGAAGCGTGGGCCTGAACTCCAGGGCCCTCCCCACCAGAGCTTCCCCCATGGTGACCATGGGACCCAGCCCCGCACAAGCATCTTTTGGGGGTTTGTCATCGACAAATTCCTCCGTGGGCACCCATGCCAGCACCCAGATGGTTTTTGAGAGCAGAGTGGCTGCCGAAGATCTGAGCTGCATCTTTTCACCTCTCAGCATTACAGCAGGAACTTGGGCCCGCTGAGCACCTCACACAGCAATGAGGGATGTGGGGTCCTGACCTACAGAGCCCTCCTCACCAGAGCTAACCCCATGGTGACCACGGGACCCAGCCCCGCACCAGCATCTTCTGGTGGTTCATCATCGACAACTTCCACCATGGGCACCCATGCCAGCACCCAGCTCGATTTTGGGAGCCCTGGAGCCACTACCCAGCCCATCTGTGGGGCCCATAATTGGCAGCAGTGAGGAACCCCCGCCTATGACAGCTCTCTCCTTTATTTGAAATGGAGAGCTCTAGCCTTCTCATCTGTTCCAGCTCCACCAGCTAAGCGCAGCCACACACAAGCATCTTCTGTGGGTTCATCATCGAGAAATTCCACCATGGGCACTCATGCCAGCAACCAGCTCGATTTTGGGAGCCCTGGAGCCACTACCCAGCCCATCTCTGGGGCCCATAATTGGCAGCAGTGAGGAACCCCCGCCTATGACAGCTCTCTCCTTTATTTGAAATGGAGAGCTTCAGACTTCGCCTTTGCTTCAGCCCCACCCCCCAGCTAAGCGCAGCCACGCACAAGCATCTTCTGGGGGTTCATCACCTTCAAATTCCACCGTGGGCACACATGCCAGCAGCCAACTCGGTTTTGAGAGCAGAGTGTCTGTCCAGATCTGAGCTGCATATTTTCAGCTCTCAGCATTATAGCAGGAATCTGGGCCCCCTGAGCACCACACACAGCAATGGGGGAAGCGTGGCTCTGAACTCCGGGGCCCTGCTCACCAAAGCATCCCCCATGGTGACCACGGGACCCAGCACCGCACCGGCATCTTTTGGGGGTTTGTCATCGACAAATTCCTCCGTGGGCACCCATGCCAGCACCCAGCTGGGTTTTGGGATCAGAGCGGCTGCTCAAGATCTGAGCTGCATCTTTTCAGCTCTCAGAATTACAGCAGGCACTAGGGCCCCCCGAGCACCACACACAGAAATGGGGGAAGTGGGGTCCTGACCTACAGGGCACCTCTCACCAGAGCTAACCCCATGGTGACCACGGGCGCCAGCCCCGCACAAGCATCTTCTGGGTGTTCATCATCGACAAATTCCACCATGGGCACCCGCGCCAGCACCCAGCTGGATTTGGGGAACGATGGAGCCACTACCCAGCCCATCACTGGGGCCCCTGATTGGCAGCAGTTAGGAACCCCCGCCTATGACAGCTCTCTCCTGTATTTGAAACGGAGAGCTCCAGCCTTCTCATCTGTTCCAGCTCCCCCAGCTAAGCGCAGCCGTGCACAAGCATCTTCTGGGGGTTCATCATCGACAAATTGCACCGTGGGCAACCATGCCAGCACCCAGCTGGGTTTGGAGAGCAGAGCGGCTACCCAAGATCTAAGCTGCATCTTTGCAGCTCTCAGCATTATAAGCAGCAATCTGGGCCCCCCGAGGACCACACACAGCAATGGGGGAAGCGTGGGCCTGAACTCCAGGGCCCTCCCCACCAGAGCTTCCCCCATGGTGACCACGGAACCCAGCCCCGCACAAGCATCTTTTGGGAGTTTGTCATCGACAAATTCCTCCGTGGGCACCCATGCCAGCACCCAGCTGGGTTTTGAGAACAGAGCGGCTGCCGAAGATCTGAGCTGCATCTTTCCAGCTCTCAGCATTACAGCAGGAACTTGGGCCCGCTGAGCACCTCACACAGCAATGGGGGAAGTGGGGTCCTGACCTACAGGGCCCTCCTCACCAGAGCTAACCCCATGGTGACCACGGGACCCAGCCCCACACCAGCATCTTCTGGTGGTTCATCATCGACAAATTCCACCATGGGCACCCATGCCATCACCCAGCTCGAATTTGGGAGCCCTGGAGCCACTACCCAGCCCATCTCTGGGGCCCATAATTGGCAGCAGTGAGGAACCCCCGCCTATGACAGCTCTCTCCTTTATTTGAAATGGAGAGCTTCAGACTTCGCCTTTGCTCCAGCTCCCCCAGCTAAGCACAGCCACGCACAAGCATCTTCTGGGGGTTCATCATCTTCAAATTCCACCGTGGGCACACATGCCAGCAGCCAACTCGGTTTTGAGAGCAGAGTGTCTGTCCAGATCTGAGCTGCATATTTTCAGCTCTCAGCATTATAGCAGGAATCTGGGCCCCCTGAGCACCACACACAGCAATGGGGGAAGCGTGGCTCTGAACTCCGGGGCCCTGCTCACCAGAGCTACCCCCATGGTGACCACGGGACCCATCCGCGCACAAGCATCTTCTGGGGGTACATCATCGACAAATTACACCGAGGGCACCTATGACAGAATCCAGCTGAGTTTTGGGAGCCCTGGAGCCATTACCCAGCCAATCACTGGGCCCCTGAGTGGCAGCTGCGAGGAACGCCCGCCTATGAAAGCTCACTCCTGTATTTGAAATGGAGAGCTCCAGCCTTGGTGTATGCTCCAGACCACCCCAGCTAAGTGCAGCCGCGCACAAGCATCTCCTGGGGGTTCATTATCTTCAAATTACACAGTGGGCATCCATGCCAGCACCCAGCTGGTTTTGGAGAGCAGAGCGGCTACCCAAGATCTAAGCTGCATCTTTTCAGCTCTCAGCATTATAGCAGCAATCTGGGCCCCCCGAGCACCACACACAGCAATGGGGGAAGCGTGGGCCTGAACTCCAGGGCCCTCCTCACCAAAGCATCCCCCATGGTGACCACGGGACCCAGCACCGCACCGGCATCTTTTGGGGGTTTGTCATCGACAAATTCCTCCGTGGGCACCCATGCCAGCACCCAGCTGGGTTTTGGGATCAGAGCGGCTGCTCAAGATCTGAGCTGCATCTTTTCAGCTCTCAGAATTACAGCAGGCACTAGGGCCCCCCGAGCACCACACACAGAAATGGGGGAAGTGGGGTTCTGACCTACAGGGCCCTCCTCACCAGAGCTAACCCCATGGTGACCACGGGCCCCAGCCCCGCACAAGCATCTTCTGGGTGTTCATCATCGAGAAATTCCACCATGGGCACCCGCGCCAGCACCCAGCTGGATTTGGGGAATGATCGAGCCACTACCCAGCCCATCACTGGGGCCCCTGATTGGCAGCAGTTAGGAACCCCCGCCTATGACAGCTCTCTCCTGTATTTGAAACGGAGAGCTCCAGCCTTCTCATCTGTTCCAGCTCCCCCAGCTAAGCGCAGCCGTGCACAAGCATCTTCCGCGGGTTCATCATCGACAAATTCCACCGTGGGCAACCATGCCAGCACCCAGCTGGGTTTGGAGAGCAGAGCGGCTACCCAAGATCTAAGCTGCATCTTTGCAGCTCTCAGCATTATAAGCAGCAATCTGGGCCCCCCGAGGACCACACACAGCAATGGGGGAAGCGTGGGCCTGAACTCCAGGGCCCTCCCCACCAGAGCTTCCCCCATGGTGACCACGGGACCCAGCCCCACACAAGCAACTTTTGGGGGTTTGTCATCGACAAATTCCTCCGTGGGCACCCATGCCAGCACCCAGCTGGGTTTTGAGAGCAGAGCGGCTGCCCAAGATCTGAGCTGCATCTTTTCAGCTCTCAGCATTACAGCAGGAACTTGGGCCCGCTGAGCACCTCACACAGCAATGGGGGAAGTGGGGTCCTGACCTACAGGGCCCTCCTCACCAGAGCTAACCCCATGGTGACCACGGGACCCAGCCCCGCACCAGCATCTTCTGGTGGTTCATCATCGACAACTTCCACCATGGGCACCCATGCCAGCACCCAGCTCGATTTTGGGAGCCCTGGAGCCACTACCCAGCCCATCTCTGGGGCCCATAATTGGCAGCAGTGAGGAACCCCCGCCTATGACAGCTCTCTCCTTTATTTGAAATGGAGAGCTTCAGACTTCGCCTTTGCTCCAGCCCCACCAGCTAAGCGCAGCCACGCACAAGCATCTTCTGGGGGTTCATCATCTTCAAATTCCACCGTGGGCACACATGCCAGCAGCCAACTTGGTTTTGAGAGCAGAGTGACTGTCCAAGATCTGAGCTGCATCTTTTCAGCTCTCAGCATTATAGCAGGAATCTGGGCCCCCTGAGCACCACACACAGCAATGGGGGAAGCGTGGCTCTGAACTCCGGGGCCCTGCTCACCAGAGCTACCCCCATGGTTACGACGGGACCCATCCGCGCACAAGCATCTTCAGGGGGTACATCATCGACAAATTACACCGAGGGCACCTATGACAGAATCCAGCTGAGTTTTGGGAGCCCTGGAGCCATTACCCAGCCAATCACTGGGCCCCTGAGTGGCAGCTGCGAGGAACGCCCGCCTATGAAAGCTCACTCCTGTATTTGAAATGGAGAGCTCCAGCCTTGGTGTATGCTCCAGCCCACCCCAGCTAAGTGCAGCCGCGCACAAGCATCTCCTGGGGGTTCATTATCTTCAAATTACACAGTGGGCACCCATGCCAGCACCCAGCTGGGTTTGGAGAGCAGAGCGGCTACCCAAGATCTAAGCTGCATCTTTTCAGCTCTCAGCAGTATAGCAGCAATCTGGGCCCCCCGAGCACCACACACAGCAATGGGGGAAGCGTGGGCCTGAACTCCAGGGCCCTCCTCACCAAAGCATCCCCCATGGTGACCACGGGACCCAGCACCGCACCGGCATCTTTTGGGGGTTTGTCATCGACAAATTCCTCCGTGGACACCCATGCCAGCACCCAGCTGGGTTTTGGGATCAGAGCGGCTGCTCCAGATCTGAGCTGCATCTTTTCAGCTCTCAGAATTACAGCAGGCACTAGGGCCCCCCGAGCACCACACACAGCAATGGGGTAAATGGGGTCCTGACCTACAGGGCCCTCCTCACCAGAGCTAACCCCATGGTGACCACGGGCCCCAGCCCCGCACAAGCATCTTCTGGGTGTTCATCATCGACAAATTCCACCATGGGCACCCGCGCCAGCACCCAGCTGGATTTGGGGAACGATGGAGCCACTACCCAGCCCATCACTGGGGCCCCTGATTGGCAGCAGTTAGGAACCCCCGCCTATGACAGCTCTCTCCTGTATTTGAAACGGAGAGCTCCAGCCTTCTCATCTGTTCCAGCTCCCCCAGCTAAGCGCAGCCGTGCACAAGCATCTTCCGCGGGTTCATCATCGACAAATTCCACCGTGGGCAACCATGCCAGCACCCAGCTGGGTTTGGAGAGCAGAGCGGCTACCCAAGATCTAAGCTGCATCTTTGCAGCTCTCAGCATTATAAGCAGCAATCTGGGCCCCCCGAGGACCACACACAGCAATGGGGGAAGCGTGGGCCTGAACTCCAGGGCCCTCCCCACCAGAGCTTCCCCCATGGTGACCATGGGACCCAGCCCCGCACAAGCATCTTTTGGGGGTTTGTCATCGACAAATTCCTCCGTGGGCACCCATGCCAGCACCCAGATGGTTTTTGAGAGCAGAGTGGCTGCCGAAGATCTGAGCTGCATCTTTTCAGCTCTCAGCATTACAGCAGGAACTTGGGCCCGCTGAGCACCTCACACAGCAATGAGGGATGTGGGGTCCTGACCTACAGAGCCCTCCTCACCAGAGCTAACCCCATGGTGACCACGGGACCCAGCCCCGCACCAGCATCTTCTGGTGGTTCATCATCGACAACTTCCACCATGGGCACCCATGCCAGCACCCAGCTCGATTTTGGGAGCCCTGGAGCCACTACCCAGCCCATCTGTGGGGCCCATAATTGGCAGCAGTGAGGAACCCCCGCCTATGACAGCTCTCTCCTTTATTTGAAATGGAGAGCTTCAGACTTCGCCTTTGCTCCAGCCCCACCAGCTAAGCGCAGCCACGCACAAGCATCTTCTGGGGGTTCATCATCTTCAAATTCCACCGTGGGCACACATGCCAGCAGCCAACTTGGTTTTGAGAGCAGAGTGACTGTCCAAGATCTGAGCTGCATCTTTTCAGCTCTCAGCATTATAGCAGGAATCTGGGCCCCCTGAGCACCACACACAGCAATGGGGGAAGCGTGGCTCTGAACTCCGGGGCCCTGCTCACCAGAGCTACCCCCATGGTGACCACGGGACCCATCCGCGCACAAGCATCTTCTGGGGGTACATCATCGACAAATTACACCGAGGGCACCTATGACAGAATCCAGCTGAGTTTTGGGAGCCCTGGAGCCATTACCCAGCCAATCACTGGGCCCCTGAGTGGCAGCTGCGAGGAACGCCCGCCTATGAAAGCTCACTCCTGTATTTGAAATGGAGAGCTCCAGCCTTGGTGTATGCTCCAGCCCACCCCAGCTAAGTGCAGCCGCGCACAAGCATCTCCTGGGGGTTCATTATCTTCAAATTACACAGTGGGCACCCATGCCAGCACCCAGCTGGGTTTGGAGAGCAGAGCGGCTACCCAAGATCTAAGCTGCATCTTTTCAGCTCTCAGCATTATAGCAGCAATCTGGGCCCCCCGAGCACCACACACAGCAATGGGGGAAGCGTGGGCCTGAACTCCAGGGCCCTCCTCACCAAAGCATCCCCCATGGTGACCACGGGACCCAGCACCGCACCGGCATCTTTTGGGGGTTTGTCATCGACAAATTCCTCCGTGGGCACCCATGCCAGCACCCAGCTGGGTTTTGGGATCAGAGCGGCTGCTCAAGATCTGAGCTGCATCTTTTCAGCTCTCAGAATTACAGCAGGCACTTGGGCCCCCCGAGCACCACACACAGCAATGGGGGAAGTGGGGTCCTGACCTACAGGGCCCTCCTCACCAGCGCTAACCCCATGGTGACCACGGGACCCAGCCCCACACCAGCATCTTCTGGTGGTTCATCATCGAAAAATTCCACCATGGGCACCCATGCCAGCACACAGCTCGATTTTGGGAGCCCTGGAGCCACTACCCAGCCCATCTCTGGGGCCCATAATTGGCAGCAGTGAGGAACCCCCGCCTATGACAGCTCTCTCCTTTATTTGAAATGGAGAGCTCTAGCCTTCTCATCTGTTCCAGCTCCACCAGCTAAGCGCAGCCACACACAAGCATCTTCTGTGGGTTCATCATCGAGAAATTCCACCATGGGCACTCATGCCAGCAACCAGCTCGATTTTGGGAGCCCTGGAGCCACTACCCAGCCCATCTCTGGGGCCCATAATTGGCAGCAGTGAGGAACCCCCGCCTATGACAGCTCTCTCCTTTATTTGAAATGGAGAGCTTCAGACTTCGCCTTTGCTTCAGCCCCACCCCCCAGCTAAGCGCAGCCACGCACAAGCATCTTCTGGGGGTTCATCACCTTCAAATTCCACCGTGGGCACACATGCCAGCAGCCAACTCGGTTTTGAGAGCAGAGTGTCTGTCCAGATCTGAGCTGCATATTTTCAGCTCTCAGCATTATAGCAGGAATCTGGGCCCCCTGAGCACCACACACAGCAATGGGGGAAGCGTGGCTCTGAACTCCGGGGCCCTGCTCACCAAAGCATCCCCCATGGTGACCACGGGACCCAGCACCGCACCGGCATCTTTTGGGGGTTTGTCATCGACAAATTCCTCCGTGGGCACCCATGCCAGCACCCAGCTGGGTTTTGGGATCAGAGCGGCTCCTCAAGATCTGAGCTGCATCTTTTCAGCTCTCAGAATTACAGCAGGCACTAGGGCCCCCCGAGCACCACACACAGAAATGGGGGAAGTGGGGTCCTGACCTACAGGGCACCCCTCACCAGAGCTAACCCCATGGTGACCATGGGCGCCAGCCCCGCACAAGCATCTTCTGGGTGTTCATCATCGAGAAATTCCACCATGGGCACCCGCGCCAGCACCCAGCTGGATTTGGGGAACGATGGAGCCACTACCCAGCCCATCACTGGGGCCCCTGATTGGCAGCAGTTAGGAACCCCCGCCTATGACAGCTCTCTCCTGTATTTGAAACGGAGAGCTCCAGCCTTCTCATCTGTTCCAGCTCCCCCAGCTAAGCGCAGCCGTGCACAAGCATCTTCTGGGGGTTCATCATCGACAAATTGCACCGTGGGCAACCATGCCAGCACCCAGCTGGGTTTGGAGAGCAGAGCGGCTACCCAAGATCTAAGCTGCATCTTTGCAGCTCTCAGCATTATAAGCAGCAATCTGGGCCCCCCGAGGACCACACACAGCAATGGGGGAAGCGTGGGCCTGAACTCCAGGGCCCTCCCCACCAGAGCTTCCCCCATGGTGACCACGGAACCCAGCCCCGCACAAGCATCTTTTGGGAGTTTGTCATCGACAAATTCCTCCGTGGGCACCCATGCCAGCACCCAGCTGGGTTTTGAGATCAGAGCGGCTGCCGAAGATCTGAGCTGCATCTTTCCAGCTCTCAGCATTACAGCAGGAACTTGGGCCCGCTGAGCACCTCACACAGCAATGGGGGAAGTGGGGTCCTGACCTACAGGGCCCTCCTCACCAGAGCTAACCCCATGGTGACCACGGGACCCAGCCCCACACCAGCATCTTCTGGTGGTTCATCATCGACAAATTCCACCATGGGCACCCATGCCATCACCCAGCTCGAATTTGGGAGCCCTGGAGCCACTACCCAGCCCATCTCTGGGGCCCATAATTGGCAGCAGTGAGGAACCCCCGCCTATGACAGCTCTCTCCTTTATTTGAAATGGAGAGCTTCAGACTTCGCCTTTGCTCCAGCTCCCCCAGCTAAGCACAGCCACGCACAAGCATCTTCTGGGGGTTCATCATCTTCAAATTCCACCGTGGGCACACATGCCAGCAGCCAACTCGGTTTTGAGAGCAGAGTGTCTGTCCAGATCTGAGCTGCATATTTTCAGCTCTCAGCATTATAGCAGGAATCTGGGCCCCCTGAGCACCACACACAGCAATGGGGGAAGCGTGGCTCTGAACTCCGGGGCCCTGCTCACCAGAGCTACCCCCATGGTGACCACGGGACCCATCCGCGCACAAGCATCTTCTGGGGGTACATCATCGACAAATTACACCGAGGGCACCTATGACAGAATCCAGCTGAGTTTTGGGAGCCCTGGAGCCATTACCCAGCCAATCACTGGGCCCCTGAGTGGCAGCTGCGAGGAACGCCCGCCTATGAAAGCTCACTCCTGTATTTGAAATGGAGAGCTCCAGCCTTGGTGTATGCTCCAGCCCACCCCAGCTAAGTGCAGCCGCGCACAAGCATCTCCTGGGGGTTCATTATCTTCAAATTACACAGTGGGCATCCATGCCAGCACCCAGCTGGGTTTGGAGAGCAGAGCGGCTACCCAAGATCTAAGCTGCATCTTTTCAGCTCTCAGCATTATAGCAGCAATCTGGGCCCCCCGAGCACCACACACAGCAATGGGGGAAGCGTGGGCCTGAACTCCAGGGCCCTCCTCACCAAAGCATCCCCCATGGTGACCACGGGACCCAGCACCGCACCGGCATCTTTTGGGGGTTTGTCATCGACAAATTCCTCCGTGGGCACCCATGCCAGCACCCAGCTGGGTTTTGGGATCAGAGCGGCTGCTCAAGATCTGAGCTGCATCTTTTCAGCTCTCAGAATTACAGCAGGCACTAGGGCCCCCCGAGCACCACACACAGAAATGGGGGAAGTGGGGTCCTGACCTACAGGGCACCCCTCACCAGAGCTAACCCCATGGTGACCACGGGCGCCAGCCCCGCACAAGCATCTTCTGGGTGTTCATCATCGAGAAATTCCACCATGGGCACCCGCGCCAGCACCCAGCTGGATTTGGGGAACGATGGAGCCACTACCCAGCCCATCACTGGGGCCCCTGATTGGCAGCAGTTAGGAACCCCCGCCTATGACAGCTCTCTCCTGTATTTGAAACGGAGAGCTCCAGCCTTCTCATCTGTTCCAGCTCCCCCAGCTAAGCGCAGCCGTGCACAAGCATCTTCTGGGGGTTCATCATCGACAAATTCCACCGTGGGCAACCATGCCAGCACCCAGCTGGGTTTGGAGAGCAGAGCGGCTACCCAAGATCTAAGCTGCATCTTTGCAGCTCTCAGCATTATAAGCAGCAATCTGGGCCCCCCGAGGACCACACACAGCAATGGGGGAAGCGTGGGCCTGAACTCCAGGGCCCTCCCCACCAGAGCTTCCCCCATGGTGACCACGGGATCCAGCCCCGCACAAGCATCTTTTGGGGGTTTGTCATCGACAAATTCCTCCGTGGGCACCCATGCCAGCACCCAGCTGGGTTTTGAGACCAGGGCAGCTGCCGAAGATCTGAGCTGCATCTTTCCAGCTCTCAGCATTACAGCAGGAACTTGGGCCCGCTGAGCACCTCACACAGCAATGGGGGAAGTGGGGTCCTGACCTACAGGGCCCTCCTCACCAGAGCTAACCCCATGGTGACCACGGGACCAAGCCCCACACCAGCATCTTCTGGTGGTTCATCATCGACAAATTCCACCATGGGCACCCATGCCATCACCCAGCTCGATTTGGGGAGCCCTGGAGCCACTACCCAGCCCATCTCTGGGGCCCATAATTGGCAGCAGTGAGGAACCCCCGCCTATGACAGCTCTCTCCTTTATTTGAAATGGAGAGCTTCAGACTTCTCCTTTGCTCCAGCCCCCCCAGCTAAGCACAGCCACGCACAAGCATCTTCTGGGGGTTCATCATCTTCAAATTCCACCGTGGGCACACATGCCAGCAGCCAACTCGGTTTTGAGAGCAGAGTGTCTGTCCAGATCTGAGCTGCATATTTTCAGCTCTCAGCATTATAGCAGGAATCTGGGCCCCCTGAGCACCACACACAGCAATGGGGGAAGCGTGGCTCTGAACTCCAGGGCCCTGCTCACCAGAGCTACCCCCATGGTTGCCACGGGACCCAGCCCCGCACCAGCATCTTCTGGTGGTTCATCATCGACAAATTCCACCATGGGCACCCATGCCAGCACCCAGCTCGATTTTGGAAGCCCTGGAGCCATTACCCAGCCAATCACTGGGCCCCTGAGTGGCAGCTGCGAGGAACGCCCGCCTATGAAAGCTCACTCCTGTATTTGAAATGGAGAGCTCCAGCCTTGGTGTATGCTCCAGCCACCCCAGCTAAGTGCAGCCGCACACAAACATCTCCTGGGGGTTCATTATCTTCAAATTACACAGTGGGCACCCATGCCAGCACCCAGCTGGGTTTGGAGAGCAGAGCGGCTACCCAAGATCTAAGCTGCATCTTTTCAGCTCTCAGCAGTTTAGCAGCAATCAGGGACCCCCGAGCACCACACACAGCAATGGGGGAAGCGTGGGCCTGAACTCCAGGGCCCTCCTCACCAAAGCATCCCCCATGGTGACCACGGGACCCAGCACCGCACCGGCATCTTTTGGGGGTTTGTCATCGACAAATTCCTCCGTGGGCACCCACGTCAGCACCCAGCTGGGTTTTGGGATCAGAGCGGCTGCTCAAGATCTGAGCTGCATCTTTTCAGGTCTCAGAATTACAGCAGGCACTAGGGCCCCCCGAGCACCACACACAGCAATGGGGTAAGTGGGGTCCTGACCTACAGGGCCCTCCTCACCAGAGCTAACCCCATGGTGACCACGGGACCCAGCCCCACACCAGCATCTTCTGGTGGTTCATCATCGACAAATTCCACCATGGGCACCCATGCCAGCACCCAGCTCGATTTTGGGAGCCCTGGAGCCACTACCCAGCCCATCTCTGGGGCCCATAATTGGCAGCAGTGAGGAACCCCCGCCTATGACAGCTCTCTCCTTTATTTGAAATGGAGAGCTCTAGCCTTCGCCTCTGCTCCAGCTCCACCAGCTAAGCGCAGCCACACACAAGCATCTTCTGTGGGTTCATCATCGAGAAATTCCACCATGGGCACTCATGCCAGCAACCAGCTCGATTTTGGGAGCCCTGGAGCCACTACCCAGCCCATCTCTGGGGCCCATAATTGGCAGCAGTGAGGAACCCCCGCCTATGACAGCTCTCTCCTTTATTTGAAATGGAGAGCTTCAGACTTCGCCTTTGCTTCAGCCCCACCCCCCAGCTAAGCGCAGCCACGCACAAGCATCTTCTGGGGGTTCATCATCTTCAAATTCCACCGTGGGCACACATGCCAGCAGCCAACTCGGTTTTGAGAGCAGAGTGTCTGTCCAGATCTGAGCTGCATATTTTCAGCTCTCAGCATTATAGCAGGAATCTGGGCCCCCTGAGCACCACACACAGCAATGGGGGAAGCGTGGCTCTGAACTCCGGGGCCCTGCTCACCAAAGCATCCCCCATGGTGACCACGGGACCCAGCACCGCACCGGCATCTTTTGGGGGTTTGTCATCGACAAATTCCTCCGTGGGCACCCACGCCAGCACCCAGCTGGGTTTTGGGATCAGAGCGGCTGCTCAAGATCTGAGCTGCATCTTTTCAGCTCTCAGAATTACAGCAGGCACTAGGGCCCCCCGAGCACCACACACAGAAATGGGGGAAGTGGGGTCCTGACCTACAGGGCACCCCTCACCAGAGCTAACCCCATGGTGACCACGGGCGCCAGCCCCGCACAAGCATCTTCTGGGTGTTCATCATCGAGAAATTCCACCATGGGCACCCGCGCCAGCACCCAGCTGGATTTGGGGAACGATGGAGCCACTACCCAGCCCATCACTGGGGCCCCTGATTGGCAGCAGTTAGGAACCCCCGCCTATGACAGCTCTCTCCTGTATTTGAAACGGAGAGCTCCAGCCTTCTCATCTGTTCCAGCTCCCCCAGCTAAGCGCAGCCGTGCACAAGCATCTTCTGGGGGTTCATCATCAACAAATTGCACCGTGGGCAACCATGCCAGCACCCAGCTGGGTTTGGAGAGCAGAGCGGCTACCCAAGATCTAAGCTGCATCTTTGCAGCTCTCAGCATTATAAGCAGCAATCTGGGCCCCCCGAGGACCACACACAGCAATGGGGGAAGCGTGGGCCTGAACTCCAGGGCCCTCCCCACCAGAGCTTCCCCCATGGTGACCACGGAACCCAGCCCCGCACAAGCATCTTTTGGGGGTTTGTCATCGACAAATTTCTCCGTGGGCACCCATGCCAGCACCCAGCTGAGTTTTGAGATCAGAGCGGCTGCCGAAGATCTGAGCTGCATCTTTCCAGCTCTCAGCATTACAGCAGGAACTTGGGCCCGCTGAGCACCTCACACAGCAATGGGGGAAGTGGGGTCCTGACCTACAGGGCCCTCCTCACCAGAGCTAACCCCATGGTGACCACGGGACCAAGCCCCACACCAGCATCTTCTGGTGGTTCATCATCGACAAATTCCACCATGGGCACCCATGCCATCACCCAGCTCGATTTGGGGAGCCCTGGAGCCACTACCCAGCCCATCTCTGGGGCCCATAATTGGCAGCAGTGAGGAACCCCCGCCTATGACAGCTCTCTCCTTTATTTGAAATGGAGAGCTTCAGACTTCGCCTTTGCTCCAGCCCCCCCAGCTAAGCACAGCCACGCACAAGCATCTTCTGGGGGTTCATCATCTTCAAATTCCACCGTGGGCACACATGCCAGCAGCCAACTCGGTTTTGAGAGCAGAGTGTCTGTCCAGATCTGAGCTGCATATTTTCAGCTCTCAGCATTATAGCAGGAATCTGGGCCCCCTGAGCACCACACACAGCAATGGGGGAAGCGTGGCTCTGAACTCCGGGGCCCTGCTCACCAGAGCTTCCCCCATGGTGACCACGGGACCCATCCGCGCACAAGCATCTTCTGGGGGTACATCATCGACAAATTACACCGAGGGCACCTATGACAGAATCCAGCTGAGTTTTTGGAGCCCTGGAGCCATTACCCAGCCAATCACTGGGCCCCTGAGTGGCAGCTGCGAGGAACGCCCGCCTATGAAAGCTCACTCCTGTATTTGAAATGGAGAGCTCCAGCCTTGGTGTATGCTCCAGCCCCCCCAGCTAAGTGCAGCCACGCACAAGCATCTCCTGGGGGTTCATTATCTTCAAATTACACAGTGGGCACCCATGCCAGCACCCAGCTGGGTTTGGAGAGCAGAGCGGCTACCCAAGATCTAAGCTGCATCTTTTCAGCTCTCAGCATTATAGCAGCAATCTGGGCCCCCCGAGCACCACACACAGCAATGGGGGAAGCGTGGGCCTGAACTCCAGGGCCCTCCTCACCAAAGCATCCCCCATGGTGACCACGGGACCCAGCACCGCACCGGCATCTTTTGGAGGTTTGTCATCGACAAATTCCTCCGTGGGCACCCATGCCAGCACCCAGCTGGGTTTTGGGATCAGAGCGGCTGCTCCAGATCTGAGCTGCATCTTTTCAGCTCTCAGAATTACAGCAGGCACTAGGGCCCCCCGAGCACCACACACAGCAATGGGGTAAATGGGGTCCTGACCTACAGGGCACCCCTCACCAGAGCTAACCCCATGGTGACCACGGGCCCCAGCCCCGCACAAGCATCTTCTGGGTGTTCATCATCGAGAAATTCCACCATGGGCACCCGCGCCACCACCCAGCTGGATTTGGGGAACGATGGAGCCACTACCCAGCCCATCACTGGGGCCCCTGATTGGCAACAGTTAGGAACCCCCGCCTATGACAGCTCTCTCCTGTATTTGAAACGGAGAGCTCCAGCCTTCTCATCTGTTCCAGCTCCCCCAGCTAAGCGCAGCCGTGCACAAGCATCTTCTGGGGTTTCATCATCGACAAATTCCACCGTGGGCAACCATGCCAGCACCCAGCTGGGTTTGGAGAGCAGAGCGGCTACCCAAGATCTAAGCTGCATCTTTGCAGCTCTCAGCATTATAAGCAGCAATCTGGGCCCCCCGAGGACCACACACAGCAATGGGGGAAGCGTGGGCCTGAACTCCAGGGCCCTCCCCTCCAGAGCTTCCCCCATGGTGACCATGGGACCCAGCCCCGCACGAGCATCTTTTGGGGGTTTGTCATCGACAAATTCCTCCGTGGGCACCCATGCCAGCACCCAGCTGGTTTTTGAGAGCAGAGTGGCTGCCGAAGATCTGAGCTGCATCTTTTCAGCTCTCAGCATTACAGCAGGAACTTGGGCCCGCTGAGCACCTCACACAGAAATGAGGGAAGTGGGGTCCTGACCTACAGAGCCCTCCTCACCAGAGCTAACCCCATGGTGACCACGGGACCCAGCCCCGCACCAGCATCTTCTGGTGGTTCATCATCGACAAATTCCACCATGGGCACCCATGCCAGCACACAGCTCGATTTTGGGAGCCCTGGAGCCACTACCCAGCCCATCTCTGGGGCCCATAATTGGCAGCAGTGAGGAACCCCCGCCTATGACAGCTCTCTCCTTTATTTGAAATGGAGAGCTTCAGACTTCGCCTTTGCTCCAGCCCCACCAGCTAAGCGCAGCCACGCACAAGCATCTTCTGGGGGTTCATCATCTTCAAATTCCACCGTGGGCACACATGCCAGCAGCCAACTCGGTTTTGAGAGCAGAGTGACTGTCCAAGATCTGAGCTGCATCTTTTCAGCTCTCAGCATTATAGCAGGAATCTGGGCCCCCTGAGCACCACACACAGCAATGGGGGAAGCGTGGCTCTGAACTCCGGGGCCCTGCTCACCAGAGCTACCCCCATGGTTACGACGGGACCCAGCCGCGCACAAGCATCTTCTGGGGGTACGTCATCGACAAATTACACCGAGGGCACCTATGACAGAATCCAGCTGAGTTTTGGGAGCCATGGAGCCATTACCCAGCCAATCACTGGGCCCCTGAGTGGCAGCTGCGAGGTACGCCCGCCTATGAAAGCTCACTCCTGTATTTGAAATGGAGAGCTCCAGCCTTGGTGTATGCTCCAGCCCACCCCAGCTAAGTGCAGCCGCGCACAAGCATCTCCTGGGGGTTCATTATCTTCAAATTACACAGTGGGCATCCATGCCAGCACCCAGCTGGGTTTGGAGAGCAGAGCGGCTACCCAAGATCTAAGCTGCATCTTTTCAGCTCTCAGCATTATAGCAGCAATCTGGGCCCCCCGAGCACCACACACAGCAATGGGGGAAGCGTGGGCCTGAACTCCAGGGCCCTCCTCACCAAAGCATCCCCCATGGTGACCACGGGACCCAGCACCGCACCGGCATCTTTTGGGGGTTTGTCATCGACAAATTCCTCCGTGGGCACCCATGCCAGCACCCAGCTGGGTTTTGGGATCAGAGCGGCTGCTCCAGATCTGAGCTGCATCTTTTCAGCTCTCAGAATTACAGCAGGCACTAGGGCCCCCCGAGCACCACACACAGAAATGGGGGAAGTGGGGTCCTGACCTACAGGGCACCCCTCACCAGAGCTAACCCCATGGTGACCACGGGCGCCAGCCCCGCACAAGCATCTTCTGGGTGTTCATCATCGACAAATTCCACCATGGGCACCCGCGCCAGCACCCAGCTGGATTTGGGGAACGATGGAGCCACTACCCAGCCCATCACTGGGGCCCCTGATTGGCAGCAGTTAGGAACCCCCGCCTATGACAGCTCTCTCCTGTATTTGAAACGGAGAGCTCCAGCCTTCTCATCTGTTCCAGCTCCCCCAGCTAAGCGCAGCCGTGCACAAGCATCTTCCGCGGGTTCATCATCGACAAATTCCACCGTGGGCAACCATGCCAGCACCCAGCTGGGTTTGGAGAGCAGAGCGGCTACCCAAGATCTAAGCTGCATCTTTGCAGCTCTCAGCATTATAAGCAGCAATCTGGGCCCCCCGAGGACCACACACAGCAATGGGGGAAGCGTGGGCCTGAACTCCAGGGCCCTCCCCACCAGAGCTTCCCCCATGGTGACCACGGGACCCAGCCCCGCACAAGCATCTTTTGGGGGTTTGTCATCGACAAATTCCTCCGTGGGCACCCATGCCAGCACCCAGCTGGGTTTTGAGAGCAGAGCGGCTGCCCAAGATCTGAGCTGCATCTTTTCAGCTCTCAGCATTACAGCAGGAACTTGGGCCCGCTGAGCACCTCACACAGCAATGGGGGAAGTGGGGTCCTGACCTACAGGGCCCTCCTCACCAGAGCTAACCCCATGGTGACCACGGGACCCAGCCCCGCACCAGCATCTTCTGGTGGTTCATCATCGACAACTTCCACCATGGGCACCCATGCCAGCACCCAGCTCGATTTTGGGAGCCCTGGAGCCACTACCCAGCCCATCTCTGGTGCCCATAATTGGCAGCTGTGAGGAACCCCCGCCTATGACAGCTCTCTCCTTTATTTGAAATGGAGAGCTTCAGACTTCGCCTTTGCTCCAGCCCCACCAGCTAAGCGCAGCCACGCACAAGCATCTTCTGGGGGTTCATCATCTTCAAATTCCACCGTGGGCACACATGCCAGCAGCCAACTTGGTTTTGAGAGCAGAGTGACTGTCCAAGATCTGAGCTGCATCTTTTCAGCTCTCAGCATTATAGCAGGAATCTGGGCCCCCTGAGCACCACACACAGCAATGGGGGAAGCGTGGCTCTGAACTCCGGGGCCCTGCTCACCAGAGCTTCCCCCATGGTGACCACGGGACCCATCCGCGCACAAGCATCTTCTGGGGGTACATCATCGACAAATTACACCGAGGGCACCTATGACAGAATCCAGCTGAGTTTTGGGAGCCCTGGAGCCATTACCCAGCCAATCACTGGGCCCCTGAGTGGCAGCTGCGAGGAACGCCCGCCTATGAAAGCTCACTCCTGTATTTGAAATGGAGAGCTCCAGCCTTGGTGTATGCTCCAGCCCACCCCAGCTAAGTGCAGCCGCGCACAAGCATCTCCTGGGGGTTCATTATCTTCAAATTACACAGTGGGCACCCATGCCAGCACCCAGCTGGGTTTGGAGAGCAGAGCGGCTACCCAAGATCTAAGCTGCATCTTTTCAGCTCTCAGCAGTATAGCAGCAATCTGGGCCCCCCGAGCACCACACACAGCAATGGGGGAAGCGTGGGCCTGAACTCCAGGGCCCTCCTCACCAAAGCATCCCCCATGGTGACCACGGGACCCAGCACCGCACCGGCATCTTTTGGGGGTTTGTCATCGACAAATTCCTCCGTGGGCACCCATGCCAGCACCCAGCTGGGTTTTGGGATCAGAGCGGCTGCTCAAGATCTGAGCTGCATCTTTTCAGCTCTCAGAATTACAGCAGGCACTTGGGCCCCCCGAGCACCACACACAGCAATGGGGGAAGTGGGGTCCTGACCTACAGGGCCCTCCTCACCAGCGCTAACCCCATGGTGACCACGGGACCCAGCCCCACACCAGCATCTTCTGGTGGTTCATCATCGAAAAATTCCACCATGGGCACCCATGCCAGCACACAGCTCGATTTTGGGAGCCCTGGAGCCACTACCCAGCCCATCTCTGGGGCCCATAATTGGCAGCAGTGAGGAACCCCCGCCTATGACAGCTCTCTCCTTTATTTGAAATGGAGAGCTCTAGCCTTCTCATCTGTTCCAGCTCCACCAGCTAAGCGCAGCCACACACAAGCATCTTCTGTGGGTTCATCATCGAGAAATTCCACCATGGGCACTCATGCCAGCAACCAGCTCGATTTTGGGAGCCCTGGAGCCACTACCCAGCCCATCTCTGGGGCCCATAATTGGCAGCAGTGAGGAACCCCCGCCTATGACAGCTCTCTCCTTTATTTGAAATGGAGAGCTTCAGACTTCGCCTTTGCTTCAGCCCCACCCCCCAGCTAAGCGCAGCCACGCACAAGCATCTTCTGGGGGTTCATCACCTTCAAATTCCACCGTGGGCACACATGCCAGCAGCCAACTCGGTTTTGAGAGCAGAGTGTCTGTCCAGATCTGAGCTGCATATTTTCAGCTCTCAGCATTATAGCAGGAATCTGGGCCCCCTGAGCACCACACACAGCAATGGGGGAAGCGTGGCTCTGAACTCCGGGGCCCTGCTCACCAAAGCATCCCCCATGGTGACCACGGGACCCAGCACCGCACCGGCATCTTTTGGGGGTTTGTCATCGACAAATTCCTCCGTGGGCACCCATGCCAGCACCCAGCTGGGTTTTGGGATCAGAGCGGCTCCTCAAGATCTGAGCTGCATCTTTTCAGCTCTCAGAATTACAGCAGGCACTAGGGCCCCCCGAGCACCACACACAGAAATGGGGGAAGTGGGGTCCTGACCTACAGGGCACCCCTCACCAGAGCTAACCCCATGGTGACCACGGGCGCCAGCCCCGCACAAGCATCTTCTGGGTGTTCATCATCGAGAAATTCCACCATGGGCACCCACGCCAGCACCCAGATGGATTTGGGGAACGATGGAGCCACTACCCAGCCCATCACTGGGGCCCCTGATTGGCAGCAGTTAGGAACCCCCGCCTATGACAGCTCTCTCCTGTATTTGAAACGGAGAGCTCCAGCCTTCTCATCTGTTCCAGCTCCCCCAGCTAAGCGCAGCCGTGCACAAGCATCTTCTGGGGGTTCATCATCGACAAATTCCACCGTGGGCAACCATGCCAGCACCCAGCTGGGTTTGGAGAGCAGAGCGGCTACCCAAGATCTAAGCTGCATCTTTGCAGCTCTCAGCATTATAAGCAGCAATCTGGGCCCCCCGAGGACCACACACAGCAATGGGGGAAGCGTGGGCCTGAACTCCAGGGCCCTCCCCACCAGAGCTTCCCCCATGGTGACCACGGAACCCAGCCCCGCACAAGCATCTTTTGGGAGTTTGTCATCAACAAATTCCTCCGTGGGCACCCATGCCAGCACCCAGCTGGGTTTTGAGAGCAGAGCGGCTGCCGAAGATCTGAGCTGCATCTTTCCAGCTCTCAGCATTACAGCAGGAACTTGGGCCCGCTGAGCACCTCACACAGCAATGGGGGAAGTGGGGTCCTGACCTACAGGGCCCTCCTCACCAGAGCTAACCCCATGGTGACCACGGGACCAAGCCCCACACCAGCATCTTCTGGTGGTTCATCATCGACAAATTCCACCATGGGCACCCATGCCATCACCCAGCTCGAATTTGGGAGCCCTGGAGCCACTACCCAGCCCATCTCTGGGGCCCATAATTGGCAGCAGTGAGGAACCCCCGCCTATGACAGCTCTCTCCTTTATTTGAAATGGAGAGCTTCAGACTTCGCCTTTGCTCCAGCTCCCCCAGCTAAGCACAGCCACGCACAAGCATCTTCTGGGGGTTCATCATCTTCAAATTCCACCGTGGGCACACATGCCAGCAGCCAACTCGGTTTTGAGAGCAGAGTGTCTGTCCAGATCTGAGCTGCATATTTTCAGCTCTCAGCATTATAGCAGGAATCTGGGCCCCCTGAGCACCACACACAGCAATGGGGGAAGCGTGGCTCTGAACTCCGGGGCCCTGCTCACCAGAGCTACCCCCATGGTGACCACGGGACCCATCCGCGCACAAGCATCTTCTGGGGGTACATCATCGACAAATTACACCGAGGGCACCTATGACAGAATCCAGCTGAGTTTTGGGAGCCCTGGAGCCATTACCCAGCCAATCACTGGGCCCCTGAGTGGCAGCTGCGAGGAACGCCCGCCTATGAAAGCTCACTCCTGTATTTGAAATGGAGAGCTCCAGCCTTGGTGTATGCTCCAGCCCACCCCAGCTAAGTGCAGCCGCGCACAAGCATCTCCTGGGGGTTCATTATCTTCAAATTACACAGTGGGCATCCATGCCAGCACCCAGCTGGGTTTGGAGAGCAGAGCGGCTACCCAAGATCTAAGCTGCATCTTTTCAGCTCTCAGCATTATAGCAGCAATCTGGGCCCCCCGAGCACCACACACAGCAATGGGGGAAGCGTGGGCCTGAACTCCAGGGCCCTCCTCACCAAAGCATCCCCCATGGTGACCACGGGACCCAGCACCGCACCGGCATCTTTTGGGGGTTTGTCATCGACAAATTCCTCCGTGGGCACCCATGCCAGCACCCAGCTGGGTTTTGGGATCAGAGCGGCTGCTCAAGATCTGAGCTGCATCTTTTCAGCTCTCAGAATTACAGCAGGCACTAGGGCCCCCCGAGCACCACACACAGCAATGGGGTAAGTGGGGTTCTGACCTACAGGGCCCTCCTCACCAGAGCTAACCCCATGGTGACCACGGGCCCCAGCCCCGCACAAGCATCTTCTGGGTGTTCATCATCGAGAAATTCCACCATGGGCACCCGCGCCAGCACCCAGCTGGATTTGGGGAACGATCGAGCCACTACCCAGCCCATCACTGGGGCCCCTGATTGGCAGCAGTTAGGAACCCCCGCCTATGACAGCTCTCTCCTGTATTTGAAACGGAGAGCTCCAGCCTTCTCATCTGTTCCAGCTCCCCCAGCTAAGCGCAGCCGTGCACAAGCATCTTCCGCGGGTTCATCATCGACAAATTCCACCGTGGGCAACCATGCCAGCACCCAGCTGGGTTTGGAGAGCAGAGCGGCTACCCAAGATCTAAGCTGCATCTTTGCAGCTCTCAGCATTATAAGCAGCAATCTGGGCCCCCCGAGGACCACACACAGCAATGGGGGAAGCGTGGGCCTGAACTCCAGGGCCCTCCCCACCAGAGCTTCCCCCATGGTGACCACGGGACCCAGCCCCGCACAAGCAACTTTTGGGGGTTTGTCATCGACAAATTCCTCCGTGGGCACCCATGCCAGCACCCAGCTGGGTTTTGAGAGCAGAGCGGCTGCCCAAGATCTGAGCTGCATCTTTCCAGCTCTCAGCATTACAGCAGGAACTTGGGCCCGCTGAGCACCTCACACAGCAATGGGGGAAGTGGGGTCCTGACCTACAGGGCCCTCCTCACCAGAGCTAACCCCATGGTGACCACGGGAACCAGCCCCGCACCAGCATCTTCTGGTGGTTCATCATCGACAACTTCCACCATGGGCACCCATGCCAGCACCCAGCTCGATTTTGGGAGCCCTGGAGCCACTACCCAGCCCATCTCTGGGGCCCATATTTGGCAGCAGTGAGGAACCCCCGCCTATGACAGCTCTCTCCTTTATTTGAAATGGAGAGCTTCAGACTTCGCCTTTGCTCCAGCCCCACCAGCTAAGCGCAGCCACGCACAAGCATCTTCTGGGGGTTCATCATCTTCAAATTCCACCGTGGGCACACATGCCAGCAGCCAACTTGGTTTTGAGAGCAGAGTGACTGTCCAAGATCTGAGCTGCATCTTTTCAGCTCTCAGCATTATAGCAGGAATCTGGGCCCCCTGAGCACCACACACAGCAATGGGGGAAGCGTGGCTCTGAACTCCGGGGCCCTGCTCACCAGAGCTACCCCCATGGTTACGACGGGACCCATCCGCGCACAAGCATCTTCTGGGGGTACATCATCGACAAATTACACCGAGGGCACCTATGACAGAATCCAGCTGAGTTTTGGGAGCCCTGGAGCCATTACCCAGCCAATCACTGGGCCCCTGAGTGGCAGCTGCGAGGAACGCCCGCCTATGAAAGCTCACTCCTGTATTTGAAATGGAGAGCTCCAGCCTTCGTGTATGCTCCAGCCCACCCCAGCTAAGTGCAGCCGCGCACAAGCATCTCCTGGGGGTTCATTATCTTCAAATTACACAGTGGGCACCCATGCCAGCACCCAGCTGGTTTTGGAGAGCAGAGCGGCTACCCAAGATCTAAGCTGCATCTTTTCAGCTCTCAGCAGTATAGCAGCAATCTGGGCCCCCCGAGCACCACACACAGCAATGGGGGAAGCGTGGGCCTGAACTCCAGGGCCCTCCTCACCAAAGCATCCCCCATGGTGACCACGGGACCCAGCACCGCACCGGCATCTTTTGGGGGTTTGTCATCGACAAATTCCTCCGTGGACACCCATGCCAGCACCCAGCTGGGTTTTGGGATCAGAGCGGCTGCTAAAGATCTGAGCTGCATCTTTTCAGCTCTCAGAATTACAGCAGGCACTAGGGCCCCCCGAGCACCACACACAGCAATGGGTGAAGTGGGGTCCTGACCTACAGGGCCCTCCTCACCAGAGCTAACCCCATGGTGACCACGGGACCCAGCCCCACACCAGCATCTTCTGGTGGTTCATCATCGAAAAATTCCACCATGGGCACCCATGCCAGCACACAGCTCGATTTTGGGAGCCCTGGAGCCACTACCCAGCCCATCTCTGGGGCCCATAATTGGCAGCAGTGAGGAACCCCCGCCTATGACAGCTCTCTCCTTTATTTGAAATGGAGAGCTCTAGCCTTCTCCTCTGTTCCAGCTCCACCAGCTAAGCGCAGCCACACACAAGCATCTTCTGTGGGTTCATCATCAAGAAATTCCACCATGGGCACTCATGCCAGCAACCAGCTCGATTTTGGGAGCCCTGGAGCCACTACCCAGCCCATCTCTGGGGCCCATAATTGGCAGCAGTGAGGAACCCCCGCCTATGACAGCTCTCTCCTTTATTTGAAATGGAGAGCTTCAGACTTCGCCTTTGCTTCAGCCCCACCCCCCAGCTAAGCGCAGCCACGCACAAGCATCTTCTGGGGGTTCATCATCTTCAAATTCCACCGTGGGCACACATGCCAGCAGCCAACTCGGTTTTGAGAGCAGAGTGTCTGTCCAGATCTGAGCTGCATATTTTCAGCTCTCAGCATTATAGCAGGAATCTGGGCCCCCTGAGCACCACACACAGCAATGGGGGAAGCGTGGCTCTGAACTCCGGGGCCCTGCTCACCAAAGCATCCCCCATGGTGACCACGGGACCCAGCACCGCACCGGCATCTTTTGGGGGTTTGTCATCGACAAATTCCTCCGTGGGCACCCATGCCAGCACCCAGCTGGGTTTTGGGATCAGAGCGGCTCCTCAAGATCTGAGCCGCATCTTTTCAGGTCTCAGAATTACAGCAGGCACTAGGGCCCCCCGAGCACCACACACAGAAATGGGGGAAGTGGGGTCCTGACCTACAGGGCACCCCTCACCAGAGCTAACCCCATGGTGACCACGGGCGCCAGCCCCGCACAAGCATCTTCTGGGTGTTCATCATCGAGAAATTCCACCATGGGCACCCGCGCCAGCACCCAGCTGGATTTGGGGAACGATGGAGCCACTACCCAGCCCATCACTGGGGCCCCTGATTGGCAGCAGTTAGGAACCCCCGCCTATGACAGCTCTCTCCTGTATTTGAAACGGAGAGCTCCAGCCTTCTCATCTGTTCCAGCTCCCCCAGCTAAGCGCAGCCGTGCACAAGCATCTTCCGCGGGTTCATCATCGACAAATTCCACCGTGGGCAACCATGCCAGCACCCAGCTGGGTTTGGAGAGCAGAGCGGCTACCCAAGATCTAAGCTGCATCTTTGCAGCTCTCAGCATTATAAGCAGCAATCTGGGCCCCCCGAGGACCACACACAGCAATGGGGGAAGCGTGGGCCTGAACTCCAGGGCCCTCCCCACCAGAGCTTCCCCCATGGTGACCACGGAACCCAGCCCCGCACAAGCATCTTTTGGGAGTTTGTCATCGACAAATTCCTCCGTGGGCACCCATGCCAGCACCCAGCTGGGTTTTGAGAGCAGAGCGGCTGCCGAAGATCTGAGCTGCATCTTTCCAGCTCTCAGCATTACAGCAGGAACTTGGGCCCGCTGAGCACCTCACACAGCAATGGGGGAAGTGGGGTCCTGACCTACAGGGCCCTCCTCACCAGAGCTAACCCCATGGTGACCACGGGACCAAGCCCCACACCAGCATCTTCTGGTGGTTCATCATCGACAAATTCCACCATGGGCACCCATGCCATCACCCAGCTCGAATTTGGGAGCCCTGGAGCCACTACCCAGCCCATCTCTGGGGCCCATAATTGGCAGCAGTGAGGAACCCCCGCCTATGACAGCTCTCTCCTTTATTTGAAATGGAGAGCTTCAGACTTCGCCTTTGCTCCAGCTCCCCCAGCTAAGCACAGCCACGCACAAGCATCTTCTGGGGGTTCATCATCTTCAAATTCCACCGTGGGCACACATGCCAGCAGCCAACTCGGTTTTGAGAGCAGAGTGTCTGTCCAGATCTGAGCTGCATATTTTCAGCTCTCAGCATTATAGCAGGAATCTGGGCCCCCTGAGCACCACACACAGCAATGGGGGAAGCGTGGCTCTGAACTCCGGGGCCCTGCTCACCAGAGCTACCCCCATGGTGACCACGGGACCCATCCGCGCACAAGCATCTTCTGGGGGTACATCATCGACAAATTACACCGAGGGCACCTATGACAGAATCCAGCTGAGTTTTGGGAGCCCTGGAGCCATTACCCAGCCAATCACTGGGCCCCTGAGTGGCAGCTGCGAGGAACGCCCGCCTATGAAAGCTCACTCCTGTATTTGAAATGGAGAGCTCCAGCCTTGGTGTATGCTCCAGCCCACCCCAGCTAAGTGCAGCCGCGCACAAGCATCTCCTGGGGGTTCATTATCTTCAAATTACACAGTGGGCACCCATGCCAGCACCCAGCTGGTTTTGGAGAGCAGAGCGGCTACCCAAGATCTAAGCTGCATCTTTTCAGCTCTCAGCATTATAGCAGCAATCTGGGCCCCCCGAGCACCACACACAGCAATGGGGGAAGCGTGGGCCTGAACTCCAGGGCCCTCCTCACCAAAGCATCCCCCATGGTGACCACGGGACCCAGCACCGCACCGGCATCTTTTGGGGGTTTGTCATCGACAAATTCCTCCGTGGGCACCCATGCCAGCACCCAGCTGGGTTTTGGGATCAGAGCGGCTGCTCAAGATCTGAGCTGCATCTTTTCAGGTCTCAGAATTACAGCAGGCACTAGGGCCCCCCGAGCACCACACACAGCAATGGGGTAAGTGGGGTTCTGACCTACAGGGCCCTCCTCACCAGAGCTAACCCCATGGTGACCACTGGCGCCAGCCCCGCACAAGCATCTTCTGAGTGTTCATCATCGAGAAATTCCACCATGGGCACCCGCGCCAGCACCCAGCTGGATTTGGGGAACAACGGAGCCACTACCCAGCCCATCACTGGGGCCCCTGATTGGCAGCAGTTAGGAACCCCCGCCTATGACAGCTCTCTCCTGTATTAAAAACGGAGAGCTCCAGCCTTCTCATCTGTTCCAGCTCCCCCAGCTAAGCGCAGCCGTGCACAAGCATCTTCCGCGGGTTCATCATCGACAAATTCCACCGTGGGCAACCATGCCAGCACCCAGCTGGGTTTGGAGAGCAGAGCAACTACCCAAGATCTAAGCTGCATCTTTGCAGCTCTCAGCATTATAGCAGCAATCTGGGCCCCCCGAGCACCACACACAGCAATGGGGGAAGCGTGGGCCTGAACTCCAGGGCCCCCCCCACCAGAGCTTCCCCCATGGTGACCACGGGACCCAGCACCGCACAAGCATCTTTTGGGAGTTTGTCATCGACAAATTCCTCCGTGGGCACCCATGCCAGCACCCAGCTGGGTTTTGAGAGCAGAGCGGCTGCCGAAGATCTGAGCTGCATCTTTTCAGCTCTCAGAATTACAGCAGGAACTTGGGCCCGCTGAGCACCTCACACAGCAATGGGGGAAGTGCGGTCCTGACCTACAGGGCCTTCCTCACCAGAGCTAACCCCATGGTGACCACTGGACCCAGCCCCGCACCAGCATCTTCTGGTGGTTCATCATCGACAAATTCCACCATGGGCACCCATGCCAGCACCCAGCTGGATTTGGGGAACGATGGAGCCACTACCCAGCCCATCACTGGGGCCCCTGATTGGCAGCAGTTAGGAACCCCCGCCTATGACAGCTCTCTCCTGTATTTGAAACGGAGAGCTCCAGACTTCTCATCTGTTCCAGCTCCCCCAGCTAAGCGCAGCCGTGCACAAGCATCTTCCGCGGGTTCATCATCGACAAATTCCACCGTGGGCAACCATGCCAGCACCCAGCTGGGTTTGGAGAGCAGAGCGGCTACCCAAGATCTAAGCTGCATCTTTGCAGCTCTCAGCATTATAAGCAGCAATCTGGGCCCCCCGAGGACCACACACAGCAATGGGGGAAGCGTGGGCCTGAACTCCAGGGCCCTCCCCACCAGAGCTTCCCCCATGGTGACCACGGGACCCAGCCCCGCACAAGCAACTTTTGGGGGTTTGTCATCGACAAATTCCTCCGTGGGCACCCATGCCAGCACCCAGCTGGGTTTTGAGAGCAGAGCGGCTGCCCAAGATCTGAGCTGCATCTTTTCAGCTCTCAGCATTACAGCAGGAACTTGGGCCCGCTGAGCACCTCACACAGCAATGGGGGAAGTGGGGTCCTGACCTACAGGGCCCTCCTCACCAGAGCTAACCCCATGGTGACCACGGGACCCAGCCCCGCACCAGCATCTTCTGGTGGTTCATCATCGACAACTTCCACCATGGGCACCCATGCCAGCACCCAGCTCGATTTTGGGAGCCCTGGAGCCACTACCCAGCCCATCTCTGGGGCCCATAATTGGCAGCAGTGAGGAACCCCCGCCTATGACAGCTCTCTCCTTTATTTGAAATGGAGAGCTTCAGACTTCGCCTTTGCTCCAGCCCCACCAGCTAAGCGCAGCCACGCACAAGCATCTTCTGGGGGTTCATCATCTTCAAATTCCACCGTGGGCACACATGCCAGCAGCCAACTTGGTTTTGAGAGCAGAGTGACTGTCCAAGATCTGAGCTGCATCTTTTCAGCTCTCAGCATTATAGCAGGAATCTGGGCCCCCTGAGCACCACACACAGCAATGGGGGAAGCGTGGCTCTGAACTCCGGGGCCCTGCTCACCAGAGCTTCCCCCATGGTGACCACGGGACCCATCCGCGCACAAGCATCTTCTGGGGGTACATCATCGACAAATTACACCGAGGGCACCTATGACAGAATCCAGCTGAGTTTTGGGAGCCCTGGAGCCATTACCCAGCCAATCACTGGGCCCCTGAGTGGCAGCTGCGAGGAACGCCCGCCTATGAAAGCTCACTCCTGTATTTGAAATGGAGAGCTCCAGCCTTGGTGTATGCTCCAGCCCACCCCAGCTAAGTGCAGCCGCGCACAAGCATCTCCTGGGGGTTCATTATCTTCAAATTACACAGTGGGCACCCATGCCAGCACCCAGCTGGGTTTGGAGAGCAGAGCGGCTACCCAAGATCTAAGCTGCATCTTTTCAGCTCTCAGCAGTATAGCAGCAATCTGGGCCCCCCGAGCACCACACACAGCAATGGGGGAAGCGTGGGCCTGAACTCCAGGGCCCTCCTCACCAAAGCATCCCCCATGGTGACCACGGGACCCAGCACCGCACCGGCATCTTTTGGGGGTTTGTCATCGACAAATTCCTCCGTGGGCACCCATGCCAGCACCCAGCTGGGTTTTGGGATCAGAGCGGCTGCTCAAGATCTGAGCTGCATCTTTTCAGCTCTCAGAATTACAGCAGGAACTTGGGCCCCCCGAGCACCACACACAGCAATGGGGGAAGTGGGGTCCTGACCTACAGGGCCCTCCTCACCAGCGCTAACCCCATGGTGACCACGGGACCCAGCCCCACACCAGCATCTTCTGGTGGTTCATCATCGAAAAATTCCACCATGGGCACCCATGCCATCACACAGCTCGATTTTGGGAGCCCTGGAGCCACTACCCAGCCCATCTCTGGGGCCCATAATTGGCAGCAGTGAGGAACCCCCGCCTATGACAGCTCTCTCCTTTATTTGAAATGGAGAGCTCTAGCCTTCTCCTCTGTTCCAGCTCCACCAGCTAAGCGCAGCCACACACAAGCATCTTCTGTGGGTTCATCATCGAGAAATTCCACCATGGGCACTCATGCCAGCAACCAGCTCGATTTTGGGAGCCCTGGAGCCACTACCCAGCCCATCTCTGGGGCCCATAATTGGCAGCAGTGAGGAACCCCCGCCTATGACAGCTCTCTCCTTTATTTGAAATGGAGAGCTTCAGACTTCGCCTTTGCTTCAGCCCCACCCCCCAGCTAAGCGCAGCCACGCACAAGCATCTTCTGGGGGTTCATCACCTTCAAATTCCACCGTGGGCACACATGCCAGCAGCCAACTCGGTTTTGAGAGCAGAGTGTCTGTCCAGATCTGAGCTGCATATTTTCAGCTCTCAGCATTATAGCAGGAATCTGGGCCCCCTGAGCACCACACACAGCAATGGGGGAAGCGTGGCTCTGAACTCCGGGGCCCTGCTCACCAAAGCATCCCCCATGGTGACCACGGGACCCAGCACCGCACCGGCATCTTTTGGGGGTTTGTCATCGACAAATTCCTCCGTGGGCACCCATGCCAGCACCCAGCTGGGTTTTGGGATCAGAGCGGCTCCTCAAGATCTGAGCTGCATCTTTTCAGCTCTCAGAATTACAGCAGGCACTAGGGCCCCCCGAGCACCACACACAGAAATGGGGGAAGTGGGGTCCTGACCTACAGGGCACCCCTCACCAGAGCTAACCCCATGGTGACCACGGGCGCCAGCCCCGCACAAGCATCTTCTGGGTGTTCATCATCGAGAAATTCCACCATGGGCACCCGCGCCAGCACCCAGCTGGATTTGGGGAACGATGGAGCCACTACCCAGCCCATCACTGGGGCCCCTGATTGGCAGCAGTTAGGAACCCCCGCCTATGACAGCTCTCTCCTGTATTTGAAACGGAGAGCTCCAGCCTTCTCATCTGTTCCAGCTCCCCCAGCTAAGCGCAGCCGTGCACAAGCATCTTCTGGGGGTTCATCATCGACAAATTCCACCGTGGGCAACCATGCCAGCACCCAGCTGGGTTTGGAGAGCAGAGCGGCTACCCAAGATCTAAGCTGCATCTTTGCAGCTCTCAGCATTATAAGCAGCAATCTGGGCCCCCCGAGGACCACACACAGCAATGGGGGAAGCGTGGGCCTGAACTCCAGGGCCCTCCCCACCAGAGCTTCCCCCATGGTGACCACGGAACCCAGCCCCGCACAAGCATCTTTTGGGAGTTTGTCATCGACAAATTCCTCCGTGGGCACCCATGCCAGCACCCAGCTGGGTTTTGAGAGCAGAGCGGCTGCCGAAGATCTGAGCTGCATCTTTCCAGCTCTCAGCATTACAGCAGGAACTTGGGCCCGCTGAGCACCTCACACAGCAATGGGGGAAGTGGGGTCCTGACCTACAGGGCCCTCCTCACCAGAGCTAACCCCATGGTGACCACGGGACCCAGCCCCACACCAGCATCTTCTGGTGGTTCATCATCGACAAATTCCACCATGGGCACCCATGCCATCACCCAGCTCGAATTTGGGAGCCCTGGAGCCACTACCCAGCCCATCTCTGGGGCCCATAATTGGCAGCAGTGAGGAACCCCCGCCTATGACAGCTCTCTCCTTTATTTGAAATGGAGAGCTTCAGACTTCGCCTTTGCTCCAGCTCCCCCAGCTAAGCACAGCCACGCACAAGCATCTTCTGGGGGTTCATCATCTTCAAATTCCACCGTGGGCACACATGCCAGCAGCCAACTCGGTTTTGAGAGCAGAGTGTCTGTCCAGATCTGAGCTGCATATTTTCAGCTCTCAGCATTATAGCAGGAATCTGGGCCCCCTGAGCACCACACACAGCAATGGGGGAAGCGTGGCTCTGAACTCCGGGGCCCTGCTCACCAGAGCTTCCCCCATGGTGACCACGGGACCCATCCGCGCACAAGCATCTTCTGGGGGTACATCATCGACAAATTACACCGAGGGCACCTATGACAGAATCCAGCTGAGTTTTTGGAGCCCTGGAGCCATTACCCAGCCAATCACTGGGCCCCTGAGTGGCAGCTGCGAGGAACGCCCGCCTATGAAAGCTCACTCCTGTATTTGAAATGGAGAGCTCCAGCCTTGGTGTATGCTCCAGCCCACCCCAGCTAAGTGCAGCCGCGCACAAGCATCTCCTGGGGGTTCATTATCTTCAAATTACACAGTGGGCATCCATGCCAGCACCCAGCTGGTTTTGGAGAGCAGAGCGGCTACCCAAGATCTAAGCTGCATCTTTTCAGCTCTCAGCATTATAGCAGCAATCTGGGCCCCCCGAGCACCACACACAGCAATGGGGGAAGCGTGGGCCTGAACTCCAGGGCCCTCCTCACCAAAGCATCCCCCATGGTGACCACGGGACCCAGCACCGCACCGGCATCTTTTGGGGGTTTGTCATCGACAAATTCCTCCGTGGGCACCCATGCCAGCACCCAGCTGGGTTTTGGGATCAGAGCGGCTGCTCAAGATCTGAGCTGCATCTTTTCAGCTCTCAGAATTACAGCAGGCACTAGGGCCCCCCGAGCACCACACACAGCAATGGGGTAAGTGGGGTTCTGACCTACAGGGCCCTCCTCACCAGAGCTAACCCCATGGTGACCACGGGCCCCAGCCCCGCACAAGCATCTTCTGGGTGTTCATCATCGAGAAATTCCACCATGGGCACCCGCGCCAGCACCCAGCTGGATTTGGGGAACGATCGAGCCACTACCCAGCCCATCACTGGGGCCCCTGATTGGCAGCAGTTAGGAACCCCCGCCTATGACAGCTCTCTCCTGTATTTGAAACGGAGAGCTCCAGCCTTCTCATCTGTTCCAGCTCCCCCAGCTAAGCGCAGCCGTGCACAAGCATCTGCCGCGGGTTCATCATCGACAAATTCCACCGTGGGCAACCATGCCAGCACCCAGCTGGGTTTGGAGAGCAGAGCGGCTACCCAAGATCTAAGCTGCATCTTTGCAGCTCTCAGCATTATAAGCAGCAATCTGGGCCCCCCGAGGACCACACACAGCAATGGGGGAAGCGTGGGCCTGAACTCCAGGGCCCTCCCCACCAGAGCTTCCCCCATGGTGACCACGGGACCCAGCCCGGCACAAGCAACTTTTGGGGGTTTGTCATCGACAAATTCCTCCGTGGGCACCCATGCCAGCACCCAGCTGGGTTTTGAGAGCAGAGCGGCTGCCCAAGATCTGAGCTGCATCTTTTCAGCTCTCAGCATTACAGCAGGAACTTGGGCCCGCTGAGCACCTCACACAGCAATGGGGGAAGTGGGGTCCTGACCTACAGGGCCCTCCTCACCAGAGCTAACCCCATGGTGACCACGGGACCCAGCCCCGCACCAGCATCTTCTGGTGGTTCATCATCGACAACTTCCACCATGGGCACCCATGCCAGCACCCAGCTCGATTTTGGGAGCCCTGGAGCCACTACCCAGCCCACCTCTGGGGCCCATATTTGGCAGCAGTGAGGAACCCCCGCCTATGACAGCTCTCTCCTTTATTTGAAATGGAGAGCTTCAGACTTCGCCTTTGCTCCAGCCCCACCAGCTAAGCGCAGCCACGCACAAGCATCTTCTGGGGGTTCATCATCTTCAAATTCCACCGTGGGCACACATGCCAGCAGCCAACTTGGTTTTGAGAGCAGAGTGACTGTCCAAGATCTGAGCTGCATCTTTTCAGCTCTCAGCATTATAGCAGGAATCTGGGCCCCCTGAGCACCACACACAGCAATGGGGGAAGCGTGGCTCTGAACTCCGGGGCCCTGCTCACCAGAGCTACCCCCATGGTTACGACGGGACCCATCCGCGCACAAGCATCTTCTGGGGGTACATCATCGACAAATTACACCGAGGGCACCTATGACAGAATCCAGCTGAGTTTTGGGAGCCCTGGAGCCATTACCCAGCCAATCACTGGGCCCCTGAGTGGCAGCTGCGAGGAACGCCCGCCTATGAAAGCTCACTCCTGTATTTGAAATGGAGAGCTCCAGCCTTGGTGTATGCTCCAGCCCACCCCAGCTAAGTGCAGCCGCGCACAAGCATCTCCTGGGGGTTCATTATCTTCAAATTACACAGTGGGCACCCATGCCAGCACCCAGCTGGGTTTGGAGAGCAGAGCGGCTACCCAAGATCTAAGCTGCATCTTTTCAGCTCTCAGCAGTATAGCAGCAATCTGGGCCCCCCGAGCACCACACACAGCAATGGGGGAAGCGTGGGCCTGAACTCCAGGGCCCTCCTCACCAAAGCAAAGCATCCCCCATGGTGACCACGGGACCCAGCACCGCACCGGCATCTTTTGGGGGTATGTCATCGACAAATTCCTCCGTGGACACCCATGCCAGCACCCAGCTGGGTTTTGGGATCAGAGCGGCTGCTAAAGATCTGAGCTGCATCTTTTCAGCTCTCAGAATTACAGCAGGCACTAGGGCCCCCCGAGCACCACACACAGCAATGGGGGAAGTGGGGTCCTGACCTACAGGGCCCTCCTCACCAGAGCTAACCCCATGGTGACCACGGGACCCAGCCCCACACCAGCATCTTCTGGTGGTTCATCATCGAAAAATTCCACCATGGGCACCCATGCCAGCACACAGCTCGATTTTGGGAGCCCTGGAGCCACTACCCAGCCCATCTCTGGGGCCCATAATTGGCAGCAGTGAGGAACCCCCGCCTATGACAGCTCTCTCCTTTATTTGAAATGGAGAGCTCTAGCCTTCTCCTCTGTTCCAGCTCCACCAGCTAAGCGCAGCCACACACAAGCATCTTCTGTGGGTTCATCATCGAGAAATTCCACCATGGGCACTCATGCCAGCAACCAGCTCGATTTTGGGAGCCCTGGAGCCACTACCCAGCCCATCTCTGGGGCCCATAATTGGCAGCAGTGAGGAACCCCCGCCTATGACAGCTCTCTCCTTTATTTGAAATGGAGAGCTTCAGACTTCGCCTTTGCTTCAGCCCCACCCCCCAGCTAAGCGCAGCCACGCACAAGCATCTTCTGGGGGTTCATCATCTTCAAATTCCACCGTGGGCACACATGCCAGCAGCCAACTCGGTTTTGAGAGCAGAGTGTCTGTCCAGATCTGAGCTGCATATTTTCAGCTCTCAGCATTATAGCAGGAATCTGGGCCCCCTGAGCACCACACACAGCAATGGGGGAAGCGTGGCTCTGAACTCCGGGGCCCTGCTCACCAAAGCATCCCCCATGGTGACCACGGGACCCAGCACCGCACCGGCATCTTTTGGGGGTTTGTCATCGACAAATTCCTCCGTGGGCACCCATGCCAGCACCCAGCTGGGTTTTGGGATCAGAGCGGCTCCTCAAGATCTGAGCTGCATCTTTTCAGCTCTCAGAATTACAGCAGGCACTAGGGCCCCCCGAGCACCACACACAGAAATGGGGGAAGTGGGGTCCTGACCTACAGGGCACCCCTCACCAGAGCTAACCCCATGGTGACCACGGGCGCCAGCCCCGCACAAGCATCTTCTGGGTGTTCATCATCGAGAAATTCCACCATGGGCACCCGCGCCAGCACCCAGCTGGATTTGGGGAACGATGGAGCCACTACCCAGCCCATCACTGGGGCCCCTGATTGGCAGCAGTTAGGAACCCCCGCCTATGACAGCTCTCTCCTGTATTTGAAACGGAGAGCTCCAGCCTTCTCATCTGTTCCAGCTCCCCCAGCTAAGCGCAGCCGTGCACAAGCATCTTCTGGGGGTTCATCATCGACAAATTCCACCGTGGGCAACCATGCCAGCACCCAGCTGGGTTTGGAGAGCAGAGCGGCTACCCAAGATCTAAGCTGCATCTTTGCAGCGCTCAGCATTATAAGCAGCAATCTGGGCCCCCCGAGGACCACACACAGCAATGGGGGAAGCGTGGGCCTGAACTCCAGGGCCCTCCCCACCAGAGCTTCCCCCATGGTGACCACGGAACCCAGCCCCGCACAAGCATCTTTTGGGAGTTTGTCATCGACAAATTCCTCCGTGGGCACCCATGCCAGCACCCAGCTGGGTTTTGAGAGCAGAGCGGCTGCCGAAGATCTGAGCTGCATCTTTCCAGCTCTCAGCATTACAGCAGGAACTTGGGCCCGCTGAGCACCTCACACAGCAATGGGGGAAGTGGGGTCCTGACCTACAGGGCCCTCCTCACCAGAGCTAACCCCATGGTGACCACGGGACCAAGCCCCACACCAGCATCTTCTGGTGGTTCATCATCGACAAATTCCACCATGGGCACCCATGCCATCACCCAGCTCGAATTTGGGAGCCCTGGAGCCACTACCCAGCCCATCTCTGGGGCCCATAATTGGCAGCAGTGAGGAACCCCCGCCTATGACAGCTCTCTCCTTTATTTGAAATGGAGAGCTTCAGACTTCGCCTTTGCTCCAGCTCCCCCAGCTAAGCACAGCCACGCACAAGCATCTTCTGGGGGTTCATCATCTTCAAATTCCACCGTGGGCACACATGCCAGCAGCCAACTCGGTTTTGAGAGCAGAGTGTCTGTCCAGATCTGAGCTGCATATTTTCAGCTCTCAGCATTATAGCAGGAATCTGGGCCCCCTGAGCACCACACACAGCAATGGGGGAAGCGTGGCTCTGAACTCCGGGGCCCTGCTCACCAGAGCTTCCCCCATGGTGACCACGGGACCCATCCGCGCACAAGCATCTTCTGGGGGTACATCATCGACAAATTACACCGAGGGCACCTATGACAGAATCCAGCTGAGTTTTTGGAGCCCTGGAGCCATTACCCAGCCAATCACTGGGCCCCTGAGTGGCAGCTGCGAGGAACGCCCGCCTATGAAAGCTCACTCCTGTATTTGAAATGGAGAGCTCCAGCCTTGGTGTATGCTCCAGCCCACCCCAGCTAAGTGCAGCCGCGCACAAGCATCTCCTGGGGGTTCATTATCTTCAAATTACACAGTGGGCACCCATGCCAGCACCCAGCTGGGTTTGGAGAGCAGAGCGGCTACCCAAGATCTAAGCTGCATCTTTTCAGCTCTCAGCATTATAGCAGCAATCTGGGCCCCCCGAGCACCACACACAGCAATGGGGGAAGCGTGGGCCTGAACTCCAGGGCCCTCCTCACCAAAGCATCCCCCATGGTGACCACGGGACCCAGCACCGCACCGGCATCTTTTGGGGGTTTGTCATCGACAAATTCCTCCGTGGGCACCCATGCCAGCACCCAGCTGGGTTTTGGGATCAGAGCGGCTGCTCAAGATCTGAGCTGCATCTTTTCAGGTCTCAGAAATACAGCAGGCACTAGGGCCCCCCGATCACCACACACAGCAATGGGGTAAGTGGGGTTCTGACCTACAGGGCCCTCCTCACCAGAGCTAACCCCATGGTGACCACTGGCGCCAGCCCCGCACAAGCATCTTCTGAGTGTTCATCATCGAGAAATTCCACCATGGGCACCCGCGCCAGCACCCAGCTGGATTTGGGGAACAACGGAGCCACTACCCAGCCCATCACTGGGGCCCCTGATTGGCAGCAGTTAGGAACCCCCGCCTATGACAGCTCTCTCCTGTATTAAAAACGGAGAGCTCCAGCCTTCTCATCTGTTCCAGCTCCCCCAGCTAAGCGCAGCCGTGCACAAGCATCTTCCGCGGGTTCATCATCGACAAATTCCACCGTGGGCAACCATGCCAGCACCCAGCTGGGTTTGGAGAGCAGAGCGGCTACCCAAGATCTAAGCTGCATCTTTGCAGCTCTCAGCATTATAGCAGCAATCTGGGCCCCCCGAGCACCACACACAGCAATGGGGGAAGCGTGGGCCTGAACTCCAGGGCCCTCCCCACCAGAGCTTCCCCCATGGTGACCACGGGACCCAGCCCCGCACAAGCAACTTTTGGGGGTTTGTCATCGACAAATTCCTCCGTGGGCACCCATGCCAGCACCCAGCTGGGTTTTGAGAGCAGAGCGGCTGCCCAAGATCTGAGCTGCATCTTTTCAGCTCTCAGCATTACAGCAGGAACTTGGGCCCGCTGAGCACCTCACACAGCAATGGGGGAAGTGGGGTCCTGACCTACAGGGCCCTCCTCACCAGAGCTAACCCCATGGTGACCACGGGACCCAGTCCCGCACCAGCATCTTCTGGTGGTTCATCATCGACAACTTCCACCATGGGCACCCATGCCAGCACCCAGCTCGATTTTGGGAGCCCTGGAGCCACTACCCAGCCCATCTCTGGGGCCCATAATTGGCAGCAGTGAGGAACCCCCGCCTATGACAGCTCTCTCCTTTATTTGAAATGGAGAGCTTCAGACTTCGCCTTTGCTCCAGCCCCACCAGCTAAGCGCAGCCACGCACAAGCATCTTCTGGGGGTTCATCATCTTCAAATTCCACCGTGGGCACACATGCCAGCAGCCAACTTGGTTTTGAGAGCAGAGTGACTGTCCAAGATCTGAGCTGCATCTTTTCAGCTCTCAGCATTATAGCAGGAATCTGGGCCCCCTGAGCACCACACACAGCAATGGGGGAAGCGTGGCTCTGAACTCCGGGGCCCTGCTCACCAGAGCTACCCCCATGGTTACGACGGGACCCAGCCACGCACAAGCATCTTCTGGGGGTACATCATCGACAAATTACACCGAGGGCACCTATGACAGAATCCAGCTGAGTTTTGGGAGCCCTGGAGCCATTACCCAGCCAATCACTGGGCCCCTGAGTGGCAGCTGCGAGGAACGCCCGCCTATGAAAGCTCACTCCTGTATTTGAAATGGAGAGCTCCAGCCTTGGTGTATGCTCCAGCCCACCCCAGCTAAGTGCAGCCGCGCACAAGCATCTCCTGGGGGTTCATTATCTTCAAATTACACAGTGGGCACCCATGCCAGCACCCAGCTGGGTTTGGAGAGCAGAGCGGCTACCCAAGATCTAAGCTGCATCTTTTCAGCTCTCAGCATTATAGCAGCAATCTGGGCCCCCCGAGCACCACACACAGCAATGGGGGAAGTGGGGTCCTGACCTACAGGGCCCTCCTCACCAGAGCTAACCCCATGGTGACCACGGGACCCAGCCCCACACCAGCATCTTCTGGTGGTTCATCATCGAAAAATTCCACCATGGGCACCCATGCCAGCACACAGCTCGATTTTGGGAGCCCTGGAGCCACTACCCAGCCCATCTCTGGGGCCCATAATTGGCAGCAGTGAGGAACCCCCGCCTATGACAGCTCTCTCCTTTATTTGAAATGGAGAGCTCTAGCCTTCTCCTCTGTTCCAGCTCCACCAGCTAAGCGCAGCCACACACAAGCATCTTCTGTGGGTTCATCATCGAGAAATTCCACCATGGGCACTCATGCCAGCAACCAGCTCGATTTTGGGAGCCCTGGAGCCACTACCCAGCCCATCTCTGGGGCCCATAATTGGCAGCAGTGAGGAACCCCCGCCTATGACAGCTCTCTCCTTTATTTGAAATGGAGAGCTTCAGACTTCGCCTTTGCTCCAGCTCCCCCAGCTAAGCACAGCCACGCACAAGCATCTTCTGGGGGTTCATCATCTTCAAATTCCACCGTGGGCACACATGCCAGCAGCCAACTCGGTTTTGAGAGCAGAGTGTCTGTCCAGATCTGAGCTGCATATTTTCAGCTCTCAGCATTATAGCAGGAATCTGGGCCCCCTGAGCACCACACACAGCAATGGGGGAAGCGTGGCTCTGAACTCCGGGGCCCTGCTCACCAGAGCTACCCCCATGGTGACCACGGGACCCATCCGCGCACAAGCATCTTCTGGGGGTACATCATCGACAAATTACACCGAGGGCACCTATGACAGAATCCAGCTGAGTTTTGGGAGCCCTGGAGCCATTACCCAGCCAATCACTGGGCCCCTGAGTGGCAGCTGCGAGGAACGCCCGCCTATGAAAGCTCACTCCTGTATTTGAAATGGAGAGCTCCAGCCTTGGTGTATGCTCCAGCCCACCCCAGCTAAGTGCAGCCGCGCACAAGCATCTCCTGGGGGTTCATTATCTTCAAATTACACAGTGGGCACCCATGCCAGCACCCAGCTGGGTTTGGAGAGCAGAGCGGCTACCCAAGATCTAAGCTGCATCTTTTCAGCTCTCAGCATTATAGCAGCAATCTGGGCCCCCCGAGCACCACACACAGCAATGGGGGAAGCGTGGGCCTGAACTCCAGGGCCCTCCTCACCAAAGCATCCCCCATGGTGACCACGGGACCCAGCACCGCACCGGCATCTTTTGGGGGTTTGTCATCGACAAATTCCTCCGTGGGCACCCATGCCAGCACCCAGCTGGGTTTTGGGATCAGAGCGGCTGCTCAAGATCTGAGCTGCATCTTTTCAGGTCTCAGAATTACAGCAGGCACTAGGGCCCCCCGAGCACCACACACAGCAATGGGGTAAGTGGGGTTCTGACCTACAGGGCCCTCCTCACCAGAGCTAACCCCATGGTGACCACTGGCGCCAGCCCCGCACAAGCATCTTCTGAGTGTTCATCATCGAGAAATTCCACCATGGGCACCCGCGCCAGCACCCAGCTGGATTTGGGGAACAACGGAGCCACTACCCAGCCCATCACTGGGGCCCCTGATTGGCAGCAGTTAGGAACCCCCGCCTATGACAGCTCTCTCCTGTATTAAAAACGGAGAGCTCCAGCCTTCTCATCTGTTCCAGCTCCCCCAGCTAAGCGCAGCCGTGCACAAGCATCTTCCGCGGGTTCATCATCGACAAATTCCACCGTGGGCAACCATGCCAGCACCCAGCTGGGTTTGGAGAGCAGAGCGGCTACCCAAGATCTAAGCTGCATCTTTGCAGCTCTCAGCATTATAGCAGCAATCTGGGCCCCCCGAGCACCACACACAGCAATGGGGGAAGCGTGGGCCTGAACTCCAGGGCCCTCCCCACCAGAGCTTCCCCCATGGTGACCACGGGACCCAGCCCCGCACAAGCAACTTTTGGGGGTTTGTCATCGACAAATTCCTCCGTGGGCACCCATGCCAGCACCCAGCTGGGTTTTGAGAGCAGAGCGGCTGCCCAAGATCTGAGCTGCATCTTTTCAGCTCTCAGCATTACAGCAGGAACTTGGGCCCGCTGAGCACCTCACACAGCAATGGGGGAAGTGGGGTCCTGACCTACAGGGCCCTCCTCACCAGAGCTAACCCCATGGTGACCACGGGACCCAGTCCCGCACCAGCATCTTCTGGTGGTTCATCATCGACAACTTCCACCATGGGCACCCATGCCAGCACCCAGCTCGATTTTGGGAGCCCTGGAGCCACTACCCAGCCCATCTCTGGGGCCCATAATTGGCAGCAGTGAGGAACCCCCGCCTATGACAGCTCTCTCCTTTATTTGAAATGGAGAGCTTCAGACTTCGCCTTTGCTCCAGCCCCACCAGCTAAGCGCAGCCACGCACAAGCATCTTCTGGGGGTTCATCATCTTCAAATTCCACCGTGGGCACACATGCCAGCAGCCAACTTGGTTTTGAGAGCAGAGTGACTGTCCAAGATCTGAGCTGCATCTTTTCAGCTCTCAGCATTATAGCAGGAATCTGGGCCCCCTGAGCACCACACACAGCAATGGGGGAAGCGTGGCTCTGAACTCCGGGGCCCTGCTCACCAGAGCTACCCCCATGGTTACGACGGGACCCAGCCACGCACAAGCATCTTCTGGGGGTACATCATCGACAAATTACACCGAGGGCACCTATGACAGAATCCAGCTGAGTTTTGGGAGCCCTGGAGCCATTACCCAGCCAATCACTGGGCCCCTGAGTGGCAGCTGCGAGGAACGCCCGCCTATGAAAGCTCACTCCTGTATTTGAAATGGAGAGCTCCAGCCTTGGTGTATGCTCCAGCCCACCCCAGCTAAGTGCAGCCGCGCACAAGCATCTCCTGGGGGTTCATTATCTTCAAATTACACAGTGGGCACCCATGCCAGCACCCAGCTGGGTTTGGAGAGCAGAGCGGCTACCCAAGATCTAAGCTGCATCTTTTCAGCTCTCAGCAGTATAGCAGCAATCTGGGCCCCCCGAGCACCACACACAGCAATGGGGGAAGTGGGGTCCTGACCTACAGGGCCCTCCTCACCAGAGCTAACCCCATGGTGACCACGGGACCCAGCCCCACACCAGCATCTTCTGGTGGTTCATCATCGAAAAATTCCACCATGGGCACCCATGCCAGCACACAGCTCGATTTTGGGAGCCCTGGAGCCACTACCCAGCCCATCTCTGGGGCCCATAATTGGCAGCAGTGAGGAACCCCCGCCTATGACAGCTCTCTCCTTTATTTGAAATGGAGAGCTCTAGCCTTCTCCTCTGTTCCAGCTCCACCAGCTAAGCGCAGCCACACACAAGCATCTTCTGTGGGTTCATCATCGAGAAATTCCACCATGGGCACTCATGCCAGCAACCAGCTCGATTTTGGGAGCCCTGGAGCCACTACCCAGCCCATCTCTGGGGCCCATAATTGGCAGCAGTGAGGAACCCCCGCCTATGACAGCTCTCTCCTTTATTTGAAATGGAGAGCTTCAGACTTCGCCTTTGCTCCAGCTCCCCCAGCTAAGCACAGCCACGCACAAGCATCTTCTGGGGGTTCATCATCTTCAAATTCCACCGTGGGCACACATGCCAGCAGCCAACTCGGTTTTGAGAGCAGAGTGTCTGTCCAGATCTGAGCTGCATATTTTCAGCTCTCAGCATTATAGCAGGAATCTGGGCCCCCTGAGCACCACACACAGCAATGGGGGAAGCGTGGCTCTGAACTCCGGGGCCCTGCTCACCAGAGCTACCCCCATGGTGACCACGGGACCCATCCGCGCACAAGCATCTTCTGGGGGTACATCATCGACAAATTACACCGAGGGCACCTATGACAGAATCCAGCTGAGTTTTGGGAGCCCTGGAGCCATTACCCAGCCAATCACTGGGCCCCTGAGTGGCAGCTGCGAGGAACACCCGCCTATGAAAGCTCACTCCTGTATTTGAAATGGAGAGCTCCAGCCTTGGTGTATGCTCCAGCCCACCCCAGCTAAGTGCAGCCGCGCACAAGCATCTCCTGGGGGTTCATTATCTTCAAATTACACAGTGGGCACCCATGCCAGCACCCAGCTGGGTTTGGAGAGCAGAGCGGCTACCCAAGATCTAAGCTGCATCTTTTCAGCTCTCAGCATTATAGCAGCAATCTGGGCCCCCCGAGCACCACACACAGCAATGGGGGAAGCGTGGGCCTGAACTCCAGGGCCCTCCTCACCAAAGCATCCCCCATGGTGACCACGGGACCCAGCACCGCACCGGCATCTTTTGGGGGTTTGTCATCGACAAATTCCTCCGTGGGCACCCATGCCAGCACCCAGCTGGGTTTTGGGATCAGAGCGGCTGCTCAAGATCTGAGCTGCATCTTTTCAGGTCTCAGAATTACAGCAGGCACTAGGGCCCCCCGAGCACCACACACAGCAATGGGGTAAGTGGGGTTCTGACCTACAGGGCCCTCCTCACCAGAGCTAACCCCATGGTGACCACTGGCGCCAGCCCCGCACAAGCATCTTCTGAGTGTTCATCATCGAGAAATTCCACCATGGGCACCCGCGCCAGCACCCAGCTGGATTTGGGGAACAACGGAGCCACTACCCAGCCCATCACTGGGGCCCCTGATTGGCAGCAGTTAGGAACCCCCGCCTATGACAGCTCTCTCCTGTATTAAAAACGGAGAGCTCCAGCCTTCTCATCTGTTCCAGCTCCCCCAGCTAAGCGCAGCCGTGCACAAGCATCTTCCGCGGGTTCATCATCGACAAATTCCACCGTGGGCAACCATGCCAGCACCCAGCTGGGTTTGGAGAGCAGAGCGGCTACCCAAGATCTAAGCTGCATCTTTGCAGCTCTCAGCATTATAGCAGCAATCTGGGCCCCCCGAGCACCACACACAGCAATGGGGGAAGCGTGGGCCTGAACTCCAGGGCCCTCCCCACCAGAGCTTCCCCCATGGTGACCACGGGACCCAGCCCCGCACAAGCAACTTTTGGGGGTTTGTCATCGACAAATTCCTCCGTGGGCACCCATGCCAGCACCCAGCTGGGTTTTGAGAGCAGAGCGGCTGCCCAAGATCTGAGCTGCATCTTTTCAGCTCTCAGCATTACAGCAGGAACTTGGGCCCGCTGAGCACCTCACACAGCAATGGGGGAAGTGGGGTCCTGACCTACAGGGCCCTCCTCACCAGAGCTAACCCCATGGTGACCACGGGACCCAGTCCCGCACCAGCATCTTCTGGTGGTTCATCATCGACAACTTCCACCATGGGCACCCATGCCAGCACCCAGCTCGATTTTGGGAGCCCTGGAGCCACTACCCAGCCCATCTCTGGGGCCCATAATTGGCAGCAGTGAGGAACCCCCGCCTATGACAGCTCTCTCCTTTATTTGAAATGGAGAGCTTCAGACTTCGCCTTTGCTCCAGCCCCACCAGCTAAGCGCAGCCACGCACAAGCATCTTCTGGGGGTTCATCATCTTCAAATTCCACCGTGGGCACACATGCCAGCAGCCAACTTGGTTTTGAGAGCAGAGTGACTGTCCAAGATCTGAGCTGCATCTTTTCAGCTCTCAGCATTATAGCAGGAATCTGGGCCCCCTGAGCACCACACACAGCAATGGGGGAAGCGTGGCTCTGAACTCCGGGGCCCTGCTCACCAGAGCTACCCCCATGGTTACGACGGGACCCAGCCACGCACAAGCATCTTCTGGGGGTACATCATCGACAAATTACACCGAGGGCACCTATGACAGAATCCAGCTGAGTTTTGGGAGCCCTGGAGCCATTACCCAGCCAATCACTGGGCCCCTGAGTGGCAGCTGCGAGGAACGCCCGCCTATGAAAGCTCACTCCTGTATTTGAAATGGAGAGCTCCAGCCTTGGTGTATGCTCCAGCCCACCCCAGCTAAGTGCAGCCGCGCACAAGCATCTCCTGGGGGTTCATTATCTTCAAATTACACAGTGGGCACCCATGCCAGCACCCAGCTGGGTTTGGAGAGCAGAGCGGCTACCCAAGATCTAAGCTGCATCTTTTCAGCTCTCAGCAGTATAGCAGCAATCTGGGCCCCCCGAGCACCACACACAGCAATGGGGGAAGCGTGGGCCTGAACTCCAGGGCCCTCCTCACCAAAGCATCCCCCATGGTGACCACGGGACCCAGCACCGCACCGGCATCTTTTGGGGGTTTGTCATCGACAAATTCCTCCGTGGACACCCATGCCAGCACCCAGCTGGGTTTTGGGATCAGAGCGGCTGCTAAAGATCTGAGCTGCATCTTTTCAGCTCTCAGAATTACAGCAGGCACTAGGGCCCCCCGAGCACCACACACAGCAATGGGGGAAGTGGGGTCCTGACCTACAGGGCCCTCCTCACCAGAGCTAACCCCATGGTGACCACGGGACCCAGCCCCACACCAGCATCTTCTGGTGGTTCATCATCGAAAAATTCCACCATGGGCACCCATGCCAGCACACAGCTCGATTTTGGGAGCCCTGGAGCCACTACCCAGCCCATCTCTGGGGCCCATAATTGGCAGCAGTGAGGAACCCCCGCCTATGACAGCTCTCTCCTTTATTTGAAATGGAGAGCTCTAGCCTTCTCCTCTGTTCCAGCTCCACCAGCTAAGCGCAGCCACACACAAGCATCTTCTGTGGGTTCATCATCGAGAAATTCCACCATGGGCACTCATGCCAGCAACCAGCTCGATTTTGGGAGCCCTGGAGCCACTACCCAGCCCATCTCTGGGGCCCATAATTGGCAGCAGTGAGGAACCCCCGCCTATGACAGCTCTCTCCTTTATTTGAAATGGAGAGCTTCAGACTTCGCCTTTGCTCCAGCTCCCCCAGCTAAGCACAGCCACGCACAAGCATCTTCTGGGGGTTCATCATCTTCAAATTCCACCGTGGGCACACATGCCAGCAGCCAACTCGGTTTTGAGAGCAGAGTGTCTGTCCAGATCTGAGCTGCATATTTTCAGCTCTCAGCATTATAGCAGGAATCTGGGCCCCCTGAGCACCACACACAGCAATGGGGGAAGCGTGGCTCTGAACTCCGGGGCCCTGCTCACCAGAGCTACCCCCATGGTGACCACGGAACCCATCCGCGCACAAGCATCTTCTGGGGGTACATCATCGACAAATTACACCGAGGGCACCTATGACAGAATCCAGCTGAGTTTTGGGAGCCCTGGAGCCATTACCCAGCCAATCACTGGGCCCCTGAGTGGCAGCTGCGAGGAACGCCCGCCTATGAAAGCTCACTCCTGTATTTGAAATGGAGAGCTCCAGCCTTGGTGTATGCTCCAGCCCACCCCAGCTAAGTGCAGCCGCGCACAAGCATCTCCTGGGGGTTCATTATCTTCAAATTACACAGTGGGCACCCATGCCAGCACCCAGCTGGGTTTGGAGAGCAGAGCGGCTACCCAAGATCTAAGCTGCATCTTTTCAGCTCTCAGCATTATAGCAGCAATCTGGGCCCCCCGAGCACCACACACAGCAATGGGGGAAGCGTGGGCCTGAACTCCAGGGCCCTCCTCACCAAAGCATCCCCCATGGTGACCACGGGACCCAGCACCGCACCGGCATCTTTTGGGGGTTTGTCATCGACAAATTCCTCCGTGGGCACCCATGCCAGCACCCAGCTGGGTTTTGGGATCAGAGCGGCTGCTCAAGATCTGAGCTGCATCTTTTCAGGTCTCAGAATTACAGCAGGCACTAGGGCCCCCCGAGCACCACACACAGCAATGGGGTAAGTGGGGTTCTGACCTACAGGGCCCTCCTCACCAGAGCTAACCCCATGGTGACCACTGGCGCCAGCCCCGCACAAGCATCTTCTGAGTGTTCATCATCGAGAAATTCCACCATGGGCACCCGCGCCAGCACCCAGCTGGATTTGGGGAACAACGGAGCCACTACCCAGCCCATCACTGGGGCCCCTGATTGGCAGCAGTTAGGAACCCCCGCCTATGACAGCTCTCTCCTGTATTAAAAACGGAGAGCTCCAGCCTTCTCATCTGTTCCAGCTCCCCCAGCTAAGCGCAGCCGTGCACAAGCATCTTCCGCGGGTTCATCATCGACAAATTCCACCGTGGGCAACCATGCCAGCACCCAGCTGGGTTTGGAGAGCAGAGCGGCTACCCAAGATCTAAGCTGCATCTTTGCAGCTCTCAGCATTATAGCAGCAATCTGGGCCCCCCGAGCACCACACACAGCAATGGGGGAAGCGTGGGCCTGAACTCCAGGGCCCTCCCCACCAGAGCTTCCCCCATGGTGACCACGGGACCCAGCCCCGCACAAGCAACTTTTGGGGGTTTGTCATCGACAAATTCCTCCGTGGGCACCCATGCCAGCACCCAGCTGGGTTTTGAGAGCAGAGCGGCTGCCCAAGATCTGAGCTGCATCTTTTCAGCTCTCAGCATTACAGCAGGAACTTGGGCCCGCTGAGCACCTCACACAGCAATGGGGGAAGTGGGGTCCTGACCTACAGGGCCCTCCTCACCAGAGCTAACCCCATGGTGACCACGGGACCCAGTCCCGCACCAGCATCTTCTGGTGGTTCATCATCGACAACTTCCACCATGGGCACCCATGCCAGCACCCAGCTCGATTTTGGGAGCCCTGGAGCCACTACCCAGCCCATCTCTGGGGCCCATAATTGGCAGCAGTGAGGAACCCCCGCCTATGACAGCTCTCTCCTTTATTTGAAATGGAGAGCTTCAGACTTCGCCTTTGCTCCAGCCCCACCAGCTAAGCGCAGCCACGCACAAGCATCTTCTGGGGGTTCATCATCTTCAAATTCCACCGTGGGCACACATGCCAGCAGCCAACTTGGTTTTGAGAGCAGAGTGACTGTCCAAGATCTGAGCTGCATCTTTTCAGCTCTCAGCATTATAGCAGGAATCTGGGCCCCCTGAGCACCACACACAGCAATGGGGGAAGCGTGGCTCTGAACTCCGGGGCCCTGCTCACCAGAGCTACCCCCATGGTTACGACGGGACCCAGCCACGCACAAGCATCTTCTGGGGGTACATCATCGACAAATTACACCGAGGGCACCTATGACAGAATCCAGCTGAGTTTTGGGAGCCCTGGAGCCATTACCCAGCCAATCACTGGGCCCCTGAGTGGCAGCTGCGAGGAACGCCCGCCTATGAAAGCTCACTCCTGTATTTGAAATGGAGAGCTCCAGCCTTGGTGTATGCTCCAGCCCACCCCAGCTAAGTGCAGCCGCGCACAAGCATCTCCTGGGGGTTCATTATCTTCAAATTACACAGTGGGCACCCATGCCAGCACCCAGCTGGGTTTGGAGAGCAGAGCGGCTACCCAAGATCTAAGCTGCATCTTTTCAGCTCTCAGCAGTATAGCAGCAATCTGGGCCCCCCGAGCACCACACACAGCAATGGGGGAAGTGGGGTCCTGACCTACAGGGCCCTCCTCACCAGAGCTAACCCCATGGTGACCACGGGACCCAGCCCCACACCAGCATCTTCTGGTGGTTCATCATCGAAAAATTCCACCATGGGCACCCATGCCAGCACACAGCTCGATTTTGGGAGCCCTGGAGCCACTACCCAGCCCATCTCTGGGGCCCATAATTGGCAGCAGTGAGGAACCCCCGCCTATGACAGCTCTCTCCTTTATTTGAAATGGAGAGCTCTAGCCTTCTCCTCTGTTCCAGCTCCACCAGCTAAGCGCAGCCACACACAAGCATCTTCTGTGGGTTCATCATCGAGAAATTCCACCATGGGCACTCATGCCAGCAACCAGCTCGATTTTGGGAGCCCTGGAGCCACTACCCAGCCCATCTCTGGGGCCCATAATTGGCAGCAGTGAGGAACCCCCGCCTATGACAGCTCTCTCCTTTATTTGAAATGGAGAGCTTCAGACTTCGCCTTTGCTCCAGCTCCCCCAGCTAAGCACAGCCACGCACAAGCATCTTCTGGGGGTTCATCATCTTCAAATTCCACCGTGGGCACACATGCCAGCAGCCAACTCGGTTTTGAGAGCAGAGTGTCTGTCCAGATCTGAGCTGCATATTTTCAGCTCTCAGCATTATAGCAGGAATCTGGGCCCCCTGAGCACCACACACAGCAATGGGGGAAGCGTGGCTCTGAACTCCGGGGCCCTGCTCACCAGAGCTACCCCCATGGTGACCACGGAACCCATCCGCGCACAAGCATCTTCTGGGGGTACATCATCGACAAATTACACCGAGGGCACCTATGACAGAATCCAGCTGAGTTTTGGGAGCCCTGGAGCCATTACCCAGCCAATCACTGGGCCCCTGAGTGGCAGCTGCGAGGAACGCCCGCCTATGAAAGCTCACTCCTGTATTTGAAATGGAGAGCTCCAGCCTTGGTGTATGCTCCAGCCCACCCCAGCTAAGTGCAGCCGCGCACAAGCATCTCCTGGGGGTTCATTATCTTCAAATTACACAGTGGGCACCCATGCCAGCACCCAGCTGGGTTTGGAGAGCAGAGCGGCTACCCAAGATCTAAGCTGCATCTTTTCAGCTCTCAGCATTATAGCAGCAATCTGGGCCCCCCGAGCACCACACACAGCAATGGGGGAAGCGTGGGCCTGAACTCCAGGGCCCTCCTCACCAAAGCATCCCCCATGGTGACCACGGGACCCAGCACCGCACCGGCATCTTTTGGGGGTTTGTCATCGACAAATTCCTCCGTGGGCACCCATGCCAGCACCCAGCTGGGTTTTGGGATCAGAGCGGCTGCTCAAGATCTGAGCTGCATCTTTTCAGGTCTCAGAATTACAGCAGGCACTAGGGCCCCCCGAGCACCACACACAGCAATGGGGTAAGTGGGGTTCTGACCTACAGGGCCCTCCTCACCAGAGCTAACCCCATGGTGACCACTGGCGCCAGCCCCGCACAAGCATCTTCTGAGTGTTCATCATCGAGAAATTCCACCATGGGCACCCGCGCCAGCACCCAGCTGGATTTGGGGAACAACGGAGCCACTACCCAGCCCATCACTGGGGCCCCTGATTGGCAGCAGTTAGGAACCCCCGCCTATGACAGCTCTCTCCTGTATTAAAAACGGAGAGCTCCAGCCTTCTCATCTGTTCCAGCTCCCCCAGCTAAGCGCAGCCGTGCACAAGCATCTTCCGCGGGTTCATCATCGACAAATTCCACCGTGGGCAACCATGCCAGCACCCAGCTGGGTTTGGAGAGCAGAGCGGCTACCCAAGATCTAAGCTGCATCTTTGCAGCTCTCAGCATTATAGCAGCAATCTGGGCCCCCCGAGCACCACACACAGCAATGGGGGAAGCGTGGGCCTGAACTCCAGGGCCCTCCCCACCAGAGCTTCCCCCATGGTGACCACGGGACCCAGCCCCGCACAAGCAACTTTTGGGGGTTTGTCATCGACAAATTCCTCCGTGGGCACCCATGCCAGCACCCAGCTGGGTTTTGAGAGCAGAGCGGCTGCCCAAGATCTGAGCTGCATCTTTTCAGCTCTCAGCATTACAGCAGGAACTTGGGCCCGCTGAGCACCTCACACAGCAATGGGGGAAGTGGGGTCCTGACCTACAGGGCCCTCCTCACCAGAGCTAACCCCATGGTGACCACGGGACCCAGTCCCGCACCAGCATCTTCTGGTGGTTCATCATCGACAACTTCCACCATGGGCACCCATGCCAGCACCCAGCTCGATTTTGGGAGCCCTGGAGCCACTACCCAGCCCATCTCTGGGGCCCATAATTGGCAGCAGTGAGGAACCCCCGCCTATGACAGCTCTCTCCTTTATTTGAAATGGAGAGCTTCAGACTTCGCCTTTGCTCCAGCCCCACCAGCTAAGCGCAGCCACGCACAAGCATCTTCTGGGGGTTCATCATCTTCAAATTCCACCGTGGGCACACATGCCAGCAGCCAACTTGGTTTTGAGAGCAGAGTGACTGTCCAAGATCTGAGCTGCATCTTTTCAGCTCTCAGCATTATAGCAGGAATCTGGGCCCCCTGAGCACCACACACAGCAATGGGGGAAGCGTGGCTCTGAACTCCGGGGCCCTGCTCACCAGAGCTACCCCCATGGTTACGACGGGACCCAGCCACGCACAAGCATCTTCTGGGGGTACATCATCGACAAATTACACCGAGGGCACCTATGACAGAATCCAGCTGAGTTTTGGGAGCCCTGGAGCCATTACCCAGCCAATCACTGGGCCCCTGAGTGGCAGCTGCGAGGAACGCCCGCCTATGAAAGCTCACTCCTGTATTTGAAATGGAGAGCTCCAGCCTTGGTGTATGCTCCAGCCCACCCCAGCTAAGTGCAGCCGCGCACAAGCATCTCCTGGGGGTTCATTATCTTCAAATTACACAGTGGGCACCCATGCCAGCACCCAGCTGGGTTTGGAGAGCAGAGCGGCTACCCAAGATCTAAGCTGCATCTTTTCAGCTCTCAGCAGTATAGCAGCAATCTGGGCCCCCCGAGCACCACACACAGCAATGGGGGAAGTGGGGTCCTGACCTACAGGGCCCTCCTCACCAGAGCTAACCCCATGGTGACCACGGGACCCAGCCCCACACCAGCATCTTCTGGTGGTTCATCATCGAAAAATTCCACCATGGGCACCCATGCCAGCACACAGCTCGATTTTGGGAGCCCTGGAGCCACTACCCAGCCCATCTCTGGGGCCCATAATTGGCAGCAGTGAGGAACCCCCGCCTATGACAGCTCTCTCCTTTATTTGAAATGGAGAGCTCTAGCCTTCTCCTCTGTTCCAGCTCCACCAGCTAAGCGCAGCCACACAGAAGCATCTTCTGTGGGTTCATCATCGAGAAATTCCACCATGGGCACTCATGCCAGCAACCAGCTCGATTTTGGGAGCCCTGGAGCCACTACCCAGCCCATCTCTGGGGCCCATAATTGGCAGCAGTGAGGAACCCCCGCCTATGACAGCTCTCTCCTTTATTTGAAATGGAGAGCTTCAGACTTCGCCTTTGCTCCAGCTCCCCCAGCTAAGCACAGCCACGCACAAGCATCTTCTGGGGGTTCATCATCTTCAAATTCCACCGTGGGCACACATGCCAGCAGCCAACTCGGTTTTGAGAGCAGAGTGTCTGTCCAGATCTGAGCTGCATATTTTCAGCTCTCAGCATTATAGCAGGAATCTGGGCCCCCTGAGCACCACACACAGCAATGGGGGAAGCGTGGCTCTGAACTCCGGGGCCCTGCTCACCAGAGCTACCCCCATGGTGACCACGGGACCCATCCGCGCACAAGCATCTTCTGGGGGTACATCATCGACAAATTACACCGAGGGCACCTATGACAGAATCCAGCTGAGTTTTGGGAGCCCTGGAGCCATTACCCAGCCAATCACTGGGCCCCTGAGTGGCAGCTGCGAGGAACGCCCGCCTATGAAAGCTCACTCCTGTATTTGAAATGGAGAGCTCCAGCCTTGGTGTATGCTCCAGCCCACCCCAGCTAAGTGCAGCCGCGCACAAGCATCTCCTGGGGGTTCATTATCTTCAAATTACACAGTGGGCACCCATGCCAGCACCCAGCTGGGTTTGGAGAGCAGAGCGGCTACCCAAGATCTAAGCTGCATCTTTTCAGCTCTCAGCATTATAGCAGCAATCTGGGCCCCCCGAGCACCACACACAGCAATGGGGGAAGCGTGGGCCTGAACTCCAGGGCCCTCCTCACCAAAGCATCCCCCATGGTGACCACGGGACCCAGCACCGCACCGGCATCTTTTGGGGGTTTGTCATCGACAAATTCCTCCGTGGGCACCCATGCCAGCACCCAGCTGGGTTTTGGGATCAGAGCGGCTGCTCAAGATCTGAGCTGCATCTTTTCAGGTCTCAGAATTACAGCAGGCACTAGGGCCCCCCGAGCACCACACACAGCAATGGGGTAAGTGGGGTTCTGACCTACAGGGCCCTCCTCACCAGAGCTAACCCCATGGTGACCACTGGCGCCAGCCCCGCACAAGCATCTTCTGAGTGTTCATCATCGAGAAATTCCACCATGGGCACCCGCGCCAGCACCCAGCTGGATTTGGGGAACAACGGAGCCACTACCCAGCCCATCACTGGGGCCCCTGATTGGCAGCAGTTAGGAACCCCCGCCTATGACAGCTCTCTCCTGTATTAAAAACGGAGAGCTCCAGCCTTCTCATCTGTTCCAGCTCCCCCAGCTAAGCGCAGCCGTGCACAAGCATCTTCCGCGGGTTCATCATCGACAAATTCCACCGTGGGCAACCATGCCAGCACCCAGCTGGGTTTGGAGAGCAGAGCGGCTACCCAAGATCTAAGCTGCATCTTTGCAGCTCTCAGCATTATAGCAGCAATCTGGGCCCCCCGAGCACCACACACAGCAATGGGGGAAGCGTGGGCCTGAACTCCAGGGCCCTCCCCACCAGAGCTTCCCCCATGGTGACCACGGGACCCAGCCCCGCACAAGCAACTTTTGGGGGTTTGTCATCGACAAATTCCTCCGTGGGCACCCATGCCAGCACCCAGCTGGGTTTTGAGAGCAGAGCGGCTGCCCAAGATCTGAGCTGCATCTTTTCAGCTCTCAGCATTACAGCAGGAACTTGGGCCCGCTGAGCACCTCACACAGCAATGGGGGAAGTGGGGTCCTGACCTACAGGGCCCTCCTCACCAGAGCTAACCCCATGGTGACCACGGGACCCAGTCCCGCACCAGCATCTTCTGGTGGTTCATCATCGACAACTTCCACCATGGGCACCCATGCCAGCACCCAGCTCGATTTTGGGAGCCCTGGAGCCACTACCCAGCCCATCTCTGGGGCCCATAATTGGCAGCAGTGAGGAACCCCCGCCTATGACAGCTCTCTCCTTTATTTGAAATGGAGAGCTTCAGACTTCGCCTTTGCTCCAGCCCCACCAGCTAAGCGCAGCCACGCACAAGCATCTTCTGGGGGTTCATCATCTTCAAATTCCACCGTGGGCACACATGCCAGCAGCCAACTTGGTTTTGAGAGCAGAGTGACTGTCCAAGATCTGAGCTGCATCTTTTCAGCTCTCAGCATTATAGCAGGAATCTGGGCCCCCTGAGCACCACACACAGCAATGGGGGAAGCGTGGCTCTGAACTCCGGGGCCCTGCTCACCAGAGCTACCCCCATGGTGACCACGGGACCCATCCGCGCACAAGCATCTTCTGGGGGTACATCATCGACAAATTACACCGAGGGCACCTATGACAGAATCCAGCTGAGTTTTGGGAGCCCTGGAGCCATTACCCAGCCAATCACTGGGCCCCTGAGTGGCAGCTGCGAGGAACGCCCGCCTATGAAAGCTCACTCCTGTATTTGAAATGGAAAGCTCCAGCCTTGGTGTATGCTCCAGCCCACCCCAGCTAAGTGCAGCCGCGCACAAGCATCTCCTGGGGGTTCATTATCTTCAAATTACACAGTGGGCATCCATGCCAGCACCCAGCTGGTTTTGGAGAGCAGAGCGGCTACCCAAGATCTAAGCTGCATCTTTGCAGCTCTCAGCATTATAGCAGCAATCTGGGCCCCCCGAGCACCACACACAGCAATGGGGGAAGCGTGGGCCTGAACTCCAGGGCCCTCCCCACCAGAGCTTCCCCCATGGTGACCACGGGACCCAGCCCCGCACAAGCAACTTTTGGGGGTTTGTCATCGACAAATTCCTCCGTGGGCACCCATGCCAGCACCCAGCTGGGTTTTGAGAGCAGAGCGGCTGCCCAAGATCTGAGCTGCATCTTTTCAGCTCTCAGCATTACAGCAGGAACTTGGGCCCGCTGAGCACCTCACACAGCAATGGGGGAAGTGCGGTCCTGACCTACAGGGCCTTCCTCACCAGAGCTAACCCCATGGTGACCACTGGACCCAGCCCCGCACCAGCATCTTCTGGTGGTTCATCATCGACAAATTCCACCATGGGCACCCATGCCAGCACCCAGCTGGATTTGGGGAACGATGGAGCCACTACCCAGCCCATCACTGGGGCCCCTGATTGGCAGCAGTTAGGAACCCCCGCCTATGACAGCTCTCTCCTGTATTTGAAACGGAGAGCTCCAGCCTTCTCATCTGTTCCAGCTCCCCAAGCTAAGCGCTGCCGTGCACAAGCATCTTCCGCGGGTTCATCATCGACAAATTCCACCGTGGGCAACCATGCCAGCACCCAGCTGGGTTTCGAGAGCAGAGCGTCTGCACAATAACTGAGCTGCCTCTTTTCAGCTCTGAGCAATACATCAGGAATCCGGGGGCCAATGAGAACCACACACAGCAGTGGGGGAAGTGTGGGCCTGAACTCAAGGTCCCACCTCACCAGAGCTACGCCCATGGTGACCACGGGACCCAGCCCCGCACAACCATCTTCTGGGGGGTCATCGTCGTCAAATTCCTCCGTGGGCACCTTGCTAGCACACAGTTGGATTTTTGAAGCCCTGGAGCCAGTAGCAAGCCCATCTGTTGGTATCCTGATTGGCAGCAGAGTGGAAGCCCTGCTTATGACAACTCTCTCCTGTATTAAAAACGGAGAGCTCCAGCCTTCGACTCTGCTCCAGGCCCCCCAGCTAGGAGCAGCCACGCACAAGCATTTCCGGTGTTTCATCATTGACAAATTCCATCGTGGGCACGCATGCCAGCACCCACCTGGGTTTTGAGAACAGAGCAGCTGCCCAAGATCTGAGCTGCATCTTTTCAGCTCTCAGCATTACAGCAGGAACTTGGGCCCGCTGAGCACCTCACACAGGAATGGGGGAAGTGGGGTCCTGACCTACAGGGCCCTCCTCACCAAAGCTAACCCCATGGTGACCACGGGACCCAGCCCCGCACCAGCATCTTCTGGTGGTTCATCATCGACAAATTCCTCCATGGGCACCCATGCCAGCACCCAGCTGCGTTTGGGGAGCCCTGGAGCCACTACCCAGCCCATCTCTGGGGCCCATAATTGGCAGCAGTGAGGAACCCCCGCCTATGACAGCTCTCTCCTTTATTTGAAATGGAGAGCTTCAGACTTCGCCTTTGCTCCAGCACCACCACTCCCCAGCTAAGCGCAGCCATGCACAAGCATCTTCTGGGGGTTCATCAGTTTCAAATTCCACCGTGGGCACACATGCCAGCACCCAACTCGGTTTTGATAGCAGAGCGTCTGCCCAAGATCTGAGCTGCATCTTTTCAGCTCTCAGCATTATAGCAGCAATCTGGGCCCCCCGAGTACCGCACACAGCAATGGGGGAAGTGGGGTCCTGACCTACAGGGCCCTCCTCACCAAAGCTAACCCCATGGTGACCACGGGACCCAGCCCCGCACCAGCATCTTCTGGTGGTTCATCATCGACAAATTCCTCCATGGGCACCCATGCCAGCACCCAGCTGCGTTTGGGGAGCCCTGGAGCCACTACCCAGCCCATCTCTGGGGCCCATAATTGGCAGCAGTGAGGAACCCCCGCCTATGACAGCTCTCTCCTTTATTGGAAATGGAGAGCTTCAGACTTCGCCTTTGCTCCAGCACCACCACTCCCCAGCTAAGCGCAGCCATGCACAAGCATCTTCTGGGGGTTCATCAGTTTCAAATTCCACCGTGGGCACACATGCCAGCACCCAACTCGGTTTTGATAGCAGAGCGTCTGCCCAAGATCTGAGCTGCATCTTTTCAGCTCTCAGCATTATAGCAGCAATCTGGGCCCCCCGAGCACCGCACACAGCAATGGGGGAAGTGGGGTCCTGACCTACAGGGCCCTCCTCACCAAAGCTAACCCCATGGTGACCACGGGACCCAGCCCCGCACCAGCATCTTCTGGTGGTTCATCATCGACAAATTCCTCCATGGGCACCCATCCCAGCACCCAGCTGCGTTTGGGGAGCCCTGGAGCCACTACCCAGCCCATCTCTGGGGCCCATAATTGGCAGCAGTGAGGAACCCCCGCCTATGACAGCTCTCTCCTTTATTTGAAATGGAGAGCTTCAGACTTCGCCTTTGCTCCAGCACCACCACTCCCCAGCTAAGCGCAGCCATGCACAAGCATCTTCTGGGGGTTCATCAGTTTCAAATTCCACCATGGGCACACATGCCAGCACCCAACTCGGTTTTGATAGCAGAGCGTCTGCCCAAGATCTGAGCTGCGTCTTTTCAGCTCTGAGCATTACAGCAGGATCCGTGTTTCGTGAGCACCACACCCAGCAATGGGGGAAGCGTGGCCCTGAACTCTGTGTCCCTCCTCACCAGAGCTACCTCCATTGTGACCACGGGACCCAGCCCTGCAGAAGCATCTTCTGGGGTTCATCATCGACAAATTCCACCGTGGGCACCCATGCCAGCAAGCAGCTGGGTTTTGGGAGGAGAGCGGCTACCCAAGATTTGAGCTGCATCTTTTCAGCTCTGAGCATTACAGCAGGAACCAGGGGACTCCCGAACACCTCACGCAGCAATTGGGGAAGCGTGGGCCTGAACTCCGGGGCCCTCCTCACGAGACCTACCCCCATGGTGACCACGGGACCCAGCAATAAGAATAAGCGTCGGTTTGAAGACACTACTGCCCCCATCTTAAGTCACATCCCTGGGGGCACACCCAGGCAGGGCCCCACTACTTCTCGCGGAGGGCCCAGCCGATGCCCAGTCAAGGCTGCCTTGTGGGGCGTGTTGGTTCCGGCCTGTACTCCTAGCAGCCTCACCTCCACAGTGGGCACAGCAAGCTGCAACCTTGCTGTTAGGGCAAGGCGCTTAGCTGGACATAAAACCACTGGGCAATCGACCAAGTCATTCTCCTCCAGGCCGAGATTCATTACCTTGGGGTGTAAGAGGAGAAAGTTGGCCTGAGCCAATAAGTTTGGGCAGGGTCCTCCCAGGCCGGGCCTCGTGTGTACCCTGTTTCAATGTGAAACGGACGTCTTAGCCCTAACCTCTGTAATCCTGTAGCAAACTGGGCACCCAGAGACACAGCATTCCGTTCCCACCCCCGGCCTACAGTCTTCCCCGCAAAGGTGGATGGTTTGAGGCTGTTGTCCCATCCCAGCAGTCAGAGTCCTCAGGACAGTAAACAAGAAACCCTAGCCTCGTCCCCTTTAGTCCTGGAACAAGGGGATGCCCCCTGTTGCCTGTAGCTGACTCCTCCCCTCTCCCTGTTTTCCTTCCAGAACCCTTGTGTTGTCTTCATAACTTACAATAAAGCTTTGTTCTTGTTCTTTTGCATAATCCTCACGTGTCTGTGATCTGTAGATCAAGTGTGGTAAAGCACTGGCTTGTGTGAGTGGTGACATGGAAAGCCAGACCTGTTTACAGTTTCCTGTGGACCCACTCATAGGGTGTGGAGGATAGCACAATGTGATGGCTACAGGGACTGAACCCTGAATATTAAAAGTGTGTTTTGAGTTTAAGTGATGCAGCCAGGATAAAATGAGCCCAAGGTAAGGAAAATAGGGAGGATCATCCTTGTCTGTTGGAATTGCTACTTCTCACCCACCTTGACTTGGAGGGGGCTAGGTCATCCCGAGTGTACAACAGGAGCCCACACTCTATACACTAGTCTTTTCTCATGCAGCAAATCTCTTTTTTATTTTCTACTTTTTTACTTTTAGAGTCCTAGGCCAATCACCTACATACATGTCTCCCCTAAAGAATATAGGCTTGGCCTCAACGTTTCTGGAATGGGTCAAACAAGGAAAGCTTTAATTCTAGGATGTGACCTCTAGGTCGGCACGATTAATCAAATCATTGGCCGAATGACTGAAGTCAATCTCCAGCCCCCTCCCCTCTCCCTGGAGGTCACTTTGGCTTGAAGTTACAACCATCTAATCCTGCAATTGGCCTTTCACTCCCATCCTAAGGCCATCCAGGGATCCAAGATGAGTCACTTCTTTGGCATAACAAAGGCTATCTTAGCATGCAGGAAATTCCGAGGATTTTTGAAGCTTTGTGCCAGGAGCCAGGGACAGAGACCAGACACCATCATTATTATACTCTAGGATGTATGTCCAAATTTATCAAACTGCAAACCTTCAATATGTACAGTATACTGTATGCTAAGCACACCTCAATAAACTGGAACAAAATACTGTTGCCTTCCAGGAAAACATTCACAGAGTTCTAAATGGACAAAACTGTGGCTTCAGAATCACTATTACTGAGACATTAAGTATTCGTTTAATAATAAATCTCCGCTCTGAGTTGGCTTTTATGTTCCCCTCATTTTGGTTGATCAAATACAAGAAAAGAACCTCTAACTGTATTTATTTGACTTATGAGAAATGGGAGGCTTGAGAACCTGGGGGTATTCTGAAAAGTTGTAGGACCAGCAAATAGGGAAACAGGCCCTGTAGATTAACCCTTCAGTTCCAAATCCTGTGGAGTTTCTCTGGTGCCTCTGCTTCTTGGGACAGACTCTAAACTTCTCCTATGAGTTTGGCATGTCAATTATGACTTTAATCCTTGTTCTCAATCCTTGTGTGGGATGCTCAGCAGGCCTGAGATTGCAGTAATCCCAGCCCTTGCTCCTTCAGATACTTTAACATTAAAGGGGTACTCTCTCAAGGATGCCTCCTTCCTGTCCCTCTCCACATTCCCAAAGCTTCTTTTTGTTATTACAGGAGGCTTCAGAATTAATCCTCCCCCATCTCAGCTGGGCTCTGCGGCAGCATTCCTTCCTTTTGCAGGAGCCCCAGGTGAACCCACATGTCACACCCAGTTCTGGAGGAATCTGAGAAAGGAGGATCCTCCAGGGATAAATGAAGGAGCTTCACTCCAACTTTTTGTATTTTGCTTCAGAAAATGTTGCCAAGAATAGGAAATGCCATTCTGATGTGGAAAGTCAGTCTCCCATCACTTATGCCAACCCTGGTTTCTGTGTGCTGGGCACGAAACACTGTACAGAGATCTCCTTCAGGGACTGAGCGTCAGGGTAGGCACTGGGCTCCCTTCCTGGGAGGATGAATGGGAGGTTATGCATTGCAAGGTGGGGAGAGGGGAACTCAGCAGTGGGACAGGAACATCGCCACTCATGTCCCTGTCAAACCTGCCAGAGGAAATAGGGTCTGGGTTTCTTCTGAAGCCTTAGCAAGTAACAAGTCAAGGGAGTTGTTTGAAGTCAAAACAAATATAAAATGAGGCAGAGTCTGACTTGAGGATCCTTTTGTTTCACGGCTCCAGTGCATTTTAATAGAATTTGACTGTCCTACAGGAGTGTTGATATTTTTCCCCACAAAATAAAAAGAGGAGACTAGGGTTTCCCTGCTGGCGCAGTGGTTGAGAGTCCGCCTGCCGATGCAGGGGACGTGGGTTGGTGCCCAGGTCCGGGAGGATCCCGCATGCCGCGGAGCAGCTGGGCCCATGAACCATGGCCGCTGAGCCTGCGCGTCCGGAGCCTGTGCTCTGCAACGGGAGAGGCCCGCATAACGCAAAAAAAAAAAAAAGAGACTACTTGATTAAAAATATCAATTTTTCCCCCCAGAAGCAAGTTTCTCATAACAAGATTATCCTAGAAATCCTTCATCTCTAGATCACAGATTCACAGGGGTGCTTGAGGGGACCCTGGCCGTGTGTGATTAAAGGTTACAGTGACAGATACCAAGAGCAGCTGCCCAGTGGGTTCCATAGGAGACATCAGGGCCCAGAACCTTGGGCAGGACGTTGAGAGGGAAAATATAGAGAGAGACAAGAAAGACACAAGAGTACCCAGGCCATGGGAAGGAAGAGGGGTGATAGATTCCAAAGTCTTCAGATGGGAAAAATCAGTGGAGCATCACCACCTGTGTCCAGCCATGGCCATCCCTATCTCTGTGCTCCTCCCATGTGGGGATGAGGGAGGATGAGGTGCAGTGGTTGCAGTGAGAATAACAGGGACATCCACCTTATTGTCTGCAGAGGGGAGCTGCCTTCCTATTCCGTTGTCTTCTCCATCAACTGGAACATACCCGGCACTTTGCATCATGGCAGTTGGTGAGAGGCAGAGAAGAGGAGTCAGGTCTGACCTGGGTCAGCAGGAATGGACCACAGGGTCCGGCCAGAGACAGGAGGCTCTGAGACCTCTTCTCTCTCATGCTGGGACAGGGACCAGTTTTTACTTTTCATCAGCTTCTAGAGGTTGCATGACTACTACTCCTTTTCTAGACAATATTAACCAAGGATTTTTCGGCCCAGAAAAGCGTTTAAACTGAAGAGAGCTCACAGCATGTGGCCAGGCAGCTGTAGAACACTCCAGGTGCAGTGGAGGTGGGGAGGGGCACAGGCACTAGCACGGGGCAAGCTCAGCGAAGACATGAGGGATGTTCCCAGAGTCGAGGTGGTCCTTGCTACTCTTCTCTATGACTGAGAGGCATCAATTAGAGAGTTTCTTAGACATCGTCTTGGAATTCCCAGGCCCAAACTCTGCGTCCTCCCACTTGTGGGGGCAGGAACCTTGGACGTAGGTGACCACTGCAAGGGCACTGCCTGTATCTTCCTCATCAATTCTCACCCCAGTGGTCAGCCCCAGACAACCCGTCTTAGGCCCCATAAATGTCTAATGTACATCCCCCCACCCTGGACTGGGATCCTGTTCAGGGGTGGAGACGGTCCCTCCTCAGCTTGTCCAGGCCTGCTGGGTCCACACCAAGCCAGGGGCCTGCCCAGGTTCTAATCCAGATCAGATATGAGACGGGTGGGCTCCTGAAGCATCCCTCCCTCACCCCTGACCCTGCTGTTCTGATTACATCTAGGACAGGTGTGCCCGGCCTTGCTCTTCATCTCTGCTGACAGGTGGGCTCCCTGCTGGGAATCCTCTAGGACCTGGGTGTTGACCTTACTGTCTGTGTCCCCAGGGCCTCACTTAATGCCTGGCACGTGTGCGTGAGTCCAGGAAGAACCTACAAATGCATGGTCAGATAAGACCAGCAAACTATACTTACAAGGAACAAGTCGGAGCGGGGGAGACTATGTCTTCCTCATCTTTGGATTCTATAGCTGTGACATCCAGTGTGGTGTTCCCTTGCCAGATTTGCCTGTTTATAACTAACTAATTAATTAATTATAAATAAAATGAGCATTCAGTCCATCCATCACACCAGCCACGTTTCATGTGCCTTATAGAGTTATGTGCTAGCGGCCACTATATCCAACAAGGCAGAGAGAACATTTCCATCCTCACAGGACACTGTCTTGTGCAGCTGACCTGATCTGGGCACAGGTTTATTGGTTGAACTCATCTAATTCAAAGTGTTTCAATCACAGGTGGAATTTCAGGTTGATAAATTTGCAGGTGAGAGTGGTACTTATCCGGTGGGAATTGGGGTAGTGAGAAGTTGAAGAGGGACCCTCTCTCTCATGAGAAGATTTGCAGCTATGATCTTGGTGAAGGGCTCTGGCTCCAGGGAGCCCAGGGAAGGCTGAGAACCCAGAGGAAAGAGCCGGGTGATGCCGAGTGAGCCAGCATGGCCTCCACTGGAGTAGAAGGAAGGAGTGAGCCACTCTCTCTAACAACATTACTGCACAAGTTTGTGTCTCTAAAGAATGGCTTGAGGAGAGCATATATGACTCAAGCAGCGAGGATGAAGACTCTCCATGTAGGGAACAAGGCTCAACTGCTTTAGTAGGCTGAGCAAGAAAGGTGTAAAATCAGAAGGAAGATGAAACATGGAGGCTTGTTCTGTGTTTTCTGTATTTTTTTAAATTTATTTATTTATTTATTTATTTATGGCTGCATTGGGTCTTCATTGCTGTGTGCGGGCTTTCTCTAGTTTCTGCAAGTGGGGGCTACTCTTTGTTGTGGTGCACGGGCTTCTCATTGCAGTGGCTTCTCTTGTTGCAGAGCATGGGCTCTGGGTGCACTGGCTTCAGTAGTTGTGGCTCGTGGGCTCTAGAGCGCAGGCTCAGTAGTTGTGGCACACGGGCTTAGTTGCTCTGTGGCATGTGGGATCTTCCTGGACCAGGGCTCGAACCCGTGTCCCCTGCATTGGCAAGTGGATTCTTAACCACTGCGTCACAAGGGAAGTCCCGTGTTTTCTGTATTTTAACGACCTAATAGGAAGAGGTGTATTACGTCTGTGGGCTTTGAGGGTGCTGTGTTTGTAATCAACTTTTCTTGCTTTGTTATTTAAGATAATCATTTCCAGACAAGTTCTTGCTGCCTTTGCCACTGCCAAACACCAGAACCTTTGCTTACGTTTGGTTGGCATCTCTTGGGAATAAAGCACAAGCGTTATTGGTTTGGGGTTTGGGGGTTGAGCTGGGATGAGGCCATCTGGTGGGACACGACTCCCTCATGAACACTTGAACCTGGAGACACAGCTCTTCGTGTGTGGTCCCGGTGCTGGGTGAGAAGCAGACGCGCTCCCTCTGCACATTCAGGTCTTGTGGCGGCACCTTCATGTCCTGTCCTCAGGTTTACTCCTTGTTTAAGGGTGCTCCCAGGGGTGGGGAGGTTAGAGATGACGTCCTCCCAGCTTCCTGTACGGGTTCCTGGGTCCTCCTGGAGAGGTGAGGGGGGAGCACACCCTGGAGCACATTTCTCGCCTCCACTGCTCACCCACAACCCAAACCCTGGGACCAGGAATGAGGCCCATGTTCAGCTGCCCCTTGAGCCCCTCCATGGCTGGCAGGAATTCTCGAGGATGCTGTGAAGGGTTGCTGGGCTGGCCCCACACACTTGTCCTCATAGCCCTGCTGACCTGGTCCTCTGGGACTGACCTGCCCCAGGACAGAGCGTCTGGAAGGCAGGGCCAGGGGGTCGCTTCTCCTCTCAGAACCCACTGCTGCAGCCAGGCAGCGCTGCCCCTGCTCCCCCATACCCCAGCCATGCCCACCCTGTGCCCTTCCCCCAGGCCGGCCCAGGTCCCCTCCTCCCCAGTCCTTCCAGGACTCCAGGATAATCTAGCGGGTACTGTTTACTCATGTGGGCATATATCCTCCTGCTGGAGAACCCTTGTTGCATCACTTGCAGAACAAGAGAATTTGGACAAGTTTCTTTACCTCTAAGCTTGTGTTCATCCCCTCTAAGGAGCTAGAAAACGTACAGGGTTGTTGTGAGGACTAAGTATCTAGCAAGTAACTAAGGTCATCGCCTCAGGCACAGGACAGATAAGTTGTATGTGGAATTGGCTGCCATTCTCTCCCAGGAGGCCCATCAAAACCCTAGGTCCATGACAGGTGCTTCCTGCATTTGGTTGGATTGGTTTATTGATCCATTGATTGATTAGGGAGAGTGGCAGGATATCCACAATTGTTCCTGCAATGTTCCCATATGTTGGAGAACAATGTGGTTGGTGGAGGTTGTCAAGGAGAAGGGACTTTAGGCCGACAAGGAAGGGAAGAAGTAAGGAAGAGGAGGGCGCTGGGAGGAGGGCAGTGTTGTGCACAGAAAGCTGTAGAGATGTGACTGGCTGTTGGAGGCACAGGAGGACACAGGCATGGCTTCCTGGTCATAGTTACAGAATTCGAGGGCTGGGAAAGGGGCCCTAGAGATCCTAGACCCTCTCCCTCATTGCAGAGGTGAAGCCATCAAGGCCCTGGGAGAGATGGGGACAGAAGGGGCCCCGAGTTCTGACCTTGACTCTGATTCTCAGCTCTTCTTTCACATGCACCCACCCCCAGTATCATTGCTGTCTTTGGGCACTAAAATACTCGTTTGCTGACAGTGAAGACTCTGAACGGGAGGGCAACAATCTGCATGTAACTTACTTACTCTTTCATCTCCTTTACATTTTCTCTATTTTTCTAATCCATAAGCTCCTCTATGTAGCTCTTCCCCGTCCCCTCCTTCCCTCTTTTTAATGATTCTCATCCAGAAGGATCTGTTCTCATCCAGGCACTTGAGGTCCTGGGATCTTCTATAAAATCTGTACAAACCCTCTGCAGCCATCCTCCTCCACTTTCCTAGCATTGCCCAGGCTCCAGAGTGCCCGCCCACCACCCTGTCTGTATCACTGAATCGTGTTGAGCAGCCCTGAGTGCCCCCCTCCCTGGGGCAGGAGGCAGGTCGGAGTCAGAAGGACTGGGCCCACCCTGCTGGAGCCACCCCACCCCCACCTGTGAAGTCTGGCTCTGCCCTGCCCCCTCCCACCACTGCCACCAATGGGTGTAGTCCTGCCCTGGGCACCTCTGACATGTGCCATTGTTTTCTCTCCAGCTGTCAAGAAATTCTCTCCTACTCTATTAGAATGAAGGAGGGAGATCAAGTGGAAGAACAAGAGGAAATGGGAGTATGAAACAAGTAAACTGCGGAGGGGAGGCAAATAAGGGCACGTGGGTTCCATTGCTTCCTAACTTTCTTTCTGGCACTTTGGTAGAACCAGCAAAACTGAGGAGCACACTAGGGTGGCCAGTATTGCATGCAAGGAGACAAGAGGATGGTAAAAATCTATGCAGACAAATGAAGGGTGCCCTGAGAACTTCTTTCCTGGAAGCGATAACCCACTCCACATAACCTTTTAAGGTTGCTGGGCCAAATCCTTCAATGGCTCCTCCATTTGGAGGAGAGGGCTGTAGGCTACTGTAAGGCCACCTGTGCCTGACTCCAGGCTGCGTTGTTCACATCATACACGTTTGTAAGAGTCTTCCAGGATTCATTGAATATCTTGGTAGTGCGGGACCCAGCTCTGCTCCACCAACCCCCTTAACAGCAACAGGGGGCATCCCCCACTCAGCGGCTGAATGCTAGATCCGCTAACATTGGATACGATGAGATAGCATGGCGTGGTCCTGACCCTCCCCCTCCTTCAGGCCTCCTAGGAAAAGGGTGAGAAGGACAGAGGCACCTGGGACTCCTTCTCATGCAATCAGGACAGCTCACCTGGGCCAGCTTAGAGCACTGTCTGCCCGTAGTAGTCTCAGGATCAAGTAGGGGACTCTGCAGGATCCACACCCAGCTGGGAGGGAGCCAACCCCTGGGGGCCCCTCAGCCTCTACAGAGCCCTGCGGAGGGCCTGAGTCACCTCATGGCAACGTTTCTCAGGCTGAGGTTCTGTAGATTTGTCATATGTATGTAAGAACAGAACACGCACACAAAAATGGAAGGAAACTCAATGCCATGCTCATTTGGGATAGGGTAAGGGGGCAGAATTATAAATTGCTTATGTTTCTTTAATTTCCAAATTTGTAAATAAGTAAAAAAAATTATATATTTGATTATATTTCACTTTTTATTTATTTATTTTTAAAATATTTATTTATTTATTTGGCTGCATCAGGTCTTGGTTGTGGCATGTGGGATCTTTAGTTGCAGCACGTGGTATCTTTAGTTGTGCATGCGGACTCCTAGTTGCGGCATACAAGCTCTTAGTTGGGGCATGTGTTATCTAGTTCCCTGACCAGGGATCGAACCTGGGCCCCCTGCATTGGGAGCACAGAGTCTTAACCACTGGCCCACCAGGGAAATCCTTCTTTCATTATATTTTATTTTATTATTATTATTTTTAAAATAAATTTATCTATTTATTTATTTATTGGCTGAATTGGGTCTTCGTTGCTGAGCACGGGCTTTCTCTAGTTGTGGCAAGCGGGGGCTACTCTTCTTTGCGGTGCACGGGCTTCCCATTGTGGTGGCTTCTCTTTTTGCGGAGCTCGGGCTCTAGGCACACAGGCTTCGGTAGTTGTGGCACGTGGGCTTGGTAGTTGTGGCTCGCAGGCTCAGTAGTTGTGGCACATGGGCATAGTTGCTCTGCAGCATGTGGGATCTTCCCAGACCAGGGCTCCAACCCATGTCCCCTGCACTGGCAGGCAGGTTCTTAACCACTGCACCACGAGGGAAGCCCTCATTATATTTTACATAGCAGTGTTTTCTATAACCTTTTCACATTGGAGTACTTAGGCCATAAACTTTATTTTTTTATTACCACTGAATAATCTTCTTCTAAAGTGAAAGAAGCAAGCAAGGCTTGGTGGGGATGTTAGGAAAAAAATTCTTGGGGGTAAAATGTGACTTAACAATTAATTGTTCATTTCCACTGTGCAGGTCTCCTGATGGGTCGGGTTGAGTAGGGCTGGAGGGACAGGGTCACTACTCCCACCTGTGTCATCAGACCTCCCACTCCTCAGAGCGCCCAGGTGGGAGGGACCCACGCTCTTCACCCTGGAGCCCCAGAGCCTCCCCTTTCCTCTGCATCACTTTCACTGTTCAGGGGACCAGTCACTTGAACGCCGCCTGGCCAAATGCCCAGGTTAAATTGCCCCTGTAGGACACGTCTCCCTGCTACCAGAACACACTTGGCAAAGAGCAGCAAACAGGCCCCAGTGCCCTGGGGATGTCAGGGCCCAAAGTCACTTCCAGGGTCTGAGTAGGCCCCTGGGTCCCACACACCAACCCCAGGGAGCCCACCTCCCCACTGACCCCAGTCCCTGCCTTTGTGTGGCAGTTTCTGGTCTGACACCTGTGAAGACCTTGACCTGGAGGCCTCAGCCTGAGACTCAGAGGGGATGGAGCTTGTGCAGCGTCTGGCATCTTAAATGAGACACGAGGCCAAGGAAGGAGGGCCGCCTCTCTGCTCCCCCTCCGCTCCTGAGTCAGCTAGTTTGTGCCGGTTACTTCCTGTCTGAGCTGTACAGATTTAGCATTAATTTTAGATATATGTCTCATTTTTAACACTGGAGGCTCTTACATCAAGCAAAATTGATCTCCTCCTTGGTTTATTTTTTAAACATTTCTATGTAGGATAACACACAAGTATAGAGAAGTACCCTCCACAAAGGGAGGGCTCAGTGAATTACAATGGGTGCTCCACTCTGGGGAGCAGTAGTTTTTCCCTCTGTAAAAGCCCAGATGCTTCTGAGAAGCTCCTTTCAGCTTCCTTACTCTGGCCCCAGACCTCCACAGCAGAAATCCCAAAGGCACTGGATTCTCCCAGCCCTCCAGCGCCCTCCACTACTTTCTGATTGTGATGCCACACTAATTTTGAGTTGTTTGTGTGTAAATCACTGCACTTGGAATATACATGGAGTAACTGATTTCATTCTTATAACCGAATAAGTTAGCACTTATTCTTCTCCCCTTCTACAGGGGGCTGCCAGGGTGCTGGGGACGTCCTGTATATTGAACTGGGTGTTGGTAACAGATGTGTTTATATTTACAAGAAACCATGAAGCTCTACGCTTAAGATCTGTGCCCTGTGCAATACACCAAGTAAACTTCAATTAGAAAGAGATGCAAAAAAAATTTCCCCACAAAACAAACTTCAGGCCCAGGTGGCTTCCTCTGATTTCTACCAAGCATTTAAGACAGAAATGATGCCCGTCTCCTACACACTCTTCCAGAGAACAGATACAGAGGGAACACACCCACACTGCTTTCATCGGACCAGGAGAATACTGATGTCATACCAGCAGCAGATATTACAGGACAGGAGAAATCACAGGCTAAACACTTCTGAATGTCGATGTCAAAATCCAAAAGCAAATATTAGCAGGGTAAATCTAGAGGTTTTCAGAAAGGAAGGAAACTGGGATTTCGTGGCGGTATTTCCAGTGGTTGATGTGGACAGGATCACTGGGTGTTTGGGCGCTGCCTGGGAATGTGGAGAGAAGGGACAATGCCATCGGTTCGGGTTAGTGGAATGAACATTTATTTGGTGACAGAGATTAGGAGGGCCTGGATCATCCTCAGAGACAGTCCTGGGATGGGATCTCTAGGCTGTGGCTATGGCGGGGTCCCTCTAGGAAGACATGGGCCTCTCTCCTGTGCCACTGCAGGGTCTAGGGATGGAGGAGGAGTTTGTAGGGGCTGGATTTTGATGAGGAAGGAGGAGCAGGGAAGGTGCGCCCTCGGAGCCGGTGCAGCCGCGGCCCCTCCCCAGACAGGCCGTAGCCCAGGCTACTCAGACGGTGCTCACATCAATAGTCAGGCGACAGTGGGGCACGCCAGCTTCACCCACTAAACCACCAAGCACAGCCCAGCAGGCCACTGTCCTCATTAATCAGCACTAACTGTGCATCCAGGGCTGGTTGTTGAAGACCCAGCTCATTTGTGAGAGACCTGCCATGTGGGCAGCTGGCTTGGAGAGACCGGGGCTCTGAGCCACGTGGAGACAAGCCAACCACTGGTCAGACCACCAGGAGGCTCACCCGGTGTGTGAAGATGCAGAGGGAGGAGGGACGTAGATGGGACCCCCTGATCCTTCAAGGGACCTTCTTTCAGGGATATTTAACAGCTGTGGGGTCAGGGATCAACATGTAAGGGAGGCAGCGGGTCAGGCACGGGCCCTCCTGTTGGCTCAGACCCCTCCTGCCCTTGGAGCAACCATGGGGCAGGCAGGAGGATTGGGGGATGGAGGGAGGGGAACCCTGGGTTCAGGAGTCCAGGGCACCATCTAGAGGATTCAGGGGTTCAGGGATTTCTGTCCCAGGGAACCAACCACATTCCTGCCCCACATCCATCTGTCATCAGCTTTGCGACTCTGGGAAAGTCACTTAAAATCTCAACATTTTAGTGCCATGTACCATTAAATATGGATCACAGCACCTGCTGTGAGCTCCCCATGGAGCTGATGTGGGGGTCACAGGAGATGATAACACATATTCTTCACAAGCTCTAAAGCATCACACCCATAACCTTCCCCGCTCCCCTGGCCTGTGGCACCCAGGTCCCCTCTCTGGAGGCAGCACCACCACACGTCTTGCTGAGTCTTCCAGACATTTCCTATTGGAACACTTAGGTGGCACTTAGGAAGGACCCATCGTTTTTCGTCAGGGTCTACCTGATTTGTTGTATTAAGCTTCATCACGTAATACTAACACGTGGGCCCTATTAACATTTCCATTATCACAGAACAAGGAACTGAGGACAGAGGGTCTGCATGACTTTCCCAGGTTCATGTGGCTTCTGGTATGATTTGAATCCAGACCATCAGGCATCAGCCCCCACTCTGTCGGTCACTGTGCCATGCTCCCTTTCTATATTATCTCACTAAATAAAGTCATGTCTCCGTGCAGTCAGCCTGCTGGCTGTTGTAAGTGCACACCACATTGCAACACCCTCTTCTCAAGCCCAGCTTTGATTCACTTGACTCCCCTAGACTCCCCTAGGAGGCTGGTGAACAAAGAGAACAGACGTGTGACCTGGGAATGAATTGACACCTCCACATGGTCTTCTCCCAGCAACATATCAATAGTTCTCTCAGTTTTTGTTGTGTTTTCCAGGATCATGACTCGGGTAGCAAGAAGAAAAGGAAGATTAAAAAGGAATCAAACACAGGATACACAGGAATATCATCTGTGATCAAGATAATCTGCTGGCCATCTGCAGCGGTCGTTCAGACACATCAGAATCAGCATCTGGACAAACAACAGGGTAGGGACACAAATAGCATGGCCACGAACCACTCCATCGAGGGTACTGTGGAAATTATACCAGTTAGTAGATTCAGGAGTAATGGCTGTCATTTGTACAGCAGAGCCTGGATCTGGCTGAGGGAGGATTGGGCAGGAAAGGTGCCCACTCAGAGCCCATGCAGCCACTGCCCGCTCTTAGCCAGGCCTTAGTCCAAGCTGTTCAGACAACTGGTCAGTTTCTAGTCACTGAGACCCTGGGGGCCTGTAAACGTCATCTATTAAGCCACCAAAACACCAGCCCAGTAGACCCTGTTCCCAGCTAATGAATATTAACTGCTCATCATCCAGGTTTGGTCAGTTGAAGATGATGCTAATTCTCTGTGCAACTGTCATGTGGGCAGTTGGTTTGGAATGTCCTGGGTTCTGAGTCAGTTAGGGAGTCAAGTAGACTACTGGTCATTCAGGGTGGTCACCTGACCACCAGGAAGTCTCACTGCAAATCAGCTGCTAGAATCAAGTGCTGAGGGGGAAGGGAGGGGAGATGCACACATATTTGGATACCCCGGTCCATCAGGTGGTCTTCATTTGGGGGAAAGGCATTGTATTTGGGGTCAGAGATTGAAATGTAGAGCCAGGAGGTGGGTCCAGATTTGAGCCATTCTCTTGGGCCAGGCACCTCCTCCGACTACCAGCTGTCTCCTTGCAGCATCCTTGGGACAGGAGGATGTGGGAAAGGAAGTGAGGAGACCTCTTGGTTTGTGTATCCAGGGCATGATCTCATGTCCATATGTTCAGGAATCTCTATCCCCCGGGCATCAACTCCCTCCCCTGCCTCAGACCCATCACTCATCAGTGTTGTGACTCTGGGCAAGTTACTCAATCTCTCTAAATTTCAGTGCCCTGAACCATAAAATATGGGTCACAGCCCCTACTCTGCCCACCCCACAGTGCATCACAAGAAATAGTATTCTTTCCATGAGCTCTAAAACTTCTTACTCATGTCATCAATGTGAAAAAGTAGGCTCTATCCTCCGTTTGTAGCCTCCTAGGTGCCCTTTCTGGAGACAACCTGCTTATTCTTCCAGGCATTTAATACTTGAACATTTCAGTAGGTAGCACTTATGAAGTAGCCATCATTTTTCTTCAGGCTTTGTATTTACTAATTTTTAGCCTCAGAACATAATACAAATAAGCAGGTCCTATTAATATTTCCATATCACTGGCCAGGGAACTGAGAAACAGAAGGGCTAAGTAACTAACCTTCCCAGGTACATGTGGCTTTCAAATAGGATTTGATTTCAGGCCATCAGGCACCAGCGCCCATACTCTTCCTCATTGTGTTGTGCTGACTTTGTACTTGTCTCATGTAAATAAAGTTATTTTCCCCATGCAATCAGCCTGTTGGGTATTTTAAGTGCACGCTAAAATGCAAGGTCCATCTTCGTAAGCCCTACTTTGATTCAGGGGGCTCCCCGGGCAGCTAGTAATAAGGAGATCTGAAGTTTGACCTGTGAATTAGTTAAGACTTTTGCCAGGAAGATGTCAACACCTCTCGCCATTGTGAATGTATTTCTTAGGAACTCGTTTCAGGAATATGAAGAGAAAAAGACAAGGATTCTAACCAAGAATACATATGGGGATTGATCCTCAGTGAAGAAAATATACTGGCTGGCCCTCACCATCATTCAACAGCTCAAAATGAACATCTAGTCCCAAAGGGTTGAGCCTCAAATATCATCCCATACAAGCCACTCCATTGAAGTCACTGTGGGAATTCCATCATGAAACTGATCAAGAGTAATGACTATAAAAATGTTAAGTCATATTATCTTTTTATTGAGATATAATTCACATTCCATCAATTCACATTTTTTTGAACTGTGTGATTCAGCGGCTTTTAGTATACTCAGGTTTTGCAATCAACATCTCTAATTCCAGTACATTTTCATCATCCCCAAGAGAAACCTCATACCTAGTATCAGTCATTCTCATTCTCTCCTCCCCTTTCACCCCAGCCCTGGGTCTTTCTGTCTCTATTGATTTTCCTATGCTGGACATTTCACATGAATAGAACCACACAATGTGTGGACTTCTGTGTCTGACTTTTGCAGTAAGCAAAATGTATTCCAGGTGCCTCCATGTTGTAGCATGTATCTGTCCTTCACCCTTTTTATGGCTGAATAATATTCATTGTATGGATATAACACATTTTATTTTTCCATTCATCAGTTGGCGAATAGTTGGGTTGTTTCCACTTTTTGGCTATTATGAATAATGATATGACAATATAACACTCATGTACAAGTTTTTGTGTGAACATATGTTTTTTATTTCTCCTGGACATATACCTGGGAATGGTGTTCCTGGGCCATATTTTATCTCCATGTTTAACTTTTTGAGGAACTGCCAAACTATTTTCTTTTTCATATTTGCACCAGCAGTGCTTGAAAGTGCCAATTTCCCCACATCATTGCCAACCCTTGTTTTTAAAAAAATTATATGCATACTAGTGGGTGTGAAGTGGTATCTCACTGTGGTTTCAGTTTGCATAATTTTGACTAATAATTTTGGACATGTTTTCATGTGCTTATTGGCAATTTGTGTCTCTTCTTTAGAGCAGTATCTATGCAAATTCTTTTCCTCATTTTTAAAATTTGGTTATTTGACATTTTATTGTTGAGTTGCCAGTGTTCTTTACATATTCTGAAAACTAGGCTTTATCAGATATAAGACTTGCAAACATTTTCCTTCCTTCTGAAGGTTGTATTATGTCTTTCTTGATGGTGTTCTTTTTTTTTTTTTTTTTTTTTTTTTTTTTTTTTTTTTTTTTTTTACGGTACCCGGGCCACTCACTGTTGTGGCCTCTCCCGTTGCGGAGCACAGGCTCCGGACGCGCAGGCTCAGCGGCCATGGCTCACGGGCCCAGCCACTCCACGGCATGTGGGATCTTCCCGGACCGGGGCACGAACCCGTGTCCCCTGCATCGGCAGGCGGACTCTCAACCACTGTGCCACCAGGGAAGCCCCTGATGGTGTTCTTTGAAACACAAAGGATTTTAATTTTGATAAAGTCCTATTTATTTTTCCTTTTGTTGTTTGTGCTTTTGCTATCATATTTAAGAGTTTGTTGCCAAATCCAAGACTATGAAGATTTATCCCTTTTTCTCTTCAGAAATTTGTATAGTTTAGCTCTTGTATTTAAGTCTTTGATCCATTTTAAATTCAAAGTCTATTTTGTCTGATATTGGTATAGACACTCCTGCTCTCTTTTGGTTACTATTTGAGTTTTCTCACTGAGTTTGGAATTCCTTTTTCTATCCTTTAACTTTCAACCTGTTTGAGTCTTTTGATCTCAAGTGAGTCTCTTGTAGACAGCATATAGTTGGATCATATGTTTTTACCTATTCTGCCAATCTTTGTATTTTGATTGGAGAGTTTAATCCATTTACATTTAAAGTAATTACTGACAAAAAAAAAACCAGACTTATTTCTGCTATCGTGCTATTTGTTTTCCATATGCCCAAAGCTTTTTTGCCCCTCATTTCCTGCATTCCTATCTTTCGTTGAGTGCGTTTAGCTGATTTATTACAGTAAAATATTTAAATTACTTTCTCACTTCCTTTTGGGTATATTCTATAGCTATCTTCTTTGTGTTTACCATGGGGATTACCTTTAACATCCTAAAATTAAAACACTCTAACTTGAATTTATACCAGGTTAATCTCAACACCATCCAAGTTCTTGAAGCTAAAAGAGCATCCTACTATCTCAATGGAAAAGACCTTCTCCAAGACACATTATAATGAAAGTCAAAAATCAAAGGATAAAGAATTCTAAAAGCAGTCAGGGGAAAAAAGATTTTAACTTACAAAGGAACCCCCATTACACTATCAGCAGATTTCTCAGCAGAAACCCGACAGGCCAGGAGAGAGTGGAATGATATATTCAAAACATTGAAAGAAAAAAAAAAGCCAACCGAAAATACTCTATCCATCAAAGTTATCCTTCAGATATGAAGGAGAAATAAAGATTTTCCTAGGCAGACAAAAGCTGAGGGAGTTCATCACCATTAGACCTGCCTTGAAAGAAATGCTGAAAAGAATTCTTCAAGCTGAAATGGAAAGACAGTAATCAGCAACATGAAAATGTATAAAAGTATACAACACATTGGTAAAGGTAAATATACAATCAGAAAACTCTAAATCTGTAACAGGAAAGTGTGTTAGCCACTTAATTATAAAAGTCAAAGGAAAAGAGTATTTAAAATAATTATAGCTACTGTAATGTATTAACAAACACACAATATAAAAAGACGTAAATAACAACATCAAAACCATGAAGAGTGGGGAGTAAAAAGGTAAAGTTTTTGTAGGCAATTGAGGTTAAGACGCTGTCAGCTTAAAATGGACGATTTTAATCTATGAGATGTCTTACGTAAGCTTCATGGTAACCACAAAGCAAGACCTAGAGCAGATGCACCAAAATATATGCACCAAAATACGCACAAAAATATAGAACAATCTAGAAAATTACAAATCAAGTGACCTTAGTGTTCACAGGCAAGCACTAGCACATTTTAATGTACCATGATCGTATTAAAATAGAAATAACTAAGAAACATTTTCTACGAAGAAGCAGCCCCTGCGGCAGGCAGCGGGAAGGGACAGGAAGGCTGCGTGGCGCCCAGGCCCCCAATGGCCTAGGTCTCACCCCGCAGCGCACTGTTGATGCGCCAGAGCGCTGCTTCCTTCTCTGAGTCTAGGTCTTCGTCGGTGACCCGGAAACCCAGCTGAGGGGGTGAGGGCAGCCTCAGAGTCTCCCCTCGCCTGTGCGGCAGCAGAGGAAACCTGCGTTTTTGGGGACTGGGACTGTCAGATGTCGGGGAGCAGTCCCTTCAGGCCGTTTCTGCCCTCTTGTTATCTCCGCATCTTTGTCAGGCTGGCATTTTCTCTGGGAATCCACCAGAGCTGCAGAGGGAGACGGAGGGCCCTACTAGCTCCTTTTCTTTGAGGACATCTGGGCAGCCCTTGCGGTATGGCGGGACCCCTCCTTCTCTTCACGGGCGGGAAACCTCGGGTGGAGCTATATGAGCTCGTGATGGCATTTCTTTTGGGGCAGGAGCTCAGACAAGAGGTGTGGAGTGTCCTGTTGGAACTGTCTTCTGCCCTCTTGGCATGGAGGTTTCTCTGCAGAGGTCTAGGTCTGGGCACGAAGAAAGAGACGCCCAGGGGCCTAAATGCAGGTCATGCATCACTGGGGCCATCGGGGCCGCTTCTGTGGCCGTCGTTCCACTCTATGACTGAGGGGTCTTCCTCCTGTTGGCCATCCCTTTCCCGCTCTCTCCCAGGGCCCTCAACACCGACTGCTCTGTGCTGCAGCTTGGGACACAGCTGGGCGTCGTGCGTGGCACTAACTGCCCGCACGCCACACTGAAGGTGACTGTGTCCAATGCAGACACTGAGCTGCGGGACATCATGGAGGTGAGAGCACCAATCACTGCCTTCTTCTGATTGCCTCACCTGCAGATTAAGAAAAGGATCCCCAGAAAGGAGTGCAGGGACTGCGGGATGGTAGATTGGGGTCTCAGAGACTCTGTGGCAAAGTGCAGATGCAGAGTCACTGGACACTTTTGGTCTGGCCTGCGAGTGGATAGCCGGCCATAGACAGCTGGGTGACCCGGGCCGGCCACAGGAAGTCGGTGGGTGCGGGGAGCGGGCTGGGGGCAGCCAAGCCCTCCTGGCAGGTGCTGGTCCCCCAGTGCCTGGGGTGGTGTAAGGGGCAGGGCCTACGTAAGTAACTGCCCGTAGAGAACTTGGGTGAGATCGGTCCTTGAATAGAGAGCTGGGCTGCGAGCACTCTCCTTCAGCTGCCAACTCGACCAAAGGCGAAGTGCACACTGTTTGGGCTGTTGCTGTTATTTATAGCTGTGCAACCTGTGAGCAAACAATGGGCACAAACGCGTGTTCTCTGCACCGGCAGGTGGACTCTCAACAACTGTGCTGATGGTTGCACAGCACTGTGAATGTATCTAATGTAACTGAATTGTATATTTGAAAATGGTTGAAATACTAAATTTGGTTTTATGTATATTTTACCATAATAAAAAATCAGATGAATGAACAGCATAAACAAGGATTAGGTAAGATGATAGAACTCAGGACAGAATTCAAAATAAGAGAAAAAAAATTCAGAAAAGCTGACTAAATTTAAAATAATACAAGAGTGGGGATTTCCCTGGTTGAGGAACTGAGATCCCACATGCCGCAGGGCAGCTAAGCCGGCACGCCACAACTACTGAGCCTACGTGCTGTGGAGCCCACGCGCCACAACTAAAGATCCCACGGGCCGCAAGAAAGAGCCCATGCACTTCAACAAAGAGACCACGTGCTGCAACTAATACCCGACACTGCCAAACAGAAATAAATTAAATAAAATCATACGAGTGAATGAACATAATGGATAATGCCTTAAGAGAAACAAACAAGAAAAGGAAACAGTTTTTTAAATCAAATAGAAGATAAAAAGTTTAGAGAAATGGCAAACATAAAAGATAGGCAAAAAAGAGTCAGGACGGCTCTAAAAAGAGTAACATAAGTACGTATAAGAATCTATTATACCATAAAAGTGACATTTCAAATCAGTGGGACAGATTAGTCAATAAATTGTGATACATACATGTTGAGGTGTAAGTAATTCTCTGGAAGATTCCACGGCACGGCAAAAGCAGATGTCTCTGAGGAGGGAAATGTGTGGCTGGGGAACGTGGGGAAAAGGGTGACTTTTCATTGAATACCCTTGTGTACCTTTTCTAATGTTCTGTCATGTGAATTTATTACCTCTGAAGTTCACCTGAGTTCAAACCCCAGTTCCCCCAATTACTAGCTCTTAATCTTGGGCAAACTCTTCACACTCTCCAAGCCTCTTTATCTGTGAAATAAGGTCAGTAACTTAGCCTGGTGCTGCCTGGCACAGAATACACTGTCAATAAATGGAGATTATTAGTGTAAAAAACCGAAATGCCCATCAATGGATGAATGGATATTTTAAATGTGGTGTATATGTGAAATATTACACAGTCATAAAAAGGAATGAAGAACTGACACGTGCTACGACATGGACGACCTTGAAAACATTATGCTAAGTGAAAGAAGCCCCACACAGTGGTCACATTTGTATTATTTCATGAAATGTCCAGAAAAGGCAAAACCATAGCGACAGAAAGGAAATGTGTGGTTGCAGGGACTGAAGGAGGAGGGGATGAAGAGGGCCTGCTGATGGTTATGGGGGCTTCTTTGTGGGGTGATGAAAACGTGATGGGATAGATGATGGTGATGGTTGCATAGGCTTGAGAATGTACGAAATGACACTGAATTTGCGGTCTCAGCTGGTGAATTTTATGGCATGTGAATGACATCTCAAAAAAATAATTTTGAAAATGAAAGTTGCCAGTTTTCCCATTTTCACTATCCACTATCCACTGCCTCCATCTCTCCCTTCTCCCCACGTCATTCCTTTTGACGCCCACCCCTGCCGCTATCTCCCAACCTCACTCCCTCGAGCTGCCCCACAAGGCCTCCCAGGGAGCCCCTGAACCGCTGGGCGCCTGCGTCCTGTGGCCGTTGGAGCGGCTACCCAGTGCGCGTGCCCCCACCGCTCTCACCCGTGAGAGTGGACGCTTCCGTCGGATTTTTCTCGTGCGTTTCAGTTGATGGTGATGTTTACAGAAGGTGGCACACCCCCTGGTCAATGGAGAAAGCCCCTCAAGTTAATACTTAGGCCTGTCCAGAAGTTTGATGTCGTCCAGCAGTAACCTCAGCATGCTGTGCTCTGAAAGCCAGGTTGGACGCCTGCAGGCACTTGCAAATACTGAGGACTTCAGAGGCATTTGGGCCTCAAATTGAGGCCTTGTACCTCCACATGCGATGTGACCTCAGCCCTTTGCTGCACGTCTCTAAGTGAAGTGGCACAGGAATACTGGCCTTGCCTGTCGTTGCCAGGATTAACTGAATAGTGCATTAGCTGCCCTGGTGCTTAGGTGTTGAGTACATGGTGATTTACATACCAGGCCCTATCCCCTAGGATAACTCTGAGCCCTAGCCACCTCTCTGGTAGATTTCCCTATACCCCCACTATAATCACACCTGCATAAGGCAACTCAAACCTTTCAGAGATGTGTCCTGAACCTCTTGTTTTCTTAAATACCTGTGTGGTGGTTGTGAGACTTAAGGCCAACCTCCCCAAGAGACTTTTTCTATTTCTCCTAGTAAACCTAGACTCACATTCTGTCATCTTCAACTCTACTCACATTTTGTTCTTTCAACCCTGACCTCTGACCCTGCTTTTTACTTCTGCCATTTCCTCCTCACTCCTGCTTCCTTTCATAAATCCATAAATCTCTTCTGGCCTTCCTAGCCCTGGGCCACGTTCCTTCCTCTTTGCTCAGTTTTTACCCCTTTCCTCCCCTTTCCTTCATTCTCCCATCCGACTTTCAGTCCTTCCTTTCTCACGCAGACTTTGATTCCAACCCCATCAAAAACAAAACAAAACAAAAAAACTTAAAGCACGCCACAGTTAGCAGCATCTCAAAATTCAAAAGGTTTATTACTCATCTATTAATTCGATGACATTCATTTATTCAGTTTTATTGTCTTAAAATATATCAAAATAAATAGAGAAATTTATACCTGGTACCCAAGGTGGCACCAACAATCCTAGCAGCTCTTACTATAAATATCCGTAGTAGTCAGCAATTTCCATTTCCTTTTGCCTCTCAATGAAAACTTGCAGTTTCCCCAAAGAGGTGTATTTGGCGGCATTCTCACGTTCTTGTTGAGCCCGCCTCTTCATGGCCTCCCGCTCTGGTCTCTGCTCTAGTTCGATGGGCTTTGACATGACTGGCTCAGAAACGTTGGGTTCCCTCCATGGTCTTCGTTGCTTGCTGAAGCCTTGGAGTAGAAATGGGGTTTGGAGCTTGGGTGGGAACTGGCGCTTAGTCACAGCAGGGGGAAGAGGCTCCCGCTGGAGAGAAGCGAAAGATGAAGTTTTGTAGGGTGCAGGCCTAGGAGCAGCAGACTGAGGGACACAAGGATGGATATGGGCGGTCCAACCCGGTTGGGTTGGGTTGGTCACAGTTGGCTGAGCTGGTTTGGCAGGACCTGGCAAAGAGGCAGGAGCTGGCTGGGATGAACTGGCTGCAGCAGGTTGAGCTGAGTTAGAAGAAGCAGGCTGGGCACGGTCCGCCACAGCAGGCCGATGTGAGGCCAGAGACTGTGGCCTCCGAGGAGCAGGTCCAGCTTGAGGCTTTTCCCAGGCAGAAAAAGGCAGAGGTACCAACTTGACCTTCTCAGGTGGAGGCAGCTCATACTGGGATGGAGATGGACACTGTTTTTCAGCACTGCTGTCTGGTTTCTGGGCTTCGACTTGAGTTTTCTCAGGACTCTTACCCTCACGTGGGGTACGCCGCCATGGCTGGATAGCTGGGGGTGGCTTGGGGTCTTTAGGGTTGCTTGAATTTCCCAAGACCCGACAGGAAGAGAGCCCAGTTTTCTTATCATTCTTCTTCCCCAGTGCATGAAAAACCTTCACAGACTCCATCTTGAACATGCCTAGGGAGGTTCGAGGCTTTTTAATGCTCTCGTGGATAAGCTCAGTTTGGTGTTCCTTTCGCTTCGTCTTGGGAATTGTTGGCTTCTCTTCTGCCTTGACTTTGCTCCCTGACTGCTTCTTCTCTTCAGCCTTCTTTCTTCCTCTGGTCCTTGTGGTCTTTTCCTGCCCGTGGCTCTTAGTTTTGCTGATCTTTCTGGATGCAGCTTTCTGAGGTTTGCCTTTAGAATGCTTGGCCGTGTTCACAGGAGCCCTGTCACTGACTGCAGCATTGCATAGAACCACTTCTCCTCCTAACAGGCACTGTGGATTCTTGGGCTGGATCTTGGCCTTGGGAGCACCACTGATAGGCTCAGAGGCTTTATGTTTGTTCTTCCTGGGTTGATCAGAGGAAACCTTTATGACACTTGGCTGAGAAGGTGTTCCCTGAGCAAGGCTGGCAGAAAGTGATGGATATAGAGGGGCCATGTTATTGGTGTCTGCAGTTTTATCATACTGGGCTGCCATAAACATGGAGGAAGCAGCTGTGTGCTGGTCAGTGAGTGCCAGAGTAAAGTCTCCGAGTGAAGAAGAATTCTTTTCAGTGCTTCCTGTGATGCCCCACTCAGAAACACCTGGATAGGAAGCAGCTGAAGTGGAGATCTGGCTCTGGTCAGTAACTCCAGATAACATAGTTGTGCTAGAATGTTGGTGAAGGTAGGCACTACCCATGTGTGTCTGGAAAGAGGTGGCCGTAGCTGATGCCGAACTGACGGCAGGAGCAGAGACTCTGGAGAAGTTGCAGACACTTGCTGTTAGGGAAGCTGCATTGCTCACCACAGGAAGAGAGTGCTGCAGAGAATTCAGAGTTCCAAGTACAGATGGATTGTGGCAATTTTCTGTAAGAACAAGGGGGTGATGAAAAAATCAGGGAGACTGATAAATTCTCACTATGTTTGAGGAAGGTTCTTGCTATCAGGACACCTCTACTGTCAATACTTACTGAGAATCCAAAAATCAGACAGTTATGATGGTTGTAAGGACTGAGCAGTTTTACACTCTTCTGTATTAACTGCCTGTGCTCCCATCTTGGGCACAGATGGGCAGAAGACCCAAGTGGTATGGTTCAGACATTGTTCTCTAGGATGGAAGCAACCTTCTCCCTGCCCTATCTTTCCCTTCAGCCTGCACTAGTATTGACTTCTATGCTGTTTCCTAGACTGGAAGCATTTTAGAACTAGGAGGGCCTTAGAGAACTTCTATTTTCACAGTCTCATTTCATGAGGAAGGAAACGGAGGCTCAGAGAGGTCAGGTTGACTTGTTCAAGTTCTCTCATTATGTTAGTATCCTTACCAGGTTTCAGAACCTAAGTATCCTGACTTCCTTGCCAGGACGCTGCTCTGAGCATGACACTGCCAGAAAGCAGGAGAAATAGAACTTATAATATAGGCATTTTCTTTGTCCGTTAGAAAACAGTACGGCTATTAATTACCATTGTGATCTTCAGTGTCTCACTTTGCTCGTGCAGTTCCCACGCTCTTACCTAGAGTTCACATATAGCTCAGTCCAAGTGGTAAATTTAAAGAGTCATTTTTACCCTCTTCAAGCCTGGTTTCTCATCCTACCTCAAAATGATTACCCGAAAGTGAATTTCTGAAGTGCTTTTGGAAAGAAAAAAGCGATCTGATTCCTTCAGATTGCTCATCTGTAAAGTGGTTATAGCACCACCACCAATAATAATGGGGACTTCCTCCTGCTTGGCCATCCCTTTCCCGCTCTCTCCCAGGGCCCTCAACACCGTCTGCTCTGTGCTGCAGCTTGGGACACAGCTGGGCGTCGTGGGCGGCACTGGCTGCCCCCGCGCCACACTGACAGTGACTGTGTCCACTGCGGACCCTGAGCTGCGGGACATCATGGAGGTGAGAGCACCCATCACCACCTTCTTCTGATGGCCTCGCCTGCAGATGGAGATACGGACCCCCAGAAAGGAGCGCAGGGCCTGCGGGATGGTAGAATGGGGTCTCAGAGACTCTGTGGCAAAGCGCAGATGCAGAGTCACGGGACACTTGTGGGCTGGCCTGCGAGTGGATAGCCGGCCATAGACAGCTGGGTGATCCGGGCCGGCCACGGGAAGTCGGTGGGCGCGGGGAGCGGGCTGGGGGCAGCCGAGCCCTCCTGGCAGGTGCTGGTCCCCCAGTGCCCGGGGCACGGGTGAGGGGCAGGGCCTACCTAAGTAACTGCCCGTAGAGAACTTGGGTGAGATCGGTCCTTGGATAGAGAGCTGGGCTCCGAGCACTCTCCTTCAGCTGCCAACTCGGCCAAAAGCGAAGTGCGCACCGTTTGGGGTGTTGCCGGTATTTATAGCTCTGCAACCTGTGAGCGAACAATGGGCTTGCGTTTGCGGGACGCAATAGTTTAGGGAGGGGTGGCGCATGCGCAGAGTACACGTCACGCCCTGGGGCGCACAGGTGAGAATGCGAGCCTGGACCGTCTAGCGCTTCTGAATCTCCCGGGGTCTGAGGGTTGGAGGTGTTTGCCTTGAGGGTGATGAGCTTCTTGGCAGGACAGCTGGCCCTTCTCCCCTGGCCTGGCCCCAGTGCTGTCGGGGGAACTAACTGTACTGGACGGGGTCCCTGCCCAGCAAAGTGGAGCAAGGTTGCTGGCTGTGCAGCTCCCACAGGAGGCGGCAGCTTTGGCAGCAGCGCCTCTGCGTCCTTCTGCCCTTTCCCCTGGCGGCACTGGAGGGGAGAGCCGCTAAGAGCACAAGTGCCCACACCACCAGGAGCTCGATCGTGCAGGCTTCTGTTTAAGGTTTCAGACTTTAAGAGTAATAGAAAAGCGTTGAACTTTTTTTGTTGAAGGTGAGTGTGTGGAACATCCCCAGTTGCATTTTCAACCTATCATTTTGCTACCGCGTGGAGAAGGCACTGCAGGGAGAAAGAGTGGAAGCGAGGAAACAAGTTAGGAGACTTTTGTAGAAATTGGGCATAATGGTGGCTGGGACCAGGGTATGGCGGTCATTTTGGTGGAAAGATGTGGACAGATTCTAGAGGTATGTAGGCAGTATCATTGTTAGCACTGGTGGTGGGTTGAGGATGAGGGCGAGGGAGAAATAGCCGTCAGTGATGGTGATTCCTAAGTTTCTGGCTCCTATGGTTGGTTGGATAGGGTTTTTTAGATGTGATGTTCATATTTATCCTAATTTGTCTTTTGTTATCTGTTGGTTCTTGATGAATACTCTGTCCTATTAAGTCTCCTGTTTTTAGCGTACAGAGCATTTTCACCCAAACTGACTGTTGCATGTTAACAGATAACTTTTTACCATCTGCCAGTTTGGTCCTGTATTTTATTCTCTTTCATTTATTAATTAAATTGCTGTATTAATGTAAATAGTTATATTAATAGATTTTCTAAAGTTGCGTTACCCTTGAGTCCTTGGAATAACGCCTTTTTGTAGTCATGGTGTATATCATTCTTTAATAATTATTGATTAGATGTGCTGATGTTTCTTTAGGATTTTTCTACCTATATTTGTAAAGCGAAATTGTACGTTTTTTGCAAAAACTTGATTTTCTTTCCTTTTTATTTACAAATGACTCGAATTTTGTTGTTTTGTAGTTATTTGATTGATGTAGAAGGCATGTGGCCAGATGATGCAATTGGATATAAGTATAAGGGTTGTCACTACTTTTCCGTTTTTATAAAATTTGAAGGTAGAAGTGTAGGGGAATTTCTCAAATTTTGGAAAAAGAGAAAAGTTTGTAATTCATTTTTTCTGACATGAGATAACCTTTTGCTAAAAGTTTATAAAGGGATGTATCTGGAAATAGTGAGATATAACAGCCTGAATAATTAGTCAGTGGATTTCAGCATTTTTTTTCTTTTTTAAATTTATTTAATTTATTTATTTATTTTTGATATTATATGCACTGCACAACCAAGGAAGTCCCTTTTTCTTCCTGCCTTCCTTCCTTCCTTCCTTCCTTTCTTTAAAGCTCCAAGTCGTTTAAAATACATGACTTCTTACTAAAAATCTGCAGTTCATGTAACCAAGGGGTTTATAACTTCTCCTCTAAAAGTTATATTCCTGGGACTTCCCTGGTGGTCCAGTGGTGCGCTTCCCTGGTGGTCCAGTGGTGCGCTTCCAATGCAGCAGGCATGGGTTCAATCCCTAGTTGGGGAGCTACGATCCCACATGCTGCACAGCCAAAGAAATTTTTTTTTAAAATGTTATGTTCCTGTAAGATTGAATTTAGTGGTTTAGACTTTCTTTTTCTTTCTTTCTTTTCTTTCTTTCTTTCTTTTTTTTTTTTTTTTTTTTTTTTTTGTGGTACATGGGCCTCTCACCGTTGTGGCCTCTCCCGTTGAAGAGCACAGGCTCCGGACACACAGGCTCAGCGGCCATGGCTCACAGGCCTAGCCCTCCACGGCATTTGGGATCCTCCCGGACCGGGACACGAACCCGTGTCCCCTGCATCGGCAGGTGGACTCTCAACCACTGCGCCACCAGGGAAGCCCTTGACATAATCATTTTGAATTTGGATAGTGCTGATGGTTGCACAGCATTGTGAATGTATTTAATGTCACTGAATTGTATACTTGAAAATGGTTGAAATACTAAATTTGGTTTTATGTATATTTTACCATAATAAAAAATCAGATGAACGAACAGCATAAACCAGAATTAGGTAAGATGATAGAACTCAGGACAGAATTCAAAATAAAAGAAAAAAAATTCAGAAAAGCCAACTAAATTTAAAATAATACAAGAGTGGGGACTTCCCTGGTTGTCCAGTGGTTAAGAATCTGCCTTCCAATGCAGGGGATGCAGGTTCGATCCCTGGTTGAGGAACTGAGATCTCACATGCCGCAGGGCAGCTAAGCCTGCACGCCGCAACTACTGAGCCTACGTGCTGTGGAGCCCACGCGCCACAACTAAAGATCCCACGGGCTGCAAGAAAGAGCCCATGCACTTCAACAAAGAGACCACGTGCTGCAACTAATACCCGACACTGCCAAACAGAAATAAATTAAATAAAATCATACGAGTGAATGAACATAATGGATAATGCCTTAAGAGAGACAAACAAGAAAAGGAAACAGTTTTTTAAATCAAATAGAAGATAAAAAGTTTAGAGAAATGGCAAATATAAAAGATAGGCAAAAAAGAGTCAGGACGGCTCTAAAAAGAGTAACATAAGTACGTATAAGAATCTATTATACCATAAAAGTGACATTTCAAATTAGTGGGACAGATTAGTCAATAAATTGTGATACATACATGTTGAGGTGTAAGTAATTCTCTGGAAGATTCCACGGCACGGCAAAAGCAGATGTCTCTGAGGAGGGAAATGTGTGGCTGGGGAACGTGGGGAAAAGGGTGACTTTTCATTGAATACCCTTGTGTACCTTTTCTAATGTTCTGTCATGTGAATTTATTACCTCTGAAGTTCACCTGAGTTCAAACCCCAGTTCCCCCAATTACTAGCTCTTAATCTTGGGCAAACTCTTCACACTCTCCAAGCCTCTTTATCTGTGAAATAAGGTCAGTAACTTAGCCTGGTGCTGCCTGGCACAGAATACACTGTCAATAAATGGAGATTATTAGTGTAAAAAACCGAAATGCCCATCAATGGATGAATGGATATTTTAAATGTGGTGTATATGTGAAATATTACACAGTCATAAAAAGGAATGAAGAACTGACACGTGCTACGACATGGACGACCTTGAAAACATTATGCTAAGTGAAAGAAGCCCCACACAGTGGTCACATTTGTATTATTTCATGAAATGTCCAGAAAAGGCAAAACCATAGCGACAGAAAGGAAATGTGTGGTTGCAGGGACTGAAGGAGGAGGGGATGAAGAGGGCCTGCTGATGGTTATGGGGGCTTCTTTGTGGGGTGATGAAAACGTGATGGGATAGATGATGGTGATGGTTGCATAGGCTTGAGAATGTACGAAATGACACTGAATTTGCGGTCTCAGCTGGTGAATTTTATGGCATGTGAATGACATCTCAAAAAAATAATTTTGAAAATGAAAGTTGCCAGTTTTCCCATTTTCACTATCCACTATCCACTGCCTCCATCTCTCCCTTCTCCCCACGTCATTCCTTTTGACGCCCACCCCTGCCGCTATCTCCCAACCTCACTCCCTCGAGCTGCCCCACGAGGCCTCCCAGGGAGCCCCTGAACCGCTGGGCGCCTGCGTCCTGTGGCCGTTGGAGCGGCTACCCAGTGCGCGTGCCCCCACCGCTCTCACCCGTGAGAGTGGACGCTTCCGTCGGATTTTTCTCGTGCGTTTCAGTTGATGGTGATGTTTACAGAAGGTGGCACACCCCCTGGTCAATGGAGAAAGCCCCTCAAGTTAATACTTAGGCCTGTCCAGAAGTTTGATGTCGTCCAGCAGTAACCTCAGCATGCTGTGCTCTGAAAGCCAGGTTGGACGCCTGCAGGCACTTGCAAATACTGAGGACTTCAGAGGCATTTGGGCCTCAAATTGAGGCCTTGTACCTCCACATGCGATGTGACCTCAGCCCTTTGCTGCACGTCTCTAAGTGAAGTGGCACAGGAATACTGGCCTTGCCTGTCGTTGCCAGGATTAACTGAATAGTGCATTAGCTGCCCTGGTGCTTAGGTGTTGAGTACATGGTGATTTACATACCAGGCCCTATCCCCTAGGATAACTCTGAGCCCTAGCCACCTCTCTGGTAGATTTCCCTATACCCCCACTATAATCACACCTGCATAAGGCAACTCAAACCTTTCAGAGATGTGTCCTGAACCTCTTGTTTTCTTAAATACCTGTGTGGTGGTTGTGAGACTTAAGGCCAACCTCCCCAAGAGACTTTTTCTATTTCTCCTAGTAAACCTAGACTCACATTCTGTCATCTTCAACTCTACTCACATTTTGTTCTTTCAACCCTGACCTCTGACCCTGCTTTTTACTTCTGCCATTTCCTCCTCACTCCTGCTTCCTTTCATAAATCCATAAATCTCTTCTGGCCTTCCTAGCCCTGGGCCACGTTCCTTCCTCTTTGCTCAGTTTTTACCCCTTTCCTCCCCTTTCCTTCATTCTCCCATCCGACTTTCAGTCCTTCCTTTCTCACGCAGACTTTGATTCCAACCCCATCAAAAACAAAACAAAACAAAAAAACTTAAAGCACGCCACAGTTAGCAGCATCTCAAAATTCAAAAGGTTTATTACTCATCTATTAATTCGATGACATTCATTTATTCAGTTTTATTGTCTTAAAATATATCAAAATAAATAGAGAAATTTATACCTGGTACCCAAGGTGGCACCAACAATCCTAGCAGTTCTTACTATAAATATCCGTAGTAGTCAGCAATTTCCATTTCCTTTTGCCTCTCAATGAAAACTTGCAGTTTCCCCAAAGAGGTGTATTTGGCGGCATTCTCACGTTCTTGTTGAGCCCGCCTCTTCATGGCCTCCCGCTCTGGTCTCTGCTCTAGTTCGATGGGCTTTGACATGACTGGCTCAGAAACGTTGGGTTCCCTCCATGGTCTTCGTTGCTTGCTGAAGCCTTGGAGTAGAAATGGGGTTTGGAGATTGGGTGGGAACTGGCGCTTAGTCACAGCAGGGGGAAGAGGCTCCCGCTGGAGAGAAGCGAAAGATGAAGTTTTGTAGGGTGCAGGCCTAGGAGCAGCAGACTGAGGGACACAAGGATGGATATGGGCGGTCCAACCCGGTTGGGTTGGGTTGGTCACAGTTGGCTGAGCTGGTTTGGCAGGACCTGGCAAAGAGGCAGGAGCTGGCTGGGATGAACTGGCTGCAGCAGGTTGAGCTGAGTTAGAAGAAGCAGGCTGGGCACGGTCCGCCACAGCAGGCCGATGTGAGGCCAGAGACTGTGGCCTCCGAGGAGCAGGTCCAGCTTGAGGCTTTTCCCAGGCAGAAAAAGGCAGAGGTACCAACTTGACCTTCTCAGGTGGAGGCAGCTCATACTGGGATGGAGATGGACACTGTTTTTCAGCACTGCTGTCTGGTTTCTGGGCTTCGACTTGAGTTTTCTCAGGACTCTTACCCTCACGTGGGGTACGCCGCCATGGCTGGATAGCTGGGGGTGGCTTGGGGTCTTTAGGGTTGCTTGAATTTCCCAAGACCCGACAGGAAGAGAGCCCAGTTTTCTTATCATTCTTCTTCCCCAGTGCATGAAATACCTTCACAGACTCCATCTTGCACATGCCTAGGGAGGTTCGAGGCTTTTTAATGCTCTCGTGGATAAGCTCAGTTTGGTGTTCCTTTCGCTTCGTCTTGGGAATTGTTGGCTTCTCTTCTGCCTTGACTTTGCTCCCTGACTGCTTCTTCTCTTCAGCCTTCTTTCTTCCTCTGGTCCTTGTGGTCTTTTCCTGCCCGTGGCTCTTAGTTTTGCTGATCTTTCTGGATGCAGCTTTCTGAGGTTTGCCTTTAGAATGCTTGGCCGTGTTCACAGGAGCCCTGTCACTGACTGCAGCATTGCATAGAACCACTTCTCCTCCTAACAGGCACTGTGGATTCTTGGGCTGGATCTTGGCCTTGGGAGCACCACTGATAGGCTCAGAGGCTTTATGTTTGTTCTTCCTGGGTTGATCAGAGGGAACCTTTATGACACTTGGCTGAGAAGGTGTTCCCTGAGCAAGGCTGGCAGAAAGTGATGGATATAGAGGGGCCATGTTATTGGTGTCTGCAGTTTTATCATACTGGGCTGCCATAAACATGGAGGAAGCAGCTGTGTGCTGGTCAGTGAGTGCCAGAGTAAAGTCTCCGAGTGAAGAAGAATTCTTTTCAGTGCTTCCTGTGATGCCCCACTCAGAAACACCTGGATAGGAAGCAGCTGAAGTGGAGATCTGGCTCTGGTCAGTAACTCCAGATAACATAGTTGTGCTAGAATGTTGGTGAAGGTAGGCACTACCCATGTGTGTCTGGAAAGAGGTGGCCGTAGCTGATGCCGAACTGACGGCAGGAGCAGAGACTCTGGAGAAGTTGCAGACACTTGCTGTTAGGGAAGCTGCATTGCTCACCACAGGAAGAGAGTGCTGCAGAGAATTCAGAGTTCCAAGTACAGATGGATTGTGGCAATTTTCTGTAAGAACAAGGGGGTGATGAAAAAATCAGGGAGACTGATAAATTCTCACTATGTTTGAGGAAGGTTCTTGCTATCAGGACACCTCTACTGTCAATACTTACTGAGAATCCAAAAATCAGACAGTTATGATGGTTGTAAGGACTGAGCAGTTTTACACTCTTCTGTATTAACTGCCTGTGCTCCCATCTTGGGCACAGATGGGCAGAAGACCCAAGTGGTATGGTTCAGACATTGTTCTCTAGGATGGAAGCAACCTTCTCCCTGCCCTATCTTTCCCTTCAGCCTGCACTAGTATTGACTTCTATGCTGTTTCCTAGACTGGAAGCATTTTAGAACTAGGAGGGCCTTAGAGAACTTCTATTTTCACAGTCTCATTTCATGAGGAAGGAAACGGAGGCTCAGAGAGGTCAGGTTGACTTGTTCAAGTTCTCTCATTATGTTAGTATCCTTACCAGGTTTCAGAACCTAAGTATCCTGACTTCCTTGCCAGGACGCTGCTCTGAGCATGACACTGCCAGAAAGCAGGAGAAATAGAACTTATAATATAGGCATTTTCTTTGTCCGTTAGAAAACAGTACGGCTATTAATTACCATTGTGATCTTCAGTGTCTCACTTTGCTCGTGCAGTTCCCACGCTCTTACCTAGAGTTCACATATAGCTCAGTCCAAGTGGTAAATTTAAAGAGTCATTTTTACCCTCTTCAAGCCTGGTTTCTCATCCTACCTCAAAATGATTACCCGAAAGTGAATTTCTGAAGTGCTTTTGGAAAGAAAAAAGCGATCTGATTCCTTCAGATTGCTCATCTGTAAAGTGGTTATAGCACCACCACCAATAATAATGGGGACTTCCTCCTGCTTGGCCATCCCTTTCCCGCTCTCTCCCAGGGCCCTCAACACCGTCTGCTCTGTGCTGCAGCTTGGGACACAGCTGGGCGTCGTGGGCGGCACTGGCTGCCCCCGCGCCACACTGACAGTGACTGTGTCCACTGCGGACCCTGAGCTGCGGGACATCATGGAGGTGAGAGCACCCATCACCACCTTCTTCTGATGGCCTCGCCTGCAGATGGAGATACGGACCCCCAGAAAGGAGCGCAGGGCCTGCGGGATGGTAGAATGGGGTCTCAGAGACTCTGTGGCAAAGCGCAGATGCAGAGTCACGGGACACTTGTGGGCTGGCCTGCGAGTGGATAGCCGGCCATAGACAGCTGGGTGATCCGGGCCGGCCACGGGAAGTCGGTGGGCGCGGGGAGCGGGCTGGGGGCAGCCGAGCCCTCCTGGCAGGTGCTGGTCCCCCAGTGCCCGGGGCACGGGTGAGGGGCAGGGCCTACCTAAGTAACTGCCCGTAGAGAACTTGGGTGAGATCGGTCCTTGGATAGAGAGCTGGGCTCCGAGCACTCTCCTTCAGCTGCCAACTCGGCCAAAAGCGAAGTGCGCACCGTTTGGGGTGTTGCCGGTATTTATAGCTCTGCAACCTGTGAGCGAACAATGGGCTTGCGTTTGCGGGACGCAATAGTTTAGGGAGGGGTGGCGCATGCGCAGAGTACACGTCACGCCCTGGGGCGCACAGGTGAGAATGCGAGCCTGGACCGTCTAGCGCTTCTGAATCTCCCGGGGTCTGAGGGTTGGAGGTGTTTGCCTTGAGGGTGATGAGCTTCTTGGCAGGACAGCTGGCCCTTCTCCCCTGGCCTGGCCCCAGTGCTGTCGGGGGAACTAACTGTACTGGACGGGGTCCCTGCCCAGCAAAGTGGAGCAAGGTTGCTGGCTGTGCAGCTCCCACAGGAGGCGGCAGCTTTGGCAGCAGCGCCTCTGCGTCCTTCTGCCCTTTCCCCTGGCGGCACTGGAGGGGAGAGCCGCTAAGAGCACAAGTGCCCACACCACCAGGAGCTCGATCGTGCAGGCTTCTGTTTAAGGTTTCAGACTTTAAGAGTAATAGAAAAGCGTTGAACTTTTTTTGTTGAAGGTGAGTGTGTGGAACATCCCCAGTTGCATTTTCAACCTATCATTTTGCTACCGCGTGGAGAAGGCACTGCAGGGAGAAAGAGTGGAAGCGAGGAAACAAGTTAGGAGACTTTTGTAGAAATTGGGCATAATGGTGGCTGGGACCAGGGTATGGCGGTCATTTTGGTGGAAAGATGTGGACAGATTCTAGAGGTATGTAGGCAGTATCATTGTTAGCACTGGTGGTGGGTTGAGGATGAGGGCGAGGGAGAAATAGCCGTCAGTGATGGTGATTCCTAAGTTTCTGGCTCCTATGGTTGGTTGGATAGGGTTTTTTAGATGTGATGTTCATATTTATCCTAATTTGTCTTTTGTTATCTGTTGGTTCTTGATGAATACTCTGTCCTATTAAGTCTCCTGTTTTTAGCGTACAGAGCATTTTCACCCAAACTGACTGTTGCATGTTAACAGATAACTTTTTACCATCTGCCAGTTTGGTCCTGTATTTTATTCTCTTTCATTTATTAATTAAATTGCTGTATTAATGTAAATAGTTATATTAATAGATTTTCTAAAGTTGCGTTACCCTTGAGTCCTTGGAATAACGCCTTTTTGTAGTCATGGTGTATATCATTCTTTAATAATTATTGATTAGATGTGCTGATGTTTCTTTAGGATTTTTCTACCTATATTTGTAAAGCGAAATTGTACGTTTTTTGCAAAAACTTGATTTTCTTTCCTTTTTATTTACAAATGACTCGAATTTTGTTGTTTTGTAGTTATTTGATTGATGTAGAAGGCATGTGGCCAGATGATGCAATTGGATATAAGTATAAGGGTTGTCACTACTTTTCCGTTTTTATAAAATTTGAAGGTAGAAGTGTAGGGGAATTTCTCAAATTTTGGAAAAAGAGAAAAGTTTGTAATTCATTTTTTCTGACATGAGATAACCTTTTGCTAAAAGTTTATAAAGGGATGTATCTGGAAATAGTGAGATATAACAGCCTGAATAATTAGTCAGTGGATTTCAGCATTTTTTTTCTTTTTTAAATTTATTTAATTTATTTATTTATTTTTGATATTATATGCACTGCACAACCAAGGAAGTCCCTTTTTCTTCCTGCCTTCCTTCCTTCCTTCCTTCCTTTCTTTAAAGCTCCAAGTCGTTTAAAATACATGACTTCTTACTAAAAATCTGCAGTTCATGTAACCAAGGGGTTTATAACTTCTCCTCTAAAAGTTATATTCCTGGGACTTCCCTGGTGGTCCAGTGGTGCGCTTCCCTGGTGGTCCAGTGGTGCGCTTCCAATGCAGCAGGCATGGGTTCAATCCCTAGTTGGGGAGCTACGATCCCACATGCTGCACAGCCAAAGAAATTTTTTTTTAAAATGTTATGTTCCTGTAAGATTGAATTTAGTGGTTTAGACTTTCTTTTTCTTTCTTTCTTTTCTTTCTTTCTTTCTTTTTTTTTTTTTTTTTTTTTTTTTGTGGTACATGGGCCTCTCACCGTTGTGGCCTCTCCCGTTGAAGAGCACAGGCTCCGGACACACAGGCTCAGCGGCCATGGCTCACAGGCCTAGCCCTCCACGGCATTTGGGATCCTCCCGGACCGGGACACGAACCCGTGTCCCCTGCATCGGCAGGTGGACTCTCAACCACTGCGCCACCAGGGAAGCCCTTGACATAATCATTTTGAATTTGGATAGTGCTGATGGTTGCACAGCATTGTGAATGTATTTAATGTCACTGAATTGTATACTTGAAAATGGTTGAAATACTAAATTTGGTTTTATGTATATTTTACCATAATAAAAAATCAGATGAACGAACAGCATAAACCAGAATTAGGTAAGATGATAGAACTCAGGACAGAATTCAAAATAAAAGAAAAAAAATTCAGAAAAGCCAACTAAATTTAAAATAATACAAGAGTGGGGACTTCCCTGGTTGTCCAGTGGTTAAGAATCTGCCTTCCAATGCAGGGGATGCAGGTTCGATCCCTGGTTGAGGAACTGAGATCTCACATGCCGCAGGGCAGCTAAGCCTGCACGCCGCAACTACTGAGCCTACGTGCTGTGGAGCCCACGCGCCACAACTAAAGATCCCACGGGCTGCAAGAAAGAGCCCATGCACTTCAACGAAGAGACCACGTGCTGCAACTAATACCCGACACTGCCAAACAGAAATAAATTAAATAAAATCATACGAGTGAATGAACATAATGGATAATGCCTTAAGAGAAACAAACAAGAAAAGGAAACAGTTTTTTAAATCAAATAGAAGATAAAAAGTTTAGAGAAATGGCAAATATAAAAGATAGGCAAAAAAGAGTCAGGACGGCTCTAAAAAGAGTAACATAAGTACGTATAAGAATCTATTATACCATAAAAGTGACATTTCAAATTAGTGGGACAGATTAGTCAATAAATTGTGATACATACATGTTGAGGTGTAAGTAATTCTCTGGAAGATTCCACGGCACGGCAAAAGCAGATGTCTCTGAGGAGGGAAATGTGTGGCTGGGGAACGTGGGGAAAAGGGTGACTTTTCATTGAATACCCTTGTGTACCTTTTCTAATGTTCTGTCATGTGAATTTATTACCTCTGAAGTTCACCTGAGTTCAAACCCCAGTTCCCCCAATTACTAGCTCTTAATCTTGGGCAAACTCTTCACACTCTCCAAGCCTCTTTATCTGTGAAATAAGGTCAGTAACTTAGCCTGGTGCTGCCTGGCACAGAATACACTGTCAATAAATGGAGATTATTAGTGTAAAAAACCGAAATGCCCATCAATGGATGAATGGATATTTTAAATGTGGTGTATATGTGAAATATTACACAGTCATAAAAAGGAATGAAGAACTGACACGTGCTACGACATGGACGACCTTGAAAACATTATGCTAAGTGAAAGAAGCCCCACACAGTGGTCACATTTGTATTATTTCATGAAATGTCCAGAAAAGGCAAAACCATAGCGACAGAAAGGAAATGTGTGGTTGCAGGGACTGAAGGAGGAGGGGATGAAGAGGGCCTGCTGATGGTTATGGGGGCTTCTTTGTGGGGTGATGAAAACGTGATGGGATAGATGATGGTGATGGTTGCATAGGCTTGAGAATGTACGAAATGACACTGAATTTGCGGTCTCAGCTGGTGAATTTTATGGCATGTGAATGACATCTCAAAAAAATAATTTTGAAAATGAAAGTTGCCAGTTTTCCCATTTTCACTATCCACTATCCACTGCCTCCATCTCTCCCTTCTCCCCACGTCATTCCTTTTGACGCCCACCCCTGCCGCTATCTCCCAACCTCACTCCCTCGAGCTGCCCCACGAGGCCTCCCAGGGAGCCCCTGAACCGCTGGGCGCCTGCGTCCTGTGGCCGTTGGAGCGGCTACCCAGTGCGCGTGCCCCCACCGCTCTCACCCGTGAGAGTGGACGCTTCCGTCGGATTTTTCTCGTGCGTTTCAGTTGATGGTGATGTTTACAGAAGGTGGCACACCCCCTGGTCAATGGAGAAAGCCCCTCAAGTTAATACTTAGGCCTGTCCAGAAGTTTGATGTCGTCCAGCAGTAACCTCAGCATGCTGTGCTCTGAAAGCCAGGTTGGACGCCTGCAGGCACTTGCAAATACTGAGGACTTCAGAGGCATTTGGGCCTCAAATTGAGGCCTTGTACCTCCACATGCGATGTGACCTCAGCCCTTTGCTGCACGTCTCTAAGTGAAGTGGCACAGGAATACTGGCCTTGCCTGTCGTTGCCAGGATTAACTGAATAGTGCATTAGCTGCCCTGGTGCTTAGGTGTTGAGTACATGGTGATTTACATACCAGGCCCTATCCCCTAGGATAACTCTGAGCCCTAGCCACCTCTCTGGTAGATTTCCCTATACCCCCACTATAATCACACCTGCATAAGGCAACTCAAACCTTTCAGAGATGTGTCCTGAACCTCTTGTTTTCTTAAATACCTGTGTGGTGGTTGTGAGACTTAAGGCCAACCTCCCCAAGAGACTTTTTCTATTTCTCCTAGTAAACCTAGACTCACATTCTGTCATCTTCAACTCTACTCACATTTTGTTCTTTCAACCCTGACCTCTGACCCTGCTTTTTACTTCTGCCATTTCCTCCTCACTCCTGCTTCCTTTCATAAATCCATAAATCTCTTCTGGCCTTCCTAGCCCTGGGCCACGTTCCTTCCTCTTTGCTCAGTTTTTACCCCTTTCCTCCCCTTTCCTTCATTCTCCCATCCGACTTTCAGTCCTTCCTTTCTCACGCAGACTTTGATTCCAACCCCATCAAAAACAAAACAAAACAAAAAAACTTAAAGCACGCCACAGTTAGCAGCATCTCAAAATTCAAAAGGTTTATTACTCATCTATTAATTCGATGACATTCATTTATTCAGTTTTATTGTCTTAAAATATATCAAAATAAATAGAGAAATTTATACCTGGTACCCAAGGTGGCACCAACAATCCTAGCAGTTCTTACTATAAATATCCGTAGTAGTCAGCAATTTCCATTTCCTTTTGCCTCTCAATGAAAACTTGCAGTTTCCCCAAAGAGGTGTATTTGGCGGCATTCTCACGTTCTTGTTGAGCCCGCCTCTTCATGGCCTCCCGCTCTGGTCTCTGCTCTAGTTCGATGGGCTTTGACATGACTGGCTCAGAAACGTTGGGTTCCCTCCATGGTCTTCGTTGCTTGCTGAAGCCTTGGAGTAGAAATGGGGTTTGGAGATTGGGTGGGAACTGGCGCTTAGTCACAGCAGGGGGAAGAGGCTCCCGCTGGAGAGAAGCGAAAGATGAAGTTTTGTAGGGTGCAGGCCTAGGAGCAGCAGACTGAGGGACACAAGGATGGATATGGGCGGTCCAACCCGGTTGGGTTGGGTTGGTCACAGTTGGCTGAGCTGGTTTGGCAGGACCTGGCAAAGAGGCAGGAGCTGGCTGGGATGAACTGGCTGCAGCAGGTTGAGCTGAGTTAGAAGAAGCAGGCTGGGCACGGTCCGCCACAGCAGGCCGATGTGAGGCCAGAGACTGTGGCCTCCGAGGAGCAGGTCCAGCTTGAGGCTTTTCCCAGGCAGAAAAAGGCAGAGGTACCAACTTGACCTTCTCAGGTGGAGGCAGCTCATACTGGGATGGAGATGGACACTGTTTTTCAGCACTGCTGTCTGGTTTCTGGGCTTCGACTTGAGTTTTCTCAGGACTCTTACCCTCACGTGGGGTACGCCGCCATGGCTGGATAGCTGGGGGTGGCTTGGGGTCTTTAGGGTTGCTTGAATTTCCCAAGACCCGACAGGAAGAGAGCCCAGTTTTCTTATCATTCTTCTTCCCCAGTGCATGAAATACCTTCACAGACTCCATCTTGCACATGCCTAGGGAGGTTCGAGGCTTTTTAATGCTCTCGTGGATAAGCTCAGTTTGGTGTTCCTTTCGCTTCGTCTTGGGAATTGTTGGCTTCTCTTCTGCCTTGACTTTGCTCCCTGACTGCTTCTTCTCTTCAGCCTTCTTTCTTCCTCTGGTCCTTGTGGTCTTTTCCTGCCCGTGGCTCTTAGTTTTGCTGATCTTTCTGGATGCAGCTTTCTGAGGTTTGCCTTTAGAATGCTTGGCCGTGTTCACAGGAGCCCTGTCACTGACTGCAGCATTGCATAGAACCACTTCTCCTCCTAACAGGCACTGTGGATTCTTGGGCTGGATCTTGGCCTTGGGAGCACCACTGATAGGCTCAGAGGCTTTATGTTTGTTCTTCCTGGGTTGATCAGAGGGAACCTTTATGACACTTGGCTGAGAAGGTGTTCCCTGAGCAAGGCTGGCAGAAAGTGATGGATATAGAGGGGCCATGTTATTGGTGTCTGCAGTTTTATCATACTGGGCTGCCATAAACATGGAGGAAGCAGCTGTGTGCTGGTCAGTGAGTGCCAGAGTAAAGTCTCCGAGTGAAGAAGAATTCTTTTCAGTGCTTCCTGTGATGCCCCACTCAGAAACACCTGGATAGGAAGCAGCTGAAGTGGAGATCTGGCTCTGGTCAGTAACTCCAGATAACATAGTTGTGCTAGAATGTTGGTGAAGGTAGGCACTACCCATGTGTGTCTGGAAAGAGGTGGCCGTAGCTGATGCCGAACTGACGGCAGGAGCAGAGACTCTGGAGAAGTTGCAGACACTTGCTGTTAGGGAAGCTGCATTGCTCACCACAGGAAGAGAGTGCTGCAGAGAATTCAGAGTTCCAAGTACAGATGGATTGTGGCAATTTTCTGTAAGAACAAGGGGGTGATGAAAAAATCAGGGAGACTGATAAATTCTCACTATGTTTGAGGAAGGTTCTTGCTATCAGGACACCTCTACTGTCAATACTTACTGAGAATCCAAAAATCAGACAGTTATGATGGTTGTAAGGACTGAGCAGTTTTACACTCTTCTGTATTAACTGCCTGTGCTCCCATCTTGGGCACAGATGGGCAGAAGACCCAAGTGGTATGGTTCAGACATTGTTCTCTAGGATGGAAGCAACCTTCTCCCTGCCCTATCTTTCCCTTCAGCCTGCACTAGTATTGACTTCTATGCTGTTTCCTAGACTGGAAGCATTTTAGAACTAGGAGGGCCTTAGAGAACTTCTATTTTCACAGTCTCATTTCATGAGGAAGGAAACGGAGGCTCAGAGAGGTCAGGTTGACTTGTTCAAGTTCTCTCATTATGTTAGTATCCTTACCAGGTTTCAGAACCTAAGTATCCTGACTTCCTTGCCAGGACGCTGCTCTGAGCATGACACTGCCAGAAAGCAGGAGAAATAGAACTTATAATATAGGCATTTTCTTTGTCCGTTAGAAAACAGTACGGCTATTAATTACCATTGTGATCTTCAGTGTCTCACTTTGCTCGTGCAGTTCCCACGCTCTTACCTAGAGTTCACATATAGCTCAGTCCAAGTGGTAAATTTAAAGAGTCATTTTTACCCTCTTCAAGCCTGGTTTCTCATCCTACCTCAAAATGATTACCCGAAAGTGAATTTCTGAAGTGCTTTTGGAAAGAAAAAAGCGATCTGATTCCTTCAGATTGCTCATCTGTAAAGTGGTTATAGCACCACCACCAATAATAATGGGGACTTCCTCCTGCTTGGCCATCCCTTTCCCGCTCTCTCCCAGGGCCCTCAACACCGTCTGCTCTGTGCTGCAGCTTGGGACACAGCTGGGCGTCGTGGGCGGCACTGGCTGCCCCCGCGCCACACTGACAGTGACTGTGTCCACTGCGGACCCTGAGCTGCGGGACATCATGGAGGTGAGAGCACCCATCACCACCTTCTTCTGATGGCCTCGCCTGCAGATGGAGATACGGACCCCCAGAAAGGAGCGCAGGGCCTGCGGGATGGTAGAATGGGGTCTCAGAGACTCTGTGGCAAAGCGCAGATGCAGAGTCACGGGACACTTGTGGGCTGGCCTGCGAGTGGATAGCCGGCCATAGACAGCTGGGTGATCCGGGCCGGCCACGGGAAGTCGGTGGGCGCGGGGAGCGGGCTGGGGGCAGCCGAGCCCTCCTGGCAGGTGCTGGTCCCCCAGTGCCCGGGGCACGGGTGAGGGGCAGGGCCTACCTAAGTAACTGCCCGTAGAGAACTTGGGTGAGATCGGTCCTTGGATAGAGAGCTGGGCTCCGAGCACTCTCCTTCAGCTGCCAACTCGGCCAAAAGCGAAGTGCGCACCGTTTGGGGTGTTGCCGGTATTTATAGCTCTGCAACCTGTGAGCGAACAATGGGCTTGCGTTTGCGGGACGCAATAGTTTAGGGAGGGGTGGCGCATGCGCAGAGTACACGTCACGCCCTGGGGCGCACAGGTGAGAATGCGAGCCTGGACCGTCTAGCGCTTCTGAATCTCCCGGGGTCTGAGGGTTGGAGGTGTTTGCCTTGAGGGTGATGAGCTTCTTGGCAGGACAGCTGGCCCTTCTCCCCTGGCCTGGCCCCAGTGCTGTCGGGGGAACTAACTGTACTGGACGGGGTCCCTGCCCAGCAAAGTGGAGCAAGGTTGCTGGCTGTGCAGCTCCCACAGGAGGCGGCAGCTTTGGCAGCAGCGCCTCTGCGTCCTTCTGCCCTTTCCCCTGGCGGCACTGGAGGGGAGAGCCGCTAAGAGCACAAGTGCCCACACCACCAGGAGCTCGATCGTGCAGGCTTCTGTTTAAGGTTTCAGACTTTAAGAGTAATAGAAAAGCGTTGAACTTTTTTTGTTGAAGGTGAGTGTGTGGAACATCCCCAGTTGCATTTTCAACCTATCATTTTGCTACCGCGTGGAGAAGGCACTGCAGGGAGAAAGAGTGGAAGCGAGGAAACAAGTTAGGAGACTTTTGTAGAAATTGGGCATAATGGTGGCTGGGACCAGGGTATGGCGGTCATTTTGGTGGAAAGATGTGGACAGATTCTAGAGGTATGTAGGCAGTATCATTGTTAGCACTGGTGGTGGGTTGAGGATGAGGGCGAGGGAGAAATAGCCGTCAGTGATGGTGATTCCTAAGTTTCTGGCTCCTATGGTTGGTTGGATAGGGTTTTTTAGATGTGATGTTCATATTTATCCTAATTTGTCTTTTGTTATCTGTTGGTTCTTGATGAATACTCTGTCCTATTAAGTCTCCTGTTTTTAGCGTACAGAGCATTTTCACCCAAACTGACTGTTGCATGTTAACAGATAACTTTTTACCATCTGCCAGTTTGGTCCTGTATTTTATTCTCTTTCATTTATTAATTAAATTGCTGTATTAATGTAAATAGTTATATTAATAGATTTTCTAAAGTTGCGTTACCCTTGAGTCCTTGGAATAACGCCTTTTTGTAGTCATGGTGTATATCATTCTTTAATAATTATTGATTAGATGTGCTGATGTTTCTTTAGGATTTTTCTACCTATATTTGTAAAGCGAAATTGTACGTTTTTTGCAAAAACTTGATTTTCTTTCCTTTTTATTTACAAATGACTCGAATTTTGTTGTTTTGTAGTTATTTGATTGATGTAGAAGGCATGTGGCCAGATGATGCAATTGGATATAAGTATAAGGGTTGTCACTACTTTTCCGTTTTTATAAAATTTGAAGGTAGAAGTGTAGGGGAATTTCTCAAATTTTGGAAAAAGAGAAAAGTTTGTAATTCATTTTTTCTGACATGAGATAACCTTTTGCTAAAAGTTTATAAAGGGATGTATCTGGAAATAGTGAGATATAACAGCCTGAATAATTAGTCAGTGGATTTCAGCATTTTTTTTCTTTTTTAAATTTATTTATTTATTTATTTTTGATATTATATGCACTGCACAACCAAGGAAGTCCCTTTTTCTTCCTGCCTTCCTTCCTTCCTTCCTTCCTTTCTTTAAAGCTCCAAGTCGTTTAAAATACATGACTTCTTACTAAAAATCTGCAGTTCATGTAACCAAGGGGTTTATAACTTCTCCTCTAAAAGTTATATTCCTGGGACTTCCCTGGTGGTCCAGTGGTGCGCTTCCCTGGTGGTCCAGTGGTGCGCTTCCAATGCAGCAGGCATGGGTTCAATCCCTAGTTGGGGAGCTACGATCCCACATGCTGCACAGCCAAAGAAAATTTTTTTTAAAATGTTATGTTCCTGTAAGATTGAATTTAGTGGTTTAGACATTCTTTTTCTTTCTTTCTTTCTTTTTTTTTTTTTTTTGCGGTACGCAGGCCTCTCACCGTTGTGGCCTCTCCCGTTGCAGAGCACAGGATACGGATGCACAGGCTCAGCGGCCATGGCTCACGGACCTAGCTGTTCCGCGGCATGTGGGATCCTCCCGGACCGGGGCACGAACCCGTGTCCCCTGCATCGGCAGGTGGACTCTCAACTACCAGGGAAGCCCTTGACATAATCATTTTGAATTTGGATAGTGCTGATGGTTGCACAGCATTGTGAATGTATTTAATGTCACTGAATTGTATACTTGAAAATGGTTGAAATACTAAATTTGGTTTTATGTATATTTTACCATAATAAAAAATCAGATGAATGAACAGCATAAACCAGAATTAGGTAAGATGATAGAACTCAGGACAGAATTCAAAATAAAAGAAAAAAATTCAGAAAAGCCAACTAAATTTAAAATAATACAAGAGTGGGGACTTCCCTGGTTGTCCAGTGGTTAAGAATCTGCCTTCCAATGCAGGGGATGCAGGTTCGATCCCTGGTTGAGGAACTGAGATCCCACATGCCGCAGGGCAGCTAAGCCTGCACGCCGCAACTACTGAGCCTACGTGCTGTGGAGCCCACGCGCCACAACTAAAGATCCCACGGGCTGCAAGAAAGAGCCCATGCACTTCAACGAAGAGACCACGTGCTGCAACTAATACCCGACACTGCCAAACAGAAATAAATTAAATAAAATCATACGAGTGAATGAACATAATGGATAATGCCTTAAGAGAAACAAACAAGAAAAGGAAACAGTTTTTTAAATCAAATAGAAGATAAAAAGTTTAGAGAAATGGCAAATATAAAAGATAGGCAAAAAAGAGTCAGGACGGCTCTAAAAAGAGTAACATAAGTACGTATAAGAATCTATTATACCATAAAAGTGACATTTCAAATTAGTGGGACAGATTAGTCAATAAATTGTGATACATACATGTTGAGGTGTAAGTAATTCTCTGGAAGATTCCACGGCACGGCAAAAGCAGATGTCTCTGAGGAGGGAAATGTGTGGCTGGGGAACGTGGGGAAAAGGGTGACTTTTCATTGAATACCCTTGTGTACCTTTTCTAATGTTCTGTCATGTGAATTTATTACCTCTGAAGTTCACCTGAGTTCAAACCCCAGTTCCCCCAATTACTAGCTCTTAATCTTGGGCAAACTCTTCACACTCTCCAAGCCTCTTTATCTGTGAAATAAGGTCAGTAACTTAGCCTGGTGCTGCCTGGCACAGAATACACTGTCAATAAATGGAGATTATTAGTGTAAAAAACCGAAATGCCCATCAATGGATGAATGGATATTTTAAATGTGGTGTATATGTGAAATATTACACAGTCATAAAAAGGAATGAAGAACTGACACGTGCTACGACATGGACGACCTTGAAAATATTATGCTAAGTGAAAGAAGCCCCACACAGTGGTCACATTTGTATTATTTCATGAAATGTCCAGAAAAGGCAAAACCATAGCGACAGAAAGGAAATGTGTGGTTGCAGGGACTGAAGGAGGAGGGGATGAAGAGGGCCTGCTGATGGTTATGGGGGCTTCTTTGTGGGGTGATGAAAACGTGATGGGATAGATGATGGTGATGGTTGCATAGGCTTGAGAATGTACGAAATGACACTGAATTTGCGGTCTCAGCTGGTGAATTTTATGGCATGTGAATGACATCTCAAAAAAATAATTTTGAAAATGAAAGTTGCCAGTTTTCCCATTTTCACTATCCACTATCCACTGCCTCCATCTCTCCCTTCTCCCCACGTCATTCCTTTTGACGCCCACCCCTGCCGCTATCTCCCAACCTCACTCCCTCGAGCTGCCCCACGAGGCCTCCCAGGGAGCCCCTGAACCGCTGGGCGCCTGCGTCCTGTGGCCGTTGGAGCGGCTACCCAGTGCGCGTGCCCCCACCGCTCTCACCCGTGAGAGTGGACGCTTCCGTCGGATTTTTCTCGTGCGTTTCAGTTGATGGTGATGTTTACAGAAGGTGGCACACCCCCTGGTCAATGGAGAAAGCCCCTCAAGTTAATACTTAGGCCTGTCCAGAAGTTTGATGTCGTCCAGCAGTAACCTCAGCATGCTGTGCTCTGAAAGCCAGGTTGGACGCCTGCAGGCACTTGCAAATACTGAGGACTTCAGAGGCATTTGGGCCTCAAATTGAGGCCTTGTACCTCCACATGCGATGTGACCTCAGCCCTTTGCTGCACGTCTCTAAGTGAAGTGGCACAGGAATACTGGCCTTGCCTGTCGTTGCCAGGATTAACTGAATAGTGCATTAGCTGCCCTGGTGCTTAGGTGTTGAGTACATGGTGATTTACATACCAGGCCCTATCCCCTAGGATAACTCTGAGCCCTAGCCACCTCTCTGGTAGATTTCCCTATGCCCCCTCTATAATCACACCTGCATAAGGCAACTCAAACCTTTCAGAGATGTGTCCTGAACCTCTTGTTTTCTTAAATACCTGTGTGGTGGTTGTGAGACTTAAAGCCAACCTCCCCAAGAGACTTTTTCTATTTCTCCTAGTAAACCTAGACTCACATTCTGTCATCTTCAACTCTACTCACATTTTGTTCTTTCAACCCTGACCTCTGACCCTGCTTTTTACTTCTGCCATTTCCTCCTCACTCCTGCTTCCTTTCATAAATCCATAAATCTCTTCTGGCCTTCCTAGCCCTGGGCCACGTTCCTTCCTCTTTGCTCAGTTTTTACCCCTTTCCTCCCCTTTCCTTCATTCTCCCATCCGACTTTCAGTCCTTCCTTTCTCACGCAGACTTTGATTCCAACCCCATCAAAAACAAAACAAAACAAAAAAACTTAAAGCACGCCACAGTTAGCAGCATCTCAAAATTCAAAAGGTTTATTACTCATCTATTAATTCGATGACATTCATTTATTCAGTTTTATTGTCTTAAAATATATCAAAATAAATAGAGAAATTTATACCTGGTACCCAAGGTGGCACCAACAATCCTAGCAGCTCTTACTATAAATATCCGTAGTAGTCAGCAATTTCCATTTCCTTTTGCCTCTCAATGAAAACTTGCAGTTTCCCCAAAGAGGTGTATTTGGCGGCATTCTCACGTTCTTGTTGAGCCCGCCTCTTCATGGCCTCCCGCTCTGGTCTCTGCTCTAGTTCGATGGGCTTTGACATGACTGGCTCAGAAACGTTGGGTTCCCTCCATGGTCTTCGTTGCTTGCTGAAGCCTTGGAGTAGAAATGGGGTTTGGAGATTGGGTGGGAACTGGCGCTTAGTCACAGCAGGGGGAAGAGGCTCCCGCTGGAGAGAAGCGAAAGATGAAGTTTTGTAGGGTGCAGGCCTAGGAGCAGCAGACTGAGGGACACAAGGATGGATATGGGCGGTCCAACCCGGTTGGGTTGGGTTGGTCACAGTTGGCTGAGCTGGTTTGGCAGGACCTGGCAAAGAGGCAGGAGCTGGCTGGGATGAACTGGCTGCAGCAGGTTGAGCTGAGTTAGAAGAAGCAGGCTGGGCACGGTCCGCCACAGCAGGCCGATGTGAGGCCAGAGACTGTGGCCTCCGAGGAGCAGGTCGAGCTTGAGGCTTTTCCCAGGCAGAAAAAGGCAGAGGTACCAACTTGACCTTCTCAGGTGGAGGCAGCTCATACTGGGATGGAGATGGACACTGTTTTTCAGCACTGCTGTCTGGTTTCTGGGCTTCGACTTGAGTTTTCTCAGGACTCTTACCCTCACGTGGGGTACGCCGCCATGGCTGGATAGCTGGGGGTGGCTTGGGGTCTTTAGGGTTGCTTGAATTTCCCAAGACCCGACAGGAAGAGAGCCCAGTTTTCTTATCATTCTTCTTCCCCAGTGCATGAAATACCTTCACAGACTCCATCTTGCACATGCCTAGGGAGGTTCGAGGCTTTTTAATGCTCTCGTGGATAAGCTCAGTTTGGTGTTCCTTTCGCTTCGTCTTGGGAATTGTTGGCTTCTCTTCTGCCTTGACTTTGCTCCCTGACTGCTTCTTCTCTTCAGCCTTCTTTCTTCCTCTGGTCCTTGTGGTCTTTTCCTGCCCGTGGCTCTTAGTTTTGCTGATCTTTCTGGATGCAGCTTTCTGAGGGTTGCCTTTAGAATGCTTGGTCGTGTTCACAGGAGCCCTGTCACTGACTGCAGCATTGCATAGAACCACTTCTCCTCCTAACAGGCACTGTGGATTCTTGGGCTGGATTTTGGCCTTGGGAGCACCACTGATAGGCTCAGAGGCTTTATGTTTGTTCTTCCTGGGTTGATCAGAGGGAACCTTTATGACACTTGGCTTTTCCTGCACCTGTTTCACTTTAATGGCTCTGCTCTTTGGCTTTGATCACGTTGGGACCTTTGGATTGATCAAGATCTTTCAATGAATTAAGGAGCTGGGGAAGGTGAATATGCTCTGCCAGTATAGTAGTGTCTGCAAAACCACTGCTAGATTCCATCTCATTTTCAAGTGTCCCTAGGTCCTCAAGACTCAGGCTGTCCTTTCCCAGATGAGCATTTTCAGAACCAGGCTGCTCCTCTTGGCTGACGGTGTCAGTGCAGCCCGGGAGCTGGTGAATATCAGGGATTTCTGAAGGGAGTAGTGGAGGCTCTTGGTTTTCTCTTGGGATCTGGTAGGCATCCAGAGGCTTTGAAAGCTTGGTTGTAATATCCTCCAAGTTCTTACTCTCTATTTGTCCCTGCCTTGGAGCTGGAGGCAGGGCCAGGAGACTACTGGCACTCTGGACTGGAGCTGTCCCTGAAATGTCCCCAAGTTCGGGTGGTGGATTTCTCTCAAGTATCTGAATACTTCTGCTCCTGCAGGACTCGGGGAGTTCTTGAGTTTGTGTCACACAAAATGTCTGGATTGGAGGTTGCCATCCCAGGGAAGTTTTCATCACCAGGGAAGTCTCCATCCCTACAAAGGAGTCAAGGTAGAAGTCAGTCCCTCGTAAGTGAGATGCTCCCCCTAAACACCAACACAGCAATCATGTACCTTTCAAGGTACATGATTGCTGTGTTGGTGTTTAGGGGCAAGATGGGCAAGGCATTTCTACTAACTCTTCTTAAGGATCATGGACAGTGTTCTATGCTACGAGATAAGTGGTGACTGTTGTAATTCTTACTGGTGATCATTTCCTGTCACTGATTCTTGGTTTTCTTTGTATTTCATAGGATTGTTATAAGTCAATTAAAAAAGGAGTCTTATTTTTCAAAAATGAAATGTTTTACAAAGCCTAGCATTCTCATATAGAGTCCGTTCAATTCTCCCCACTTTCCTGAGAGGCTAAGAACACTTCACACCATGAACTAGGAGAGGGAGTAGAGCCCTTCCTGATGAAATAGATAAACAAAGACAGAGTCTTAGCCTGCTTGCTCTGGACAGGATCTTGGACCCTAAGGTCTTAAATCCTGGTATATATTAAGGAAGTGAGGACAGTTAAACTGGCACTATCATAACAAGAGTTCTGAAACACCTTCCAAAGAGACTCTAGCAGTAGATTAGGGAAGGGAGAGATACAGTGTGGTAGTACAGGGGGAATGATCGGCTACAGCAGTGAAAAATGTGGTACCTATTGGTATGCTCTTGGGGTTCTTGTACATGTAGCATAGATGACCTTTACAGTGTCCCTCCCACCTTCCCACCTACAGTAGGTGTTCTTTTTTAAAAAAATTATACTCATTTATTTATGTTTTGAACTTATTTATTCTATGTATGTATTTTTTTGGCTGCAATGGGTCTTCTTTGCTGTGCACGAGCTTTGTCTAGTTGCGGCTTGTGGGGGGTACTCTTGGTTGCAGTGTGCAGGCTTTCTCATTGTGGCGGCTTCTCTTGATGTGCAGCATGGGCTCTAGGCACATGGGCTTCAGTAGTTGTGGCTCACGGACTTTAGAATCCAGGCTCAGTAGTTGTGGGACATGGGCTTAATTGCTCCACGGCTTGTGGTATCTTCCCAGCCCAGGGCTCGAACCCGTGTCCCCTGCATTGGCAGGCGGATTCTTAACCACTGCACCACCAGGGAAGCCCTAGGTGCTCTTATGTAGAATCTAAAAACAGAGAGCCCTGAGCGAAGGTAGTGCGTTATTAAGGGCTCAGGATCTAAATTCTACCTGTCTATACACCACTTCCCAGCTGTAGATTTGACCCCATTTTTGAATGCTGACCTCATTGTTCAACTTTCTTGCTGTTTGTACTCACCTTGAAAACTTGTTTCTGTGATGCGGTGAGCAGACACAGGGTAGTAGATTCCAGAGGTGGAAGCTGGTGGTAAGATATTGGTGAGCTGAATCTCCTTTAGTACCATTACCATTTCTCGTGGCACAGAGGCTCTACTTCCTGTGTATGACACAGAGCCATAGAATTGCAGGCGGGAACCAAGTTCTCCATACAGTAAAGACCCCAGTGTGCCATGGTTATAGTAAGATACCTGGCTTCCTTCCTGGTAGGGAAGTGACAGGCTATGTCCCTGATTTGGAATCTGAGAAGGTGTTCCCTGAGCAAGGCTGGCAGAAAGTGATGGATATAGAGGGGCCATGTTATTGGTGTCTGCAGTTTTATCATACTGGGCTGCCATAAACATGGAGGAAGCAGCTGTGTGCTGGTCAGTGAGTGCCAGAGTAAAGTCTCCGAGTGAAGAAGAATTCTTTTCAGTGCTTCCTGTGATGCCCCACTCAGAAACACCTGGATAGGAAGCAGCTGAAGTGGAGATCTGGCTCTGGTCAGTAACTCCAGATAACATAGTTGTGCTAGAATGTTGGTGAAGGTAGGCACTACCCATGTGTGTCTGGAAAGAGGTGGCCGTAGCTGATGCCGAACTGACGGCAGGAGCAGAGACTCTGGAGAAGTTGCAGACACTTGCTGTTAGGGAAGCTGCATTGCTCACCACAGGAAGAGAGTGCTGCAGAGAATTCAGAGTTCCAAGTACAGATGGATTGTGGCAATTTTCTGTAAGAACAAGGGGGTGATGAAAAAATCAGGGAGACTGATAAATTCTCACTATGTTTGAGGAAGGTTCTTGCTATCAGGACACCTCTACTGTCAATACTTACTGAGAATCCAAAAATCAGAGAGTTATGATGGTTGTAAGGACTGAGCAGTTTTACACTCTTCTGTATTAACTGCCTGTGCTCCCATCTTGGGCACAGATGGGCAGAAGACCCAAGTGGTATGGTTCAGACATTGTTCTCTAGGATGGAAGCAACCTTCTCCCTGCCCTATCTTTCCCTTCAGCCTGCACTAGTATTGACTTCTATGCTGTTTCCTAGACTGGAAGCATTTTAGAACTAGGAGGGCCTTAGAGAACTTCTATTTTCACAGTCTCATTTCATGAGGAAGGAAACGGAGGCTCAGAGAGGTCAGGTTGACTTGTTCAAGTTCTCTCATTATGTTAGTATCCTTACCAGGTTTCAGAACCTAAGTATCCTGACTTCCTTGCCAGGACGCTGCTCTGAGCATGACACTGCCAGAAAGCAGGAGAAATAGAACTTATAATATAGGCATTTTCTTTGTCCGTTAGAAAACAGTACGGCTATTAATTACCATTGTGATCTTCAGTGTCTCACTTTGCTCGTGCAGTTCCCACGCTCTTACCTAGAGTTCACATATAGCTCAGTCCAAGTGGTAAATTTAAAGAGTCATTTTTACCCTCTTCAAGCCTGGTTTCTCATCCTACCTCAAAATGATTACCCGAAAGTGAATTTCTGAAGTGCTTTTGGAAAGAAAAAAGCGATCTGATTCCTTCAGATTGCTCATCTGTAAAGTGGTTATAGCACCACCACCAATAATAATGGGGACTTCCTCCTGCTTGGCCATCCCTTTCCCGCTCTCTCCTAGGGCCCTCAACACCGTCTGCTCTGTGCTCTGTTCGGGACACAGCTGGGTGTCGTGGGCGGCCCTGGCTGCCCCTGTGCCACACTGACAGTGACTGTGTCCACTGCGGACACTGAGCTGCGGGACATCATGGAGGTGAGAGCACCCATCACCGCCTTCTTCCGATGGCCTCGCCTGCAGGTGGAGATACGGACCCCCAGAAAGGAGCGCAGGGCCTGCGGGATGGTAGAATGGGGTCTCAGAGACTCTGTGGCAAAGCGCAGATGCAGAGTCACTGGACACTTGTGGGCTGGCCTGCGAGTGGATAGCCGGCCATAGACAGCTGGGTGACTCGGGCCGGCCACGGGAAGTCGGTGGGCGTGGGGAGCGGGCTGGGGGTAGCCGAGCCCTCCTGGCAGGTGCTGGTCCCCCAGTGCCCGGGGAGGGGGTGAGGGGCAGGGCCTACCTAAGTAACTGCCCGTAGAGAACTTGGGTGAGATCGGTCCTTGGATAGAGAGCTGGGCTCCGAGCACTCTTCTTCAGCTGCCACATCGGCCAAAAGTGAAGTGCGCAGTGTTTGGGCTTTTGCTGGTATTTATAGCTCTGCAACCTGTGAGCGAACAATGGGCTTGCGTTTGCGGGACGCAATAGTTTAGGGAGGGGTGGCGCATGCGCAGAGTACACGTCACGCCCTGAGGCGCACAGGTGAGAATGCGAGCCTGGACCGTCTAGCGCTTCTGAATCTCCCGGGGTCTGATGGTTGGAGGTGTTTGCCTTGAGGGTGATGAGCTTCTTAGCAGGACAGCTGGCATTTCTGGGGGTCCGTATCTCCATCTGCAGGCGAGGCCATCGGAAGAAGGCGGTGATGGGTGCTCTCACCTCCATGATGTCCCGCAGCTCAGTGTCCGCAGTGGTCACAGTCACTTTCAGTGTGGCGCGGGGGCAGCCAGTGCCGCCCACGACACCCAGCTGTGTCCCGAACTGCAGCACAGAGCAGTCGGTGTTGAGGGCCCTGGGAGAGAGCGGGAAAGGGATGGCCAGCAGGAGGAAGTCCCCACAGTCATAGGGGGGGAAGGATAACCAGAGAAGTGGCCCCGATGGCACCGGGGATGAACGACCTTCATTTAGGCCCCTGGGGGTCTCTTTCTTCGTGCCCAGCCCTGGACCTCTGCAGAGAAACCTCCACGCCAAGAGGGCTGAAGACAGCTGCAACAGGACACTCCACAACACTTGTATGATCTCTTGCCCCAAACGAAACGCCATCACGAGCTCATATAGCTCCACCCAAGGTTTCCCGCCCGTGAAGAGAATGAGGTGTCCCACCATACTGCAAGGGCTGCCCCAGAAGTCCTCAAAGAATGGGAGCGAGGAGGGCCCTCCATCACCCTCTGCAACTCGGGTGGTTTCCCAGAGAAAAAGCCAGGCTGACAAAGATGCAGAGGCAATAAGAGGGCAGAAACGGCCCTGGAGGGACTGCTCTCCCACACCTGACAGTCCCAGGCCCCGAAAACGCAGGTTTCCTCTGCTGCCGCACAGGCGAGGGGAGACTCTGAGGCTGCCCTCACCCCCTCAGCTGGGTTTCCGGGTCACCGACGAAGACCTAGACTCAGAGAAGGAAGCAGTGCTCCGTCGCATCAACAGTGCGCTGCGGGGTGAGACCTAGGCCATCGGGGGCCTGGGCGCCACGCAGCCTTCCTGTCCCTTCCCGCTGCCTGCTGCAGGGGCAGCTTCTCCGTAGAAAATGTTTCTTAGTTATTTCTATTTTAATACGATCATGGTACATTAAAATGTGTTAGTGCTTGCCTGTGAACACTAAGGTCACTTGATTTGTAATTTTCTATATTGTTCTATATTTTTGTGACTAAAGGCATTACTTGGGGGAATTAAAAGAATATCTTGGGAGGCGGCGGGAATTGCGCGGGCGGACTGGCGGACGGCTCCGCGCGGAGGGCGTGGGAGGCGTGGCAGCCGGTCGCTCTGAGGGGTCCTTGGGCCTCTCGGCGGCAACAATGGCGGGCGTCTCGCGCAGGCCCGCGAGCGGCCTCACAGATGGCACGACTCTCAGCACCGGGAGCGCGTCGCCAGGCACCACCAGATGAGGTTATGTTCACCTGTCAAGGAAGATGAACAGTCACCTAAAATGTGCCTCCAGTGTCAAGACTGATGACGCCACACACAAGCCAAGAGGATATGAAAAGATCCACTATACAGTTGAAGTTTCTGAGGAGGGCAGGAATCTGAAAGAAGAATAGTATGTGATCTTGGACACGTATCCTAAATGCACAACCCATAAGCAGTTAGTGGATGGTCCAAGAGCTAATAATATGATGTGGAAGCAAGGGTATATTAGACTTTGCTAGGAGACTGAAAAGAAGGAGGGAACTTGCTTTTGGATCTAGCGTTGTCACACTTGAGCTAAGTGAAGCATGAAGTCTAGAACAAAAAAAAAATGAAGATTTTAAAGTGTTTTAAGCAGTGAAATGTCACCAGACACTGCTTCACAAATGTAAGAAAAGAAATTGACACAATCAACTTGAAAAGTCACATACTGAAATATAAATGAGAAGTACCCCATCTAATTTTTATAACAGAGGTAAAATACTGGATTGACAAAATTATCTACGTATATATTGGTAGTACTAGAGTTCATTTAGAAAAGAAACCATATCTCAAATGAAACAATATCTGTTTAGTAACAAGAAAATAGAAATGAAATATTATCTTTGTAAATGTTCTATATATGACAGTAGCTGAATTATTATTATGAACAAAAGGTAAGTAAGAAGAAAGACACCCTCAGGTCATTTCATGGATTAAAACTTTGAATGACAAAGAAATTAATTACAAATACAAAATTCTAATATGTTTAAATCCAGATTATTTCCACAAAATATATAGGCAAGTTTGTTGGAAAATGGCTTCAATTAGCATAATGAGGTGTGAAATAATAAAATCATTGCTTGAATGTTAAATGTACCATTTTGCTTATTCAGGACAATATATATCTCAGTAAAATTTGATATTTATAAGTTTATAAAGGTATTTATGGACAACTACAGAAAAATAAGAGAAGCCAAACCAATCAAAAATATACAAATATATTAATTTCATAAGAATAATGCCACAATCTCCACAAAAATTTCTTAGCAAAATATTTCATTTATATTACACATTCAATTAAAATGTTGAAATAATTTTGAAAGATACAAAATTGCTGTGAAATGCATCTCTAGTAAGCTAGATGATTTGGAAAATTTCAATTATATTATTCATATGTATTCTGAAATGAGCTATAGAAAAGTATCTCCGAAGTATATATATACCTGTGAACTCATTAATTTTCTTCATTTACATGTTCTGTTCAGTATGATTTTGTTGAGTCACCCTGGTAATTGTTGATGAATGCAGTAAGTTACTCCCTTCTAAAACGTTTTAATGAAATGTATAGCTGGAATTAATCTGAATTCATATTCTTACAAAAGTGTTTTGTTCATATCTCTTTTAGAAGACTTACGTAGACATTCTGCTATGAATTAGTCTTCCCTGGAATTTATGAGAAACTCATTCAGTCCTTGTTGAATAAGTATATTAAATTTTGAATCCTCTTTCCTCTTTTCCTGGCACCCTGAATATAGAAAGTGCTCAGCAAATAAATTTGAGTCTCTTCATATTTTGGCAGTGCTCTCACCAATATTAAATAACATGCCTATAAATTAGATACATAATTTAGATTTTAAATTTCTTTTTAAACATATTAAAATATTTTAAATGCCAAAATAGATTTGAACCATCATCAAATTGTCTTGGTTTTACTAAACATAAAATATAGATATTAAGTCTAAAATAAAAATATTTTATCTGGAACAATAGTAATGACATTTTTTAAAGTTTAATGTCATGTTTTTCCTAATGTTAAATTTAAAAATTCATTGAAGCTATTTTTTCTTTTATTATTTTCTTGGATGAATATTTGACATAATGAACTCAAAATACAAATCCATGTTTATTTTCATGTCCTTCTTTGGTTTTACTTTAGTATTCAAGTTCTTTGTTTATAATTTAAAATATTTTCCTTAAATAAAAATGTGTATGCAAATAATTTTAAGGTTGAAACTAGATGTAGCTTCCAGTGGTCATTGACATTTCTCCCTCATTTTAAAATAAGCTAAAGGATATTTGAATAGTGTGTCTTTATCAAGAATATTTATCAGTTGGTTAATGTCAAAACCAGCGCTTAATTATTTCCAGTCCCCCTTTTTTTCCCATTAAAAACTTAAGCACTGAATTATGGTCCTGAATATATTTATTGATATATTGTGTATAAAGAGATAATAGAACTTTTAATTTGTCTTCTAAAAAACGATTTGTTCAGTACAATAAAAACAGTTGCCCTGAAAAAAAAAAAAAAAAAAAAAAAAAGAATATCTTGAAGCGATTTGGGCTTTTGATCTGCCACTAGTTCCTATTTAACCTTAATTCAGAGGTCGGATTCTTTGACCCAAGGAAACAGAATAGTATAAAAAGAAAGACTGTGAGTGTCAGATGGTGGCAGTGATTAAGTATAGCAAGAGATGCCTTTGCAAAAGTTACTGTGGGTCCCAGAAGACTCTCACTTAGCTGTGTGATCCTGGGCAAGTCACTTCACCTAAATCTCTGAATTATAGGGCTGTGGTGATGACTTAAAAGTGACTGGGCATGGTGGACACTCGGAAATCCTGGGTTCTCAATAAAGCCACTGCCCTGCTCCTTGGTCCTTTGGAATTACTATATTAGTAAAATTGATACTTGACAGTAATTTTAGCTTAAAGTTTATTTTGTCTATTTCATCTCAGCCTTTTGGCTAAGCCTTTTGCTTTACAGTGGTGTGTTAGTTTCTGCTGTATAACAAAGTGAATCAGCTATACATATACATACATCCCCATATCCCCTCCCTCTTCGTCTCCCTCCCACCGTCCTTATCCCACCCCTCTAGGTGGTCACAGAGCACCGAGGTGATCTCCCTGTGCTGTGGAGGTGGTGGGGGTGATGGGGGTGATGGGGGGTCCAGGGCAGAGCCAGACTTCCCAGGGGCCCCTCCAGGAGGGTGGATCCATCCCTCCTGACCCTCAGCCCCGCCTCCTACCTGGTGAGGGGGTGGGATGTGGTGGGGTTGGGGGAGGAGGTTGGGAGGGTATTCATTGTTACTTAACAGGATTCAGTGATGCAGATGGGTGGAGCTGGGGGTGTCAGGAGCCAGCGCAATGCTAAGAAAGTGGGGGAGGAAGGCTGCAGGGAGATCGTGTAGATTTTACAGCCTATCCCAGGACCTCAAGTGCCTGGACAAGACCAGGTCCTTCTGGATGAGAATCATAAAAAGGGGGAAGGAGGGGATGGGGAAGAGCTACAAAGAGGAGCTCATGAATAAGAGAAAGAGAATTTAAAGAGGCAGAAAGAGGAATAAATCACATGTAGAATGTCGCTCTCTCTTTAGGAGTCTTCAAAATCCACCAAGTAATGCTCTGCATGGAGAATTGCCAGAATGGCGGTGGGGTGACCTTGGAAAAGGAAAGGGGAGGGTGGGGAGGGTCAGGGTCTAGGTGAGGACTCAGGGTCCTGCTGTGCCTGGTGGGATAAAGCCTGACCTTTGAACCTTTTCTGTCCCCATCTCTACGTTCTCGCCTAGGTCCTCCATCGTGTCACTTCGGCAACGTGGGGGTGGGTCTCTGATCTCCAACATCATTTCCCAGCCCTCAAACTCTATAACTGTGGCCAGAGATGAATGCCTGTGTCATCCTGTTTCTCCAAAAAGGCAGTCACTGTCCCCATGTCACTGCATAAATTGCTTTCCATCTCTCCCCCTCCCTTCAGGACTTAACTTCCCTGCCTGTTTTCTCTCTTGAGTAAAAGCCCATTTCCTGTCTCTTTGTCAACCTCCATCCATCACTGTTCTCCAACATGGGAACGTGGAAGGAATAATCATGGGTATTCCACCACCGTATCCTATCCTGGGAACCCCTACCATGATCCCGTGGTTGTGCTGGGCTCTGTGGGAGAGACTGACAACCAGATCCACATAGTGAGTGACTGTCCTGTCCTGGGGTGACCTTAGGTTCTTGGGAGACATTTGAACCTTATAGCAACCCCATACATGCTCTGAAGATGAACACAAGCTTAGAGGTAAAGTAACTTGTCCAAATTCTCTTGTTCTGCAAGTGATGCAACAAGGGTTCTCCAGCAGGAGGATATATGCCCACATGAGTAAACAGTACCCGCTAGATTGTCCCGGAGTCCTGGAAGGACTGGGGAGGAGGGGACCTGGGCCAGCCTGGGGGAAGGGCACAGGGTGGGCATGGCTGGGGTATGGGGGAGCAGGGGCAGTGCTGCCTGGCTGCAGCAGTGGGTTCTGAGAGGAGAAGTGACTCCCTGGCCCTGCCTTCCAGACGCTCTGTCCTGGGGCAGGTCAGTCCCAGAGGACAAGGTCAGCAGGGCTATGAGGACAAGTGTGTGGGGCCAGCCCGACAACCCTTCACAGCATCCTCGAGAATTCCTGCCAGCCATGGAGGGGCTCGGGGGGCAGCTGAACATAGGCCTCATTCCTGGTCCCAGGATTTGGGTTGTGGGTGAGCAGTGGAGGTGAGAAATGTGCTCCAGGGTGTGCTTCCCCCTCACCTCTCCAGGAGGACCCAGGAACCCGTACAGGAAGCTGGGAGGACATCATGTCTAACCTCCCCACCCCTGGGAGCACCCTTAAACCAGGAGTAAACCTGAGGACAGGACATGAAGGTGCCGCCACAAGACCTGAATGTGCAGAGGGAGAGCGTCTGCTTCTCACCCAGCACCGGGATCGCACCCGGAGAACTGTGTCCAGGTTCAAGTGTTCGTGAGGGAGTCGTGTCCCACCAGATGGCCTCATCCCAGCTCAACCCCCAAACCCCAAACCAATAACGCTTGTGCTTTATTCCCAAGAGATGCCAACCAAACGCAAGCAAAGGCTTTACTTTGGCAAAGGCAGAAAAGACCAATTCTTATGGGAAAGATAATCTTAAATAGCAAAAGACATTTGAACGCCATAGGCTTAGTATCTCCCACTCTTATGTCATTAATACATGCAAAGAGCAAAACAAGCCCTCACACATATTTCCTTCTCCTTTCTTATTTCATATCCCTCTTCCTCAGTCTCCACAGGGGCATGTGTATCCTGATTGCTGCTGGGGACCCTCGCCCATTGGATCCTACCTGAGCATTTGTCCCTACCTGGAGAGTCTTTGTCCTCACTTGAGTCGTGTATGCTCTCCACACGCCATTCTTTAGAGACACAAACATGAGCAATAAAGTTATTAGAGAAAGTGGCTCACCCGTGCCTCCCCTTCCAGTGGAGGCCATGCTGGCTCACTCATCTGGCTCCTTCCTCTGGGTTCTCAGCCTCCCCTGGGCTCCCTGGAGCCAGAGCCCTTCACCAAGACATTGATCACAGTTGCAAACCTTCACCGAGAGGATTCTCCTTCAACTCGTCACTTCCCCGTTTCCACCAGATCCTTCTAGCTCTAGCCTCCAGTCTGATTAGCCTGCAAATCCAACCGTGGTGCACATGCTTTGGGTTAAGTGACTTCAAGGAAGAGATCCAGTGGTGGGCAGCTGCCCAAGAGAATGTTCTGTGGGGATGGAAATGTTCTCTATTGATTGGGCCCTTGAAACGGGGCTAGTGTGATGGGGGACTGAATGTTTCATTTGATTTGCTTTCATTATTTAAATATGAGCAGACACCTCTGAGTCATGGCCACCATGGGACAGTGCAATACTAGAGATCAGAAGATGAGGAAGACATAAGCTCCCCTCCCCTTGTTGCTCCTTGCTTTGGGGTAGTTAGATGGCCTGATCTGACCATGCATTTGTAGGTTCTTCCTGGCCTCACATACACGTGCCAGGCCCTAAGTGAGGCCCTGGGGACACAGACAGTAAGGTCAACACCCAGGTCCTAGAGGATTCCCAGCAGGGAGCCCACCTGTCAGCAGAGATGAAGAGCAAGGCCGGGCACACCTGTCCTAGATGTAATCAGAACAGCAGGGTCAGGGGTGAGGGAGGGATGCTTCAGGAGCCCACCCGTCTCATTCCTGATCTGGATTAGAACCTGGGCAGGCCCCTGGCTTGGTGTGGACCCAGCAGGCCTGGACAAGCTGAGGAGGGACCCTCTCCACTCCTGAACAGGATCCCAGTCCGGGGTGGGGGGATGTACATTAGACATTTATGGGGCCTAAGACGGGTTGTCTGGGGCTGACCACTGGGGTGAGAATTGATGAGGAAGATACAGGCAGTGCCCTTGCAGTGGTCACCTACGTCCGAGTTTCCTGCCCCCACAAGTGGGAGGACACAGAATTTGGGCCTGAGAATTCCAAGACAATTTTGAAGAAACTCTCAAATTGATGACTCTCGGTCATAGAGAAGAGTAGGAAGGACCACCTCGACTCTGGGATCAGCCCCCATCTCTTTCCTGAACTCCACTGTGGTCCATGCCTGTCTCATCTCCTTTGCAACTAGCATGTCCTACAGCTGCCCTGGCCACGCAGTGTGAAGGCTCTTCAGTTTAAAAGTGTTTCTGAGCCAGACAACACTTGGCCAACAGTGTGTGGACAAGGACTGGTTGTCAGGCAACTTCCAGAAACAGGTGAAAACTAGAAACTTGTCCTTCCTGGCCCCAGGCGGAAGAGGCCTGGGGAATTCTGTGTCTCTGGCCTGTATTCTGACCCATCCCTGTGGACTCATCTCCTGGCCAATCCCAGCTGGAACCTGGTTGAGGCCAGCTCTGCCCACGAAAGCCAGCATGTTTTTTTTCCTCAGAAAGTGAGTGATTCCAGACTACGTCCCACTTTCCCTTGTTCCTGACACCACCTGCAATTGCAAAGAAAACACGATGAGGACCTGTTCACACAGCTCTCCGTTCTGTTCTCTTGGTGACTTTAGGAAACCAGATGGGAAGCTGTGGTCAGGTCAAAGGTCCCCAAAACAAGGGTAGAGGACACCTTTGGAAAAGGCACAAGCTTTCCTGAAAGGTGTGTCTCTCGAGTCCAGTTTGGTCGGCGATGCCAAAGTTCTTCATCCAAGGAGGGATACTACTGCCAAGCGAAACTTCCCCCGCCGTGTAGTTTATGACTGATGCCGTCATTTGTAAATGCCCTCTTGGATCAGTTATCAGTCGGTAAAAGACTCTCACTCAATACTCCCCTTCCCCGCCTGCCATGGAAATGGTATATATCATCCCTAATGTACCTGGTCAGCTTTCAAATTTGACTGAAAAGGAAAGAAACCAAGAAAGCAGCATTTCTATCAAAGAGAGGCGAGCTCACCTTGACCTTCCTCTGCTCTGTCATTGGGAAGATCCTTTAACAGGTCCTGCGTTGAGTTGGGGGGGGGGGTCTAAGAGAACCCACAGTGACCAACGGGACATTGGTGGCACCTCTCAGAAATTACTCAGGGGGCTTTGCTAGATGTGGACCCAGGGTGAGGGGTCGTGGATATGGTTGGATAACAAGGATGGACCAAGGTGCTGCTGGGCCATTCTTCTTGGTGAATTGAAGGAAGTCAAAGGAGAGGAACATGAAAGAAATGAGAAACAGAGCCCTTGGTTTGGCTTTGTTGCTCAAGGTGACCTAAAGCAATGCGAATGAATCAGCCTACGAGTGGTCCTGACCTGCAGGCTGTGATTCAGTGGCGTGGTCCCCATCGCCCCTCCTGCCCGTTCTGAAGCTCATCTCGAATGCCACTGTCTTCCTGATCTCTTCCAAGACCATTTCAGTCTCCACGATGCAATGATGGTGCAACGACATCAGCCATCAGTGGCATGGGATCTCACACTTGTTTAAAAGACTTTTCTTAGTGGGAGAGATTTAATTGTAGGCAGTGCATTCTACTGTTCTTGAGAATCCTCTGCCATGAAGACACTCAAATTCAGAAGATATGAGAACACTGACATATTGCCACTTAAAAATAACCCATGGGACTTCCCTGGTAGCACAGTGGTTAAGACTCTGGGCTCCCAATGCAGGGGGACCCGGGTTTGATCCCTGGTCAGGTAACTGGATCCCACATGCATATCGCAACTAAGAGTTCAAATGCCACAACTAAGGAGCCTGCGAGCTGCAACTAAGGAGCCTGCCTGCCGCAACTAAGAACCGGCGCAACCAAATAAATAAATAAATATTTTTTAAAAATAAAAATAAAAATAACCCTTAGTAGCCATATGTTATTTTTACCTCCAGTCTTCCTTTTCTTTGTCACATGTGTGTATTCATTGAGAGAGGTGGCTATCCTTGCTCGGGTAGCAGTCTGGAGGTGGACTAGTCCACTCTGGAGGGGAGATGGGGGTGAGTAACAATGCTCTCCAACATGGCTGCGCCAGAGAGCTGGGGCAAGGGGGATGAGCACCAGGCACATTGGGTTCTTATTTGTCACTGTCCCCAGGGTGCATAGCTCAAGGATTTCAGGATTTCTAGGGCTCCCGGCGATAATGCTGCCAAATGCACTAAACTTATGTGCGTTGGGCCGGCTTCTAAGGAGTGATGACCCAGAACTGGCAGAAGGTGACCCAGTTGTCCTAGGTGCTGCCTTCCGTGCTCAGCATCTATGAGCTGACCAGAAGCATGTGGACTCTCTGCGTGCTTTTCACACTAACGATGATGCCCAAGCCTGCGTAAGACGCACCTGTAGTGACTGTTGGGAAAGCACCACTGAAAGACCCACAGCCTCTCTGGGATTGCGGGCTTGGTGCACTGGGACTGGAACAGTCCCCCCTGTGTCGCTTGGCCCTACATTCTTCTTCCTTATTAGGAGAACCTCTCCCTGGTCTCCTTGGTTACACTGCTGCCTTGCTGGACCTCTCTGCTGGAGACTGTGCTCTTTCGGCATCTTGCTTAGGGCCATACATGGATTCACTGCAGGGACGCAATAGCTGCCGGGCCTACCCCGTCATTGCTCCAAGACTTCAGCTCCGTGCTGTTAACTTTCCCCCAAACCATGACTGTCTTCATCCTGGTCTCAGCACCCAGCCATCCCCGCCACGCAAGATGCTCATCAGCACAGCTGCTGGGAACACTGCAGGCAAATACCGCACATCTTTCCACAGGTCACAGAATATCATCCTCGCGCCACCTCGTGGACATACTGTGCATTTGCCCATTAGTGCGGTCATCAGGGTCCTCCTATTCCCTACAAGTTACATCTACAGGATTAATAAACAGGGGACTTCCCTGGCGGTCCAGTGGTTAAGAGTCCACGCTCACAATGCAGGAGTCGTGGGTTCGATCCCTGGTCAGGGAACTAAGATCCCCCATGCCGCGTAGCGGGGCCAAAAGGTAAAAAACAAAAAAACAGCCTATGTTGTTTTCACTCTTCCAGCGACATCCACATGCCCTCCTTTCAGCCCAGAGATGAGCGTGTTTGGCTCCACGAAAACTGAAAGCCCAGCTCACGGGTTGCATGCTGTATAAACTTGTTCTTATCTTGAGATAAATTATTTCCACTGTCTTTTGTTTTTACACTTGAAATTTAGCCTCACAGAACACGGATCACAGTTTTCAGCTAGAGATGCGTCTTTTTCAGTTTTTCTTAATTAGATAATACAGGAGCGCTGGGCTCTGTCTTTACAATGACCAAAGAATCCAGCAAAAAGCAAACACCGGGTGATTACTTTCTAGATGCAATACAATTTAATCCAACCATTTAGAATTAACCTGGTCCCTCACAGACCATCTCCCCGAGTCTTTATTCCCATTGCTAAAACGTTGAATCTGTAAGAGTCATCTAATCACGTGATTTCTTTTTGATGTTTAAAAAAAAATTTTTTTTTTAATTTTGTTGAAGTATAGTTGATTTACAATGTGGTGTTAATTTCTACTGTATGGAAAAGTGGTTCATATATATATACACACACATATATATATATATATATATATATATATATATATACATTCTTTTTCATATTCTTTTCCTTTATGGTTTATCACACGATATTGAATATAGTTCCCTGTGCTATACAGTAGGACCTTGTTTCTCCATCCTATGTATAATAGTTTGCATCTGCTAATCCCAAGCTCCCAGTCCATCCCTCCTTTACCCCCCTACCCCTTGGCAACCACAAGTCTATTCTCTGTGTCTGCTAATCACATGATAAATCATTATCAAATAGGACCAAAATTCAGTCTTACAAAAAATGTATACAAAGAAAGAAAAGATACCTAATTTATGATACATTTTTAGGTGGGGAAAAACAGTAAGATTATGTTCAAGTTGATTGTGATTTGAAAACAAAACTGTTATATCACAAATTAAGCACAATTTAATCAGTCAAATTAATCAGACCAGTTTCTTTCATGATATCTGGAGATTCATTGTTCCTCTTTACTTTGCTTAAGGCCTCACGTCCCACATAGTATGGAAAATACTCTTCCATTTAGTTCCACATCCTCCTTCTGTCCATGGATACCTCCTGGTGTCCAGCAATGGTACCTCTGTCCCCATATTGCCATCTGCAGAGATATCCCATCTCCCACAAACTACAAAGTATTGCTAAACCAAAATACAGAAGACACAAATAAATGGAAAGATATCCTGTGTTCACAGAGTGGAAGACTTTGTGATACATTATTTAAGAAGACTTCGCAGGTTTTGCTTCCAGTAAAATTGTGATCTGAACCTACAGAGGTCCTGCCTGACTCTGTCACATGAAGGTGTTGCAAACCAATGACCTGTCAGGACCACAAAGAAAATTGATTTGTTTACAAACAGGGAAAACAAAAGCCTGGAGTCAGGCCTTAGATTGCTCCTGCACTCGGAGTAGCAAAACGTGGAAACAGAAAATTGTGTTTGAACATTGCTAACTTACATGGTCTTAATTATCCTGAGAGCTGGGGACTTGGGGGCAGCGGAGGCAATGCCCTTAACTGGACACGGGGCAGGTGGAGCAGAACATGGAAGATGAGCCTCTGAGCCCACAGGACCCAGAGACCCAGCACCCAGAGAGGCCTGGGGAGGGGGAAGGGGGAGTTTTGCATTAGTACGTGGGGCTCAGGCATGTGATTAAGTTAAGGATCTTGAGATGGGTGGATTATCCTAGATTATCCTGGTGGCCTGGTGGACTCGATGTAATTACAAGGGTCCTTATTAGAGGAAGACAGTCAGCTAAGTACTTTCTAACTGATATGTCATTTAGTTCTCCAGAATCACCCAACCCTGAATGCTCAAATGTCAACATATTAGGCCTGACTGCAACAGCACAAAACTAGTGGGCTGCCATTTGATTTATTTGGTCCTGCGAACATATCTATGGTGTTGGGCAGATGTTGCCTGCATTAGCTGGAACCCTCTCCTTCCACTATGAACATGACCTGTAGCCCCTGGAAAATGAGAATCAGAGTTTCAAGCAGCAGTTTCAGGTGCTGGACCCACTTTCATCACTGCTTCCATTTATTCCTAGGGAGCTGGAAAATTCCTTTGCACACTGATAAACCAAATAACTATCTCTTTATCAAATATTTATAGAGCAGCACTATAGGGCCACAAACTGGTAAATTGAAAGGAGTGTCTAGTACAATGGTTTTCAACATGGGTACATTAGAATCACCCAAGGAACTTCAAAAAAACGCTCATCCTATGCCAGACTATTTAAATAAGAACTTCTAGAGTACATCAACATTTTAAAATATGCTCCCCAGGGTTGAGAACTGTTGGCCTTGTGAGAAAGACAGACAAGAAATCAATGCTTACAGGAATGTGAGGCTGGAAAGACTCTAATTGAATGGATATACATTTTTTGGTACATTCTCAGTCAGGAGTTATAAGAGGCACAAATGTTATTAGGTACCATTCATCACAGTTTTTATACATGCAGAGGCCAGTGCAACAGGTGTGCTTTCGGAGAAAAAAAAAAACATCCAGGGAGTTTTATTCTACAATTGAAAGAATGATCACTCCAAGAATGAGAATGTTTGCTTTATCAGGCAAGGCAAACCACAGGGAAAACCATGTTACTGTGTGTTGAAGACTGGATTCTCTAGAAGTGATGATGAGACAGAATTTAGGGAGCAAGATGTTTATAAGGGATCAACACCTGAGTAAGGAAGGGGAGGAAGCAAGATTGGGTGGAGGAAAAACTGAGATGTAAGTTCTACAAAGCCTTGGCCAATCCAGCAGAGTTCTGAAGCAAGTATTGCCTGTCAGAATGGCCGAGCCTTTACACCTCTTCTTCATTCAGTCACAGGATGCAGGCTGCCCCAGCGAGGGCATGACCTCAGCCAATGTGATTCTGTACAGATGAGATAGATCCTGAAGTTGGTGACAGCTAGAGGCTGTCTGTGGACTACACTCCCTATTGCTAAGTAACGAGTCCTTCCTTCAAGGGGGACCTAGGCAGCTTATCTCAGTGTTTATCGTTCGGTACTATAACAATGGACACCATGGGCCAAGAGGTAATTTTTCTTCTCAGGAATTTTTTCTAACCCAGGCCTCTCTCTCTCTCTCTCTCTCTCTCTCTCTCTCTCTCTCTCGGAACACAAGAAAGAAAAATTAGGACTATTTGTTGACAATATTTAAGCAACAAAACCCCTTGAAGTTAGTAAGACCATAGGATGACTGTCCCTTGTCCTTATGTTTTGGATTGAACTAGTGGTTTGTCCAAGGTCTCAGCAAAGGCATCCAGCTGAGGCAGGATGCATCCCACATGCAGCCACTGATGTTCCCTACTTAAAGGATATGTGGGGAGCAAACTGAGGTTGAAAGGAAAGGAACTATATCCTATTTGAACACACCTCCTCCTCCCCAGGTGTCTTTCAACTTCATTGTTTCTAAGAAACCTCTTGATTCAAAGCCTAGAGATTCAGGATTTTATTGGTCATCTATAATTGTATAACAAATTACCTCAAACTCAGAGGCTTAAAATAATAAACGTTTGTTATCTCACAGTTTCTGGAATTGGGGAGTGGTTTAGCTTGGTGGTTCTGACTCAGGTTCTCTCATGAGGTTGCAGCCAAGCTGTTGGTCGGGACTGCAGTCATCTCAAGGCTCTACTGGAGAAGAACCTGCTTTCAACATGGCTGTTAACAGGTCTCAGAATACCTGCTTCCAAGCTCATTCACATGGTTGCTGGCAGTCCTCAGTTCCTAACCATATGGCTTCTCCATAGCCTACCTGAATGTCCTCATGACATGGTAGCTAGCTTTCCTTTTCCTAGAGCTGTGTCATAATGCAGCAGCTGACTTCCCCAGAGTAAGTGATTCAAGAGACAGCAAGAGAGCATGAGTGGGCACCAAAGACAGAAGCTGCAGTCTTTTTATAACCTAATTTTGGCAGTGACATCCCATCACTTCTACCACACTCTATTCACTACAAGCAAGTTCCTAAGTCCAGCTCATGCTCAAGGGGAGTTTTCTTCAGAGGAAATGTATCAAAGAATTTATAAATATACCTTTAAAATTACAACAATATTAACACAGAAGAGAAAGGTTTGGAGTTCAGTTAGGTTTGTTTTTGCAATCGGGTAAGAAAGAAAGAAACAATCCAACAAAAGCCATTAGCCATGTCCACTGCAGAAAGTGTTTTAATTTAGCAAGAGTAAAGACTCTCCCCAGCTGCAATACTCCCCAGCAGGCATCTATGCCTACTAAACCAGGAACGCCACTTCCCAAAAGCAAAAGCAAAGTCAAATGCAGTAAATCCCCTACATGCAGATGAGTTCCATTCCAAGAGCATAGAGATTTGTCATTTTTATGAAGATGACAAATTCATAAGTCCAATTTGTTCAAGTCCAACAAAGTTAGCCTAGGTACCCAACTAACACAATTGGCTATATAGTACTGTACTGTAACAGGTTTATAATACTTTTCACACAAATAATACATAAAAAACAAACACAAAAAACAAAGAAAACTTTTAAAATCTTACAGTACAGTACCTTGAAAAGTATAGTAGTGCAGTACAACAGCTGGTGTACAGGGGCTGGCATCGAGTGAACAGGCAAGAAGTTACTGACTGGAGGAGGGAGAGGAGGTGGTGGTGGAGCTGAAGGATCATCAGCAACAGGAGACAGAGGGCAAGCTGCAACTTCACTCACGCCTGACGTTGATGGAATGCACGTTCACATCTTTGAAAGTTCGAAACTTGAAGGTTCATATGAAGGGGACTTACTGTACAGAAATGTCTTCATTCACTGGACTGTATCTTTAGAAATAACACGACCCTGAATCCTCCTCACTTTAGGTCCTTAGGCTTAATCTCCAAGGTAGTACATGTTTTTCTTGTTTTTAATACTTTTTAAATTGGAGGGCTTCCCTGGTGGCGCAGTGGTTGAGAGTCTGCCTGCCGATGTGGGGGACGCAGGTTCGTGCCCCGGTCCGGGAGGATCCCACATGCCGCGGAGCGGCTGGGCCCGTGAGCCATGGCTGCTGAGCCTGCGCGTCCGGAGCCTGTGCTCCGCAACGGGAGAGGCCACAGCAGTGAGAGGCCCGCGTACCGCAAAAAAAAAAAAAAAAAAAAAAAAAAAAAAAAAATTGGAGGAAAATTTAAAATACAGAAAAGTACAAAGAAAAAAATAATCATCATCCATTTCAAATAATAATCATCCATCCATTTCACCTTCCAGAGTTAACTGTTACTGTCTCAGCAGAGATGTTTTATTTGTTTTTTTGTTTCTGTTTTAACATAAATATCCCATTTGTTTTATGACTACCGTGGCTTCTCTATCATTAAATTCTTTATTTTGATCGAATTCTTGGCTGCCTTCATTGTCAAGAAGTTTTATTTTTCCCCCCCAAGAAGGACTCATAGGTGCCACATTCTTGATTCCTTTCATGTTTGAGAATGTCTTCCCATTATTGCTTTTATATTTGAATGATACCTTCATTATTAATAATATTCGTGTGTTCCACTTTCTTTTTCTGAAAATACAGATTGTGTTCCTCTGGTATGCAATGTAGTGAAGAGCTTGGGGATAAGCTTAATTTTTACTCTCATGTAAGTGATTAGCTTTTTGTCTCTGGACGCTTGAAGAACTCTTCCCGTTGCAGAGCACAGGCTCCGGACGCGCAGGCTCAGCGGCCATGGCTCAGTGGCCATGGCTCACCGGCCCAGCTGCTCCGCGGCATGTGGGATCTTCCCAGACCGGGGCATGAACCCGTGTCCCCTGCATCAGCAGGCGGACTCTCAACCACTGCGCCACCAGGGAAGCCCTTGAAGAGCTCTTTATCTAGGGATAAGTTTAGTAAGTTTACTAGGATACAACTGGCCAAAGTTTCATAGAACACAATAACAATATACTCTCAAAATCTGTAGATTTTTCACTTGATTCAGAAAATTTTATTATATCTTATTTTCAATTAAAAAATTAAAATTTAAGTTAAATATACACATAAAGAGGTAAATAGTCTCTCAAGGTTTACAATGAAAAATTTCAGTCTTCCATTCCCTTTCTTTCCCATTTTCTGTCCCCCAGAAGCACACCATTTCAATTCTTTTAGTGAATCCATTTAGTATTTCTATTCATATTTCTTTTTTTTTTTGCGGTACACGGGCCTCTCACTGTTGTGGCCTCTCCCATTGCGGAGCACAGGCTCCGGACGCGCAGGCTCAGCGGCCATGGCTCACGGGCCCAGCCGCTCCGCGGCATGTGGGATCCTCCCGGACCAGGGCATGAACCCGCGTCCCCTGCATCGGCAGGCGGACTCTCCACCACTGCACCACCAAGGAAGCCCTCTACTCATATTTCTAATAACATTCTAATATTGATATTTCTTGGTTTTCCAATTCAGATATTATCTGTTGATTTACCACTATGGAAGATGAGGATTTAGCTTCCTTTCATCACCGGCCTGTCCCCACTACATACACCTGTACTTCTTGTATTCTCTATCTTTCTAATATAATTGCTTCATTATTTTGGTTAGCTTAATAATCAATGTTTAAGTTATTATGACTTCAGCTTTAGGTATTAGCTATTAACTATGAAAGAGGAAGTTTATCTCTCTTTTCTTCCCTCATACTTCCAATAGACTAACCTTCCCTCCCATTATTCCAAAGTAATTATATCATAATTTTGGCTAGTCAGTGATTACATTATTATGCATATATAACATTAGTTACACCCGAGCCATTTAGCAACTAATGTTTTTTTGTTCCTGAACAATTTTTTTTCTTTTCTTTTCTTTTTTTTTTTTTTTTTTATTTTGGCTGCACCATGCAGCTTGCAGGATCTTAGTTCCCCGACCAGGGATGATTGAACCTGTGTCCCCTGCAGTGGAAGCTCGGAGTCCTAACCACTGGACCACCAGGGAAGTCCCTCCTGCACATTTTTATTGTCTGCCTTGGCATTACTTGTCTTTTCATTTCCTAGTTTTCTAGATACTTATCAATAATTCAACTCCAAACTAAGTGCTCAAAACTCCTTTCAAAATGTTGACGCACATCAAGTATTCTATCATTTTCATCAGAAGAATTATGAACATTTTGAAGAAAATTTTCTCAAATCTTTCTGACCTATTCCAATCTGGTCTGGTTGCCATCTATCCCAGATACACAGGTGTTATCCTGGAATCTCCCTTCATCATTATCCTAGGGATTCTTTTTCCTATATCTTATGTCTTTCTCTAAGTGTATGCCAGGGTTTTGGTGTTCTATATCCTCTTGTAGCTTCCTAAAACAGATGCATGGAAAGCAAATGCCTGAAAGGTTCTTACTCTACTCTCATACTTGATAGTTTGACTAGATATAGATTTAAGAATTCTGAAAGCATTCTTCCCTTATTTTATAGTTTCTAGTGTTGCTGTTAAGAAATTGAAAGGTATTTTAATTCCTTTATATATAATATCCCCCCTCTTCTCTGGAAGCTTGCAGGGTTTTCTCTTTGGTATCAGGGTTATAACATTTCACAGTGATAACTTGCTATGTTTCTTTTCATGCATTTTGCTGCACACTTTCCTTTCAGTCTAGAAACCCAGCTTCTTTCATTCTGAGAAATGTTTTTTGTAACAGTTCACTGATGATTTCTTCCCTCTTCATTTTCTCTGTTTTTTCCTTCTGGAACTCCTAATATTCAAATATTGGACCTCCTTGGCTGCTCCTTTAATCATCTTATCATTTCTCTATTTTCCATCAATTTGTTGTTTTATTCTGCTTGGTGAAAAATTCTTCCAAAAAAATTTCCTAACTTTTCTATTAAATTTTTCATTTTAATATCAGCACTATGTGTTCTCTAAATGTTCCTTTTTAAATATAGCATCCTGCTTTGGGGTTCATGAATGCAATATTCTCTCATCTCTCAATGAGGGCAAGGATGTTAGTGTGCTTTGTTCACTGCTGTGTCCCTAGCTCCTATAACAGTGGCACTCAGATGCTCAAATATGAATAATAAATGTTACCTTTTTGAAGTTTTTTTCTCTCTGCATAATTTCTGTTTCCTTCAAGTTGATTTTTTTCCTATTATTGTTTTTTTTCCCCACCTGTTTATTTGTTCCGGCCTCTAAATCTGGTAATCCTTGCTTTTTTGGGGTCCAACTTCTAAGGCTGGCACAATAAATATGTGATTGGGAGCACTGAACATGTGGTGGACTTTGTCAACTTTGAAATTCAATGTAGTTAGATCCAAGAAGTATATTATCTGCTGGGAACTCCCTGATGATTATATCTTTAGGTCTCTCCTTTTGGACTCTGCTACCACAGAGGAGAATCTTCTAATGTGCTTGTTTGACATGTGTAAGCCTGGCTGCTAGTATTTAGGAGCCAAGTGGAAGAAGGAAGCTGAGGACCTCAGAACACACATTCACTTAATCCCCACTTTCCACATGGTACCTCCAACCTCATCTATGCCTGGTGCCCCAATCCAGAGATCCTCTATTTTACCCTCTTCTAAGAATAAATCTCCAGTCTCTTACTAGAGTTGTGAGGTCTGGGGGAGGAAATCTAAGGATCTACTTTTTAGACAAACTTTGAAGTAATCCTGTTTTTAGCTTCACTACTTGATGTACTTGGTGAAATAATATGAAGCTGGAGACTGTCCTTCCATAGGAATGGGGTAACCCCTTACGTATGTGGAATGAAACAAGAATATTTAACAGAATCTCAGGAAAGAGAAATAATTGGACAACGACTCTACAGTACCTTGGTGAGTTCCCTATACCCTTTCCATCCCTCCCACTCACATCATTCCCTGAAGCCATAGAAAAGTACACAGAACACAAAATAACCAGCACTCACATGGTAGCCAGTCTCTTTTGAGAGTTTTATAGTGCAAATCAGTTTTTAACTCTTTTGAGAGTTTTATAGTGCAAATCAGCTTGCATCTCAGCTTTCCTTTCCCCACTTCTGGCTTAGCATTAAGCTTTCTCAGGTATGCTAAATTGTCCTGGTTTTCTGCTTCCCAATTTCTGGTGTTGCTATTTCCTTTTTCATTTTCTTTAGCCTTCTGGATTTACACCCTTCTAAAATCCCTTTACTGTTGTCTTAGTGGGGTTTCAGAAGTCATATTTACCCAGTCCTTACAACTTTATATTAAAATCCTTAAATTAAATTACTTTACCAAGAATCCCTTATATCTTTGAATGCATCTTTTGGTCACATGTTCAGCTCTCTATTTCAGAGACGTTAACTATACTGATTCATCTTTGTCTTTGATTTCTGTTAGATTCTAATTTCAATTATTTTCATCTAAATTACTGAATATCTTAAACTTTTCCTCTATGTATATAATTTGATTTTCAGTGGTGTCAATTCTCTTTGCTATTTTTAAATTAATTAATTAATTAATTCTGTAATTAAGTTATTTGTCCTCAATTTATTTTCTTAGTTCTATAATATCTTCTTTTATCTCATTTTGTTGTTTTATCATCTCATCACTGAACTCTTATTTATGAAATTCATGTTCTACTGAGTTGTTTTGCAGTGGTAGAATTGTATATTTGTAAGGAAATTCTTTCTATTCATTGAGTTATGTTTTTCTCAGGGCAGGTTTTTGTTTTTTTGCAGGGCATTTTTCTTGCTTTCATTTTTGCTATACATTTGCACAGTTGACACACTGATTCTTTTGGTCTCGTTCATGATTGTTTTATTTATTTTGATATATTATAGATGAATTCTTATCTCTCATCCTCATGTATCTGAGACTGGCTACCATGTGAGTGCTGGTTATTTTGTGTTCTGTGTACTTTTCTATGGCTTCAGGGAATGATGTGAGTGGCAGGGATGGAAAGGGTATAGGGAACTCACCAAGGTACTGTAGAGTCGTTGTTCAATTATTTCTCTTTCCTGAGATTCTGTTAAATATTCTTGTTTCATTCCACATACGTAAGGGGTTACCCCATTCCTATGGAAGGACAGTCTCCAGCTTCATATTATTTCACCTATTCATTTTCTTAGGATTAGATCTTTTGTTTCTGTTAAAGAGTCAACCTCATTGTTCATTTTCCCTGCTGCATCATTTACTCCCCAGCAGTTGTTCCCATTGCTTCTCAGTCAGAAGAAGATAAATGTATAGATATGTACTCAGTTTGCTTCTTTCCAGATCTGGAGCTATTAGTGAGAATTTGCAGGGTTTCATTAACACATCAGTATGGCTTCTGGGGAGTGGTGATAGGGTGGAGTTGGGAGCCTAGTGTTATTCCTTTCTGTTCCTCACCAGAATCTTGTTTCTTTCCTTGGCCACCAATTTTTAAGCTTTATTATGTTTGATTATCTTACTGTGCTTGCTACTGTTGAAATTTCTGCCATTTTTAAAATTAATTTATTTTTCACATTTAACTAGAAACTAGTAGTAGGAAGCTCTGTGATGCAATCTGAAGCATCCACTTTAATCCACAAGTGTTTCTATGTAAGGCTCTCATATAGAACTCTTATCCATAGGGGTAATTGGGCCAACTGAACCTGGAGTTTAATTTCATTTTCATTAAAATATATACTCTGAAATATGTCTCCTACCTCTGTTGTGCTGGATAGCAAAACAAACAAACAAACAGGAAAAAACCCACCAACCAGTAAGACATTTTTCTTTCCCAATTTACTCCTCTTACATTCATTTCATCCAGGCTCCAAACATTTATTAAGCATTCCTATGTATTGGCATCAGGCAGTAAAGCTCTGAGTATAGTGGCTTCTGAGCAAGCAGTCAATAAAATGCTGATTGAAGAAAATGTGACGAGGTTGCCTAGGTGCAGCCATTAGGATGGCTACTATCAAAAATATAGAAAATAGGGCCTCCCTGGTGGCGCAGTGGTTGAGAGTCCACCTGCCGATGCAGGGGATACGGGTTCGTGCCCCGGTCTGGGAGGATCCCATATGCCGCAGAGCGGCTGGGCCCGTGAGCCATGGCCGCTGGGCCTGCGCATCCGGAGCCTGTGCTCCGCAACGGGAGAGGCCACAACGGTGAGAGGCCCGCATACCGCAAAAAGAAAAAAAAAAAAAAAATATATATATATATATATATAGAAAATAACAAGCTTTGATGAGGATATGAAGAAATTATATCCTCATCATGGTTGGTGTGATTGTAAAATGGAAAACAGTATGGAGGTTCCTCAAAAAAAAAAAAAGGAACTATCAAATTATCCAGCAATCCCACCTCTGGATATATATCCAGAAGAATTCAAAGCAGGATCTCAAAGGGATATCTGCACATCCATGTTCACTGCAGCATTATTCACAATAGCCAAGAGGTGGAAGCAACCCAAACGTCCATTGATAGATGAACAGATAGAGAAAATGTGGTGTATACACACAATGGAATTTATGCAGCCTTAAAAGGAAGAAAATTCTGACACATGCTACAATGTGGATAAACCTTGAGGATATTATACTAATTAAGTGAAATAAGCCAGTGACAAAAAGACAAATAGTGCATGATTCCACTTATAAATGGTACTTCAAGTAGTCAAATTCAGAAAAACAGAAAGTCAAATGGTGGTCACCAGGGCCTGGGGAGAGCCGATAAGGGAGAGTTGTTGTTTAATGGATACAGAGCTTCAGGTTTGCAAGATGAAAAAGTTCTGGAGATCTGCTTAACAACAACGTCAACATACTTTTAACACTACTGAACTGTACACTTAAATATGGTTAAGGTGGTAAATTTTATGTTGTGTGTTTATCACAATTAAAAAAAAAAAAAAAAAGGAAGTTCTATAACACTGTCGGAAAGACAGTCCGGTTCCCTGTTCTCTCCACAGCTGCTCTGCCCCGCTCCTAAGCAGGATTTGATTCTACCTTGGCAGGAAAAGACACAGGGAAAAGCTAAGCTTGTGTGGTGAAGAAAAGCCTCCATCCTATCTCATGGGAAAACATTCACATACTTTTGTCAATTTCACACTGTTTAATCTAGTTTTCATTCCCTCTTTCCCATCCACTGGGTGGTTTTATTTTGTTTTAAGACAAGGAGAATTGCCCAAAAGAAAAACCCCAGGGCTTACTTCTGCAGGACGGATCCCTTAATGACCAGCTCCTCATCCAAGTCTGCTTCATTAGCCATGAAGAGCAGCCTCTTTCCTGTGCTGTCCACTCCAATGAAGTCACGCTCCTCCACTGAATCACACACAAAAAAGGAAAATCAAACAAAGCCGTTTGCCCCACCAGGGGAGAGGGCATCTGCTCACATTGTTTTTAGAACCAAATACAGGAGTGAGTGCTATGGAACACATACTCACCACAATGTTTAAAACATGGGCAGTCAAATTTTTTTTGTATTGCTCTAAAGGATATTATTAGGTTAACTGGTGAAGCCTGAATAAAGTCTGTAGATTAAAGTATGGTACCAATGTAATTTTCTGTTTTAAGAGACTGTGGGGTGTGGGGGAAAGATACACATTGATGTATTAAAGGCAAAGGGAATCATATCTGCAATTTATCCTCATAAATAGCTCAGAAAAATAATAATTACATATATAATATATTGTATATTCATTAGATATACATTGAATATATATTATAAGAGGGAAAGCGGGAGAATACTAGAGCAAATGTTAACATTTGGGGAATCTGGGTAAAGGATATCTGCGATCTTTATACTACTCCTGTAACCTTCTGTAAATGTAAAATTGTGTCAAAAATTATAAGTTAAGGAGGTGATGGATATGTTAATTAGTTTGATTGTGGTAATCATTTCACAACGTCTACATATGATGTCAAAACATCATGTTGTATACCTTAAATACAGAATTTTTATTTGTCAAAACTAAACAAGTAGGGGACTTCCCTGGTGGCGCAGTGGTTAAGAATCCGCCTGCCAATGCAGGAGGCATGGTTTCAAGCCCTGGTCACTTGGGAAGCAGAGCAAGAACATTAGAATGTCCATCCTAAGAGAAAGATTATACAAATAAGGTTAAGAAGGCAGTCAAAACTATGAACTTCCATCTTTAAAAATTTTGTTATAATCAACTATTCATATATTTTTCCAGTTGTTTTTTACTTCTCTGTCTCCTCTACAGTCATTTACTTATTCATTCATTCATTCAACTAATAAATATATTTGTGCACCACCCCAGTGACAGGCATTATGTTTGGAGTGGGGAATTCCATCTCATTTTATGAGGCCAGCATGATTCTGATGCTAAAACCAGACAAAGGTATGACAAAGGAAAATTACAGGCAAAACAAAACATTAGCAAATCAAAACTAACAGTCTATGTAGTAGATTTAAAAGGGTTACAAATTTGTTGTAGCTTTGCCCATCAAGATATAGGGTAAAGAATGTAAGATGGTAGCCACTGTGGAAAACAGTATGGTGGTTCCTCAAAAAATTAAAAACAGAATTACCATATGATCCAACAATTCCACTTCTGGGTATATAACCAAAATAATTGAAAGCAAGGTCTTGACAAGATATTTTTACACCCATGTCCTTAGCAACATTACTCAAAATAGCTAAAATGTAGAAGCAACCCAAATGTCCATCTATGAATTAAATAGATAAGCAAAATGTGGTATATACACATAAGAGAATATTATTCAGCCTTAAAAAGGAAGGAAATCCTGAAATACGCTACAACATAGGTAAACCTTGAGGACACTATACTAAGTGAAACAAACCAGTGACAGAAAGACAAATACTGTATGATTCTACTTATATAAGGTACTGAAAGTAGCCAAAATCATACAGACAGAAAACAGATAGTATTTGCCAGGGGCTGGGAGGAGGGGGAAATGGGGATTTATATTTAATCATTATAAAGTTTCAGTTTTACAAGATGAGAAGAGTTATGGAGATGGGTGCACAAAATTATAAATGTATTTATTACCACTGAACTATGTTTAAAAAGAGATGGTAAATTTTATGTTATGTGTTTTTTACCACAACAAAAAAATTTGAAGAAAAAAAAAGTGCCCACAGGAAAAAAAAAAGAAGTAAGGTTAGTTCCCTATCCTTTATATCTAGGCTGGCCTAGCGACTAGCTTTGACTAACACGAGTGCAGAGGAAGTGACACGGTGTGAGTTCTGAGTTTAGGCCTCAAGAGACCTTGTAGCTTCTTTCTTATTCTCTTAGAACCTGCTGCTGCTGCCGCCATGTGAACAAGTCTGGGCTAGCCTCCTGTATGATAAGAGACTAAATGGAAAGAGAAACTCAGCTGTCACAGCTAAGGCCCTAGACATACTAGTGAGTTCAGCTGTGGCAGGCTGGCTCTAAGAATGATAACTGCTTCCTGGCATGCAACCCTTCTGTATTCCCTCCCCTTGAGTATGGGCTGGCCTGGCTACTTGCTTCTACCAACAAAAAGTGGCAAAAGTAATCAGATGTTACTTTTGTGATTAGGTTACATACGTTCATAACTTATGTGTCGCCAGAAGAGTCTCACCCTTTCTCCTTGGAGAAAGGAGAGTCTATTTAATAAATGGAGGAAGGAAAAAGAGACATCTATATGGAAAACAAGATTAAACTGGATGCCGACCTCACACCATATACAAGGCACAATTCTATTTGGATCAAGAAATTATGTGTCAAGCATAAATCTTTAAAATTCTTATTAGAAAATATGTTAAGGACTTCCCTGGTGGCACAGTGGTTAAGAATCCACCTGCCAATGCAGGGGACATGGGTTCGAGCCCTGGTCTGGGAAGATCCCACATGCTGCGGAGCAACTAAGCCCATATGCCACAACTATGGAGGCCTGCGCTCTAGAGCCCGCAAGCCACAATTACTGAGTCCACGTGCCACAACTACTGAAGCCTGCGCACCTAGAGCCCATGCTCTGCAACAGGAGAAGCCACCGCAATGAGAAGCCCGTGCACCACAACAAAGACCCAGTGCAGCCAAAAATAAATAAAGAAAGAAAGAAAAATAAAGAAAAAAGAAAATATAAGTTAACATTGTTCAGAACTTGCAGTAAGGAGTTCAAGACACAAAAGATGCTTTTAAAATTTTGGTAAATTTGATTATATTAAAGTTAAGAATTTTTGTTCATAAGACGTTTTAAAGAAAGTGAGAGGGGCTTCCCTGGTGGCACAGTGGTTGGGAGTCCATCTGCCAATGCAGGGGACGTGGGTTCGTGCCCCGGTCCGGGAAGATCCCACATGCCGCAGAGCGGCTGGGCCCGTGAGCCATGGCTGCTGAGCCTGAGCATCCGGAGCCTGTGCTCCACACGGGAGAGGCCACAACAGTGAGAGGCCCGCGTATCGCAAAAAAAAAAAAAAAGTGAGAAAAGTTTTCCTATTTTCTTTTGGGAAACTCTATTTGCAGTATATCCAACTGACAAATGAGTGGTAAGAAACAAATCAGTAAGAAAAGTGCAAATAACTCATTGAAAACTAGGCAAAATATATAAACAGGCATTTCACAGAAGAGAAAATAAATATGACCAGTGAACAAATGTTCAACCTCAAGAGACCAAGGGAATGTACACAAAGATCACAATGAGATAAGATACCATTTTACTTCTGCTCAACTGACGCAAAGAATCTGACAACGCTGAGTGCTGGAGAGTAGATGGAGCAGTGAATTCTTTTAAATCTCTGGTAGTTGGGGAAACTGATATAACCACTTTGGAAAAGGGTAAAACTGTTTACCATTACCCCCAAAATTGAACATTCATATATTCTATGACCCAGCAATTCTATTAAGAAACTCTTACATGTGCCCATTAAACAATATGTATATAAATGTTCATAACAGCACTGGTGACAATAGCAAAAATTTGGAATCAATCTAAACCCCCATTGCTTGAAAAGTGAATAAATAAACTGTAGTGTACTTATACAGTGCAATTTTGTATAGCACTCAAAATGAAGAAACTGTAGCTGCCTGTAATATAATATTGGAAAAAGTAAGTCCCACTAGATTACATCCATCATGCTATCTTTTTAAATAAAATTAAAAGCAAATAAAAAATATATCAGGACTTCCCTGGTGGCACAGTGGTTAAGAATCCACCTGCCAGTGCAGGGGACACAAGTTCAATCCCTGATCCGGGAAGATCCCACATGCCACAGAGCAACCAAGCCCGTGCGCCACAGCTACTGAGCCTGTGCTCTAGAGCCCGTGAGCCACAACTACTGAGCTGGCGTGCCACAAATACTAAAGCCTGCATGCCTAGAGCTCGTGCTCTGCAACAAGAGAAACCACTGCAATCAGAAGTCCGTGCACCACAACAAAGAGTAGCCCCTGCTTGCCGCAACTAGAGAAAGCCTGCACACAGCAACAGGGACCCAATGCAGCCAAAAATAAATAAATAAAAATTTAAAATTACATATATATCAATATATATTTTTAGAATACATAAAGCTGAGATAAAGGAAAGTCAAAAAAAAGATAAATAAGATTCAGTAAGGTGTTGATAATTACCTTAGATGGGGACAGTAGTGAGTTGGGAGGGGGTAAGATCACATTGGTAGACGTTTTAAAGTTTGAGTTGAGTGGTGGGTTAAAAAAAAAAAAAGATTAGTATTTTCATTTTCTTTGGATATATACCCAGGAGTGGAACTTCTGAATCATATGGTAGTTCTATTTTTAGCTTTCTGAGGAACCTCCATGCTGTTTTCCACAGTGGCTGTACCAGTTTACATTCCCACCAGCAGTGTACAAAGTTTCCCCTTTCTTCATAGCCTTGCCAACGCTTGTAATTTGTGATGACAGCCATTCTGATAGATGTGAGGTAACATCTTATTGTGGTTTTGATTTGCATTTCTGGAAAGATACTTGCAGCCCAATGTTCATAGCAGTATTACTTATAACAGCTAAGATACGGAAGCAACCTAAGTGTCCATCAAATGAATAGATAAAGAAGATGTAGTATATATATATATATATATATATATACACATACATATATATGTATATATATATATATATGCACACACACACACAATGGAATACTAATCAGCCACAAAAAAGAATGAAAATTTTGCCATTTGTAACAACATGGAGGGATCTGGAAGGTATTATGCTTACTTAGTGAAATAAGTCAGATGAGAAAGATAAACACTGTATGTTACCACTTACATGTGGAACTTAAAAAATAAAACAAAAAAGAAAATATAACAAAAAAGAAATAGACTAACAGATATAGACAACAAACTAGTGGTTACCCGTGGGGAGAGGGAAGGTGGAGGGGCAAGATAGGGGTAGGGATTAAGAAGTACGAAGAACTATGTATAAAATAAGTAAGCTGAAAGGATATATTGTACAGCACATGGAATATAGCCAATATTTAAAAATAACTATAAATGGAGTATAATCTTTAAAAATTGTGAATCACCATGTTATATGCTTGAAACTTATATAATATTGTAAACCAACTATACCTCACTGAAAATAAAACAGGCAAACAAAATAGAGAATTACAGTCTAAGAGAACATGAAATGCATTAATAAAAGTTCACTTAATTTTTCTTAAAGGTAATTAATCTGAGAAAAAATTTTTAGAACTGAGGACTTGAATTTTCAGATTGAAAGGCCCATTAGCATCCAACACAGGAGATGACATTAAACTATACTAAGGCATATCAATGTGAAATTTTAGAAGTTTAGAAATAATAAGATCCTATAAGCTTCTAGAAAGGAAAAAAAATGGTCTCATACAAAAAGAATCAAGAATCACAATGGTGTTGGATTTAATAGAAAAGCTAAAAGATAGTGAAATAATACTTTCAAATTTTTGAGGGGACAGGATTTCCAAGGGAAGTTTATACCCAGCCGCCCCCAGCAAAAAAAGTGGATATAAACTAAGAAAGAGGAAAATATGAGGTTCAAGATATGAGAGTGAAGGGTGAACCTAAAATGACAGTTACACAGCAGAGCAACAAGTCCAGAATCTAGGAGAGAGATCTTTAAGAATTTGAAATTGAGGGAAACAGTGTGTTGGAAAGTAATGAGAGGAAATTCACACAACTGGGGTTAAGGCTGAATTAGTAATAAATACATAGAAAACAAAGCAAATGAAAAAACGAGACAATTTGTAGGAAAATAAAAGGAAGAAAGAGAAAAGTAACGACACATTACAGGTTCAGCTGTGAATACCATTTATACATTCAAAATAATGTAAACATCAAATATTCAGTTAATCAACACTACAATATAAGTAACTATATTAGGAAGCTGAGGAGACTGGAAGTTTGCATATGTGTGGTGGGGGCAGAAGGTGTGGTAAAATAGAACTAAATCTTTCACTTTCATAGTGGGAAGTAAATAGATAATTCCAAAAACTAAAAACATCAAGACATAACAAACAAAAGCATGTTATTTGAGAGGTGGGGTTAAATGTGAAAAAAAAATTAGCTAAAAATGTTGAAAGTGCCTGCCTCTGAGTGAGGTGAGGAGAGACAAGATGGGGGTTGCTATTTATTATAATATACCTTGGAGAATTACATCACTTTTAAAATTATGGGCATATAAAACATTGATAGAAATTAAAACTAAATTTAAAAAAAAAAGAAGTAGAAAGCCCAGGCTATGGAGTTAGAAGACACGGGTTCAAGTTCTGATTCTACCACTTACCACTGATGTGATATTGAACAACTATCCACAAAGTGCTATTAGGCCATAGATGGATATAAAAGTTGGTGAATAACAAAACTACCTAGCCCCATTCATTGGATTTTACCTTATGAGCAAATCTTGATTATTTATGCTTCTCATATAGGACTTAGCATAGATTTTATACATAGTATGTCCTAAATTCAATGACTACATCAAAATTTAATGCATTTGTTAGTCAGGGATCTGATTTCATACCAACTACCCAATCTGTACCTAAGTAAATTGCTCAACTCCTTTTTTTCAAATATCATGTCTTTAAAACATATTTCCCTGTAACTAAGACAATAAACTATTCCCTGTATTTTGTACATGCTCCTATTATTGTACTTGTCACATTGTAACACACAATTTCTAGCATATTTGAACTTATTTCTGTATACTGTTTCCTCAATCACAAGAATTTCAGTTTTGAGTATGCAGGGATTTCAAGTCACTTCTCTTGGATATAATTAGGAAAAAAAGGGGGGGCAGTGAGAATAGGATTGAGAAGAGAAAAAAGATAAGTAGATGCCTAAGCAGGAATAGAAGGCTTTTGCTTTTTTTTTTTTTCTTTGCAGTAGAGCTTTGAGAAAAATCAAGGAAGCTGAAGCAAAAGAAATATAGACTCAGAACTGCCTGCCAGCATTTGTTAAGACAGAGGGAGCTAAGCTGATTGAGAGGTGACAACCAAGTGACAGCTTTCACTTGTGAGATTCTGAAGCGCTTTGATATATACTAATTCTAGTCCAAACCAAAGCTGTATATAGCTCTGAGAGCTAGGAAGGAGTTTGAGAAATACTACGGTGAACTGGATACGTTAAAAAACAATTTCCTAGAACTTTTTCCATTTCATATATCCCAAGAGACACGGTGGAACTATAGAGATAATAGTCAATAATTTGTGTCATAAAATCATAGTAGCATTAAACATTTGCACACAGGAATGTCCAGAAAAAAAAAAGCCCCTTAGTAAACATGTTAATCTGTAATTAAGCAAAATAAACATACTATGTTCTCACTGAAATTGAGAAAGAAGGAAATCTTGGATTTTCTAACAAGCAAGGGATGGTAAGTGGAAATTAATTATCTTTGCACAACTGGTTGGTTGAATCCATATTGCGAAACCCGGATACGAAGGGCCAACTATAGTGTCAAGTAGCAGATCACATGCTTTACAAACATCTCATTTAATTCTCACACAAAAATCCCCAAAGGATTCAGTCTCATTTTACAGCTAAAGATAATGAAGTTCAGGTCAGTTAGACAATTTGTCCAAGACCACACAGTTTTTGAGTGTTGAAGCCCACACAGTCTGAACTCCAGAACCTGTGCTTTTAACAACCATGCTACAGCAGTAGCTGTTTAATTTAAAGCTCTTGAAAACATTTCTAAACACGAATTAATAGGCAATGGGAATTCCCTGTCCAGTGTTTAGGACTACATGCTTCCATTGCAGGGGAACTAAGATCCCACAAGCTGCGTGGTGTGGCAAAAAAAAAAAAAAAAAAAAGAAAAGAAAAAAAAATTAATAGGCAATGTAGTGTCAGTGTGCTAAACCTATATTGCTGAAACTCGGGCTCTTATAATACCCACTCATGAATCTAACTACAGCTCAGACTCAAATTTTTAGGATTTAAACATCTAGGGCTTGAATTTACTTTCTCTTACCTCGGGGGCAAAAAGAGCTACCTTTATAGGCAGGCCCTTCAACCCATTCAGTAATATCTACTTACAGGTCACCACTGGCCATAACTGAGCCAGACACTGGGGATAAAGTGAACAAACTGGACATGACCCCTATTCTCACGGAGGTTATAGTCCAGTAGAGGAGAGAGTAAGTAAGAGAGTAGGGCTGCCATACGCAGGCAAACAAGGGGCTATAATTTCATATTAGAGGGTCAAGGAAGACCTCTCTCAGCAAATAACTTGAAGGCTAAGCTGGATTTAGAGTGCATGTGTTGTGGGTAAGGGGAGAGCATTTCTGGTAGAGAACATCATGTGTAAAGGCTTGTAGCAGGAAAAAAAAAAATCCAAACATAAGTTTGATCCTGCCCTCAGATTCTGAGAAGGAAGTGGCAACAGGGAGAACGATGGCTCCTGAAACATCTTGCCATCAGGCATTCTCCAATCAGCCAGTAAGAACACAGCTTGGGAAACTTGGACCTAAGGGATCTAGACTATATTGAACAATATCTGAGAACGAGAGAACTGCAGGCTGTTCTGGCACATAAGAGAAGCCAAGAGGCAGGCCAAATACACAATGAGAAATTTAGGATTCTTTTAAAAAAATGCTTATCACTGAAATGCATAGCATTCCATGGTAAGAATTTAAAACTCAGTCATTTAGGTGAAACTTAGCCATCAAACATAACAAAATACAGATATTGAGGAGTTCAAAATTTCATGTTAAGAATGAAAAATCTTTCTATACGCAAATCTGATTATGACATTTTCTTGTTTAAAATTCCTCAAACAACTCCCCACTGTTTGGGGGATAAAGTTCAAACTCTTTAGTCTAATCCCTGTATTCTCTCCAGTACCATTTCCTGCTTCCCTGCCCTCCATATTCACACTATAACCATACAGCAAGTTACCAGTATACATCATACCTTTTCAAAGAGAATAGAAGAGCCAACATAAAGGAACTTCCACTAACCATGTTGTAACAACTTAAGCATCAAAACATTTTAAAATGAATAGGTAGATAATAGTTACAGTTAATTTAAAATAAAACTGTGAAAAGCTACACATTTATAATGATACTTAAGAGATAAAGGCTAATATGTAACGTAATAAAAAGTTATAATACCAAGAAGAGTAACTATAGTAGGGTATTTGATTTTTTTAAATAGTTATAAGTAGAGGAGTATGAAAAAAAGAAAACATTAATATTTCTAAAATATACATATGTTTATAAAGTCTGGATACACAGTTGTTTTTATCTGTATAGGTAGAAAAGGCTGAATACAGGGAATTGTAAGCAAACCAGACCTCACAGAAGTAGAAACTATGTCAAGAACAAAAGGACTGATCCATGTGAGAAGCATACATACTAACAAGGTAGAAAGAGGATTCAACAATGGATCTGCACCAGTGATTGCTTTAACACAAAAAGCAACTAGAAAGAAGTTTCAATGCTATAATCCAAAATTACAAGTTAACCAAATGCCCTGAAGAAGAGAGCTAAAAGTACAAACTACATTACTCAAATCCTAGGAATGAACATTCTAGGTGGTTCTATCAATAATAGTCAGATACTAATAAGCCATACATAGCTTCTAATAATTGCAACAGACTGCGTCAATGTATAATGACAGGACAATGGGTTACATAATTCTGACTAAGAAAAACCTAAAGAACACATCATTCCAGGGAAAACTCCAGGGAAAAAACACATCATTCCAGGAAAAACTAAAACCTATATAAAAAGTATGATCTAACAAAGCTTTTTGGTCATAAGTTCAGTGTTGTTTTTTTTTAATATTTATTTATTTGGTTGCACCAGGTCTTGGTTGCAGCACGTAGAGTCCTTAGTTGCTGCTCACTGGCTCCTTAGTTGTGGCATGTGGGCTCTTTAGTTGTGGCATGCGAACTCTTAGTTGTGGCATGCATGTGGGATCTAGTTCCCTGACCAGGGATCGAACCCAGGCCCCCTGCATTGGGAGCGCAGAGTCTTAACCACTGTGCAACCAGGGAAGTCCCATAAGTTCAGTTATTAAAAGTAGCCCAGTCATAGAATCAGTGACTCAGGTTTGAAATACTCTGGGAAAAGCAATCATGAACTATGCCTTAACTAAAAATCAATAACAAGTCAATAACCCAAATTCTATAACCCTGGCTGGACTAGAGTATTATTCCTTTTCTTTTTGGTCTGGTAAGATTACTATAACTCTCTGAAGACTAAAAAAAAAAAACCACTACTAGAATCCTAGGAAATATCAAGATAAGTATGTTGTAATCCTAAGAAGACAAAGCATGGTTAACGACTATTTTGTTTATTGGCTGTTCAGGGTGATTGGTGTATTCAGAAGAATCAACCATACTAAATTTGTAATAATAATTTTAATTGCTTAAATATCTAATTTAATTTGTAATCAAATTTTAGTTATTTTTTAAACATTGATTTTAAATTAGATTTTTTGGTTTCTTAGTATATGTATTCAATTATTTGAGTTTTAAACACAATGCAAACAGTTCTGAGTGCTCCTCTCTGCAGACAAAAGCCTCTTGGATGGTACAGAATCTAATCAATAGTTATAAGCCTATTCAGGGCTTCCCTGGTGGCACAGTGGTTGAGAGTCCGCCTGCCGATGCAGGGGATACGGGTTTGTGCCCTGGTCCGGGAAGATCCCACATGCCGCAGAGCGGCTGGGCGCGTGAGCCATGGCCGCTGAGCCTGCGCATCCGGAGCCTGTGCTCCACAACGGGAGAAGCCACAACAGTGAGAGGCCCGCGTACTGCAAAAAAAAATAGTTATAAGCCTCTTCAAATCAGGGACTGTGTCTTATTTGACTTTATGTCATCAATCTCTAGCACAGTAGAGTCAGTTCTCAATAAATGTTTCTTAAGTGAAAGTATGAATGATAATAATAATTATAAGAACCCAACAAACAAATAAATCAAACTCTAGTCTCCTTACCTGCTTTTTTTTTCCCCCTTTTGACCTGGAACTGGTTCTAAGCCATCTTGACCTTTTCTCATTAACATGGCAAGCGATGCATCATGAGCTCTGAACAGGTCCACTACTTCATGTAAGGCAACATATGTTATCAGATCACAGCTCAGGACCAGTACATCTGTCTGTCAAATGGAGAAGGGGAAAAGTCAATATCACAAAGGACAATGGATCACACAAATCATCACAGGATAAACTTACAATGTCTTCAAAGAACACAAACTGCACACTTGCCCTCAAACCTTTTTTATAGCAGTAGCACAGGTAAAATAAATGGGGTCGTTCTACTTGAGCTGTGTTGGGGGAGGGTCTGGAATTCCTACCTCCCCTTTGTGTATGCCTTACTGCTACTGTCCCTGAGGCACCTCTGGAATCCTGGGCTCTAATGTACAGAGTATGAAAACCACCACACTGTCTATTTCTGTGACTATGGAGTTAATAATCTTAAATTTATACATCGCTTTACAGTTCAAAAAGCACTTTGGCAAGGTTTGATGATTCAATATGGTTATGAAATACTTTATTTTAAAGCAGTCACTTTGATTGGAAGATTAGGATTGATACATATACATTATTGATACTATGTATAAAATGGATAACTAATGAGAACATACTGTATAGCACAGGGAACTCTACTTAATGCAATGTGGTGACCTAAATGGGAAGGAAATCCAAAAAAGAGGGGATATATGTATATGTATAGCTGATTCATTTTACTGTACAGTAGAAACTAACACAACATTGCAATGCAACTATACTCCCATAAAAATTAATTTAAAAAAACTTAAAGTCACTTTTCTACAATACTAGGAAATAAATAACACACGAATATATTATAATGTGCCCTTCTTTGGGAAATCAGTCTAGCTAATAACCAATTATAATACAACCTCAGGTATGTATAAAAGCACTCATTTAAACCTCATAACAGTACAGGTTCTTCTATTTTTAAAAGTGAAAAACATTGGAGTAAATTATTCCAGATTTAAGAATAAAGTAAATATCTACATGGAAACTTCTGTAAGTAGCTCCAACTTTTCTAAGATTTTAATTTAAAATCAAGATTCCTGGGCTTCCCTGGTGGCGCAGTGGTTGAGAGTCTGCCTGCCGATGCAGGGGACACGGGTTCGTGCCCCGGTCCGGGAGGATCCCACATGCCGCGGAGAGGCTGGGCCCGTGAGCCATGGCCGCTGAGCCTGCACGTCCGGAGCCTGTGCTCCGCAACGGGAGAGGCCACAACAGTGACAGGCCCGCGTACCGCAAGAAAACAAAAAACAAAGTATCAAGATTCCTGCTTCGGGGGAAAATATAGATAATTTCAACTTACATTCTAGGAAAGCAAAGAATCATACTTGCTCAGGAAGTGACTCAGCCATCAGAATGCCTTATCTTACTGCCTGCAATTTCTTATTCTGAATACAGAATCTGTACCAGAACCGTCATTTCTTTTTCTACATATAACTCATTATTTATAGCTTAAACAATTCCTTTTGAAGCGCTCTTAAGTTTAAGAAGTTCAAATTTGGATTTTTTTCTGCTCTTCTACTTAAAGCTCTCTTAATTCTTTCTGGATCTTAACTGAGATAAAAAAAAAAAAAAAGTACCTATAAACATCTTCTTCTTAGGAAAAAAAAATTCCTTAAGTCTGCAGCTCACCATCCAGGAACTGTCAAACATTAACAGATCAGCCCACATACATGCAAGCTAAGGAAGAAACAGCTTGCAGAATCCTACTTCTTGTTAACAATGCTTAGAAGGGAGGAAGTATGGACCATTTACTAAAGACATGTCACTTACAGCAGTACAGAAGTTGCCCCATTTCTTTATAATGAAAATGACAGTTTGTTGAAGAAAAAAAATCCTGAATATTTTTCTAAGTTTCTTTAATAAGATGACTGATTTCTGCAAGCTGACTGTTCCACAATAAATTTAATTATTAAGTGTACTCCAGAGTGAAGAAAACGACCCAATGCAGATGCCTCTCAGGTGGTGACAATGTTGTCTTGGAAAATAAATGCTGTTATCATTCAATATCTGCAAAAAATAAATCTGTCAGCATATTGAAGGTCAAACAAGTCCTGCATAATTGTGAACAGTCTGCAGCCTCATTTACCTCTTTGTTTTTAGATGACATTTTGCTAAGCTGAATGCAAAATCCCCAAGGAGCACAGGAACAGAGCCCTCCCCCGTGTCTGGTTGCCATCTGTTCTCAGTGTGAAAAGAAAGGCTTCCGTCTGAAAGGGCAGGGCCTTGGATACAGATGGAGGTGCTCTTCCATCAGGCCCTCTTCCTGCCTCTGCTCCCAGAGAATGCACCACTCTCACTGAGACCAAACACATTCCTGTCTTCTCTGCAACTCCACTTCCAAAGGAAAGTCTCTGCTGACAAACTGTACTTTGTTTCCAAAGCTAGAAATCCTGGAAGAAGAAACTAAAGTCTAAAAGGAAAATGAAATCATCCTTTCATCTTCGTAATGCTATCTATTTTGCTTTACATTTTAATAAAAGTTGTAACAGGAGGGCCTCCCTGGTGGCGCAGTGGTTGAGAGTCCGCCTGCCGATGCAGGGGATACGGGTTCGTGCCCCGGTCTGGGAGGATCCCATATGCCGCGGAGCGGCTGGGCCCGTGAACCATGGCCGCTGGGCCTGCGCATCCGGAGCCTGCGCATCCGGAGCCTGTGCTCCGCAACGGGAGAGGCCACAACAGTGAGAGGCCCGCATACCACAAAAAGAAAAAAAAAAAAAAAAAAAAAAAAAGTTGTAACAGGAAGAAAATAAATGACTATTGTTTTTATTTTTATTCTAAAAATGCAAAGCCCACTCTAGAAATGCAAATGTTCTTCTACTAACTGGAGCCCAGAGAAAGAAAGTGGAAAAACTGTTAAGAGCCAGAAGTATTTCTGATCATGTGTGATCACAAATCATGAATAAACATAGACTGTTTGGACTGTGAAGCAACTGTATATCTTAACTTGAAAGTTCCTGGGACACACCAACCCTCAGCTGCCTTGTGTTTTGGGCGACCAGTTCTTTTCTAACACCACAGTAGGCCTCATCTTCTGCAGAGACCAACTGGCATCTCCACAGACCTCCCTATTCACTATTCTAACAGTCCTCAGTGAGCTTTATCCCAAGCTTGCTCCTCTAGAGGAACCAGGGCAATGTCAAGGGCAAAAAGCACAGCTCTAAAGGAGAGCAAATGTGTGCATTTTCCAACAAGTGGAAACATACAAGGTCTTCAAGGGAAAGTAGAAGATAGCACTTTAGTATTCAAGATACCCAGGAATTCAAAATTCAAACTGCTGCCAATTAGTCTTGGCTAAAGCAGACAAATAAAGTTTAGAAAACCCAATTACCAAGCCATGGCAAAGTCCAGAAATCTGTCATTATAAGAACATTTTCAATCCAGCCAAAACCATTGAGTAAAACTAGAAGAAAAAAACAAAACCGGATGTATGTGTGTGTGGTGGTAATGGTGGGGTAGGAGGTAGGGAGAGTTATGGGGACTAGCCTCTTTTCTTTTCCTGGAAGCTGTTCCATGACAGATTGTTATAAATAACACAATCTGGCAAACAATCTCCTACAGAAAGGAGAAAGAAAAACACACTTACTCCCCTGGAAAAAAACTGTCAGGGCAAGGTAACTACCATGCGTTTACCCACTCAGCACTTCCACAAACAATGGCTATGATCCAAATCACCACCCTACACTCCACCCCTGCCCATTCGGAACTAATGAATTCAGCGACTTGGTGTGAATGTGAATGGTCACAATTTACATTACCTATGTGGTCCAATCCCAATCCAATCCCCAAGAGTAGTTTGGTGCTTTAATAATTACTGATGGCTAACTACAATGGAGACCTCACTATGCTCAATTTTGGTTGAAATACTTGGAAAAGATTCCCAGTCTGTAGTTCCCAAAGTGTTCAGCAAAGGGCCAACTGCCACTTTGTTTTTACTAAGGTTTGACCAGCAGGTGCAGGAAGGAATGACCAACTTAGTATGTAAATAAGAAATGTGATAATCCTTAGGCTTAGAACGAAATATCCTTCCTCTGCTTCTTAGCTTATAGTGTCACCACCATCCAGGATCTGAAGACAGAAAGCTGGCCATAGCCTAGAGCTGAAGTCTTCTCTTTCCTACCCAGTACCCCTTCCTCACATCTCACTGGTCCCAAGTCCTCCTCTTGTATTTCCACTGCACTGTCTTAGTTCAGGCCTCAAAATATTTTTCCAGCCTTTATTTTTTTAACTTAAAAAATATTGGGCTTCCCTGGTGGCGCAGTGGTTGAGAGTCCGCCTGCCGATGCAGGGGACACGGGTTCGTGCCCCGATCCCGGAAGATCCCACATGCCGCGGAGCGGCTGGGCCCGCGAGCCATGGCCGCGGAGCCTGTGTGTCCGGAGCCTGTGCTCCGCAACGGGAGAGGCCACAGCAGTGAGAGGCCCGCGTACAGCAAAAAAAAAAAAAAAAAAAAAAAAAAAAAAATTTATTTATTTATTTATTTATTTATTTATTTTTGGCTGTGTTGGGTCTTCAGTGTTGCGTACAGGCTTTCTCTGGTTGCGGCAAGCGGGGGCTACTCTTTGTTGAGGTGCGCAGGCTTCTCATTGTGGTGGCTTCTCTTGTTGAGGAGCATGGGCTCTAGGCACGCGGGATTCAGTAGTTGTGGCTTGTGGGCTCTAGAGCACAGGCTCAGTAGCTGTGGTGCACGGGCTTAGTTGTTCTGCAGCATGTGGGATCTTCCCGGACCAGGGCTTGAACCCGTGTCCCCTGCATTGGCAGGTGGATTCTTAACCGCTGCGCCACCAGGGAAGCCCTTTTCCAGTCTCTTAACTGGTCTCTCTCACAGCAGTTTTCCTATATTCTAATCCATACTCCAATTTCCACTGCTTATTTAATTTTTCTGCTTAAAGACACCCTAAAATAGTGTTCTCCAAACCAAAAAAAAAAAAAAAAAAAAAGATAAACATTTATCCACTTATTCCCACTTAAAATATTTATTTAGAAACACACAAATCAGGACTTCCCTGGTGGCACAGTGGATAAGAATCCATCTGCCAATGCAGGGACACAGGTTCGAGCCCTGGTCCGGGAAGATCCCACATGCCACAGAGCAACTAAGCCCGTGCACCACAACTACTGAGCCTGTGCTCTGGCGACCGTGAGCCACAACTACTGAGCCCGTGTGCTGCAACTACTGAAGCCCACACGCCTAGAAACTGTCTGTGCTCCACAACAAGAGAAGCCACCACAATAAGAAGCCCACGCACCGCAACAAAGAGTAGCCCCCACTCACCGCAACTAGAGAAAGCCCGCATGCAGCAATGACGACCCAATGCAGCCAAAAATTAAAAAATTTAAAAAAACCCAAAACACACCAATCACTATAAATGATATAATATGCTCTTTCTATAACATACATAATAATAGATTTAAAAGAAGAGATAAAATTAAAAAGAACTAGAGATTCTAATTTATTTATTTATTTATAGATATTCTAACATTTACCTCTGGAACTCCATCCTGCACACCCTCTGGCTTTGAGAACACTCCATTTTAGAGATCATTACTCCACAAGATTGAGTTCAAATTGCTTAGCATGACAGTAAGGGTCTTCAAAGTATGATTCCACCTACCTAATTAAGCCTTCTTTCTCACAATCCTCCCTCCACATAGTTAATGTTAATTTGCTAGGGTAAACTGCCAAGAATGCATTCCCTAGTCTCTCTTTCCACCCCACCACACATTCATCAATCAAGATTCTGGAGGGGGACTTCCGGGGAAGATGGTGGAAGAGTAGGATATGGAGATCACCTTCCTCCCCACAGATACACCAGAAATACAGCTACACATGGAACAACTCCTACAGAACACCTACTGAACGCTGGCAGAAGACGTCAGACCCCGCAAAAGGCAAGAAACTCCCCACGTACCCGGGTAGGGCAAAAGAAAAAAGAATAAACAGAGACAAAAGGATAGGGATGGGACCTGCACCAGTGGGAGGGAGCCGTGAAGGAGGAAAGGTTTCCACACACTAGGAAGCCCCTTCGCGGGCGGAGACTGCGGGTGGCGGAGGGGGAAGCATCCAAGTCGCAGAGGAGAGCGCAGCAACAGGGGTGTGGAGGGCAAAGCGGAGAGATTTCCGCAGATGCCGACTGGCACTCATCAGCCCGAGAGGCTTATCTGCTCGCCCGCCGGGGCGGGTGGGGCTGGGAGCTGAGGCTCAGGTTTCGGTCGGAGCACAGGGAGAGGACTGGGGCTGGCAGCGTGAACACAGCCTGAAGGGGCTAATGCGCCACAGCTAGCCGGGAGGGAGTCCGGGAAAAAGTCTGGACCTGCCGAAGAGGCAAGAGACTTTTTCTTCCCTCTGTTTCCTGGTGCGTGAGGAGAGGGCATTAAGAGTGCTGCTTAAAGGAGCTCCACAGATGGGCGTGAGCCGCGGCTGAAAGCGCGGAGCCCAGAGACGGCCATGGGACGCTGGGGCTGCTGCCGCCGCCAAGAGGCCTGTGTGCGAGCGCAGGTCACTGTCCACGCCCCCCTTCCAGGGAGCCTGTGCAGCCCGTCACTGCCAGGGTCCCGGGATCCAGGGACGGCTTCCCCGGGAGAGCTCACGGTGCGCCTCGGGCTGGTGCAATGTCACGCCAGCCTCTGCTGCCGCCGGCTCGCCCCGCATCCGTACCCTTCCCTCCCTCCCCCTGGCCTGAGTGAGCCAGAGCCCCCGAATCAGCTGCTCCTTTAACCCCGTCCTGTCTGAGCGAAGAACAGACGCACTCCGGCAACCTACACACAGAGGCGGGGCCAAATCCAAAGCTGAGACCCGGGAGTTGTGAGAACAAAGAAGACATAGGGAAATCTCTCCCAGCAGCCTCAGAAGCAGCGGATTAAAGCTCCACAATCAACTTGATGTACCCTGCATCCATGGAATACATGAATAGACAACTAATCATCCCAAATTGAGGAGCCGTGTGGATGAAAGGTTCTTGGTGCTGCAGCCAGGAGTCAGTGCTGTGTCTCTGAGGTGGGACAGCCAACTTCAGGACACTGGTCCACAAGAGACCTCCCAGCTCCACATAATATCAAACGGTGAAAATCTATCAGAGATCTCCATCTCAACACCAGCACCCAGCTTCACTCAACGACCAGCAAGCTACAGTGCTGGACACCCTGTGCCAAACAACTAGCAAGAAAGGAATACAACCCCACACATTAGCAGAAAGGCTACCTAAAATCATAAAAAGTCCACAGACACCCCAAAACACACCACCAGACGTGGACCTGCCCACCAGAAAGACAAGATCCAGCCTCAACCACCAGAACACAGGCACTAGTCCCCTCCATCAGGAAGCCTACAAAACCCACTGAAACAACCTTAGCCACTGGGGACAGACACCGAAAACAACGGGAACTACAAACCTGCAGCCTGCAAAAAGGACAACCCAAACACAGTAAGATAAGCAAAATGAGAAGACAGAAAAATACACAGCAGGAGAAGGAGCAAGATAAAAACCCACCAGACCTAACAAATGAAGAGGAAATAGGCAGTCTACCTGAAAAAGAATTCAGAATAATGATAGTAAAGATGATCCAAAATCTTGGAAATAGAATAGACAAAATGCAATAAACAGTTAACAAGTACCTAGAAAAAATAAAGATGAATCAAGCAACAATTAGAAACACAGTAAATGGCATGAAAAATACTCTAGATTGGATCAATAGCAGAATAACTGAGGCAGAAGAACAGATAAGTGACCTGGGAGATAAAATAGTGGAAATAACTACTGCAGAGCAGAAGAAAGAAAAAAGAATGAAAAGAACTGAGGACAGTCTCAGAGACCTCTGGGACAACGTTAAAAGCACCAACATTCGAATTATAGGGGTTCCAGAAGAAGAAGAGAAAAAGAAAGGGACTGAGAAAATATTTGAAGAGATTATAGTTGAAAACTTCCCTAATATGGGAAAGGAAATACTTAATCAAGTCCAGGAGGCACAGAGAGTCCCATACAGGATAAATCCAAGGAGAAATATGCCAAGACACATATTAATCAAAGCGTCAAAAATTAAATACAAAGAAAACATATTAAAAGCAGCAAGGGAAAAAGAACAAGTAACACACAAGGGAATCCCCATCAGGTTAACAGCTGATCTCTCAGCAGAAACTCTGCAAGCCAGAAGGGAGTGGCAGGACATATTTAAAGTGATGAAAGAGAAAAACCTGCAACCAAGATTACTCTACCCAGCAAGGATCTCATTCAGATTAGACGGAGAAATTAAAACGTTTACAGACAAGCAAAAGCTGAGAGAGTTCAGCACCACAAACCAGCTTTACAACAAATGCTAAAGGAACTTCTCTAGGCAAGAAACACAACAGAAGGAAAAGACCTACAATAACGAACCCAATACAATTAAGAAAATGGGAATAGGAACATACATATCGATAATTACCTTAAATGTAAATGGACTAAATGCTCCCACCAAAAGACACAGATTGGCTGAATGGATACAAAAACAAGACCCATATATATGCTGTCTACAAGAGACCCACTTCAGACCTAGAGACACATACAGACTGAAAGTAAGGGGATGGAAAAAGATATTCCATGCAAATGGAAACCAAAAGAAAGCTGGAGTAGTAATTCTCATATCAGACAAAATAGACTTTAAAATAAAGACTACTAGAAGAGACAAAGAACGACACTACATAATGATCAAGGGATCGATCCAAGAAGAAGATATAACAATTGTAAATATTTATGCACCCAACATAGGAGCACCTCAATACATAAGGCAAATACTAAGAGCTATAAAAGGGGAAATCAACAGTAACACATTCATAGTAGGGGACTTTAACACCCCACTTTCACCAATGGACAGATCATCCAAAATGAAAATAAATAAGGAAACACAAGCTTTAAATGATACATTAAACAAGATGGACTTAATTGATATTTATAGGACATTCCATCCAAAAACAACAGAATACACATTTTTCTCAAGTGCTCATGGAACATTCTCCAGGATAGATCATATCTTGGGTCACAAATCAAGCCTTAGTAAATTTAAGAAAATTGATATCATATCAAGTATCCTTTCCAACCACAAGGCTATGAGACTAGATATCAATTACAGGAAAAGATCTGTAAAAAATACAAACACATGGAGGCTAAACAATACACTACTTAATAACGAAGTGATCACTGAAGAAGTCAAAGAGGAAATTTTAAAAATACCTAGAAACAAATGACAATGGAGACACAATGACCCAAAACCTATGGGATGCAGCAAAAGCAGTCCTAAGAGGGAAGTTTATAGCAATACAATGCCACCTTAAGAAACAGGAAACATCTCGAATAAACAACCTAAACTTGCACCTAAAGCAATTAGAGAAAGAAGAACAAAAACACCCCAAAGTTAGCAGAAGGAAAGAAATCATCAAGATCAGATCAGAAATAAATGAAAAAAAATGAAGGAAACAATAGCAAAGATCAATAAAACTAAAAGCTGGTTCTTTGAGAAGATAAACAAAATTGATAAACCATTAGCCAGACTCATCAAGAAAAAAAGGGAGAAGACTCAAATCAATAGAATTAGAAATGAAAAAGGAAAAGTAACAAGTGACACTGCAGAAATACCAAAGATCATGAGAGATTACTACAAGCAACTCTATGCCAATAAAATGGACAACCTGGAAGAAATGGACAAATTCTTAGAAATGCACAACATGACGAGACTGAATCAGGAAGAAATAGAAAATATAAACACACCAATCACAAGCACTGAAATTGAAACTGTGATAAAAAAATCTTCCAACAAACAAAAGCCCAGGACCAGATGGCTTCACAGGCGAATTCTATCAAATATTTAGAAAAGAGCTAACACCTATCCTTCTCAAACTCTTCCAAAATATAACAGAGGGAGGAACACTCCCAAACTCATTCTACGAGGCCACCATCACCTTGACACCAAAACCAGACAAGGATGTCACAAAGAAAGAAAATTACAGGCCAATATCACTGATGAACATAGATGCAAAAGTCCTCAACAAAATACTAGCAAACAGAATCCAACAGCACATTAAAAGGATCATACACCATGATCAAGTGGGGTTTATTCCAGGAATGCAAGGATTCTTCAATATACGCAAATCAATCAACGTGATACACCATATTAACAAATTGAAGGAGAAAAACCATATGATCATCTCAATAGATGCAGAGAAAGCTTTCGACAAAATTCAACACCTATTTATGATAAAAACCCTGCAGAAAGTAGGCATAGAGGGAACTTTCCTCAACATAATAAAGGCCATATATGACAAACCCACAGCCAACATCATCCTCAATGGTTAAAAACTGAAACCGTTTCCACTAAGATCAGGAACAAGACAAGGTTGCCCTCTCTCACCACTCTTATTCAACCTAGTTTTGGAAGTCTTAGCCACAGCAATCAGAGAAGAAAAGGAAATAAAACGAATCCAAATCAGAAAAGAAGAAGTAAAGCTGTCACTGTTTGCAGATGACATGATACTATACATAGAGAATCCTAAAGATGTTAGCAGAAAACTACTAGAGCTAATCAATGAATTTGGTAAAGTAGCAGGATACAAAATTAATGCACAGAAATCTCTGGCATTCCTATATACTAATGATAAAATATCTGAAAGTGAACTCAAGAAAACACTCCCATTTACCACTGCAACAAAAAGAATAAAATATCTAGGAATAAACCTACCTAAGGAGACAAAAGACCTGTATGCAGAAAATTATAAGACACTGATGAAAGAAATTAAAGATGATACAAATAGATGGAGAGATGTACCATGTTCTTCGATTGGAAGAATCAACATTGTGAAAATGACTCTACTACCCAAAGCAATCTACAGATTCAATGCAATCCCTATCAAGCTACCACTGACATGTTTTCACAGAACTAGGACAAAAAAATTCACAATTTGTATGGAAACACTAAAGACCCTGAATAGCCAAAGCAATCTTGAGAACGAAAAATGGAGCTGGAGGAATCAGGCTCCCTGACTTCAGACTATACTACAAAGGTACAGTAATCAAGACAGTATGGTACTGGCACAAAAACAGAAAGATAGATCAATGGAACAGGATAGAAAGCCCAGAGATAAACCCACACACATTTGGTCACCTTATCTTTGATAAAGGAGGCAGGAATGTATAGTGGAGAAAGGACAGCCTCTTCAAAAAGTGGTGCTGGTGAAACAGGACAGGGACATGTAAAAGTATGAGATTAGATCACTCCCTAACACCATACACAAAAATAAGCTCAAAATGGATTAAAGACCTAAATGTAAGGCCAGAAACTATCAAACTCTTAGAGGAAAACATAGGCAGAACACTCTATGACATAAATCACAGCAAGATCCTTTTTGACCCACCTCCTAGAGAAATGTTAATAAAGACAAAAATAAACACATGGGACCTAATGAAACTTAAAAGCTTTTGCACAGCAAAGGAAACCATAAACAAGACCAAAGAAAACCCTCAGAATGGGAGAAAATATTTGCAAATGAAGCAACTGACAAAGGATTAATCTCCAAAATTTATAAGCAGCTCATGCAGCTCAATAACAAAAAACAAACAAACAACCCAATCCAAAAATGGGCAGAAGACCTAAAGAGACATTTCTCCACAGAAGATACACAGATGGCCAACAAACACATGAAAGAATGCTCAACATCTTTAATCATTAGAGAAATGCAAATCAAAACTACAATGTGATATCATCTTACACCAGTCAGAATGGCCATCATCAAAATATCTAGAAACAATAAATGCTGGAGAGGGTGTAGAGAAAAGGGAACACTCTTGCACTGCTGGTGGCAATGTGAATTGGTACAGCCACTATGGAGAACAGTATGGAGGTTCCTTAAAAAACTACAAATAGAACTACCATATGACCCAGCAATCCCACTACTGGGCATATACCCTGAGAAAACCATAATTCAAAAAGAGTCATGTACCAAAATGTTCATTGCAGCTCTATTTACAATAGCCCGGAGATGGAAACAACCTAAGTGTCCATCATCGGATGAATGGATAAAGAAGACGTGGCACATATATATAATGGAATATTACTCAGCCATAAAAAGAAATGAAATTGAGCTATTTATAATGAGGTGGATAGACCTAGAGTCTGTCATACAGAGTGAAATAAGTCAGAAAGAGAAAGACAAATACCATATGCTAACACATATATATGGAATTTAAGAAGAAAAAAATGTCATGAAGAACCTAGGGGTAAGACAGGAATAAAGACACAGACCTACTAGAGAATGGACTTGAGGATATGGGGGGGGGGAAGGGTAAGCTGTGACAAAGCAAAAGAGAGGCATGGACATATATACACTACCAAACGTAAGGTAGATAGCTAGTCGGAAGCAGCCGCAGAGCACAGGGAGATCAGCTCAGTGCTATGTGACCGCCTGGAGGGGTGGGATAGGGAGGGTGGGAGGGAGACGCAAGACGGAGGGGATATGGGGACATATGTATATGTATAACTGGTTCACTTTGTTATAAAGCAGAAACTAACACACCATTGTTAAGGAATTATACTCCAATAAAGATGTAAAAATAAAATAAAAAATAGTGTTTTTGCAGGAATGTACTATAAAGAATTAACTACTATAAAGTCAAAATTCATTGTCTCTGGGAAATTTTGCATAGCCTCCAATCAGATGCAATAGTGTGGAAAGGAGAATGTCCATCAGGAACTGATTTAATTAAAGAAAAAGGGAGTGGGAAAAAAAAGATAGCCTATCAGAAGAATAGAATTTGTTTTTGAGCGAAAGAAATGGAATACCTTCACTTTTAATGATCAATATTAAAAAGGACAAACAGTTTCTGAAGGGCTCTTGGGGTCCCAAAGCACCTCCATTCCTTCTCTCATTCACTGCTCCTCACACGCCACGAGTCTATGTGCCTGTACAGTTCTCGGGTAAGTAGCACCGTGCTTATTTCACAATGAAAAAATAAGGCTTGAGACATAAGCCCAAGCTGCACAGCACGCAAACAGAAAAAAGACTAGAATCGACTGTCAGATTTTTCCAACTATGCCACAGTATTTCGTGCTCCAGCACTTAAAAAAATTATATGAGAAAGTAAATAAAAAACAACAACACGTAGCTGATCTCTGCAAAAGGTATGTCTGTGACTAGGTGGTGTCTGGCATTCGTCATCTCCTGCCTGGATTACTACCGCCCTACAATTCTAACAATCTCTTCTATTTCAACTGATCCAGGCTTCCCTGGTGGCGCAGTGGTTGAGAGTCTGCCTGCCGATGCAGGAGACACGGCTTTGTGCCCCGGTCCAGGAGGATCCCACATGCCACAGAGCGGCTGGGCCCGTGAGCCATGGCCACTGAGCCTGGGCATCCGGAGCCTGTGCTCTGCCACGGGAGAGGCCGCGGCAGTGAGAGGCCTGCGTAACGCAAAAAAAGAAAAAAAAAGTCTATTTCAACTGCTCCTCCATATGGAAGATGTTATCTTTCTAAAATATAAACTTGGCTGGATTGCTCTTTTGCTTAAACATCTTCACTTAGCACAGAATAAAGCCCAAGTTTTTAGCATACCTTTGAGAACTCTTTATAAACAAATATCAGTCTGTCTCTCCAACTGAATTATAAGTGCAAACTATGACTTACAACGACCGAACTCATCCACCTCCCTCCTTTCCCCTGCCAGCCTCCCTGACCCCATTCTCTACTGCCCTGCCCTCACTCACTTTCCCCTGTCCAGCCACACTGGCCTCCTTACTATTCCTCAAACATGCCAAGCACAGTCGTGCCTCTGGGACTTTTCTTACGAGCCGCATGGTGAGTTTGAGAAAAACTGAAAGAATTAGAGTATCAGGTTCCAGTAAATTGTTACGTGTATCTTGCATAAGTTTTTGTTCATTAATTTATATCCAACTACATAAAGCAAATTTGGGGAAAAAATAATAAATAAATAAATATGATTAAGGTCTCCAAATATTTTCATAGGAAGATGTCCACCATATATTAAATTATAAACCAGAATATCTAAATACTATACAATTAAATCACATGTACAGTCAGTGCTGTATATCCAACGGTTCCATATCCTGCAGATATGGAAGGCCGACTATACTACACCATTTTACATACGGGACTTGAGCGTCCGAGGATTTTGGTATCCATGGGGAGTCCTAAAACCAATCCCACCAAGGAATAATTGTATATGCTTATATCTGCTTTTTTTTTTTTTTTGCGGTACGCAGGCCTCCCACTGCTGTGGCCTCTCCCGTTGTGGAGCACAGGCTCCGGAAGCACAGGCTCAGCAGCCATGGCTCACGGGCTTAGCCGCTCCGCGCAATGTGGGACCTTCCCGGAGCGGGGCACGAACCCGTGTCCTCTACATCGGCAGGCGGACTCTCAACTACTGCACAACCAGGGAAGCCCTATATCTGCATTTTTTACATCTCAAAACATATGTGCTAAATTATTACTGGTCGTAACCTCTGAGTAGGGGGGCAAAATTGCCTACCCCTTCATACATTTCTCTGACTGCATTTTTTGCATTCAGCTTACATTAGCTTACATTACTGCTATAAATAGAACAATTTAAACATGGTCTGCCTCTTGGGGTTGGCAACTCACCTGCACATGAGGTAGCCAGTCCAGTTTAAACCATAGGTACAGTGGACACCAATAAGTCTGTCTATAAAACGGAATATGGAATTAAGTAAGCGAAGTAGATACACTAAAAACAAGTTATACAATTTTCTGAAGAGTAGTGTTTATTAGTTACCAAAACACGACCACTATCCTGAAAAGGAAAAACTCTGAAGAAAAGAGTGTTTTTGCAGGAATGTACTATCATGAATTAACTACTATAAAGTCAAAATTCATTGTCTCTGGGAAATTTTGCATAGCCTCCAATCAGATGCAATAGCGAGGAATGGAGAATGCCCATCAGGAACTGATCTGACTATAGAAAAAGGGAGTGGAAAAAAAAAAACAGGCTACCAGAAGATTGGAATTTGTTTTTGAGTGAAAGAAATGGGATGCCTTCACTTTTAATGCTCAATATTAAAAAGGACAAACAGTTTCTGAAGGGCTCTTGGGGTCCCAAAGCACCTCCATTCCTTCTCTCATTCACTGCTCCTCACATGCCACGGGTCTATGTCCTTTTGGAGTTCTCAGGTTAACTAGTACGGTTCTTATTTCACAATGAAAAAATAAGGCTTGAGACATAAGCCCAAGCTGCACAGCTGGCAAACAGAAAAAAGACTAGAATCGAGTCTCAGATTTTTCCAACTATGCCACAGTATTTCATGGTCCAGCACTTTAAAAAAATTATATGGGGGGCTTCCCTGGTGGCTCAGTGGTTGAGAGTCTGCCTGCCGATGCAGGGGACACGGGTTCGTGCCCCGGTCCGGGAAGATCCCACATGCCGCGGAGTGGCTGGGCCTGTGAGCCATGGCCACTGAGCCTGAACGTCCGGAGCCTGTGCTCCGCAGCGGGAGAGGCCACAACAGTGTGAGGCCCGCGTACCACACACACACAAAAAATTATATGAGAAAGTAAATAAAAAACAACATGTAGCTGATCTCTGCAAAAGGTATGTCTGTGACTAGGTGGTGTCTGGCATTCGTCATCTCCTGCCTGGATTACTACCGCCCTACAATTCTAACAATCTCTTCTATTTCAACTGATCCTCCACATGGAAGATGTTACCTTTCTAAAATAGAAACTTGGCTGGATTGCTCTGTTGCTTAAATATCTTCACTTAGCACAGAATAAAGCCCAAGTTTTTAGCATACCTTTGAGAACTCTTTATAAACAAATATCAGTCTGTCTCTCCAACTGAATGATAAGTTCAAACTAACTTACAAGGACCTACATCATCCACCTCCCTCCTTTCCCCTGCCAGCCTCCCTGATCCCATTCTCTACTGCCCTGCCCTCACTCACTTTCCCCTGTCCAGCCACACTGGCCTCCTTACTATTCCTCAAACACGCCAAGCACAGTCGTGCCTCAGGGACTTTGCACCTACTATTCCTTCTGCTTCAGAACACACCCTCCCAACCCATCTCCACACTCCCAGATATTCAATGGCTTTTTTCTCACTTCAAGGCTCTGCTGAATCGACATCGTAATAGAGGGGACTTCCCTGATCACCTACCACATTCCCTCACCTCTTCATCTTGTTTTGTTATTCTCCAAAGCATTTACCACCACTTGACACTCCATATATTTACTTATTTATTCATCTCTCTCCCGCACTAGAATGTAAAGTACGTAAGGGCAAGAACTTGGTTCTGTTCCTACTGCCTTGAACAGTGCCTTCAACTTAGAAGGTGTTATATAAATATTTGCTGAAAAGGAATGTATGAATTCCTTGCCCTTTCACACTACCCTCTAGTCACACAAGAGGCTGCCCCTCCAGAGCACAAGTTCAAGCCCTGTGCCTTTGGTACCTGTTCCCAATACCTGGGCTGTCCTTTCCTCATTCCGGCAAAATCCTCTTCCACAAAGCTCAACTCAAACGCTGTCTCCTCAGTCAGGCCTTCCTCAGTTTCTCCTCTATATTCCTGCTGCACTTGATTCTTTTATTATCATTAACCCACTTATAGTCACTACATGTTTATCTTCCTAGATAACTGTAAGTTGCTACTGAACAAAGACTTCTAGTCACCTCTGTATCCCTGTGCCCTAACAACAAACCTATAAGGCTCTCGATGTTTACTAAAACAATTCATTGTCTGAGTCTCTACCAATTCTAGGGAGTGGATAGTATAGTCTCCTCCTTATTATCAGTGAGCCTGGCATCTGTGGGAGGGGCTTATAGCAGAGGAAGCCACCAATGGATCATAACTAAGGTCCTGAGACTGCAATGGCAGAGAGCATGGTGAAGTTAGCCCACTGCATGCAGAAGACCCACAGAGGAGTCAGCATATGCAATGGACTACACTTGGTATAACATGTGAACAATCAAGGTTTACAAACGTGTTCTCATGCACTTGTAAGGATCTTCTAGCCCACGCGGAGCAGACAGAACACACACAAAGGAGCCTGGAGGAAGTGAGGAGGCCGGCAGCTGCACCCTAACATCTTAAGAGGTAACATTTCTGTGACTACAGTTTACACAAATCAGATAATTTGCCTCCTTTCTAGACACCCTGGTTACCACAGGCAAGGCCAAGCCTATCAAGTTTTAAAGCTAAAGTACAGGGAAGATCTGTGAATAGGGCTTAAGATATTTAAGAGCTAGGACCTGCATTAAGCAACCAGGTTATAGAATGAAAATTTATCTTGAAATTCCAGTCTCTCCCTCTCTTTCTCACCTCCTGTCCCCTATCTTCCCACCTCCATCTCTATTCCTTCTCGCTACTCCCTGTTTTATGTATATATGTGCATCATTTTATATATATATGGAATATTTACTGTCTGTTAGGTTTATTTAGTAAAGTGCACACTCCTCAGGCTAAATTTAGAAAGAGGACAAAACAAACACTTTCTCATGTGGCTCAGTGGTGTTCCAAAGATAAAAGATTCCTCAGTCTTAAAACATGGCAAATACCATGTTCCTTCTGATAGTTAGATGCTAGAAAAAGGCAAGTGGATCCTTAAAATTCAGACGCTATTAAGACCTACTATCAAGAGAGTAGATCTTAAAGCAGAAACAAGAAAACACCAGCCTTTTAAGTTCTTCCTGTCTGTCAAGATAAGAATAAGAGGTGGTAGTGTTCTTCCTCACTTGCACCCAAAGTATAAAAGCAGCAAAACTATCTTAAACACATATGATGAGGAAGCCACTCTTCTGGTCCACTCTGTTTTGTTTTGCTTCTAGGGATCTGTCCCACTCCGAACTTTTGCGTTTTGTTTTCTCTTTCATATACGCTAAGAACCTGAGAGTCTTAACCTTTTCTTCCACCTCTCAACCAATAAATAGGACAAAAGAACATTTTTACTTTTTTATGTATTTTCCATTCAAATGTTTAAAAAAGAGATAAGTAAGCTAGTTCAGTTCATATTTCTCACAAAAATCACTTTCCAAACTAAACTAAATTGTTTGTGACCATAAACAGGAAAAACACTGTACTGTATTAGCACCATCTGTCATTTCCACCTTAATGTTACCAAACACAACAGGCCTAATGTCAGAACTATTAAAAATGTTAAAAATCCCCAACCCCACTCAAAATGCATACCAAAGTTCAGGTAAAGGGAAAAAAAACAAAAAACAAAAATAACTCACCATTATCTTTATTTTCTTTCAGAAACCCATTAAGAGCACATTGGAATTTAAAAATAGTGTCATCATCTGGCACCTGATGCCTAATTGTACAAATTTTTTTTTTTTTTTTTTTTTTTTTTTTTTTTTTTTGCGGTATGCGGGCCTCTCACTGTTGTGGCCTCCCCCGTTGCGGAGCACAGGCTCCGGACGCGCAGGCCCAGCGGCCATGGCCCACGGGCCCAGCCGCTCCGCGGCATATGGGATCCTCCCAGACCGGGGCACGAACCCGCATCCCCTGCATCGGCAGGCGGACTCTCAACCACTTGCGCCACCAGGGAGGCCCCAAATTTTTTTTTTTTTTTTTTTTTTTTTTTTTTTTTGCGGTACGCGGGCCTCTCACTGTTGTGGCCTCTCCCGTTTTTTGGAGCACGGGCTCCGGACTCGCAAGCTCCGCTCACGGGCCCAGCCGCTCTGCGGCGGCATATGGGATCCTCCCAGACCGGGGCACGAACCCGTGTCCCCTGCATCGACAGGCGGACTCCCAACCACTGCGCCACCAGGGAAGCCCTAATTGTACAAATTTTTAAATAAGGAATAGTTTCTGGTAAGTCCTATAAGGCAAAACCATGAAAATATGTATTATTTCCTTTGTAGGGAAAGAATAAAAAATTAATTAGAGAAGGCAGAATATAAACCAAGAGAGTACATTAAACTTAGTATGTCAGTCATTCTGATAAGAGCCATTTTTTCCAAAGCTGCTTTAACCAGTAAGTATCACTTGATTTTCATTAAAACTGCAGAATGGACAGTTACTAGGCATGCAAAAGGAAAAGCAAATCTATGTGAATGAATGCAAATGTAACTCAAAATGATCTACCTACATTTATGTTCTATCTTACATTTCAGGGGCCATAAAGAGGCTGTGATTTAAGTAGAATAGTAGAATAGAGGCAGAAGAACTTGGATTCGAATTAGGAAATAGAGCAAATTTCAGGCATTGTTGAGAACTGGTATTCTTGGGGTGGGAGAAAGTAGACTATCAATAGAAGACAGAAAAGGATAAGTGAAAATTCTCTAGTTCTGAATTTAAATGGAAAGCAGCAGTATGAACCTCTGACATATTTTAAAAATATTAAAAACAAACATACATATTTCCTAGCTCTGACCACTGAAAAAGTCTAGAAACAACTGATGTCATATCAGAAGGACTCAGGAGTCACTGAGAAGCTCCAACTGGCCAAAGATAGGGCCTCAGTTAGAATAACTGTGGTGGAGTCCACGGTGATATGAATAAATAAATTTTTAAAAAATGGTCACCACTGGAGGATATTTGTGAATCAACTCATTATTTTGAAAACTGTTAAATAACAGAAGAGAATCATGCCTCTACAACTGGGCAACCAAATAGTTGATGAGGGGAATCTTCTCCTCATAGAAATATACCCAGCTAATAAGTGAAAAAAAGAACAGAATTCACCTTTTTATTTATTTATTTTTTTTACGATACGCGGACCTCTCACAGTTGTGGCCTCTCTCATTGCGGAGCACAGGCTCTGGACGCACAGGCTCAGCGGCTATGGCTCACGGGCCCAGGCGCTCCGCGGCATGTGGGATCTTCCTGGACCGGGGCACGAACCCATGTCCCTTGCATCAGCAAGCGGACTCTCAACCACTGCGCCACCAGGGAAGCCCCCACCACTTTTGGAAGCCTCAGCTGAATTAATGGATGTAGGTATGAATCATCAGTGACTGCTAATATCACAGAAAGAGACAATTATATGTCTCCATGGAAGAACACATCATCACCTATGAAACTGTCTTGCCAAAACAAAACATTCAAGCTTCATTCTGATCAACTACCAATGTACAGGAAATAAAAGGATTGAAGAATATGTTAACAACACATGGAATGTAACCATCAAAATCTAGATGGGACAAATTACCTGCTTTCTTTAAAAATAAAATTCAAGGAGGAAAAAAAAGTGAGAAAGAAATGGAGGGAGAACCTATAGATTAAGTAAGACTTTAGAGACCTAACAATCAACAGCAAAGTGTGGACCTTATTTGGATCTAATTCAAAATCCTTAAGAACAATTTTTTATGACATTTAGGAGACAACTGCAAATTTGAGCACTCACTGGGTATTTACTATTAAAAAATGATATTAAGGAATAAAAGTCCTATATTTTAAATATATATACCAAAAAAGTATAGGTGGGGCTTCCCTGGTGGCACAGTGGTTGAGAATCTGCCTGTCAATGCAGGGGACACGGGTTCGAGCCCTGGTCTGGGAAGATCCCACATGCCGCGGAGCAACTAGGCCCGTGAGCTACAACTACTGAGCCTGCGCGTCCGGAGCCTGTGCTCCACAAGAGAGGCCGCGACAGTGAGAGGCCCGCATACCGCGATGAAGAGTGGCCCCCACTTGCCACAACTAGAGAAAGCCCTCACACAGAGGGCCTGTTGCCCATCTCTATGTCTTCTTTGGAGAAATGTCTATTTAGGTCTTCTGCCTGTGTTTGATTGGGTTGTTTGTTTTTGTTGTTGTTATTGAGTTGTATGAACTGTTTGTATATTTTGGAAATTAAGCCCTTGTTGGTCACATCATTTGAGGAGCTTTTAAAAACTGATGATGACTGGGCTCCAAGCAAATGGAAGCCAAATCTCTCTGGGGGGTAAGACCTGGGTATCTGAGTCCCACAGGTGATTCTAGCACCACGAGGGCTGAGAGTCACTCTCTAGAGTCACTTCCAGTGAAGACAGTGTGGAAAGGGTAAGGGATGGGAGGGTAACTTCACAGTGGAGGAACCTGACAAACACTCTCTTTGGCCAGGTGGTTGAGGTCAATATCAACAGTGATAAGTCATGTTGATAGAATGTACGTTTGATATGATATGATGTGATGAAAATGGCACTTTACCTCTGTGGTCTTCCTCCTCAAAACTCAAAATCCAACTTTAATAAAGAGAGAAACATCAGGACTTCCCTGGTGGCGCGGTGGTTAAGAATCTGCCTGCCAATGCAGGGGACACGGGTTCGAGCCCTGGTCCGGGAAGATCCCACATACTGCAGAGCAGCTAAGCCCGTGCACCACAACTACTAAGCCTGTGCTTTAGAGCCCGTGAGCCACAACTACTAAGCCCACGAGCCACAACTACTGAGCCACGTGCCACAACTACTGAAGCCCATGCGCCTAGAGCCCGTGCTCCACAAGAGAAGTGACCGCAATCAGAAGCCCGCGCACCACAACCAAGAGTAGCGCCCACTCACCACAACTAGAGAAAGTCTGCGTGCAGCAACGAAGACCAAACACAGCCAAAAATAAATAAATAAAATAAATAAATTTATTTTTAAAAAAAAGAGAAACATCAGATAAATCTCAACTGAGAAACAGTCTCCAAAATACCTGAGCAGTATCCTCAAAAGTGTCACCAAAAAGAAGAAATGACTGAGAGAAATTGTCACAGCTCAGAGCAGACTTGGAGTCCTGCCAACTACACAGGAAATTAGGGAGAAAGTAGAGAAATCAAAAAAAAAATTATGGACATAGTTAATAGTGATATGTCAATATTAGTTCATAAATCATAACAAATGCTAATGGTGTAAGACGTTAATAATAGAGGAAACTGAGTGTGGGGTGTATGGGAAGTCTCTGTACAATCTTCCTAATTTAACTTTAAATCTAAACTGTTCTGAAAAAAAAAATCTGTGTATTGATAAAGGCAACTCTACCATGGGTTTAGAAAGGACACTGGCCACCTGCATTCTGTCAAGTACAGACTATAAACAAAATCAAACAAAGATTTATGTGAAGTTGTTTATAATGAGTTATTTATTAGTGTGGGAGCCAACTTAATCAGAAAATGGTCGAGTAGATTATGACATAATCACATGGCAGAATATTAGGCAGCATTGAGAGTTATGTTTTCTACAGATATTTAGTGGCAGAAAATGCTTACAATAAAGAGTCAGAATAAGAGATTTCAAAATTGTGTGTTACTCAATTTTATTTTTTTAATTATTTAAAAATAAAATGTAGACATTGCTCTAAAGAGGTTACCAAATTATGTACATGCAACTGAATTTTACTTAAAGCATATATCTGTGATATATGTAAATATATAAAAAAGTGGCTACCTTTCAGTGGAATGGTTATGGGTAGATATAGCTCTGGCTTTTTTATTTTGAGATTTTTCAAATGAGGAAGCACGTTTAAAAGAAAAGTATAATGAATACCTATATGGCCTTTAACCAGACTCACCACAAGTTAATATTTTGCCATATTTGTGTATGCATGTGTGTATGTGTGCATGTGTGTGCACCTCATTTTTGTTTCATTATCACATCTAAGAATGTTTAAAATAACCCCATAATAATGGTTACCTATCTATATTCGAAATGTCCCCCCAAACCAACTGCAATTGGTTACTAGGTAATCTTTAATCTTTTTCAATCTAGAAACTTTAGAAACTCTAGAAACTCCACTTTTTCCCCATGACAGTGACTTTTGGAACATTCCAGCCCAGCTGTCTTATAGAATGTAGATTATGGGTGATTATTAACATATTGTTTTCTTTTTATCTCTTTTATAATTTTTTTGCCATGAGCACTTTTTTTCAGAAAATAACAAAAGGTTTTAAAAACTACCTTTTTTTTGGAATTCGTTAGGTGACACTTAACAGGAGTTGGGTTTGTTACCAAACTTGGGTCTGTTCATCCGTGTGCAGTAAAGCCAGTCTACTGACACTGCGTCACGATGAAGGAAAGTACAGAGTTTATTGCAGAAGCCAAGCAAGGAGAATGGGCAGCTAATGCTCAAAAGACCCTAACCCAGGCTTCCCTGGTGGCGCAGTGGTTGAGAGTCCGCCTGCTGATGCAGGGGACAGGGGTTCGTGCCCCGGTCTGGGAGGATCCCACATGCCGCGGAGCGGCTGGGCCCGTGGGCCATGGCCGTTGAGCCTGCGCGTCCGGAGCCTGTGCTCCACAACGGGAGAGGCCACAACAGTGAGAGGCCCACATACCGCAAAAAAAAAAAAAAAAAAAAAAAAAAGACCCTAACCCCCCGATGGCTTTCAGGGAAGGTTTTTTAAAGACAGTGTGTGATCTCAGGGTATGTGATCAGCTCGTGCACAATTTTCTGATTGGTGGCTTGGTGAGGTAACCAGGTGAGGTCACAGGGCTTAGTGTTATCAATCCTTAAGCTCCAGCCAGTCTAGGGTCTCTGTGCTGGTGGGTAGCATGCAGTTAACTTCCTCCACCTGGTAGGGGTTTTAGTATCATCAGAACAGCTCAAGGACGTTACTGTCTACAGCCCCTGAGGAGGAACTAAAGGTCCTTGACTTTGTTTTATGGCTAAACTATGATTATTTTGTCTTGCTTGACTGCTTTCCTTTGTTTCTGGTTTTTTTTTTTTTTTTTTTTTTCACTTCTCTGGCTAAATTTGCTCTTTGAAACTTGGGGAAGGTCTATGAGGCTAAAGCTTTTTTATAAACCAGAGGCAGGTGACACTGGGGGAAGGCCCTACAGGGTCCTGCTTGGTTTTAGGTTGGGGAGGGACTGGTGGCAATGGTGGGCAAAGAGCTAGGGGTCCACAGATCTCTCTCTGACAGTGAGCTTGGATGGTCACAAATCTCCCACCCCAGCTTCAATAATCCTGTGATCCTGCAGGAGGCTTGGCAAATGGCCTGGAGATCCTGCACGTGTTCTCAAGGTCAATGTGTGGAACCAAGGGTTTGTAATAAATTCTCTCTTCACCATCAGTGGACTTAAGCGCATCAGCAGTGACCACCTCATCCAGACCCAGGGAGGAAGTGAGGAGTAAGTGTGGTGACTGTAAAATGTTCTTCTGAACTGGGGTCTTTCTTAGACTGAGAGGGATGCTATTAATAACTGAGCCGAGAGGACAGGTATAAACTGAGAGTGTCCCAGGCAAATGGGCATCTGCAGGAATCAGAAGGGTTGAGGTCTTGCTTTGGAGACACAAAGAAGGGCTTCTCAGAACTGATGCCAAGGAGGTTTTTCTAAGCCCAGACCTAAGTGCCTTCACACAAGGGTGTTCACACCACTGGTGCCTGGTACCAGATGCCCAGGGCTGTCCTGAGCTACTCTCGATGGGACACCCCAGCTTGGCTTTGCCCCTGCACAGAGATAATGGAGAGCCTGGCTTGTCTGAGAGGATCAAACCAAGAAGTTTTTGTTTACTTTATTTACACGTGAATATTTAAATATTTTTTTGAACAGTTCAAAACCATGAGACCAGAGAGCTTTGCATTTTAGGAGAAAAGGATGATTAAATGGGGGGGGGGGGGGCGGGGAGGGACTTCCCTGGTGGTTCAGTGGTTACGAATCCGCCTGCCAATGCAGGGGACACAGGTTTGAGCCCTGGTCTGGGAAGATCCCACATGCCGCGCAGCAAATAAGCCCATGCACCACAACTACTGAGCCTGTGCTCTAGAGCCTGTGAGCCACAACTACTGAGCCCGTGTGCCACAACTACTGAAGCCCGCGCGCCTCGAGCCCGTGCTCCACAACGAGAAGCCACTGCAATGAGAAGCCTGCGCACTGCAACAAAGAGTAGCCCCCGCTCGCCACAACTAGAGAAAAGCCCACGCACAGCAATGAAGACCCAAGGCAGCCAAAAATAAAAAATAAATAATAAACATAAATATTTTAAAAAGAAAGACCTGGTTCAGATAAACCTTTAAAAAAAATGGGCAGGGGGGCATTCAAATTATTTAACAACCATCATGGCATGGGCGCTGACTGGATGGATACTGGCCAGATGTCCCCCCTTAGTGGGTGGGCCGTGGGCAGAAGTGGTAGTGGGAGGGTGCTGGAGGGCTCAAGAGCCGCAGCAAGACACCTACCACTATGGATCGTGTCCACAGTTCACAATCCATCTGGCCGAGTGGCTGAATGTCAGCCTGGCAAAGGGGCCTGTTCAGGGTAGGTTGCTTTCAAACAGACCCGTGATCTTAGCACTCCTTCTCCTAGAGTCTGTTCAGGAAAACTACTTGAAGGGATGGCGCTGTATCACATCTAAATGGGAGCAGACACAAGTCATGGAGGAGAGAAGGGAGGGGAGACCTAGTGGAAGAAAAAGAACAAAGAAAAGAACCATTTGGGTTTTTCCATAAGCAGCTGTGCTACAGCCTCTCAGTGGCTTTAATATATGAATTTAACTTTAAGTCAGCCCCCCAAAACATGTCAATGGTAAGGAAAAACACCGATTTCCTGCAAGGGGGTTACTAGGCAATAGATCTAAGGTTAAAAGTGTGTACAGAAATAAATTGTGGGAACTTCCCTGGCGGGCCAGTGGTTAAGACTTAGCCTTCCAATGCAGGGGGTGGGGGTTCAATCCCTGGTCAGGGAGCTAAGATCCCACATGCCTTGGGGCCAAAACACCAAAACATAAAACGGAAGCAATGTTGTAACGAATTCAATAAAGACTTTAAAAATAGTCCACCTCAAAAAAGAAAAGAAAGAAAGAAATTGTGATTATGCCACCAAACATGTAGGAGGACCCTGAGGGCACTCTGCTGGGTCGGGGAGGCCACGGGCTCACGGGGCAAAGCATGGGGGTCCCTTCCCTTCTTGCCTCGCTGGTGATCGCGGGGAGGTGAGAACGGGGGGGAACTTCCGGTACCTCCCTGTCCTTCACAGGCCACGTCCAGTCCGCGAATGACTCCGAATCTGTCTTGCACTGTATTCTCCAATACTCGGTGACCACCCTCTTCAGGTGGCCGTGTGGGAGGCGTCCCTACCCCACTGGACGAGGTGGCCTCACTCTGCGCCCCAGTCCTCCCGGGCTCCCTCCGCCGCGGGGCTCCCTCTTGACATGCACCCCCATCCCAACCGCAGGCTCCCAGGGGCAGGTCTCCACAGAGTGGGCCGGGAGCGGGTGGGCCAAACGGTGTAGGACAGGCCCGATGGGAGCCGAAGTCAGGACCCAGGGCTGGTCAGGGCAGCGAGGGACTGCTTTGCGGAAGGCAGCCTGGAAACGTGGGGCTGAGGAACCGGCAGTGAGCGGCACTCTGCAGGAAGACAAGAACCAGGAAGGTGGAAACTGGGGGTAGGGACGTGTGTCAAGGCAATGGCTGGAAACAAGGCCCAGGTGTGCTCCTGACCTGTCTGGGAGCGGTCCGTGGTGGGCACGGATGGATGCAGGTAGGGGCCTGGATGCCAAGGCCTTCACTCCCCACTTGGTCACTTGGAGGGGGTCAAGGAACTGCAAGCATCTGCCTGAGGGGCCCACACATCCCCCCACCTCACCTCCATCCACATCCTCACCCTGAGCCCTTCCCTGGTTCTGCCTTCCTGCTTAAGCTAAAGCCGGCCTGGCCATGGCTCTGGAGCACCCCTTCCCATCCCTCGGTCCAGCACAGACGGCCCTGCCACGGCCCTCAGAGAAGGCCCACCACGGCCAGTCACCCAGCACACACCCCCTCCCCTCCCCAGAGCTGTTTCGGAAAGTTCCCGTGGAGACAGCCGACTTCCACGGCAAGCTACAAAACATCGAAGGTTACCCTAAAACCACCAACATTTGTTCCTGCCTCAGGCAGGGATGGTTTGATTCTCATAACAGAAAACTGTGCGTCACAGATATCTTTTGGGATTTTTTGGCGATCTGGCTTCTGAACCCCTTTTTCTGTTTGGAGTATCCTCACTGCGGGAGCTGAACAAAATCAGATACCACCTTCCCCCCTTCCCTTGCCACCAGAGGACGGGCAGCTGAGCTGGGCCAGTCAGATGCTCCCAGCCCAGGTTCTGCATCAAGAGCCAGTGAGGTGAGGAATCAGGATAGGAGGATCTTCTCTGGTGACGGTGCTGATAAAGCAGCACCACCAGTTCCTGTGGTGGAAGCCGCAGCTGGGGAGGCCCAGCGCCCAATGTGGGGTCATTGGGCCTTTGCTGCTTAAATCAGCCAGTCTGTTCCTGTTGCTCTCAGCCAAGAACATTCCCTGGAGCATATCACTGGACATGGGAGGAAATGCAGCCTGACGTGGAGGAGCTGGAAGGGTGTCTGGGAGCCTCCAGGGCTGCGTGCCTCTGCAGGACTCACAGTCCCTGAATCGGCTTCTCTCTCTACATAGACTTTATTCCCTAAAAAATGAAGTTATCTAATCGTAACCATCACATTGGTTAAGCATAAAAAATCCCAGCCATTCAGAGCTATACTGAGTCAAATGTACAGTCCCCGGCATCCTTCCAGCTCCCTCTCCCCACTTTGGGGGGTGCTTCTAGCTCTTAGCCAGGTCTTTGGAGCATCACACACCTGTATGTGCACTTGCCCATCAGGGCGGAGCTTAAGCTGGGCATCCTTCAGGGCAGTCCAGCCCTGCAGCGCCGGGCCAGTCCCTGCTGGGAGAGAAGATGGTGGCCAGTGTTCCCTGTGCAGCACCTGTGTCTGTGACCATCTTAGTTACTGGGTGCTCCATCTTCATCACCCCAGGTGCTCCATCATACAAACAGGATTATAGGCCACATTAGATGGGAACACATGCCATGGGGGAGAGCAGAGAAGGGCAGAGGGGGAGTAGCGGTGCTGGAGGGTCAGGGAGGGCGGGTGGTCAGGGCAAGCCTAGTGGAAGACAAGACGGGAACCAAGTCCTAAGGGAGGGAAGCAGTCAGCCACGTAGTTTCTGAGCAAGGGCATTCCCAGCAGAGGAACAGCCAGTGCAAAAGCCCCGAGGCAAGGCTGGCGTCTCCAAGGACCAGCAGGGGCCAGTCTATGGAGTGGAAGCCACACTGGAGAAGCCTGAGGGACCTTCCTTCCAGGTAAGACTTGGGCTCCTCATCTGAGGGAATGGGCACCAATACCGGGCGTGAGCAGGGGCAGCCTGGCCGAACCTATGTCTGCTGTTCTGAGAACAGACTCTGGGCAGGGACAGGAGGGGCAGCCAGGAGGCCAAAGTGCAGCCCAGGCGAGTGGTGACAGCAGCTCCCCAGCGAGATGGGCTGGGATATCGGACACATTCTAAGGAATAGTCTGATAGGCTGGGTGCGAGTCCAAGAAGCAGGCTCCTTGTTGTTGGTGTGTGTATGTGAGCAGCTGGCATTCCCTTTATCCGAGAAGGGCCAGGTGGTTAAGTGTTTCTTTCACAGGGGACTGACATTAGGATTTCTGTTTTAGAAGTGTGAATTTGAGGTGGCCATTAGGTAATTACTCCTAAAACCTTGGTCGGTAGAGCTGCAGGGCTGGTGGCTCTGTTTGTACAGTTCCTAGACCTCCTTGGGGACTGAGACTTCAATTCCTGCCCCCAAATTAAAATTTGGAAAAGCCTGCTGGTTTGGACCAGACTGGCTCTGCCTACATCCCAGGGAAGGTCAGGCACAGAAACGTCCCACACGGTGCCCTGAGGGTCCTGGAGCCACCCTGATGAGGTCCGTGCTTCAGAGAATGACGGCTGAGCACAGATGTGAACTGCAGGGGCTGTCACTTCAGAGTCTGGGCCTGGAACGGGGACCTGGAACCACACCCTCGCAGGCAGGTGCACAGGTGTGAGCAGGAACAAGCTCCACAGCAACCCCAGGGCAGCAGCCGTGGGTCAAACCCTGCTGTCTCGGTGTCTGTCTGGTTACTGTTCTTCCTTCTTATCTGTGGTCCTCACCGCATACACTCCACTTTGCTTTTATCTGCTAATCTGACTAGCAGAAAATGAATGTCGTTTCATTTTGCATTTTCGTAATTCCTAGAGGGGTTTGAGCATCTTATATGAGTAATGAATTATAACAAATTGTTGTTATTTCTTAGTGATTTTTTTTTTTTTTTTCTTTTTGAGGTATGCGGGCCTCTCACTGTTGTGGCCTCTCCCGTTGCGGAGCACAGGCTCCGGATGCGCAGGCCCAGCGGCCATGGCTCACGGGCCCAGCCGCTCCGCGGCATATGGGATCCTCCCAGACCGGGGCACGAACCCGTATCCCCTGCATCGGCAGGCGGACTCCCAACCACTGCGCCACCAGGGAGGCCCTCTTAGTGATGTTTTGATGCCCACTTTATTCTTTTCTCTCTGGAGGACAGTTCTCTGTGCTGTGTAACGCATGGCGTGCAAACGGGCACGACAGCTCAGTTCAATATGGACCGGGTGGGCTTTCTAAGCCCACTTCCAAATGTGTCAGAGAGGCCATCCAGCTCACCTGACAGATCTACTTTCTACCCTGGGGCCAATAACTGCTGGTGAGCAGGGTCAGTCCCTGTGACCCACTGCCCTCAGCCGAGGTAGATCCCTGATAAAGAGACATGGTGGGAGAAATGACTGGCAGCTCCATCACACTGTACAACAAGGATGTGCCCTCCAGATAATCCCAGTGATGCATGGTGCTCACCAGTCCTTACCCCAGAGTGGCCAGTAGGGACTTCACTGCTGGTCCAGTGGTAAAGAATCCTCCTTCCAATGCAGGGGATGCGGGTTCAATCCCTGATCGGGGAACTAAGATCCCACATGCCATGAGAGAGTGAGAGAGCACGTGAGGCACAATGAGAGAGCCCATGTGCCGCAAACTACAGAGCCCATGTGCTGGGGAGCCCGCGTGCTACAACTAGAGAGAAGCCCGTGCACCGCAAAGAAGATCCTGCATGCCACAACTAAGATCCAACACAGCGAAAAAAAAATTTTTTTAAGAAAAAAAAATATATATACATACATACACACACACACACACACACACACACACACACACACACAAGTGGCCAGTTATGTGGCTTGGACTTAACCAACAGGTCATTAGGAACCTTTATGTGTTTTTGAGTGGGGGGAAGAATTTGCAAGGTAGTGTTTTAAGCATTTTATTCTGACAGTGTGTTAGATGGAGGGTGGAAGGTTCAGCTGGAAATACGCTCTAACAGCAAACCAGGAGGCAAAGGACAAGTGCCTTGTAGGAAGGAAAACAGACCCCCATCAGATACTGTAAGGTGGAGTCTGCACGAGTTGGACACATCCTGTTAGGTAACGGATGGGAATCAGAAGACAAGGTGTTGTTTTATCCACGTTCACCACGAGGCTCAGGGTGCAACAAGAAGCGCTAACACCCAAGCCCCAGCATCACCCACCCTCACTGACTAGTCTCCGCCCTGGGGACTCAGCAGGTCCATGTCTAGCCAACCACTCTGAACACTCGGGTCCTAGCTAGTCGCTGTTTGATTAATATGTAGCCACTTTTGCATCATTTTGGCTCTCAAGTTGTTATCTTTCCACAGCCCCAAAAGCCCTCTCTTCAGGATGACAGATCTTCTGCCCAATCCACTCCTAGCCCTGGCCCCAAACCTCATCAACGTCGTTGCTGTTTTCCGGCTACAATGATTCTGCTGTTCTGTGGGAGCCTGGGGCGGGGGAGATTGGTAAACATGCTCACAGCGGGGCAGTGGTCTCCTGAAAGAGCCACATCTCTGCTGTCGCACCACAACAGGAGGAGGCGCCGTGCCCAGGACGCAGCCATGATAAAAAGCAACTGATGCAGAAGCCAGAGTACGTAGGGCTGACTTAAGGAAAGGTCGAGGGAAACAAACTGGCCGTGAACCTCAGCTTAGCACTTTCTGAAACCATGGAGCTGTAAAACCCTCTGAGACAGGACTGAGAGGAAGTCTCACAGGACATTCAGTGTCAGGGGAAGGGAAGGTCAAAGCAGGAGGGAGGGAAGCTCTGAAATGAACTGTCTCTTAGCTAAGTTAGGGGCTCATCTTACTGCACGGCTGGAGGTCTATTATCTCTGTGTGGATGGGGAGAGGCAGGGTTGTGCCGAGGCAGTGTTTGTGCAGCCAGGTGGCACGGGATGCCTTGGCGTACCTGCGTGCACCTTTGGCCAGGACGCCAGGTGGGTCAGAGGCAGTTCGGCCCGTGGATGCAGACCAGGCCCTGGACCGGCACCCACCCCCAGCAGGTGCACGGGTGGAGATTGTCGCCTCTCTCACCTCTTCTTTCCTGTCTCCAGCTTTAACTCCTCCTACCCTGAGTTTTCAAAGCCTCCACGCTTGTCCCGAGTTGCACTCCTTTCATCCTCCCACCCAACGGGTATTTCTCCACAGCCTGGTCTGAGGCATCTGTCGTGGGGAAAGCAGCTGACATCACGTCCAGTAGAGTGTGACCTCTGGGCAGTGGTCCTCCTTCTGGAAGGCAGTGTGACAGATGCACAGAAGTCACCTTACAGGAAGATAGTCCTTCAGGACCCTCAGATTAAGCCCTTTAGGTGATTATTTCCTTTACTCCATGGAAGCTGCTCAAAGGTGTGACAGGAAGTAGCACAGAGCACAGCCTTTAGTGAAACAGAAGAATCAGAAGATGTTCAGGGAACAATTGGCCTTGTGACTTCCCAAACGGAGAAGGTCATGCATCTTGGTCAGCACGAGTCAAGCCTCAGAGTTAAGACACTTGTTCTGGCCCCAAAGGCAAACTCCCTGGGAGAGAATCATTTGTTTCACTAATTTGCTTTCAATGAGAAGCTGCAGGGACTTCCCTGGCGGTCCAGTGGTTAAGACTCCACGCTCCCAATGCAGGGGGCCTGGATTTGATCCCTGGTCAGGGAACTAAGATCCCACATGCATGCCACAACTAAGTCCGCATGCTCTAGAGTCTGCACGCCGCACCTAGAGAAACCCATGCGTCGCAATGAAGAGCCCATGTGGCCTAAATAAATAAATAAATAAATAATAAATAAAAATACATTTTAAGTGAGAAGCTGCATCGATGGCATGCGGAGTCCACGGGATCAGGCTGTATGTCCTGGCTGCAGAAGGTGATGGATTTTCCTGGCTTAGCTTCTTTCTGTAAAACAGGCAGCTATGCTAACCCTGGACCTGGGCCCCTGAGAACTCACCTCCTGCACATGGCTTCCGCAGCCTTCCCTCAGCCCCAAAGGCTAGGATCTAAGCCCATCCCCCTGGTTGGTTGCAAAGTTTCTGTTATACGTACACAAAACTCTTCTGCCAGAGCCTCTCCCAAACTCCCAGCCTTCCTCCTGCGTCACCTTCTGATTTGTTCTCTGCCACTTCTGTAAAGGAGAGGAGTCCTCCAGCATCTGCCCTCCAACTGAACCCACTCCCCTTTGGCTCTGATGGGCCTTTCTTTAACTTTCTACTTACTGTGTCCTTATTAGCCATGACTACATTTCAGTATAGAAGGGTTTTATTTTCATGGGATGTACAAACAACAGTTAATCCCTCCAACATCCCCTCTGGATTGTCAGGTAGGTACTCACACTAGGTTGCAAGTAAGATAATTATTGTTTTTACTTTGACCTTGAACTTATTACAAAATACTCTGGACCCTGAATGCTATTAAACTTTAAATGCACTTGGTATTTTCTTTTGGTGAGAGCTTTGTAAAACAATATAATAGTAACAATTAAAAAAAATATCCAAACATCTACCTCCATCCATGAAAGAAATTCCTACTACAGGAATTATCTTCCTGCCATCAAAACTAGAAAACAAACAAAATAAATGAAAGGCTATTTTTAGAGACTGAACAACAGGTGATGCATGAAAGCAACCTCTGAGCAAAGATAAGCTCCACAATTGTCTCAGCTCATTTCCTGGAGGCCGCGTTCAGGCTGCAGCACAGAAAAGGGAACCTAAAGCAATCCCAGAGGACTTGCTGACTTGAAAGAAAAAGATTAGTTTGGGAAGGCCAAGGCAGCTGGACTCTGGGGCAGAGTACTAAAATGAAAGGACCTGCAAAGAAAGAGTGCTTCCGAGATCCGCAGGAGCCCCCTTGAGTCTTTGACTAACTAGTGCGTGCATAGAACGAAATCCCATAAGGCATACAAAGAACCAGCAGAAGGTAGCAGATGAACACAACTGCTAGAACTCACCCAGGCAGATAGACTTCATAGGACACAGGACACTGGGCTGAGTCCTCAGAAGAGTCACACCTTAGTAGTGCAGTTAAAGTAGAAAAGCTACCTCACACCCGTCTAAACAAAGCTTTAAAACCAACCCATAAAATCATCAGCAGGAAACTTAACTTCTTGCCAAAGCAAGATGCGACACTTTTTAAAGGAAAAAAACAAAATCCAGCATCCAACAATGTAAAATTGGCAATTAATACAAAGGGGCAATTAATACAAGCAAATCTTAATCAATACACACAAACCCAGAACCTAAACAGATGGTGGAATTAGCACACAAGAACCTTAAAACAGCTAATACAATTATTGTAAATATTGTCAATGATCTAAAAGAAGACATTATGAGGAGAGAAATGAATGATATATTTAAAAGACATAATGGAATATTTAGAGATGGAAAAGACAAGGTCTAGAATGAATAAGTATATTTTGGGTGAGATTAACAGCAGATTAAACATTGCCAAAAATTTGGTAGAGACATAGCATAGATCCAAAGCAATGCACAAAGAAAAAAAATGACTGAAAAAGAGTCAAAGGACCATCAATGACCTATTGGACAGTAACAAGTGGTCTAACATATGCACAATTGGAGTCCCAGAAGGAGAGAAGTTGGGGGAAGACTAAAAAAATATTTGAAGAAATAATGGCCACATTTTTTTCAAATCTGATGGAAACCACAAATCTAGAGATGTAAGAACTTCAATGAAACCCAAGCAAAAGAAACAAAGAAAATCAAGGTATGTAAGGTTCTTATACATAAAGCAATATAATATTTGAAGGTTGACTGTGATGAATTAAAAATGTGTATCATAAACTCTAAAACAACCATTATAAAAAAGGTATACCTAATATACCAATAGTGTAGAAAAACCTCTAACCAGACAGATCAAGAAAACAAAATAAAGAACACACAAATTATCAGTATAAGCAATGATAGAGAAGTTATCCCTACAGATCTTAGATATTACAAAGATGATAAAGCAATATCATAAACAACTTTATGCCAATAAGCTCGACAAATTAGATGGCATGACATACTCCTTGAAAGACACAAACTACCAAAGCTCACTCAAGAAAAGGTAGATGAGCTGAATAGCTTTCTATCTAGTTTAAACACTGAATCTGCAGATAAAGACATTGCACCAAGAAAACTTCAGGCCCTAATGGCTTTATTGGTGAAATCTACCAAACATTTTAGGAGGAAATAATGCCAATTCTCTGCCAATGCTTCCAGAAAATAGAGGAGTTAATCCTTTCCAAATAATTTTATGAGGCCAGTGTTTTGATACCAAAACATTTGATACCAAAACCAAAGATTTTAAAACAAAATTTAAAAGTACAGACCAATAACCCTCATGAAAATATCTGTAAAAATGCTTAACAAAATATTAGAAAATCAAATCTAGCAACATATATAACATGACCAAGTGGCATTTGTACCAGAAATACAAGGTTGGGCTAACATTCAAAAGTCAATTAATATAATTTACCATATTATCAAACTAAAAAAAGAAAAAAACCCCATATATTTAGATGGAGAAAAATTCAAAACATTCAACACCCATTCATGAAAGAAACTCAGCAAATGAGCAGTTGAAGGGAACTTCTTCAACCTGTTAAAGGATATACAAAAAAAAAAAAAACCCTAGAGCTAACATCATATCTAATCATGAAATAATAAATGCTTTCCTCCTGAAATAAGGAGTATGGCAAGGTTGTCTACTCCCACTACTTCTAATTAATATTGTACTAAAGGTCCTAGCTAGTGCAATAAGGCAAAGAAAAGAAACAACAGATAACCACATCAGAAAGAAAGAAGTAAATTTGTTTCCATGTGGGAAATTTCAAAGAATCCAGAAAAAAGCTAGTAAAACTACTGAGTTTAGCAAAGTCACAGGATACAAGGTCATTATACAAAAATTAATTCATTTCTATAAACTAACAGCAAACATTCAGAGGTTTAAGTTCAGGGGAAAATACATTTTATATTGGCATAGATAAATACAAAATGCTTAAGAATAAAATAAACAAAAGAAGTACAAGCCTTATATGCTGAACACTACAAAACATCACTGAGGAAAAATTTTTAAAGATTTATATAAATGGAGAGGTATACCATATCCATGAATCACAAAACTCACTATTGTTAAGATGTAAATTCTCCCCTAACTGATCTATAGATTCAATATAATTCTAATCAAATCTCAGCAGGTTTTAATTTAATTCTAAAATTCATATGGAAGTGCAAAAGACCTAGAATAGTCAAAACAAGTTTAAAAAAGAAATTTAGAGAACATTTTACTACTCAGTCTTGAGACTGCAAACTAAAGTAGCCGAGACTGGAACCGGCATAAAAATAGACATATAGATAAGTAGAACAGAATAAGCATCCAGAAATGGGCCCACACATATTTAATTAATCTTTGATGTAAGGTGACAAGGTGATACAATAGGCAAAAGATCATCTTTTCAACAAACAGTAATGAAAAAATAAGATATCTATAAGGAAACAAAATGAATCTCAACCCTTCACACATGTAAAAAATTAACTTGAAATAGATCATAGACCTAAATATAAGAGCTAAAATTATACAATTGCTGAAGAAAATCCAAGAAAAAAATCTTTATGACCATGAGATGGGAAAGGATTTTTGCAGAGAGAACACACAAAACAAGGATCACACTAAAAAATGGACAAATTGAACTTCATCAAAATTAAAACTTTTGGGGACTTCCCTGGTGGTGCAGGGGTTAAGAATCCACCTGCCAATGCAGGGGACATGGGCTCAAGCCCTGGTCCAGGAAGATCCCAAATGCTATGGAGCAACTAAGCCCATGAGCCACAACTACTGAGCCTGTGCTCTAGAGCCCGTGAGCCACAACTACTGAGCCCATGTGCTATAACTACTTGAAGCCCGTGTGCCTAGAGCCCGTGCTCCACAACAAAAGAAGCCACCGCAATGAGAAGCCTGCGCACCACAACGAAGAGAAGCCCCCACTCACCGCAACTAGAGAAAGCCCGCGTGCAGCAATGAAGACCCAATGCAGCGAAAAATAAATAAATAAAACTTTTAAAAAAAGATAAATACGTAAGCCTGGGGAAACATTTGCAAAGCATATATTTGAAGAAAGACTGGTATCCTGAATATATAAAGAACACTTACAACTCATTAATGAGAAGACTAACAACTCAAAAAAAATGAAATATTTCCATAGACACTTTGCCAATGAAGATGTAGAAGTGGCAAATAAGTACATTAAAAGACTCGCATTGGAAAAATGCAAATTAAAACCATAATAAGCTACCACGTCACACCCACTAGAATGGTTAAAATTTCAAAGACAGACAATACCGAATGCTGGCAAAGATGGTAAGCAGCCAGATTTCTCATACACTGGCTGTGAGACTAAATATGGTACAGTGAGTCTAGAAAACACTTTGGCAGTTTCTCACAAAATTAAACATGTGTTTACCTACCGTGATTCCAGCAATCTGATGTTTATGTATTATATTTAGCCAAGAGAAATTAAACCATATCATACCAGAAAAAATAACGTTTACAGACATGTTTATAGAAGCTGTATTCAAAATAGCTGAAAGCTGGAAACAATTCAAATGTTCATCAAGTGGTGAATGAATAAAGAGATTGAGGTATATTCATGCAAAGAAATACTGATTAGCAATAAAAGGCACAGAAAGGACAGATGCAACAACGTGGATAAATCTCAAAGGCATCAAGGTGAGTAAATGAAGCTGTAGTCAAAATGACCATACGCTGGGTAACCCCACATATGTGCGGTTCTGAAGGTTACAACAACAGCCAATCCATGGTTGCCAGGGGCTGTGGATGGGGGAGGGAATTGACAGAAAAGGAGCAGGAAGGAACTTTTGGGGTTGATGCAAATATTCCATATTTTAATTATGGTTGTAGTTACACAATTGTATGTGTCTGTTAAAAGTTATCAAGTCATACACTTTAAATGGGTGACATCGGTTGGATATAAATTATATATCAATAAAATTGATTAAATTTATTCACATCCTCACTATGCTATCACTGTAATACTTTTTTTTTTTTTTTTTTTTTTTTGCGGTACGCAGGCCTCTCACTGTTGTGGCCTCTCCCGTCACGGAGCACAGGCTCCGGACACGCAGGCTCAGCGGCCATGGCTCACAGGTCCAGCCGCTCCGCAGCATGTGGGATCTTCCCGGACCGGGGCACGAACCCACAACCCCTGCATCGGCAGGTGGACTCTCAAACACTGCGCCAGCAGGGAAGCCCAATACTTTTCATTTTTGCAAATTATCTTCCAAACACAAAAGAATGGCTGAGTGGCACATGATATGGCAGTAGGTTTTAGGCTGGCAAGACTCATAATTTAAAAAAAAAATAAGTTAAAAGTAATAAATTAAAAAGAAGTTTGTTGTCTAGTTCTGGATATGGTGGAGTGGCTCCATTCCTTCCAGGTCCTCTGTTTTGTAACTAAAAAACACTGGGCAGGGCCTCCCTGGTGGCGCAAGTGGTTGAGAGTCCGCCTGCCGATGCAGGGGATGCGGGTTCGTGCCCCGGTCTGGGAGGATCCCATATGCCGCGGAGCGGCTGGGCCCGTGAGCCATGGCCGCTGAGCCTGCGCGTCCGGAGCCTGCGCGTCCGGAGCCTGTGCTCCGCAACGGGGGAGGCCACAACAGTGAGAGGCCCGCATACCGCAAAAAACAAAAAAAAAAAAAAAAAAAAAAAAAAAAAAAAAAAAAAACACTGGGCATGACACAACCAAAAAGCATAGGAAGACTGAACAGTGGAAAGTAGAGATGGCCTGCCTGGGGACCTCAGCACTTGAGGGGTAACATGCGGGGGAGTTCCCTGAGTTTCCGTATGCGTCCCATACACACTGGACAGAAAGCTACAGAAGCCTCCAACCTAGAACTAACAACAGTCATCGAAAAAAGAAAACCTTCAAGCAAAGCCTGTTATCCCTAACCAAAGTCTGAGAAAAAGATAGCTTAACAACAGAAAAGAACTTCTGGCAATACCCACCGTACTCCAGCCAAAGTTCAATGGAAAACGTCCCTGCCAACTGCAGCTTCAGCAAGACTAAGTAGGAAGCTGGTCTTTCACTCCCCACCACCAACCCCCCACCTTTGGAAGCAGCAGCAATGCTCTGGTCTCCTGCAGAGTGGTGCCAGCAGCGCCGAGCAGGGCGCTAGGCTTCCATCTTCACCCAGCAGACACAGGTGGCATGCCTATCCCCTTCCAAGGTAGTGTCAGCAAGGCTGAACAAAGACTTGATGGCTGAAGCGAAAACCACTGATCTCTCCATCTCTCACCTGGAAGAGGCATATGTCACTCCAGTTTCCTCACCAACATAGTGTTAGTGGGGTCTGGCACTTGTTGGCTGTACTTTTGCTGAAATGGTGTCAGCAGGACCCACGGGAAGCTGAAACTACACACCCATCCAGCCCTCATGCTACATCTCAACAGGGGAACTGCTGGCTACAAATAAGAAAATCAAGTAGGATCCAGATTCTCATAATATAATGCCCAAAATATGCAGAATACAGTAAAAAATAATCATCCATCATACCAAGAAGTGGGAAAATGACAACCTGAGTGAGAAAAGTCAACAGACCTCAATAACAAGATGAATCTACTGTTGAAATTGCCTAACAAGGGTTTTAAAGCAGCTATCATTAAAAAAAAAATGCTGCAAAAAGCAATTAGGAATTCTCTTAGATGAAAAAAAAAATAAACCCAGAAAATCTCAGCAAAGAAATAGAAGTTACATATTTTTTTAAAGAACCAAGTGGAAATTACAGAACTGAAAAAACATAATAGGTAAAATTCTAAAACTCACTGGATGGACTCAGTTGTACAGGGGAGATGAGAGGGTAGAATCAGGGAAGTTGAGGACATCGCAAAAGAATTGACCCAATCTGAGTGACAGAAAGAAAACAGACTCAGCGCAGGCTAGGCTCACTGCAGTGATCATTCTGCAATATGTGCAAATATCGAATCATTATGCTATACACCTGAAACTAATCCAATGTCATATGTTAATTATATATCAATGAGAAAGATATGAGGAGTTATGTTATTTTGCAGACCTTTACAAGTTATTATTTTTTGTTATAAATTATATAGTAATAAGGAGTTCCATGACTTTAACTTTATTGTCACTGAGTTCAGAGGCTCTCCACAGGCACAGGCAGGACCCACAGGGTCACCTGTATGCAGTGAAGTGCCTGCTGAGGATACATTAAATAATACTGTGATTTATCTTTTCTTTCAATAGCACCTTCACACAAGGGTCAGAAAGCCATTCACTGCTATAATAAATATTCACACTATTCCTTCAGAAGAAAGGAGGCGAAAGGCCGTCTCTATTTGGGGAGGGGGAGGGGGTGGTGTTTAGACTGAGAGGAAGGATGCTGGCCAGATGGTGGGAGTCTCCTGGGCGGTCCCTGTCTGTCACTGACACATGGAGAGTCCGTGGGTAAGACTCCTGGGCTTGGATTGCAATTCTTCATTCGTGACATAACGGTAAGCATCTTCCCAGTCCTTTCTTCATGAGGATGTTCAAAGAATCTTAGCAATTTGAATAGAGTGCTATTTCAGTACACTGCACACAGTGCTTGGTCTCGGAAGGACTTCAGGGTGAGTCCTGGCAATTCTCGTGAATCGATCAGAACTTCTCCCTCATCCTGCAGTCACCGCTTCCCCATTTCTGTCCCTCAGTCCAGTCATCATTCCTCACTTGAAATCTCAGGGCTGGATGATGGACTTTCCAAAACATACAGCTGGAGGCTTCCCTGGTGGCCCAGTGGTTAAGAATCCGCCTGCCAATGAAGGGGACACAGGTTCCAACCCTGGTCTGGGAAGATCCCACATGCCGCGGAGCAAATAAGCTCATGTGCCACATCTACTGAGCCTGTGCTCTAGAGTCCGTGAGCCACAACTACTGAGCCCGCGCGCCTAGAGCCTGTGCTCCGCAACAAGAGAAGCCACCGCAATGAGAAGCCCGCGCACTGCAAAGAAGAGTAGCCCCCGCTTGCCGCAACTAGAGAAAGCCCGCGCGCAGCAACAAAGACCCAACACAGCCAAGAATAAATAAATAAATGAATAAATAAATATACAGCCGACAATTAGCATCTCTGCATTCCTTTCTGCCTCTTGGAGATAGTCCTGGTAATTACGAGTCGTGAAAAGACTGAAGCCTGAAAACCACTTGGAACATCTTGAAGGAAAACACCAATTTTTTGTTTTGAATCATGACCAGAACACCCACTGAGAAAATACATGTTTCTTGGTGGGGAGCACACTAACCGGTGGATTGAGGAGGAGGGGGAAACGCAGTAGCCAAGAGCAGGCAAAGGGGCAAGGGTGGAGGGTCAAGGAAGGGACAGAAGGGAGAGGGCAGGAGGGTGGCTCTCAGAGCTGACGGGGCTCCTTCAGGCAAGGATACGCTGCACACGTGCTCATCTCACATGGACCATCCTCCCCGTTCTCTGCAACGTGTTTGCCGCCTTTTGTCTCTGGTTTAAAATACCTTGGAAGAGTTGAACCCCTGTACCAGCAGAAAGACAATCAGAAGAGTGATTCCACAGCCAGGCTGAGGAAAAATTCCCTTCTTCCTTTCCTGGGCCTCACACTCACCAGAAATGGGCTGGGCACCCCAAGGACAGAGGCTGCCTTTGATTTCTCAGGGTCTTTATCTGCTTCCGTGATCTTGGGGTCGCTGGAGTGTGACTGATTATCCCACTTTCTAACCAGAACAGTCACAAGTCAGGAAGGAACCTCCTCAATGAAACTGTCAGAATAGTCCCTCCGTGGCCTCAGTCCATCATTCCTCAACCCTCACAACCCATTCATTTTCCTCTGGACAAAGTGAGCCTGGAAGGTAGAACAACACCCCAGCTATCCCGAGAGCCACCGGCTGAGTCACAGCCCCACCGAGTCCCAGGCTGGTACAGCTGTGGAGTCAAGTGGGTTCTTCTGGCTGGGAAGACCCGGGCAGGGCTCCTCACTCCAGACCATGATCCCTCCTCCTTGAAGCCCCAGCTCCGAGGCTCAGATTCTGCAGACATCACCCGGCCCCAGCGAGGTTCGCCCGTTTCCCCTGGGTCACCGTGTCTCTCCGAGGGCACACCTGTTCTGAGCTTTCAGGGCACGTGCGGGTGAGTCCTCCCACACCTGGTCCTCTCATTTCCTGCCATTTTTCTCCTCCAGCGACCTACTCAAAACAAGAGCCTGTGCGTTCCCAAATTTCATGGTCAGTTCTCAGTGCTCGCCCCTCAGCAGTATGTGACACAGGTGATCACACCTGGTTCCCTGATGCAGGTGGCCTCCTGACACTGCACCCCAGTCCTCCTGGGCTGGCCTGGGGCTTCCCAGGGCCACCTCTCTTTCTCCCTGGGCAGTCTCCTCAGATCCCGTGGCTTGAAATACCACCCACCTGCTGGCCACTCCCAAGTACACCCAGCTCAGTTTTTCCTCCACGCTCCAAACTCCTGTATCCAGCAGCTTACCTGACACCTCTGCTTGGAGGGCTGATATTCCTCTCCAAGGCAGCATTCCCAGAGCTAAGTTCCTCCCCAAACCTGCTGCATCTCAGTGCAGGCCAGTGCCATCCCTCCTTTGCTCAGGGCAAAACTTGGAGTCACCTGGACTCCTCTTTCTTCCACAGCTGACATTAACTGGGCAGGCTCTGCGTTCACGACGCATCTGATCTGTATCTCTCACCACCTCCGCTGCCCCTACCCTGGCCCAGCACCACCGTCATCACCAGGACAAACGCAGCCCTGAGTTTCTTCTGAGCCCGGCAACCAGCATGTCCGCCACAGCCTCCCCTGCTCTGAACCACCCAGGGGTCGCATCTCTCTCAGGGCAGCAGCCAAAGACCCCATCTTCTAAGGGAACCCAGGATTTGTTTTCATCAGGCATGGTAAGACACATAGACATGGGAATCACTGTCATGAAGGAAGATTTTTTTTTTATTAATTTTATTTTTGGCTGCATTGGGTCTTCTTTGCTGCACACAGGCTTTCTCTAGTTGCGGCGAGCGGGGGCTACTCTTTCTTGCGGTGCACGGGCTTCTCATTGCCGCGGCTTCTCTCGTTGCGGAGCACGGGCTCTAGGTGCGTGGGCTCAGTAGTTGTCGCTCGTGGGCTCAGTAGTTGTGGTGCACGGGCTTAGTTGCTTCGTGGCATGTGGGATCTTCCTGGACCAGGGCTCAATCCCGTGTCCCCTGCATTGGCAGGCGGACTCCCAACCACTGCGCCACCAGGGAAGCCCCATGAAGGAAGACTTTATATTGACAGCTCCCTAGAGTCAGGAGGCACACCACACAGCGCCATGCAGGGAAGCCCCAGGGCTAGTCCGGAGGCTCCCTCTACGCGAAAATGTGGCCAAGAGCCTTTACTGTGGTTCCCACAGGAAGGTGCAGGCAAGGCTGGTAATGGTGTAGGGACAGGGTGGTTTGAATAACTGAATAAGCTGCCCCTAGTTTTCTGGTTCCTGGCCTTAGGGTGAGCAGGGCAGGGGAGCAGTGGCCGGGACAGTGAGAGTCTATGCAGGAGGGGCTGGGAGTGGGCTCTGAATTGGGTGGTTCGCATATTTATTGTCTCTGGGGATTAGCTGACCTGGGAGGAGCAGTCCGTCCAGGGTCAGCAAGGCCCCAAGATGTCAAAGCATCAAAAACACAGAATAAGGAAGACACGGTTAATACCTGTGGTGCCTCCCTGAGCGGTGCCCCCCGCTAACTTCCTGGCCTCCTTGCCTACTGGCTGCACCTCAGCCGCCTGGCGAGCTCCTGCCCTGGGGCCAAGCCTCGGCAGGCCAGCTCCTCCCCAGCTCCCTGCAGGGCTCTCTCGGGCCTCCTTGTGCTCTTTGCTCGGATGACACCTTCTCAGTGGGTCTGCTCCGACCACCCAGTGGTTTAAACTTGCACCCCTAGCCTGTGCTCCCAACCCCCTACCCTGCTCTGCTTTTCTCTTTTCTAGCACTTAACACCTTCTTATATGCCCCATGATTTACTTTCTTAAATGTTTACTGTGTTTCTGTCTTCTGGACTACGGTGGGAAGATCTGACGTATCCCAAGTGCCCAGAGCAGTGAGTCGCACACAGTTGGCCGAAACCTGGATGAACGATGGGAGTTAAAGGGCCTTGAAGGACAGACAGAGCCCCTGTGCTGCAGCTTTGGAGGCGAATTAACTCAGGCAGCCACTTCACAGCTTCTAAGAAACCCAGGTTCTGACTTAGGGAAGAAGAAAGGGCAAGGAGCCAGCACAGGGAGAGGGACCCCGTCCCTCCTGAGCTGTAGGCTTTTCTCCCACATGGCCAGTAGCCTCCAGCTGAGCCAAAAGCAAAAGCAAAACTCAGGGACTTTCCCACAAGGAGAGCACCATGAGGTGCTCGGCTTCTATTGTGTGTCTCTCGGTTCTGCTGTCACATTTGTTTTTTACTGAGATGTAATTCACATGCCATAAAGTTCACCCTTCTGAAGTGTGCAGTTCAGTGGGTCTTGGTCTATGCCCAGACTTGTGCACCCAACCCCAGGAAGACACTGCACACACCTTCACTGGAACCCCCAGCCTCAGGCACCCAGACTCTCTCTCCATCCCTGTGGATCTGCCTGTTCCGCATGCAAACAGAGGTGGGGCTGTACAACACCTGCCATTGTGCTGGCGTTTTTCTGTGGCCCCATTTGACCAGCACCTGATCCAGAAGAGAAAGGCCACTTTCCCCGGGCAGTAAGCCTTCAGGAGGTGGATTTGGGCTTGAGAGGCGGAAATTGAAAACTGATCACAAACTCTCCAGGATGCTTGAGGTTGGGGGTGGATTTGTAAGTAAGCAAGGGCTCCTGTGCCTGCAGTGCAGAAAGCCAAACTGTGATGACAGGAGTTTGCAGCAAGGATTTATTAACAGGACACCAACCAAAAAGGAGCGGGAGACAAGCCTCAGTTCCACTCCAGCCTCGTCTTTGAGTTGGGGGTGTTTTAAAGGGGAAGAACAAAGAGGCTGGGATTGCTCATCATCTTGTGACATTGCTGTGACATTACTTAATCATGGTTTCAGGGGTCAAGATGTCTCCGGTGGCTCATGGCTCAGGGGTCTGTTAGGTCATCTTGCCCTGGAGAAACAACGTGAGTGTGTATGTTAATGATGATATATCGACAGCAGCAGGGTTTTTAAAAATTTATTTATTTGGCTGCGCCGGGTCTTAGTTGCGGCAATCGGGATCTTCGTTGCCATGTGTGGGATCTTCATTGCAGCACGTGGGATCTTTAGTTGCGGCATGCAAACTCGTAGTTGTGGCATATGGGATCTAGTTCCCTGATGAGGGGTCGAACCCAGGCCCCTTGCACTGGGAGTGCAGAGCCTTAGCCACTGGACCACCAGGGAAGTCCCAGCAGTTTTTATTAGTACGATTGTTAGGTATGATCTTATCAACGCCAGCAACCTTAGTCACCTGACCTTGGTTGATTAGTGTTCAGTGAGCACAGGATTGAGGTCAGAGGGGACAAGAAAGGGAATAAAGTTATGGACAGAGAGATTAATCATAAACACAGTAGGGGAACTCGGTTTTAGGGGGACTCAGTTCCAGAAATAAGGCTGTGTTCCCCAGGACACCCACCACGGCTCAGTTTCACGGTACAGATTTTCCTTGGGGCTGCTCTGGCCCCATCTCCACCCGCCCCCTGACCCAGGGGCAGAGGAAGCGCAGGAGGAGCCACAGGCTGGGACCCGAGATCACTGAGGCAGCCACGAGTTCCACTTCCGGGGCTGGCAGCACTTGGAAAGTGCTCCACAAGGATTGCTCCAGACCTGAACTGGTCCCAGCCTAAGGCTCAGTAGCCCTGCCAAGTGTTAGGTCAACTGAGCTTTCCTGCTTTGGTCCAGCTCAGAGCAGAGCCTGGAAACCGGCCCCGCCTGGCGCGGTCCTGCAGGAGCCGCTCAGCTAATTTATGCCCTCGGCAGTGACTGATCACAGGACCACGCCCCTGGGTGGCTCTCCCCCAGGTTCCCACGTTTAGGCTGAAACCACCCTTGTCAGGTGTTGTCTCAGGGAAATTTCTCTCCCGGTCATCGAGAGCTGACTGTGGCTGGTTCTGCTGCTGGACAGTAGGTCTGTTTTTCTTTAAACACATCTGCTGGGCTTCTGGCAGATGCTGTAACGCTTAGACCCCAGACCTCTGCTCGGCAGGACACTGCTGGTGGCTCAGAACATTGTAAAACTTGCAGAACCGGATGCCGTCTGCCCTGGGGAGGGGCCCCCGCTCTGGTGCAACAGTCAGGCAAAGAGCACAGCCAAGGCTGAGCTGGGGAGGGACAGTCGCAAAAGCACTGGTGAGAACCCGCTGGTCACTGCGTGGGCAGGAAGGAGGAAGGTGGGTGAAGGGAGGAAAGCCAGGCGGGGTGGCACAGCTCCCGCACGGCGCTCAGGGCGCAGTCCCCGATGGGTGCCCTGCTGCTGGGGAGCTGCCGGCGGCCGCCAGGCGGCCGGGCTTCGGAGGGGCTCAGTCGCCCGCCCGCTGCTTCACCCTGAGCTCATCGCCGGCCTCAAGTGCCGCTGAGGTTCTGTCTGTGCCAGGACCTCCCTCAGCCCTATCATCGGCACGTGTCTCTCCCTCATTAGCCTAATAACACCTGGAGACTGGGAACCAGACGGCTTTATGTTTACACCCCAATACGTCCCCGATACAGATTAGGACATTTTATAAATGCTGGTTAAACTGAACGAAATTTTAGGTCAGGGAGAGAGGGTGAATTTTGGGAGTTCAGCTGTCACTTTTTCTTGGGAAAACATTTTATGGTTGTTCACAGACACTTGGCGGTGAGATAACTCTTATAAAGGAGAAGTTTTTATGAGTTAAGTGTAGATGATCCAGCCCATATGGATCAAATTTCCCTGTAAGTACATACTTTTCGAAATGGAGCAGAGATGGGGGGAGGGGCGAAAGAGAGGGCTTTCAGGAGACCGAAGAGGCAATGCCGCCAAGTCCAGGGTGTGGCTGGATTTTGTCACTGCTAATGAAAAGCAGGTTTGAAAATACGCTACAGCTACTTAAAAATCTCTCCACGAGTGATTTCCTGCTGACCCTTCCCCTCTTCCGGGCCTGTTGACCCCAGTGCTAGCACTGCAAGATAAAGATGAATAGCTTACATTTACGTTCTAACCCGTAGTTTTGTCCTAAATGGATTTGAAAAGAAATGTTAGAGACACTTAGACAGAGACACCATTCTCCACAAAACAGAACCAGGGCTTCTTGGAGATGACCAGGGATGAGTCAAGGAAACCACCAGATGACCCTAAATAGCTTGTGCTGCTGAAAGGAAAGGTGAGGAGGGGTAGTCGACCTGAAGGAACCCCTGCCGAGGCAATGTAAGCAGCAAAGTAAATAATGATAATTCTGGATTGTGACCCCTGTAAAATAAGCATTCTGGAGTCCAAACCAATGTAAACAAACAGCAGAGCACGTAACTTAAGGGCATGTGCTGAGCCTAAAGGGGGCCAGGCACACAGGCTGCACGTCCTTGGGCAGGAGGGGAGGCTGCTTCTAAAGGGTAGCCATTCTGACGGGTGTGAGATGATACCTCATTGTAGTTTTGATTTGCATTTCTCTAATGATTAATGATGTTGAGCATTCTTTCATGTGTTTGTTGGCAATCTGTATATCTTCTTTGGAGAGATGTCTATTTAGGTCTGCCCATTTTTGGATTGGGTTGTTTGTTTTTTGTTATTGAGCTGCATGGGCTGCTTATAAATTTTGGAGATTAATCCTTTGTCAGTTGCTTCATTTGCAAATATTTTCTCCCATTCTGAGGGTTGTCTTTTGGTCTTGTTTATGGTTTCCTCAAAAAATCTAGAAACAATAAATGCTGGAGAGGGTGTGGAGAAAAGGGAACACTCTTGCACTGTTGTTGGGAATGTAAATTGATACAGTCACTATGGAGAACAGTATGGAGGTTCCTTAAAAAACTACAAATAGAACTACCATACGACCCAGCAATCCCACTACTGGGCATATACCCTGAGAAAACCATAATTCAAAAAAAGTCATGTACCGCAATGTTCATTGCAGCTCTATTTACAATAGCCAGGACATGGAAGCAACCTAAGTTGTCCATCAACAGATGAATGGGTAAAGAAGATGTGGCCCATATATACAATGGAATATTACTCAGCCATAAAAAGAAACAAAATTGAGTTATTTGTAGTGAGGTGGATGGACCTAGAGTCTGTCATACAGAGTGAAGTAAGTCAGAAAGAGAAAAACAAATACCGTATGCTAACACATATATATGGAATCTAAAAAAAGAAGGAAAAAAAAAGGTCAGAAGAACCTAGGGGTAAGATGGGAACAAAGACACAGACCTACTAGAGAATGGAGTTGAGGATACGGGGAGGGGGGAAGGGTAAGCTGTGACAAAGCGAAAGAGAGGCATGGACATATATACACTACCAAACATAAGGCAGATAACTAGTGGGAAGCAGCCGCATAGCACAGGGAGAGCAGCTCGGTGCTTTGTGACCACCTAGAGGGGTGGGATAGGGAGGGTGGGAGGGAGGGAGACGCAGGAAGGAGGAGATATGGGAACATATGTATATGTATAACTGATTCACTTTGTTATAAAGCAGAAACAAACACACCATTGTAAAGCAATTATACTCCAATAAAGATGTTAAAAAAATAAAATAAAATAAATAAAGGGTAGCCCTCTGCTGCAAAACACTGAGGAGCCTGTGAGCAATTTTATTTACACAGGCGTAGCCCAGGTACAAGCTCTTTCCTGTTCAAACCAGCAGGTTTAAGGTTAGAAACAAAGCAGGCTTATTTGCATCACATATGGGTGTATTTACATTTAAGCACTGAAACCAGTTTGCTTAATAAGATTTGAGCTTGATTCTGCGGATTTCTCCTAAAAAGCCATTCCGCCTCCTCACAACAGTCCGGAGGTCACTGGTTCAGGGCCTTGACTTGCTCTAGCAAAAATCCAGGGCCCCTGGAACCCTTGTCACAGGCTGCCTCTAACACTGCAAAAGCCCTGAGACAGACACCCAGTTACCACGGGACTGAGCAAAACCGGTGAAACCATCTAAAAACAAGTATTGAGATGTGAAGGCCAGAGGCTGGGAGACAAGGAAATTCCAAAATTCACAAAATTAACCATGAATCCCTCTAAAAAATAACTCTTCTGTGATATTTCTTCAGGAATTTTAGAACGCCAAATTCCCCCCATGGTTTAGGTTTCCCCTGCCCCAGACTTGATCTGCTCTCCCAAGTTCCCCCCCAACGCCCCCCGCCGCTGGCCAGCACCCCGTCACCCCTCTCCCATCCTCCTCCCTCCTTCACCGTCCCTTCTTGGCCCTGGGAACCGTTTCCCCCTGTTCTGTGACCCTGAGGTGACCCTTCCCACAAACAGACCAGAACCCAGCGCCCAGGCGCCCAGCCTGACAGGCCCCTAGGACCCATCGATGTGCGACTGCTGATCTCCGGGGTGGGGGAGGGGGCGTCCCGCCTGCTGGCCAGCCTGTCGAGCCACAGGGGCCTTCAGGGGTCCCACCCTCACAGCCCAAGCAGAGCGCTATGGGGGCCTGGTAAGACCAAAAACCCTGCCCGACTTCTGCAAACCACACGTAACTTGGTGTGGCCTCTACAAAGGCAATGCAGCACTAACTGCCCAAATTTGAAAGAGACACATCCTGAGACCCAGGACTTCTCTTCAGTGATTATCCTTCGCTGGTGCAAGTACAAAACTATGTCTTAAAAGCTATTCAGTGTTACATCATCTGCCCTACAAGCTCACCAGTGGTCACCTGGTTGAATAAATCACGTGCCTCTGCACGTGGACCAGCGCACAGAAAAGCCGCAGGGTGTCTGGTAAGTTACGAAAGCAACGCGCTGAGCGTCATGCCATTAGCGAGAAAAATACGTGCTCACAGAAGCCCATAAACACAGAATGTTTCTCTAGGGTTCCCAAGAAGCCTAGTAGCAGTTGCCTGAGGGAACTAGATGGAAGGAAAAGCCGAGGAGAGAGGGAAACTTGCTTTTCTCTTTCTCCCCAAAACTGTAACTTTACAATTTTGTTCATGTACGTATTTACCTATTCAAAAAATTAAAGTATTAAAAATATGTATAGTTTTGTCTCTAATAAAGTTGGGGGAAGTGAAAGGTTACTGAATTTATTAACCCCGTGGGCCTGGCGCTTATCCCGAAGAAACACAGAGAAGAACACGAAGTGGTCTCTACTCAGAGGGAAAGGGCCGTTGTGGCCCCCAGCAGGGTCCCCCAGGGGTCAGGACGTGGACAGGAGCCGGAGGGCCCTGGGTGTGGCCCGGCCAGGTCAGCTGGACGCCAGCCAGCCGAGTTCTGCCTCGCAAGCCGTGCGTTTATTTGCTCAATCTGGCAGCACTTTGGCAGGACGGTCACTGACTGCAGGGCTCGAGGACAACAGCCTAACAGGACACAGAGGTGACCGGGTCAATGTTCTGGAAGCGACGTTGACTCTGCAGGTCAGGCTGGGCCACTCCCAGTCCTGACACAGCAGAGGGAGGGGCTGCCTGGCCTTGGGCGTGTGAGCTGGTGTCTGAACTTCCCTGGGGCCCCGGTTCTGGGCCCCCAAGTCCTCCGCATCCCGGCCACCCCACGCCCACCGCACCGCCCGTGGCCCTGCCGGCTGTCCACCCGCTGTCCTCCCCGGCCCCAGCTCATCCCCCGCCCCTCCCCTGGCCCAGGCCCTGCACCTGTCACCCCCCCAGTGTGGCCTGCTCAGGAAGGTGCTTCCCCCTCCAGGCCCCCCAGCTCAGGGGTTTTGTGCTGAGGGTCACACAGCTGGACCTCTAACCACTCCTGGTACCCTTCTCCACCTCAGTCCGCTTTCCCTAACGAGTTATGAGCTCTCTGAGGGCGGGGACGACGTTATTCTACGTTTTACCAGACTCCCACTCAGGACTTTTCCAACAATCTAATGACTTCATCTCCCCTTCCTGATCATCACCATCCAAGTCAGGCTTGGCTATCCTCACCCAGGCCATCCCGTGGGCAACCCTTAAAGGGATATTTAAAGAGAAAGCACTGTTTGCTTCTTATTTAACTAGGAAAATAAAGGAGAGGGTGATCTGCCCTGGTCACAATCCTTAGAGGCAGTCTGCCAAGGAAATGAGACGGCCAGGTCCTCCGGATGACGACCCGCCTCTGACCTACAGGTCGACATCCCACTGACAGCAATAGCCACTGTCTAGACTGACAGTGAAAAGTCCACTCCCACCACACAGGGACAGGGAACCCCGCCCAGAGCTGTTTCTGGGATGTTGGTTTTTCCTGTCCCCAATGTCCCATTGTGTGTCCCCATCCCTGCCGTGTCTGCAGGCGGCACATAGCCATCCCATGGTCTCAGAGTTAGGAGCGGAGCCCACCTCACTCCCCAGGCGGGGGGAGCCCTCAGTGCCCCTCCACGCACACATGACCCCACACCAGCCACCTGGGGTCAGGCTTGGTGCAGGCTCACACCACGGTCGGGCCTTCAGTCCTCTCTGGTTTTTCTTCCTGAAAGCCTGTGCTTCCCCAGTTCCAAATAAAGCGCAAACCCCATCTCCCCATCACCAGCACATGCACACACGCATATATGCACACAATGCACATGTGTGTCACACATGCACACATATGCACGTGTGTATCACACACGCACACGCGGAGCACACACACTGGCTCTTCCGACTGATGAGGAAATGAGGTCACTTTTATCCAGATCCTGGGTCCACACCTGCCCTAGGTAGCTCTGTGGCAGCTCCCTGTGGATTGCCCACCGCAGGGGCACAAGCTGTTCCTGCTTGGCCCTGACAGCAGCCCAGGACAACAGGCACAGGCCCACCTTCTGTTTCGCCCCATCTTTGCTCAGCTTTTGGCTTGAAAGGTTCCGAGACAGCTTCTGGACCCCCATTTGTATAACTTTCCTGACGTCAGCGTAGTGCTTCTCAGCCCCATCCCACCTTTCAAATTCCCAGTGCCTTTACTTCCCTCCAGACCAATTAAATCAGGATCTCTGGAAGTGGAACTCAGAAATCAGTGGGATTTTGTTTCATTCTGTTTTCTTCAGAGCTACCAAGTGGGTGTAATTTTCAGCCGCTGTAACTGAGAACCACTGCCTGGCAGTAATTAGCTGTGTCAGGTTAGGACGCTCTGGACTGCAAGAAACAGAAGATCCCAGGTCAACAGTTTAAACACTAAGAAATGTCTTACGTCCTCTAACAACAAGTTCAAAGGTGGAGCAGTTCTGGGGCTGGTTTAGCTCCCTGACGTGATGGCATCACCACCTCTGCGCTGGAAGGGTCCGTCTCACCTCATCAGCCTCTGCCCCGATTCCTGGCACTACATCCTCACACGGACAGGTCCATGGGGCTCGGCAGCAATGGGACGGGGCAGGGGCACGCTGCCTGGGGTATGGCCTCCTCACCTCCCTTCTGGAAGTCAACTCTGGGCTTGTCACATGCCCTGGCTCTTTTCAGTGATGTCATTAGCTTATCTGAAACTCACTTATATTTTGATCACTCTGGCCTCAGGGAATTCGATCTGGTAACTCTGATTAAGAGCACGCTTCACTGAGCTCCTCCAAGACTGAATTCCAAACCGGGAGGAGATGACAAAATGGATTTAAAGACGCAGTTGGTGGGGTGACAGCTATAGCCCCTCGATTCCAACGGCCACACTAAGCAGCACCACCCAGGCTCTCAGTGGGGACACACCTGCTGGTTACAAAGTGTGGTTGCCTGCTGGTCCCTTGAGCCCACCTCCTGTGCCTGTCACCCTGTCATCCTGTGGGTCAGCGTACCTCAGCCTCAGCTGCACATCAGAATCATCTGTGGTTGAAAACACACTCAGGTCCACCTCCAGAGATGCTGACTCAAGTGGCCTAAAATGCAGTTTGGACAGTGTTATGGGCTGAATTGTGTCCCCTGAAAATTCATATGTCAAAGCTGACCCCCAGGGCTTCCCTGGTGGCGCAGTGGTTGAGAGTCCGCCTGCCGATGCAGGGGATACGGGTTCGTGCCCCGGTCCGGGAGGATCCCACGTGCCGCGGAGCGGCTGGGCCCGTGAGCCATGGCCGCTGAGCCTGCGCGTCCGGAGCCTGTGCTCCTCAACGGGGGAGGCCACAACAGTGAGAGGCCCACGTACCGCAAAAAAAAAAAAAAAAAAAGCTGACCCCCAGGACCTCAGGATGTGACTGTATTTGGAGATGGAGCCTTTAAAGAGGTGACCAAGTTAAATGAGGTTTTTACGGCAGAATGTAATCCAGTAAAACAGGGGTCCTTATACGAGGAGGAGATTAGGACACAGACACACAGAGGGAGGACCATTTGAAGACGCAGGGAGAGGACGGCCGTCTACAAACCGAGGAGAGGGTCCACAGAAGGAACCAACCCGGCCCACACCTTGATCTTGGACTTCCAGCCTCCAGAATCATGAGAAAATAAATTTCTGTTTTTAAACCACCCAATCTGTGGTATTTTGCTACAGCCTCCCAAGCAGACTGATACAGATGATAATATTTCTCACTCCCTAAGTGATTCTCACATGCAGCTGGGTTGAGAGTCAAGTGTTCAAAATAGTGACACCTGGGCCCCACCCATGGGTTTACCTGATCAGGTGTGGTAACAGCTCATTAGTGGTTTTGAAGGTCCCCAGGTAACCCCACCCTGCAGCTGATCCCGGATTATTTGGATGCTCATCTGGGCACAAGACACAGTGACACCAGCACCCAGGAAGGAGAGGGATGGGCCACATTCCCAAAATTCCCCCCGCTTTGGGATTCAGCACAGTTTATTGGGGTGACTGAGGGTTATTTATACTTTACTTCTTAGCTTGGGTTCCTTGGATTCCTTTCACTAGAATTGCTTTCCTCTTCCTACTAAGATGACATCAATCACCCTGAAAATTATAATTTTGATTGGGGGAGGAAGAAGAGAGTGCAGAAGTATGAAATAAAAAGAAAAATCACACCTCTCTTCCACCCCACCAGCTCTCCCCAAAGATAATAATAGTTACCACTATTAATAATTAACAATGGGGCTTCCCTGGTGGAGCAGTGGTTGAGAGTCCACCTGCTGATGCAGGGGACACGGGTTCGTGCCCCGGTCCGGGAAGATCCCACATGCCGCAGAGCGGCTGGGCCCGTGAGCCATGGCCGCTGAGCCTGCACGTCCGGAGCCTGTGCTCCGCAACAGGAGAGGCTGCAGCAGTGAGAGGCCCGCGTACCGCAAAAAAAAAAAAAAAAAAAAAAAAAAAAAAAAAAAAAAATTAACAATGGTTACCAATATTAATAATTTCTTATGTGTCCTTCCAGAAAATGTTTATGTATATACCATCATGACTAGCTTCTAAACTTTTACACAAATGGGATCAAACTATACATGCCCCATTACACTCTACAGATATGTGTGTATACACACATTTGTGGCTATTGTTTTTAACTTAATGGCACACTGCAGCTGAATTCTGCCCTTTGGCTTTTCCATATTCAAGTTTCTCCCATTCAAAATGGATCTTGCAGTCCCCTCACCCACCTCCATCCACCGCCTCACTTCTCTCAGTTTCCACAGTGTTCACGTTTCTCTAAACCTTCCTTGAATTTCCCGGTGTCTGCTTTTTTTTTTTTTTTTTTTTGTGGTACGCGGGCCTCTCACTGTTGTGGCCTCTCCCGTTGCGGAGCACAGGCTCCGGATGCGCAGGCTCAGCGGCCATGGCTCACGGGCCCAGCCGCTCCGCGGCATATGGGATCCTCCCGGACCGGGGCACGAACCCGTATCCCCTGCATCGGCAGGCGGACTCTCAACCACTGCGCCACCAGGGAGGCCCTCCCGGTGTCTGCTTTTGAGGCTCTTGGGATTAACTGCTTCTTCCCCAGCACTGTGACCAGAACGTTGTAATTATGGTGACTGTGGGATGAATTCCTCAACGGCAGATGCAGAAAAGAAGAAAAGTGTCTTGGGGAGCTTTCTAGCTCATTCCTCTTAATAGTTAAGTGGAATTTGATTTTGCAAAGAAACTACAGACTATTTAATCATTTCCACATTGACAGACATTGAGGTTTATCGTTTCTGGCTTTTTTACTGTTACACCTAGTGCTGCAGTAAATATCCTTAGGCAGATAACTTGGGTTATGCCGTATGGTGACTTCCTCCAAGAGACCTGGGTCAAAGGGTGCGTGTACTTTTACTTTTCACAGATGTTACCAAAATGCCCTCCAAAAATGTGTTCCAAGTCACCCTCTCCCGGGGTGTGAGAGTACCTGCCTCTCAAATCACTACCAGCACTGCCAGTCCTCACCTCTGGCATGCTCGTCAGTCTGACGTGTGAAAAACAGTCCCACGGTTGTGATTTGTTTCCTTCATTACGATCCTGTAAGAGTCATGTTTTAATGCTGTGCCTTCATTCACTGCCTGGGTGGGGCTGGGGGGAGGGAGGGTGAAGGGAGACCAGTTTCTGTAAAGGCAGGGATGAAACTGGGAAGACCACCGCTGCCAGGAGGATGTCTCGTGTTTCTGAAAAGGTGGAAAGTCTACCCGGGGATGGGCAGTCTCCTGCTGGGCACCAAGTCCTCCCAGACATGCCTCTGCGCCAAACTGACGCCCACTGTGAGGTCTACAGTGGGTTCCAGGGACCCTCCTCAGTCCTCAGACTGCCTGGGGGAGGGGGCTGGCCGATGCCTCTTGCTTCCCTGACCAAGTGCTGCTCTGAGTTCTCAGGTCAGTGGCAGGAGCACACGTGGGTGAGACACAGTGGGAGCCGACGGGAGGGTGGCCAGCCCTGGGCAAGGCAGCCGGAGGTTTGAGAAAGATCCGAGGAGAGAGGAGCCAGACCAGTGGGCCCTCACCTTCCACGGAGGGAGGGGAATTCAGGGATCAGAATCTCTGACGAAGTTCTAGAACCAGCACCCCCGTCCCACCACTTTGAGCCCTGGGCCAGCACACGGCAGGTACACAGTCCGTATTAGCCAAACACAGGACGGACGGGGCTGGGGCAGGGACCACCCACGGTGAAGAGCCCCATTTCTGAGAACCCTGGCCTCTCCCTGGTGGCGGCCAGGCTGGCAGCTGGTCCAAGGGCACGGATCACACTGCCTGGATTCCTCACTGCTGTGATTTGGGCCAAGTTACAGCTATCTGCCCCGTTACCCATCTGTAAAAGGGGGATAAGGATAAACCTGACATCATAGGTTAGGGGAAGCGGTAAATCCACTATATAATGTGAAGTGCTTACGTAACAGTCAATCAATGTTCCCGTCATCATACGAGCCTCTGACTGCCCCTCGGACCCCACCCAACCTGCCGGTTCCCTTCTGCAATGGCCCCAGCAAACATCCTCGGGGTCCTCAACCCCCTCCTGGATGGTGGTCAGATCTAGCGAATAACAATACCGAGCATCCAGCTAAGTCTGAATTTCAGATAAACAGTCTAAGAACATCTCATGCATACTTTACTATTATTCATCGTTTATCTGAAATTCAAGTTTAACTGGGCAGCCTGTATTCTTACGTAGAACTTTACTGCTGCACGCATTGGCACGCCTCCCGTTCTCCTTTTCCCCTACAGGAAATTGTAAAATCATCACAATATCTTGGACGATTTTCAAAACGTCATCTCACTATTTACAGTAATGTGTTTATTCTTTTCCAAAGAATGTCCTTTGCAGCAGAGCACTGTTTCCTAAACTTGTCTGATTGGAAGAAGAGCCTGGGGTCCTGGATCCCACCCCAGACCAACCAAATCAGAGTCTCCAGGAAACGGCCTTGGGAGTATGTTTTTGGCAAGCACCTCGGTGATGCTAAGACCCAGGACAGGCAGGTCTGGGGAGCACTGGGAAAAAGGCCATCTCTGCTCAGAGAACAGAAGAGATCATCCCCCCAGGGATGTCTTGTCTCCACTGGGCTTGAGGTGGATGGAAGGAGTGAGGAGGAAGAGCTCCGTGAACCTCTGACGGTCAAACAAACGAAGACGCGTCCCTGGGAAGCAGACCACAGCCAGGCGAGCCTCCCCGAGCACACGATGGAGGACGGCGGGGCCCCTGCGGTCACTCTGGGGCGCCAGGGCCCCGCAACCCTGCTGTGACTCTCCAGGTCAGCCTCTATGAGTTCCAGAGTTTCTGTGTTTCATCTTTCAAAATCGTCACAGTGAACAGTCCTTGACTTCCTCCCCTTCCTCTTTAATGCCACTTGATTTTTCTCCATCTTTGACATCGATCCCTGCTCCCAGACACACACTTCTTCACAGCCCTGCCTTTCTTTTCTGAGTAAACTTTTATAAGATGTAATACAGGGGCTTCCCTGGTGGCTCAGTGGTTAAGAATCTGCCTGCCAATGCAGGGGACATGGGTTCATGCCCCGGTCCGGGAAGATCCCACATGCCGCGGAGCGGCTGGGCCTGTGAGCCATGGCCGCTGAGCTTGCGCGTCCGGAGCCTGTGCTCCGCAACGGGAGAGGCCACAGCAGTGAGAGGCCCGCGTACCGCAAAAAAAAAAAAAAAAAAAGCCAGTGAAAAACAGAAAAAAGAAGAGAGCTGCTAATTAAAATTCACATAGTTGCATATTTGTGTATATATCTATCAAAAAGGTATTTATTCAGTGCTAACAACCTTGGGTATTATTTTATTCACAAATCCATTATAAAATCTGGTTCCTTATACAGTTTTTTACATTACACTTTAAAATAAACGTCTGGAGAACTCTTTAAAACAGGTTTTAAATAATTGTCACTTTGGTAGGTCAAGTGTAGTAAAAGTTGATGAATGAAAAACAATTTTCACAGTGTGTCTTTTAAAGGCCCGTGTCTTCTTAGACTATGCCCAAGTCAGACAATTGGCCCAGTTCCTTAGGGAAGTGAATGTTAGCACCTGTGTGTGACACAGGTCACCCAGCTCCAAATGGAGCTGCGGCTGTCTTCCCAGTCCAAAGACATTCTTCTCTCCCGGAGCCACATTCAGACTGGTTTCATCTGCTCACAATTTGGGAGCGGGGAGGAAGGGCTGTGGCTTGCCACTTGCCCCCGGCGTCAGGCAAAGTTTCCAGGCTGACGTCTCCCACTGTCTGGGAACCTTCACAGGTGATTCTCAAACTATGAACTTTGAAAACTGTAAAATCCGCCTTCACACTCCTGGGCTCTAGGACTTAGTGAAACCTGATTCTGTTTCACTAAGTCAGGATACAAGCAGGGTTAGTCTGATTGAGATGGTGTGGGACGGTTAGATTTGGAAATTTCTCTCGGAAAACCAAGTAACCAGAAGTTTGCTCCAATCAGCTGATGGAGGCCACCTTTAGGGCCATGCCTCCTCATCATGAGGTGGGTGGTACAAAGAGTGTAAGCTTTACGTTTTAAAGACAGACAAACATATGCATACGGTTGTCACATGTACCCATGTGTGCGTATATGTCCCACTTTGATAGATACGCCACATTCACCCGTACATACATACAGTCGATCCTGTTGTTCACAGAGTCTGTATTTGTGAATTCACCTGCTCTCCAAAACCAATTTGTAACACAAAATCAACGCTCACTGTGCGTTCGTGGGCACTTGTCCACACGCTCAGAGTGGAGAGAAATCTGTCACCTGTCTGCACGTTCCCAGCAGAGGTCAAACAAACAGGGCTCTGCTTTCTGTTTCATGTCACACTGTCAGCAAGTGCCCTTTCTGTGGCCTATTTAGCTTCCGCATGTTTTTCACATTTCATGCTGTTGGAAACGGCCCCAAGCATGCTGCTGGGGTGCTGTCTGGGCAGGAAGGCTGGGATGCGCTGCAGGGAGAATATGCACGTGTGGGATGAGTCTCGTTCAGGCCCGAGTTACGGGGCTGTCACTGGAGTTCAGTGTTAATGAATCAACAATTTATATTCAATAAGGTGTCTTTAAACAGAAACACAGGGACTTCCCTGGTGGCGCCGTGGTTAAGAATCCACCTGCCAATGCAGGCGACATGGGTTCGATCCCTGGTCCAGGAAGATCCCACATGCCACAGAGCAACTAAGCCCATGCGCCACAACTACTGAACCCGACACACCTAGAGCCCGTGCTCCGCAACAAGAGAAGCCACCGCAATGAGAAGCCTGCGCACCGCAACGAAGAGTAGCCCCTGCTCGCCACGACTAGAGAAAGCCCGCGTGCAGTAACGAAGACCCAACACAGCCAAAAATTAATTAACTAATTAATTCTTTTTAAAGTGTGAATTAAACAGAAGCGCACAAAACAAGGTTATGTGTTGATTCGCTGATGAAAGTGCTGTGTCATGGAACCTACCCTTGTACTTCCCTTGGGGCGACGAGCCAGTTCCCAGAACAGATGGGCCACGGAGGCTGTGCGGCCGACCAGACCGAGTGTGGGAGGACCTCTGCCTTTGTCACTCCCGGGTCAGCAAAGGGTGGGCCCTCAGCAACTGCTGGCTGAGAGCTGAGTGGTGGAAGGTTCCAGGTTTATTCACAGGCTGTGCTCCTACTGTGCGCCGGGTCCACCTAGGGGTCCCGCTCTCGGTGGGTTGCAGCTCCAGAGCTACGGGGCAGCGGGGCTTTCCCTGCACCCACAAGCCCGCAGAGCCCCTTGGGTCCCACTCTGCAGCCTGAGTCCAGGCTCCCTTGGGAGCCCGAACGAAAGAGGACAAGGAAAAACCAAGTGTTTACTGTGTCTCCGGCACCAGGGAAATCTGGTCATTCCTTACTACTATTTGAGTCATGTGCAACATTTTTGATGCAAATCTTCAAGGAACTTAAGTTCGCAGGAAGGTCCTGGATGTTTTCTTCCTGGGCTGCGTAAGCCCATCCAGAAGGCATTTCTGTCCCGGTCCAGGCCAGACCACGTGAGCACTGGGTTCAACCCCAGGCCGGAAGCACACCCGCCCCCGCGGACGGGATTTTTCCCTCATGTAGCGGAAGACAGGCTGTGGGCCCCTGGATGGCCTCCCAATATCCTCTGACACAGTTAACCCTCTGATGAAGTAGATTCTTGGGTGTGAATATCTGAGATCCTCAATACTTTTCACCCCTGGGGTCCTTTAAGAATTATGGATTTTGAGCGGAGACAAAAGGAAAAATCGTACCTATTTTTAAGCGAGACCAAAGAGCTAGTCTTGCCCTAAGAATCGTTTGGTCTGTACGTTCTGAGTGACAGGAGAGTGAGGAAATGTTGCTAGGCAACGCTGCACATCCTCCCAAAGCCCCTCATCCCCAGCCGCAGGCTCCTGCTGGACAGGAACCCCGAGGTGCATCCCCTGAGGGCTGTCCTCTCGTCAGCCATTCTCTCTCAGGAGCTGGACTTACTGGGTGCTTACGAGTCCCCCTGCCAGGTTCTGGGGATGCACGGATGGAAAGAGGAGAGTCCAGCCTGGTTTCAGAGGGAGACAGAAATGGATGGTTATACGGTAGAGTAGCAGTTGCTCTAGTAAGGAAATAAAAGCTGCTTCATCTACACAGCTGACACCAGAGCTCTCCACTGGGAGGAAACTGACTTTATCTGGGAAGATGACTTGGTAAAACTTCTGGGTCAGGATTTGGAGCACGAGGGCATGGAGGCTGCCTGGGGAAGAGTCCAGAGGTGGGAGGGAGTTCGTGGAAAAGAGGAGAAGAAACGGGAGGGATGACAGGGATTCAGCTGCGAAAGTCCTGGCTGAGGCCCAGCTCAAGAGCCATGTGGATTTAAGTGCTTTGCTTTTAAAGGCACTTCCTGAGACCCATAAACCTTCAGGAAACTTTCTGCTGCTCCTGGCAGGATTCGGTTCGCTGTTACCGTGGAGGAGTGATCGGAGAGGACAGGCCTTGACTCTTACACGCTGACATCAGGGCAGAGGTGAAGGATGAGCCACATCACAGAGAGAAAGAGCAGACGGCGGGGCCAAGGCTGGAAACCGGCTAGGTTTGACCTTGAGACGATCAATTCAGAGAAAGCTCGGGCGGGGCCCGGGTGCAGTCTGAAAGCTGGGTGACGGGACCTGAGTGCTCCATCCAGGTGTTGGGGTGGTGAGGGCCTGCCGTCCTGTGGGCCATCCTGCAGCACAGGTGAGGGATGAGTCAGGGAAGGTGCCTAGAGGGGCTGCTGCCCAGGAAAGCTCCCGACGGAGGAGCGCAGGGTGCCAATGAGAAGGGCGTGCGTAAAGGCCGTCTGCAAATCGGGGTGTTTGCCTCGGAAAACGGAGAATGTGCCATAAAGGGATGGGGCCCCATTTAGTGAGGAGCAGAGCGGAGGTAGAGAAGCTCAGAGATGACATCTTAGCTTCTGAAAGACAACTGCCCCCTCTGCTAGGATCCAGATCCCACAGAGAAGATGAGAGAGACTGGCGCCAAAGAAACGAGGCTGCGTCTCCGCAAGCGCGAGTACCCAGATGCCCAGAGGGCAGCCTCCACTGCGGGCGGTGAGTCCAGGGCTCACAGGAGAATCAGCCACCCTGCAAAGACAGGATGAACACCGAGGGGCGTAAGGCAGTGTGCACGTGCTCGTGTTGGTAAAAGCTTGCTGGCTTCCTTATTTTAGGAGGAAAAATGCTTCCTTTTCTTTCCACAGGAAGGCTCATGACCTCTCCTTTGGCTGGAATTTCCTGAGCCTCTCATGTCACGTCAGTTCTCTGGCTTCTGCTCTGACAAAGGTAATTTCAGGGCTTAAGGCAAAACCGGTGCTTCCTCCCTGGCTGTGCTGAATAGGTAGAAAATTTGTCCTGTTGCGACGATGTTGCAGGGCCCGGACTCCGGGCAGGGTGTGTTGGATGTGCCTGCCCACACCCGCCTGCGGATCCCCTGCTTCGCTGTGAGAACCACAGCTAACCTGCGCTCAGCAGTTACTCACTGAATTGAGCAGGGAGGGCAGGGCAGAGCACGCCCAGCAAGGGGGTGATGCTGGGGAAGGGCGTCCCAGGGGGTGATGCTGGGGAAGGGCGTCCCGCAAAGGGCCTTGAGATGCTGAGGAAGAGCCTGCCCCGCTTTCACCAGAGCGCCCAGGGCCTCACGGGTGGGAGGAAGGTGGAGGGGGGACCAGGGCTGGAAGGGAGACGGAACACCATCCGGCGTGGTCCCTCCAGGGCACTCCGCACTAGAAGCAGGACTCTGACGGTTGTTCCGTGGAGGAACCTCTTCGTTTGTAAATGTTTGTGGAAGGAGAAGCAGCCGTAATCTTCCTCCTCGGCCCCTGTGGTCCCCCTGCCCCGCCCAGACGCCTGCGTTCCCATAGGAACGAAGCAGTCCGCTCCCAGTGACGCGCAACGGCTGCTGCCTGGAGCCTGAGGGGTGCCCAAGGGCCAGCGATCCGCGGGACCGTTTTCCTACACAGCCTTCAAAGCCCTCGCAGAGGCGCGCAGGCTGCGCCCCGCGCTGGTGGGCAGACACTGCGGGACGTACTCGGGTCACGGCTTCGCCACCTCGTCCTTCGAGTTTGAAGGTAGCAGACGTTCTCCAGCATCAGAGGAAATCGACACCTGAGGGCACTTTAAAATGTCACTGAAAATGAAGTGTAAAAAACCAAGAGATGAATCAAAATAGAAAATTAAGGGAGGGAGGGGCCACGGTAAAAAGACTGGCAAAGAGGATGACTCCACGTAAACAAAGAGTGAAGTCTGTTCCACGGTACAAAGTGTGGTTTCAGAATAAAACGTAAACCTCGACAGCATAAAGCTGGCAAACTCAGGAGGTTGGGAGAGAGGAGGAAAGGAAATGTGAGAAGTTAATCTCCTTCTTCAAATCCAGGCGTTAGTAGATACTATCCAAAGTTATAACAAAGTTATTTTTAAATAAATGCTGGGACTTCCCTGGCAGTCCAGTGGTTAAGACTTCGAGCTTCCAGTGCAGGGGGCGGAGGTTCCATCCCTGGTCGGGGACCTAGGATCCCTCATGCCTCGTGGTGCAGCCAAAGCAAGCAAACAAACAAACAAAAATAACCACTGCCTATTAATGCTTTCCATAAACCCTTTTCTTAATTTTAGCAGCTTTATTTTTTTATGGTATTTTTTATGGTGAGGAAACATCTATCTGAAATTCAGCAATTCCTTCCATTTTAATTCAGTTTTTCTTTCTGTTAAATTCAAGTACAGTGACTCAATATTTAACGTTTAAAAGAGGATGTTTGGGGACTTCCCTGGAGGTCCAGTGGTTAAGACTCTGTGCTCCCAATGCAGAGGGCGTGGGTTCGATCCTGGGTCAGGGAACTAGATCCTGCATGCCGCAACTAAGACCTGGTGCAGCCTAATTAATTAATTAATTAATTAATTAAAATAGGATGGTTGCGCTTCCCGTCATGGAGCAGCATTAAGAGAGTAAAAGGTATCTCACACAGAGCATGAGGCAGTATCTGCAACATAATCCTAACACGTTAATGAGAAGCAGGCCGACAACCCAGCAGAAAAACTGGGCAGAAGACTCAGAGAGACACTTCACAAAACAGACACCCCGAACAGGCAATAAATGCACGGAGAGGCACTCAACCTCATTAGCCTTCAGCAAAACGCAAATTAAAACCACACGAGCTACTACTTTACTCCCAGAATAGCTAAAATGAAGAAAGGACACCAAGCCACGTCGAGGGCAAACAAGGCTGGGGGTCCTAAAACCCTCGTGCACTGTCTGTAAAGGTGAATGGATGCCACTGCCTTGGAAAAGTGGCCTTTCTGACTAAAGTGGAGCATGCATGCTCCGTGACCCAACAACTCCACTCCTGGGAATATCTAACACAACTGCGCACACACGGGGGCTTCCCTGGTGGTCCGGCGGTTAAGAATCCGCCTTCCAATGCAGGGGAGGTGGGTTCGATCCCTGGTCGGGGAACTAAGATCCCACATGCTGTGTATGGGGAAACTAAGCCTGTACGCCACAACTAGAGAGAAGCCCACAAGCCACAACGAAGACTCCGGGTGTGACAACTAAGACCCGACGCACCCAAAAATAAATAAATAAATTAATATATATATTTTAAAAAGTGTGTACACACAGGCTGAAACATGGACAGGAATATCTAGAACAGCATTATTTATAACAGTCCCAAACTGAAATACACAAGCGTCCACGGATAACTGAAAGATTTGTGGAATACAGTGGGACACTAGACAGCCATGAAAACCAGCTACAGAGACGTACATTGATGTTGATGAATCTCACAAGCATAATTTTTTTTAATTAATTAATTTATTTATTTTTGGATCGTTGGGTCTTCATTGCTGCACATGGGCTTTCTCTAGTTGTGGCGAGCGGAGGCTACTCTTCATTGTGGAGCACGGGCTCTAGGCGCGCAGGCTTCAGTAGTTGCGGCTTGTGGGCTCAGTAGTTGTGGCGCATGGGCTTAGTTGCTCCGCAGCATGTGGGATCTTCCCGGACCAGTGATCGAACCCGTGTCCCCTGCATTGGTAGGCAGATTCTTAACCACGGCGCCACCAGGGAAGTCCCTCACAAGCATAATTTTGAGCCAAAGAAGCCAGAAACAAAGTAATGTCGAACAAACAATTTCTTTTATAAAAAGTTAAAAAGAGGAACTTCCCTGGTGGTCCAGTGGTTAGGACACTGCGCTTCCACTGCAGGGGGCACGGGTTCGATCCCTGGACAGGAAACTAAGATCCCGCATGCCGTGAGATGTGGCCAAAAAAAAAAAAAAGTTAAAAAGAAAAGGCAAAACTAAGCTATGATGTTAGAAGTCAGGACAGTGGTACTTGGGGGAAGAAGGAGGGAACAGCGATTAGGAGGACTCTTATGGGGGAAGCAGGAGTGGAGCTCTGTGAATGCTGATTCTATTTCTTGACCTAAGCAGAAGTTACACAGATGTATTCATTTTGTGATAATCTGTTGCATTTACAGTTTTGATTTTTTTTCCCTTTTCTGTATGTATGCCATACTTAAAAGCAAAGTTTTAAAATAAAATTTAAAATGACAAGTAGGATTGTGGTATCTCGTTTTGGTGTACTTAATTTTACCTACATTTAAGTATTCACTGAGAGATTTCTGTAAGAATATTCACTAAATATTCATAAAGGTGCTTTCTGGGTGGGAGATTTGGGGTGATTTAAAATTTTGCACTATTGCTTGAATTTCTAAATGCACACATCATTTCTACAGAAATATAATGATGGCATTTTGCTACAAGCAGAGATCTTGCCCAACAAGAAGGATGGGTAAAAACCAAGATGTTATCAGAAGAGGAATAAATGTAACAAGGCCTGCCCAGCACCAGGACAGGATGGTCAGCTCACAGGAAGTGCCCAAGCAGAAGAGAATGAAGGCTCGTCTTTGGGGACTTTTTCGCCTCGTGCCGCCCCCAGCTCTCAGAGTCAATGTGTCTGGGTCCATGACCGTGCTCAGGTCAGCTGCTGCCCAGTGACCCTGGGGAGGTATCCCAATGTCACAGAGCCTTTTCCCCAAAGCCAAGTGGAAACGGTTCCTGGACAGCCATGTGGACTCATCAGCGTCATCACAAAGGCTGTTCCCTTCATTCTGGGTGTTCCATCAACCTTTCCAACTTTTGTCTCAAGTGTTCTTGGCCTATATTTGTGGCTCATTTCACTTTTGTTGGTGTAGTTATGCAATTTCTGCAGACATTTTGAGCCATAATTCCATTTTTTTTCCTCCCAAGAGAGACGTGTTTCAGCACCGCCATTACCGAGGTATTTGGTCAGTAGGTTATTTTAAATAACAATGTCCTTTCAGTATTTACCAGTGAGGCACTTTGTCCACATGCAAGAGCGCCACTCAACACTGGGCCTAAACTAGAACGAAACTCCACAGGGAATGGGATGCTTTTATCTGTCTTGTTGATTTATCCCCAATTCCCAGGACAAGAACTGGGGCACAGTAGATGCTGAATGAATGAATGAATGAAACACCACCCTGCCTTCAGGTCTCTCCACTAGAGGAGGAGATAGACATGCACCTAAGTAAAGAGACACAAGGTAAGAGGTCTGTGCAAAGTGCTGTGAGATCCCTGAAAAGGGGAAAAAATAGGTCTCCGAGGATCAGGAAGGGTTTTGAGCTGGGCTCTCATGAATGAATCGGATTTTGATAGAACGGGAAAGGTGGAAGCCGTTTCAGGTAGAGGGAGGAGCCCAGACCAAGGGGGACAGTACAGGTTCAAGGGAAGGACGTGTTCCTGGTGCAGAAAGGACAGTGGGAGGAGGGGCCGCGGAGGGACGGTGAAGAATTTTCAACCAAGTTCTAAGAAATTTAGGTGGATTCCCTAGGTGGCAGGTGGGAACCACTGAAGGCCTTTGGTCAAAAGAGTGACGTGTTAATACCAGCATTGGAAACGGGCTCTGAGGTAGTCTGGACACTTGTTTGAAAAGAAGAGACTGGAGGCCGGGAGGCCATCGGGAGCTTCTGCAGTAGTTCGTGGAGAAGGAGGCGCGCCTGAATCGGGCGGTGGCAGTGGGCGCGAAGGAGGGCAACTCTGCAACGTACAGGCCGGCAGAACAGACTGAACTCAAGACATTTACTGCGGGAAACGCCTGCGAAAGGCAAAGGTGGGAGAGCCTTGGACAAAGCAGAGGTGATCCCGGTGCAGAGAGAAAAACAAGGACAGGTCTGAGAAGCTTCCGCCGGGAGGATGGGGTGTCCTCAAGCTGAAGGAGGGGTGGCCGGGCCACTCAGCCACAGGGGAGAAGTGTGGGCTCAGTGCAAACATAGAGACAGGCCCAGGAGGGGTCTTCAGCTGCCGGGGCCGCAGCCAGTCACACTCCCGAGGAGAAGACACGAGCTGTCGTTTTCATGGCCACCACCCCACCTGACTTTGTAGCGGGCGTCGGAGAGGAAGGAAGGTAGCAGAAGGGACACGATTTACTGGAGACATTAGTGAACTTGACCTTGGTCAGATTTAGCCCTCATCCTGGGGGCATCTGAGGGATGAGAGTGGGAAAGCAGGGTGATGGGAGCTGCCCACGAGCCCACATCCCCGCCGACCACGCCCTGGGGGGCTCACCACCCGCCTGCACGCGCAGCCCTCCCTGCAGTCAGGGCAGCCCCGTGACCGGGCATGAGGCAGGTGAACGGAAGCAGAAGTGGGTGCTACCTTCACTCCTTGTGCTCCCTCATTCCCCTCCCCTCCGCCAGGGCACAGACAGCACAAGTGCCAAGCCGCATGCTGAAGGTGGCAGAGCCTCCTTTAACTCGGGTCCCTGGACGACCGCGCGGAACAAAGCCACTCTGCCTGCCCGGCATGACCGGGGCTGTTTACCTGCTGTGCTCAGGCCAGTCCCCATTTTTTATAAATCTATGTATTTCAGCAGATAAGCCAGCCCTAAGTAGCCTAATGAACCCTACCTGGTGCACCGAACTCCAAGGAAGAGGCCAAAGATGCAGCTGAAGGAACAGATGAGGGGATTCAGGTAGAGCCTGGAAGGAGAGGACGGACACGGTTTCCCGCCTTCTCTGCACCCAGGGCCGGTGACTGGCAAGGAATCGGGGAAGGAGAAGGAGGTCTTGGCCCAGACGTCAGGAGGCGGAGCTGCTAGCGCTGCTGTTCTTTCAGAAGAGGCAATGGGTCTCTGAGAGCTCGGTTTAACATCACTTGGGGCAGAACTAGAACCAGCACTCTGCTGCTCGGGCCCTCGACAGTCTGGCCAGCCGGACCCCACCCTTGGCCGCCTGGGTCTGGGGACAGCTTGCTCCCCACTGAGGCTAAGCCCTTTCTGCCTTTCATTTCCTGGGACCAGCCCTGACCCGAGACAAGAGCTGAGCCCCTGCTGCTCCCCCCATGCCCCCACCTGGCACCCCAGTTCAGCCATCTGTCCACCTGCTTGTGCCTGAGACTCAGCCCCACCCTGGGTCCCCATTCTCATAACTGGGCCGCAGTCGGGACCCCAGCCCCAAGTGCCCTGTCCAACTAATCCAGCCAGAATATCAGTGCCCCCCAACTGGCTTGCTGTCCTCCTCCTGGGTACCGAGGACAGGCAGACCCGTCATTCAGGTGTCCTGGCCCCTCTGCCCCCCTTGCGGTAGAGCTCCCACCATGCCAGGCCGCCTGCATCCCTCTCCCAGCCCCTCCTTCTGTCCAGCCAGCCAGCAACAAGCCTCTGACCACACTCACAGCTGCCCAAGGATAAGTCAGAAGACAGGACTCCGGTACTCGTCACCATTCACTTCTGAAACGGAGCCAAGGCCACTGTGTGGCTGTTACACGAGCTTATTTGATTTTATCTAATTGCCTTCTTGGGATATCACTGATGTCATCGCTCAATATATATTTTTTAATTTATTTATTTTATTTATTTATTTTTGGCTGTGTTGGGTCTTTGTTGCTACGCTTGGGCTTTCTCTAGTTGTGGCAAGTGGGGGCTACTCTTCGTGGCGGTGCATGGGCTTCTCATTGCGGTGGCTTCTCTTGTTGTGGAGCACAGGCTCTAGGTGCGCGGGCTTCAGTATTTGTGGCACACGGGCTCAGTAGTTGTGGCTCACGGGCTCTAGAGCGCAGACTCAGTAGTTGTGGTGCATGGGCTTAGTTGCTCCGCGGCATGTGGGATCTTCCCAGACCAGGGCTCAAACCCGTGTCCCCTGCATTGGCAGGCGGATTCTTAACCACTGCGCCACCAGGGAAGCCCCCGTTGCTCAATATTTGAACAGCTGTAATACGATACTTTCACTGTGACTCAACATTATTCTCAAAGAATCTTAGCACTAGATATCATGGTGTCTGTTTAAATAAGGAGAGAACAGCGCGATTCTGATTTATATTTGTTAGAAATGAAATCATTTTATTCAGGAGAGAAAGTGCAAATCAGCTTATACAACATGAACTCTGATTTGTGCTAATTTCAAAGTTATGAACTTGGGTAAGACTTTACGTCAAGTGACTAATGACAAAGGGCTAATCATGCCTTTGGAGACCTCAGTCAACTTGGATTCCCTTCTGAGAGTGCATTCTTCCTCTCCTGTGATACAATGCCATTCTTAGTTATTAAAAGTCACATACACCAGACATGAAGTTATAACCAATTTAAACATTTATTTCAAGTTGGACATCCCTCTGCACACATGTATGATGTTCCTTCTATGGAAATAGAGAGAAAGAACATAGGTGTGTCCCATTCCACTTAACAAACATCTGTCTGGCATTTGAGATGCAGGGGTGCCTGCATGTCCCACAGGGCTGGCCATTAACCATCACCAGGTAGGTGAGGTCTAGCTTTGGGCCATGCACGAGAGCAGGCTACCCAGAGTGTGTTTCTAATTTAGCTGAAATGACTTCTTCTCTCAAATCATATCATGAATTTTCTTGGCCCCAATGTTGAAATAATTGGACCAAAGATCAACCTCAGCCTAGAGTTAATTTTTACCATCTGCCTTTTTATTTCTCCACTGGAGATCTTGATTCTTCCTATGAATCTTCCTACTTTTCTAAATTCTTTCCATTTTCTTAACAGAATCATAGACCATGTTTTATCTCTTTCCATCCCCTTCAGGCTTTATTCTTCATTCACTAAAATTTGAGCTGAAGAAAACCCAGAAGACTCACATGACATTAATTAATGCCAGAGGGTAAATGAACTTTACAACTGATAACTAATGATCATATGAGATACACTTCAGAAATGACTGTATATGTTAGGCACCTGAACAAATGAAGTCGGGCTTCCTTTGGGATTTTACTTTTAAGAAAAGGAGTTGAAAATTAAAGGAAAGAAAGTGGCTCTAACAGACTGTGGATGCTTCACTCGTTCCACACCTGCTCCCCAAGAGGCTCTCTGCTGCGCTTGCTGGGGAAAAGGAAGGTTGGACGCGGTCCCGATAGGAAGGCATGTAAATGCGTGTACGAGGTGGAGTAGAATGGATCTACGGAGGCCAGTGATGCCATAGGACTTAGAAGGGCTGTGGGTATCACCTGAGCTACTTTGAAGAGTGGGCTGGCAAGTGGACATGGGTAGGTCTGGAAGGGCATTCCAAATGGAATTATTCACTTTACGGTTGAGGAAACCAAGGTGCAGGGAGGTTAAGCCACCCAAGGCCATGAATTTGAACCATGAGCTATCTGATTCTGAAAACAAGTTTTTTTCCAGTCTAGATACACACAACAGTGTATTAGGGGTGTTCTCTCTTTTTTTTTTTTTTAATTAATTAATTTATTTATTTGTTTTTGGCTGCATTGGGTCTTCATTGCTGCACGTGGCCTTTCTCCAGTTGTGGCGAGCGGGGGCTACTCTTCGTTGCGGTGCGCAGGCTTCTCATCGCGGTGGCTTCTCTTGTTGCGGAGCACAGGCTCCAGGAACGTGGGCTTCAGTCGTTGTGGCTCACGGGCCCGGTAGTTGTGGCTCGCGGGCTCTAGAGTGCAGGCTCAGTAGTTGTGGCGCACGGGCCTAGCTGCTCCGCGGCATGTGGGATCTTCCCAGACCAGTCGAACCCGTGTCCCCTGAACTGGCAGGCAGATTCCCAACCACTGCGCCACCAGAGGTGTTCTTTTTTCCCCAGGCCAAGACCATGCAAACAGTTCAAGTGAAAGGCAGGGTTTTGTTTTGTTGGCTTTGCTTCTGCTTGCTTGTTTTCGATTTAAATTAAGGCTACGGGGGCCCCTCAGGGAACCCATACATGCGGGGCGGGAGGTGGGGTGGGATGCTGGCACCTGTGAAGCCCCGTCTCCTGCCAGTCTCCCCAGCCTCCAGCTCTACTCTTCTCATCCTTCTCATCCTCTCCTTCTTCAGCACCCCAAACGTTCCCAGTCCTAGGAGCTGCAGGGCTGGCCTCATCCTAATTCTCAAACGAGAGCTTGGACTCCGTCTGGGCGGAGCCCTCCACTGCCAGCCATTCTTAAGCTGCTGCCCCGGCGCCCTTCCAGTTCCCAAGAGCTGTGGCTGGAAGCAGTGGGGGTCAGGGTGTACGGCTGCCGGCCACTCAGAGGAGTGCAGCGGTACAGAAATGACACAGTTCCAGGGTACAAACCAGAGCCTCCCAGAGAGGTCATACAGCTAGTTCATCATCAAGGACAAACGCTGCACCCCATCACCACACCACCAACGTATCTGCTCGGGCTCAGGTGGGTTCCCGGGTGACCCCAGAAGCGGTCCAGGAATTCTGAGATTCAGGAATTCTGTGATTGCTTACCTATTCGAGCTTAAATGTCATCTGTGCTGACTCAGGGTAAAAGGCCAGTGGAAAGCAAGATTTTGGGACATGAAGTAGCTACTATACTTGATAGTTATGGTGGTAAGGAGGGTGCTAGTAGTAATGGTGGAGGTAGCAATGATGGTTAGGGTAGTGGTGGTGGTAATGGTGGTGAAGGTAGCAATGGTGGTTAGGGTAGTAATGGCAGTAGCAATGATAGGGTAGTGATGGTGGTAGTAATGACGGTGATGGTAGTAATGGAGGTAGCAATGGTGGTTAGGGTAGTGGTGGTGGTAATGGTGGTGAAGGTAGCAATGGTGGTTAGGGTAGTAATGGCAGTAGCAATGATAGGGTAGTGATGGTGGTAGTAATGACGGTGATGGTAGTAATGGAGGTAGCAATGGTGGTTAGGGTAGAAGTGACGAAGGACTGGTTTCTTCATGTTGCACTACAGGCCTCAGGAAGAGAAAAACGCTAAGCTCAGGGCTTTAAACTCTTGGCTCAAGTCAAGGCCTGGTCAAAGAAACAGAACTCCCATGGAGGTCCTAAGAGAATTTCTTAGTTTTATATCACAGGCTGAGGACTAGACCCAAAATCTAGTTGTGCAAGCTTCTGAATCACAAGACACTTCCGCCTTCAGCCTTGTAAAGTCTCTTATGTTAAGGGTTGGAAATTGTTAGTACAGCACGTAGGACCTTGACATTGAGATGAGGACACCTGGATGGGTTTGTAAGAGTCTGACAACCTTGCACCCCAGATCCACCGAGACTTCCTTATCAGTAGCAACATGCCTTCCACAGCACCTGAGGCAAGTGTCTTTTAAGGAAATGCCTATTCTCCTGAAGGCTTACTTTCACCTCTGCTCATTATTTCCAAGCCCATAGTTACCGTTGGACCCATGCATCCTAGGTCTGTTCCCAGATAACTTATAAACCAAAACAACTCAAGATTTTGCTAAGTTTATGTCCACAGTCACCTGAGATGGAAAGAAGTGTTGCATTGGATAACGGGGACTATTATTCAAGATCCTGGACTTTGTGTGCTGGCTCTAACAATCTGGTTGGTTGGTTGACTGAAATGTGGGCCGGACGGTAGTTTACATTTAACAAGAGACGCCAGAACTTCCCTGGGATAATGTCAAGGAAGGAATCCAAAGATTTAGGAATATGAGAAAGTTGAAAAGAAATTATTTTGTGCAGCCCACCCCCTCACCACCTGACTGTCTCCCAGGAGGACCTGGAGACTCCCCTTTATTAAGGCTCTGAGAAATGCTTTGGTGAGTAGAGGACCAGCAGCCTTGAAAAGCCCTGTGCGAGTGACAGCGGGAGCCTCTGCACGGAAATGGGCTTTCTGACCAGCAGGAATGGCGGGGTCCTGCAGCAATGGGTCCAGCAGACAAATGGGCGCAATTACTGTGACGTGCAAAAGGGGAGAAGACTGTCTGAACTACAGAGATCACAGTCACCTCTGAAATGCAAGGGCACCCTACTAAGGTTACTTCATCCACACGAGCAGAAAAGTTCTAGGTCAGCAGAAGTATGACTGAGTGACCAAAAAAGTAAGTTATTTCTCTTTTGACTCCCAGATCTTTGTCAGCTCACAGGAGCCCCAAACCCTGATGAAGAGGAGGCCAGGTCCTCTTAGGAAGGAATCTTCAGCACTGTCAGAAATATAATAATCTATGAGTCTTCCTCAGAGCCCTCCCCAAAGGGACCTGAGGCCAGTTACCAGGTGACTGTACATCTAGGAAAGGAAACAACCAGACTTTTGAGGGCTGAGTCAGCACTGAAATATGTCAACATGAACCACTGGAAAGCCAAAACACCCCTGTTTCTACCACCCAGAGCAAAGTGATTTTATTCTATCAAGAACTGTAATCCATGCTTTTGAGAAACAGCTGGAGGTTTCCTCTTGGGCTTGTCTAGAGACTGAAAAGTTGGCCAGGGGACACCAGATCAGCAGGCACTCAAGCTGCCATCATGAACTGGGTGCTGTGTGAGCCATCAAGCCACACGGCTGTGCACGCACAGCAGGAATCATCAACAAGTGAAAACGACTTACTTCTTTTGATGCATGAGACTCCCTTGGTCAGAGTAAGGTTTTGCAGGATACCATGATGGTAAAGAGAACATTCTTTGAATCCAAGAATAGTGGGGTTAGCAGAAGCACTGCAGGCAGGGAAAACAAGTCCACAGCCAGAACAGTTGTCTGTTGTAGTGAGGACAAACTGCCACCCTGTCCATGGAGGAAAGGGGTCTAATGCAATCAACCTACGACCATGTAGCTGGCCTGTCACCACCCCCTCTTGGAAGCAGCGCCCTTTCGGGGAAGAAGTGTGGGCTCTGCCACCAGCAGGCTGGGCGCTCAGCAGCAGCAGTGGCCAGACCAGCCTTGGGGAGGGGTTGTCCATATGCACAGCCTTCATCCCTGTCACTATGACCACTTTGTACAGGGGGCCACTGAGCAAGTGGGGGCATGGGGAGCTAACATTCACACATAAACGTCATCTTGTTCACCCGACTTCTGAAAGCCTCCTCTGTAGTGGATGCCATTGGAAGCTCTCACAGGGGACACAGACATCACCGTGCTGTGCCCACACCCCAGGCTCCCTGTCAGAGTCCCCAACCAACCAGCCAAGCCATGAGCCGCCATCTATGAACCAGTGCAGATCCTTAGCTCCGGCTCTCTCTCCAGCTGGGCAAGGTGCTCACAGTTCCGTCCACTGGGAAGATCTCTCTCCATGCTGTCCTCCAGGGAGGCCCTGGAGAGGGTCTGAGTGCAGCCGCGGTCCCTTCCGTGCTGGTCCAGCAGGCTGTGCAGAAGCATCTGTAAACCAGACCCAAGCTTTTCTGTCCTCCCATATGGACATAAGGAGCTTCCACGAGGGCTTGAGTTTGGGTGAGGGAGGGAAGGCGATGCAGCAGGAGCTGTTATGGGACCCTAACCTCCTGGACCTGCCTGAGCCCAATCTTATAAATGGTTGGTTAAGGAACCAGCTGGGAAGCAAGGTTGGGTGCTGACCCGGAATGCTTTGCACCAAGCAGGGTATATGTGCTGTTTCTTCCACAGCAGGGTTCACAGGTCCAGGGGTCAGGGTAGAGATGATAGGGACCCTCTCACCATCGCCTGGTAAACCATTTCCAGCCTTGAAAACTGGATCTGCAGGCCTAGAGCTCTTGGTTGTCAAGTGGGGGAGTCTTCGTCAGAGGCTGCAACAAGGTGCCACTGACTCACGCTGAGACCTGGCTACTTGGGGCTCCTTACGCCACTGACCCACCAGGCAGACAGAGAAGGGGACATGCTGAGCTGGCTTTCCCTGGGGACAGGGGGTTGGCCCTAGATCCTGGGGACAAGAGAGGTCCAGCTGGGGCGTTCAGGGGTTTAGCGGGTCCTTCTTAATACTTCCATGTCCCAAAGTAAAATCTAAGGGAAAACTACAGGCAGGACCGCAGATGCGTGGAACAACTCAGAAGCAAACATTTCTGTCATCCCACCAGCTAGAGAATGTCAACCATACGATGGCAAAGGGAACTTGGAATAGGGGATGAAAAAAGTGACCATATCAACCCAATGACGGTTACAGAAATGAGAACTGTAGTAGTTTTAAAGAGTAAAATATAATGAATAAATAAATATAAAATATAACACGTCAGTAAGTGTTAAAATTTCACATGTGCACACACCTATATTTCTGCCTTATCTCTTGCTTATTATTTTAGATAAGGAAAATGGGTGGTACTTAACCCGTGCAGTTCACAGACCATATTTGAAGCCACATCTGGATCTGACAGAGGGGGCTGTGCATCACCAGAGATCCTGGACTTTGAGATGGATCCAGAGATTGCTGGGACTTTGTGCCTCTCCACTTGGCAGGAGAGGGTACATTAAGGAGAGCTATTCCTGCTGGTTGGACCCATGACGTCATCAAACAGGAGTCAAATACAGGCGGATACAAGAGAACAGATGCTGAGCCACAAATGAGTGCCAGCTATTTGCCGTCTGCTTCCAGGTAGGACTAGACAGTGGGAGGTACTGGCGGGAGATTGGCAGGAGGAGGAGGGAGGCAGGGCCCCTCCCCTCCCCCTCCCCTCCCCCTCCCCCCTGCTCCTCTGGCTGTGTCTCATCTGTGCTGCAGCTCTGCCTGGGCAGCTCCTCCCCCAGGGCCCCAGCCCCACCAGGCAGCCCCGGTGGCTCCAGCTCGCACGGTGGTCCTTGCTCTTGGACACCTGGATTCACCCCCTCTCAATGCCCCTTCTGCCTTTCCTGAAATTGCTAATGTCTGGGACAGCTTGCCTTCCACCGTGTTCTGCGGGCTTCCTCAGACATTGCTCCAAATTCCCCAGATCAAATTCCCACTATCAATCTGTACAGTTTAGGCTGTTTGCTGAGCCTGGCTGCTACCATGTGTGCTGTCACACCACTAGAATGTATAATGGATTTCCATCATCTCCCTGACTTTTGCTTCCCACAAAATCCAAACAAGCACAAATGTTTGTGAATCAATTGAAAAATCAAAGCCACACACAGCAGTGCCCTGCAAGGAACATCCAGAACCGAGACTGTTCCGAGAAGCTTCAGGATCACCGCAGCCTTGCCCTAAGAAAAGGACACAACTGTTTTGCAACAAATGGTTGCATGTCATGTCGTCATATCAGTGTGACATGCTGTGAGGGTGGGGTCACAGCCCCCGTGGGCTGTCACGGGTCCCCAAGTTCATCTCTGCCCAAGTAAACACGCGAGGTGGGGAATTTCCATAAAGGAAATTTGTGTTCTGGAATTCAGCTCTTAGAAAATGGAATATAAAAAAACTTGGAATTTTAGAACAGATAAATGAGGAATTAGTCAGATGCTTTACCAAAAAAAAAAAATTATTTTAGGTAAGTATAAAACTCACAATACCTTTAAACACTGAACCCTTGTGATGCATTTCAAGCACCATTTTCAGGAACCCTTGATCATTAGGACTCTTCTGCTGAGGCAAGGAGACAGGTAAATGACTCCTTTCCAAGCCATCCCCAAGCTTTCTGTTCCCAGCTTGAAAGAAGCTTCCCTCCCCCCGCCTCCTTTCTCTTTGGCTGTGCCGCACTGCAGCTTGCAGATCTTAGTTCCCCTTCCAGGGTTGAAACCCAAGACCAAGGCAGTGAAAGTCCTAACCACTGGACCGTCAGGGAATTCCCATCCCCCCTTTTTTGAATGCTTAGGTAGTCAGGTGTTTATTTTCTAGTTCTCAACAAAAGCTGTAAGATTTTCATTTTTTGGTAAGCACTGTGTCTTACCTTCTTGTTGATGGGTGAAAGTAGCAGTTAACAAGCATGGTTCTAAGTGAAGCAGCAGAAGCCTATTGGCTCTAATTAGGGTAGAGGCAGGTCCGGGCCAAGGTGACCTGGCCAGGTTACTCTACTCTTAGGTCACCTGGGCGCTGGTTAGGAGTTAGGGGTGTCTATCCCACCACACACCTACTGAATCCGCATTCAACAAGGCTCCCAGGTGATGCACATTTGCGTTGAACGTGGAGAAGCCCCGCACTGTGGTGTAGGGGTTCCCACTAAAGTCATGAAACAGAATGGTTGTGCTTGGTGCACAGACTGGAGGTTTGAACCTGCTGGCTGTCCCTGGCAGGTCCCGCAGGGCTCCCCACATACCTGGGGCCTCTTCTGAGACTGGGGTCTCCTCTCCTCCCCAGCCCTGCCAGCACAAGGAGCACCTGTGGCCTCAGAAATGTGAGGTGACACCCACTGTCTTAATTGACTCACCAAATCTGCATCAAGGACTTTTTGACTCTATGTAATAGAAATCGGGACTTCCCTGACAGTCCAGTGGTTAAGACCCTGCGCTTCCACTGCAGGGGGGACGGGTTTGATCCCTGGCCGGGGCACTAAGATCCCGCATGCCACATGATATGGCCAAAAAAAAAGAAAAAAAAAGAAATCCACTTATACCAGCTGAAGGGGGAAAAAAGGACTTGAGCATAAGGACAGGCATGTAGATGACGCAACTCAAGGCAGCCTCGTTGGGGAATTCCCAGGAATTCCCCCCCGCCAAGCTTGGGGGGACCTGGATTTATTTTAATAAGGCATGGTCTCACTTACTAATGGCTTTACACGGAGAAGGAAATCTCTGGCTAAAAGGGTGAGTTTGACCATCACCCACTGACCTTGGCCGATTGCCCACTCGGCCAATTCATAGACTACCCGCTGCTCTAGGAGAAGGAGCTGAAATTACAGACTAAACTGGTGAGGATTTGCAACGTGAACCCCACCTCCTTCCTCCAATCCGCCTCTATAAAGTTCTTTACCTTGGAAGGTTGACCCTGCACTCCTGGCAGTCAAGGCTCAAGAGATAGCAGTCAGAGAGTTAAATTCACAGCCCGTGCAGGCACGCACCAGGGAGAACTTTGCCAACAGACTGAACAGTAACCTTGCTGCTGGCATTTGCACTGACATTTGGGGTCCCACTGGCTTGTGAATGTGGCACTATCCTTTGGGGCCACGCAGTCGGGAAATAAACAAAAGCTGCCCAGTTAGCACTGCGCCGCTCTCCCTAGGGGTGGGTGGGGACCAGCAGCAAAGGACCATGGGAAAGTTTCCCAGGTCGACAGCTCGATCAGAGCGGTTTCTGCTGACTTCCTCTTCTGTTTGTTTTAAGTGACAGGCTTGGGGTTTGGCAATACGGGGTCCTGTGATCTGAAAATCAAATATTGACAAGCAGCCGGGGAAGCAGACAGGAAACAAGGTCCAGGTTTAGATGACTGCATTGCGTCTTTGGAAAGTGGAGTGCTGACCGCAAGCTTACATTCCACCCCAGGCTGCACCCAGGCCGCACTGCTGTGACTGTCCAGCAAGAGTTCCCGATGCCTGTGGGTGTAGAGACACCAGCCAACACAAAGCGCCTGCGGTCTGAGTGTGTGCTTGAATGTGTTACTGCAGAAGCCTGATTTTCCTTTTTGCCTCAGATTTCTTAGTGTTCATCTTAGAGATTCTGGAAAATTCTGGCTCTAACACAAACTCCTTTTCTTTAACCATACTCTCTCCTAGTGAACTTATCCAATCCCCTAGTTTTAATGCTATCTTCTGGCTGATGAGTCCTAAGTGTGTGTCTCCCCTGAGCTCCAGGGCTGGATGTCTGCCTGGGGACCAAGATTTCTAATCCCATCTCAGACTCAGTGTGGCCACAACCAAACTTCGGAGCTCTGCCTACCTCTTCCATCTCCCAGTTTTCTTCAACAAGTTCATGGCCATCCTTCTGGCCGCCGCAGCCAAAAACTGAGGAATCATAATCAATTCCCCCCCCTCGTCGACTGAAACAAATGCACAACCTAAAAGTTGTGAAGTAAGTTTTATTTGGCCAACTTCTGAGGACTTAAGCCTGGGATGCAGCCTCTCAGAGGGCTCTGAGGGACTTCTCTGTAGAGGCAAGGCAGTGGTGGCTAGGTTTTGGGTGGGGGAACGGAGCCAGGATATATAGGAGTTTTTGCAACAAAAACCAGGTCGTCAGAACATCAAAAGATTACTGTTAATGAATGTAGTGCTTTTCTATGTATGGGAAGATGCAAAAGCCTAGGCTCACTGAAATCATTCCTTTGATGTGCACCTTAATGATCTACCAATATCCTGCTTTTCTCCATCCTGAATCTCCTCAGGGTGCACAGTCAAGGCGGCTGCAGTGGCTGGTGGCTTGATGACCACAACATCCTTTGTTTACTGATATGGCAGGTGACATTCTTCATCCTCACACCTTTCCTAATACCACTAGAAAACAGCTCTCTACTTCCCCCAAATATACCCCAAATTGATCAATTCTCGCCATCTGGCTGGATAGAACCAGAGTACAAGGCACCTCTGTCTCCACCTAGACCGTACTGTGAAAGCTTCCCTTCCTCTCCCTCTCTCACTTTTTTATTTTTACTGTTTTTTACGCTTTAAAAAACTTTTTTATTATAGAAAGTTTTAAACGCATAAAAAGAGAGAATAATATAATAAACCTCCTTAAACCTACCACCCAGCTTCAAAAAATCAACATCTTGCATGTGTTATTTTTATATTTTTTCCCCACAAACACTGGTACTCTGTTTTGTTTCAGAATATTTTAAAGCAAATCTCTTATATCATGACCTTCTTCCTATAAATACTGTAGTATGCCTCTGTAACTGATAAAAAGTTTTCAGGAAACATACCCACTATACTATTATCATATGTCACAAAATTAAGTTTTTTTCATATTGTACATATTGTCTTAAGAACCTATTCTTACAATTGCTCTGGTGGAATCAGGATTCAAACAAATTCCACATAGTATATTTGGCTCATCTGTCCCTTAAGTCTCTTTTGTAACCATCCTTCCCTTCCCTTTTTATGCCATTAATTTTGGGAGGACCTGGTCGCTTGTCCTCTGGAGTTTTCCATATTCTGGATTGATTGATGACATCCTCATGATGTCATTTAAATTGTTTCACTGTCCCTGCCACTTCCTATAAGGGGCAGTTAGTATTACAGGCTTGATGAGATTAGGTTCCATTTTTTCCAGCAGACTATACGTAAGTGGTGCTGAAAGCCTCCAAGTGCCTCACCCAGGGGTACAGTGTCTACTGCCCCAGTTTTAGTGAAGCTATGGTTGATCTGTGGCTTCAAGTGTCTTACTTAATTTTAAATAGTCTAAAATTCAGAACTCCAAATCAAAATTAATGAAATGGTGCTCTAAATTTAAAGATTCTATGGGAATTCTATTTGGGAATCAAAGCCCAGAGCCTACACAGTAGGTGGGATGGGTTGAAGATAAGGGATGGGGTTGAGACCTGGAGGTGAGACGTCTGAAAACCGCAGGCCACCTGTCTCCCTGCTGGGATCACGTACTGAGTGGACACAGTCCTGAGGGGCCAGGTCTGGCCCTCACCCCCCCGAAGCAGCCCCTGGCTCCGTGCTGGCCTCCTGGAGCAGGGCCTCTGCTGGAAAGGGGCTGTACCAGGCATCACACTGGCTTTTACTTTCTACTTTAAAGAGAAAATGCCAGCTGCTTCGCAAGGACCGAAAAATCCAGGTCTCACAAGAATGGACCAGGCATCCCTCGCATATTTTAGGAAAATGATGAAATGACCTTTTGAGTTCTGAGAGTTTAAGAAAAAGCTGTCAAGAGAGCACTGGTCAGCAAGAACTTGGGGATGGGGAGGTGGTAGCTCTGCGTTTAGGAGGGGCCATGGCGGGGCAGGTGCTCTCAGCCTTCACATCTTCTTGACTACCAGCCCCCATCCACCCACTGCAGGCTGTACCCCAAAGAAGACAGGTCGATGGGACTCCCCTAAGGACCCCTATTATGAGGGGTATCCTGTGTGCACTAAGAGGGAGGGGCAGGAAGGAAAGGAAGGAGATAGACTGCACTTCGAGGCTGTCACCTCCCAAGAGCACGTAAGAGCTTATGCACAACTGGTCTAAAACCAAACTACAGCCTGTGACTTGCACTCCAAGCTGTGCAGAGGGACATCTGAGTTAATCGCGGCATGTGCTACCTTGTTAAATTCCTGTAACAAGCCTATGAGATGGTAGGAATCACTCATCTTTACTTTACTGATGAGAAAACTGAGGCTCAGAGAAGTAAATCATATTGATCTAAGTCTTAGAGCTAGTAATATATTTTATTTCTAAAAATGAATTCTGGGACTTCCCTGGTGGCGCAGTGGTTAAGAATCCGCCTGCTGGGCCTCCCTGGTGGCGCAGTGGTTAAGAGTCCGCCTGCCGATGCAGGGGATACGGGTTCGTGCCCCGGTCTGGGAGGATCCCTTATGCTGCGGAGCGGCTGGGCCCGTGAGCCATGGCCGCTGGGCCTGCGCATCCGGAGCCTGTGCTCCGCAACGGGAGAGGCCACAACAGTGAGAGGCCCGCATACCGCAAAAAGAAAAAAAAAAAAAAAAGAATCTGCCTGCCGATGCAGGGGACACGGGTTCGAGCCCTGGTCCGGGAAGATCCCACATGCCACGGAGCAACTAAGCCCGTGCGCCACAACTACTGAGCCTGAGCTCTAGAGCCCACGAGCCACAACTACTGAGCCCATGTGCTGCAACTACTGAAGCCTGCACACCTAGAGCCCGTGCTCCACAACAAGAGAAGCCACTGCAATGAGAAGCCCATGCACCACAACGAAGACCCAACGCAGCCAAAAATAAATAAATTAATTTAAAAAAAAAAAGAATTCTGTAGCACTGTCCTCTGAAAGACCTAGAAACAATGATAAGCCCAATAGCAGTGAGCACCTTAGAGGTCCTTACAGCATTTCTCACTAAAAAACTAGGCTGCCTTAGAGAAATTTCCGATTCCAGGTATGCGGAAGACAGTGTACCAAGGAACTTGGAAGATATTGTCGTATTGTCATATCTCATATGTCATATGACATATTGTCATATTGTCAATATTGTCATATTGGGAAAAAGAAGAGTTGTGGTAAAGGTGTCATCAGCCAACATGAAAGCCAATCAAAGGTTAGAAAAACCCTCTCGAGTTAGCTTATAATATGAAAATTAGAGCATAAAAAATAATTGCAGAGGGCAGAAGCCCAGTAAATGCGTTAAAGCTCAGAACTCATCATGATGTCTTTGTACAGATCACTGGTCACCTCTGGAAGATGCTAGGAAACCATTTTGTTGTTCAGAAAACCTGCAAATAAAGGGAAAACCCACGCATGTACCCTTCTTTTCCTATATGAACTATACCTCAGGGTAACCAAATAATTGATGAGAAGAAGTTTCCTTTTACAGGAGTAGACCAGCTAACAATTGAAGAAGGTCAACATTTTGACCCTCTAATGAAATAACGGATCTGGGCAGGCACTGATCTTCCACACCCGCTACGTACAAACAACAGCTCTTGTGGGTCTGCTGTTAAAAGTGTTCTTGCCAAAATGGAGCCTGAGTGTGACTCAGCCTTAGATAGGACACCAATTTTCAGGAAATAAGGAGAGAGAAGATCATGTTAAATGACACTATGGGGATGCAGTTCGCAAAATCTAGACTGTGGGAGCTCAACAGCAAAGATGGCCCAGTTTCTTCAACATCAAAAAAAAAAAAAAAAAGCTGTTGATGGGTAACTGGGGGAACCTATCAGTTAAAAGAGATTTAAGAGACATAATGACTGATTCAAATGCATGAACCTAATTTTTAAAACAACCAAACTATTTAGAAATACAAGAAAATTGGAGAAATTTGAGCACTCTGAGTATTTGATGATATTAAGGAATTCTTGCCAGTACTTTAGGCGTAACAGTATTGTGATTGTGTGTGTGTGCACGTGCACACAAACGCATCTTTTCAATCTTGAGTTTTAGTAAGAATTTAAAAATCCAAACATTTCATAGAGGACCAGGAATTTCCAAATTACACACGCCCATGTCCTTCACATTCACGCACCCTGGTGACGTGTAACCTGGCAGCACAGTAAGTTCTTTTATTTTTACTAGCTGTAGAAAACTGGCAAATTTATATTACAAAATTACCAGACGCAATTTTAGACATTTCAACAATGCTTATGAACACTTTTTTTTTTTTTTTGCGGTACGCGGGCCTCTCACTGTTGTGGCCTCTCCCGTTGCGGAGCACAGGCTCCGGACACGCAGGCTCAGTGGCCATGGCTCACGGGCCCAGCCGCTCTGCGGCACGTGGGATCTTCCTGGACCGGGGCACGAACCCATGTCCCCTGCATCGGCAGGCGGACTCTCAACCAGTGCGCCACCAGGGAAGCCCATGAACACTTTTTTTGATGTCTGGGTTTGCTTCACAAAAACATGAGATGGGGAAAGTGGGTAGGGAAATAGATGAAAGACAGTTTCACCAAAACGTTGATAACTGTGGAACTTGGTTTGTGGGGACACTGGGGTTCACATACCTTCCCTTATTTTTAACGTTTTCCAAAATGCAAAGTTAACAACAACATAAAAACCACCCAGAGCCAACCATCTCCTACAAACTGATGTCTTAGTTCTCAGGATCCACTATCTTTAGACAACAGTTCCCATCTCCTACCTTATCTTCTACTTCTGGATAGTATACACTTTTTGCTCATTTTGTCTCCCCAAATGAGATGCAGATTGCAGACTTGGAGTACATGCGTCCTACTGTCCTGTTGCTAAGACCAACCCTTCCGTCATCTCTCCAGACATATTATTCCTGGCTCTGTCTCCTTCGATGCCTCCCATTTCGTGATTTCCCTTCTCAACACAACCCATCCATAAACATATATCTCACCTTCAGCACCGATACTGTTAGTTACCTTTCTGTGTGCCTGTGACTGTCCTCCTTACCTGGATTATAAGTCCCTGAGCCCAAAAGCCTTGTCTTGTACTTACTGGTACAGACTGAAGACTTAGCACTATGGTCCACCGCAGGTGATTAGTAAATGTGGTTTCGTTAAGTGGCTGTAACCACTCAATTGGGCGCTAGCGGTAGAGCTTTGGAAAAAAAAAGATGATGATGTCTGAAAGCAAAGTGAGGAAAAAAGCAAAGCTAGAAGTGAGGCAGTCTGCCCAGAAGAAAGAACAAGTACCTGATGACAGCCTTCGGGACACTTGGGGCTTAGCGTGGGAAGGTGGTGTCTTAGGACCTTAGCAGGTAACTTCAGCAGATTTCCCCCAGACTCTAACTGAAGTGCCATCTGGTTCAAACACAAGGGGCTTTTATTTCCTGCTTACGGCAGAACACTCCTGCCTGCCCCAAATGTTCAGCTGTCAAAGAGCAGCTGAAATACTGCTGAACATTATGGCTGAAATACCCTCAATCACTCATTAAGTGGCCAATACTCAGTTACCTTTATTAATCTGAATTCCTTTTTAAAATGTATTTCAAACAGCCAAAGGAAAAGAAAGAAAGGTTATTTGAGAAACGGAAAGCCTGACCCTGCCATTTACGTGACTGCTGTCCCTTTGTTCCCCAATCCATATTTTTTTAGTGTGATAAATATATATAATATATTATATTATATATATATATAATTTACCATTTTAACCATTTTTTGGTGAACAATTCAGCGGCATTAAGTACACTCCATTGTTGAGCAACTAATCACCACCTTCCGTCTCCAGAACTTTTTCATCTTGCAAAACTGAAACCCTGTCTCCGTTAAACTCCAGCTCCCCAGTCCCCCCTCCCCCAGACCCTGGCCCCCACCATCCTACTTTCTGTCTCTGTGACTCTGGCTCCTTTAGGGCTCTCACATGAGTGGAATCATACAGTATTTGTCCCTTTGTGTCTGGCTTATGTCACTTAGCATGATGTCTTCAAGATTAATCCATGTTGTAGCCTGTGTCAGAATTTCACTCCCTTTTAGGCCCAATGATATTCCACTGTATGTACAGCCCACATCATGTTTATCCATTCATCCACTGATATCACTTGGGTTGCTTCCACTTTCTGACTATTGTGAATAACACTGCTATAAACACTGGCGTGCAAATACCTGTTCAAGTCACTACTTTCAATTCTCTTGGGTGTGTACCCAGCCGAACTCATGTTTGGAAGCCATTATTTCCAGTTATATATTAAATACTTCTTAGGCATCCCGAGTATTTCCTTTCTTCCCCGTCTCATTTTTAAGGTAATTCTAGAAGATACAGCCTCAATTTCTAGCCTTTGGTAAACCCCATATAAAAGTAACCACCTCTAAGTGTCATAAGATTCTCAGGTTGGGGCCTCCCTGGTGGCGCAGTGGTTGAGAGTCCGCCTGCCGAGGCAGGGGATACGGGTTCGTGCCCCGGTCTGGGAGGATCCCATATGCCGCGGAGCGGCTGGGCCCGTGAGCCATGGCTGCTGAGCCTGCGCATCCGGAGCCTGTGCTCCGCAACGGGAGAGGCCACAACAGTGAGAGGCCCGCATACCGCAAAAAAAAAAAAAAAAAAAAAAAAAAGATTCTCAGGTTGCTTTGGAAGCAGGATCCAGGCGGGTGTGGACAGGCGGTCGGCCATCTGAGTCAGTCCTTCCCACCACACCTGGGCATGATTTAGAAAAACAGATGCTTCAGTCTCTACGCTTGAGGACTTGGAATGACTGTTCAGTAAACAGCAGTCATACAGGATAGAAACAGAGAGCAGGCACCTGAAGCCCCATGTAGAAAGGGCCCAGTGTGACCGATTCACAGGAGCAGCCTGCAGCCGGAGTTGGGGGTGGGAACAGACCGTGGAGAAGAGGCCTGCGTGGACGCAGTGAGTCATCAGCTCCGCCCTGGCTGCAGTTTACCTGCTTTGGGGAAAGGGATCCTGTAATACATGCTTCCTGTTCAGAGCTGTTGTGAGGAAAGATTAAACATCAAAGGAGATTTGGGCTTTGAAAACACAAGGAATCATATAATTTCTAAATGTTGCTGTGAACCCTCCATTATGCTTAATGCACCCTTTCAGAAAAAAATAGAGGGCAGGAAAAAAGAAAATTCCCAGCCCTTTAAGAGCAGGAAGTTCCTCACTGATACTATGTATAAAATGGACAACTAATGGGAACGTGCTGTTAGCACAGGGAACTCACCTAGTGCACTGTGGTGACCTAAACGGGAGGGAAGTCCAAAAGGGAGGGGAGATCTGTATACGTATGGCTGATTCATTTTGT